>NC_143062.1:20010000-20635000 GCF_052426305.1 Pelodiscus sinensis | reverse complement strand
CATAATTTAATCTTTTTGGGTTTTTATAATGTTGTCCTCAAACTATTATAATGAGTAAAAAATTGTGTCGTGATGAAGTATGGCTACAGGTCACCTTTTGCTCTCCTTCCAAACTGTACCCAAGGAATCCAGGACTGCTCTCTGTTGAAACGACAAATTTATTCTGCATCTGGCTATGGATGATAAAATATTTGCAAAAATAATTATTAGTTCATTAAACACAGTAAATATGGATGTTCGGGTAGACTTATACCCATGAGGGAGGGAGGATATAATTGAAAGAGATTAAAGCACATTACCTGGGAAGTAAAAGCTGAATTAAACCAGGGCTACTCAACACACGGCCCGCGGGTCACATGCCACACCCGGCCTGTTTGTTTGTGGCCCACAGTGCGGTTTGGGTTTACACAGGGCTCAACACACGGCCTGCAGGCGGGATCCTTTGAACATGGCCTCCCCTAGGAACACGCTCCACAACAGTGAGTCAATATAAGGGTCTTCTGTTGATATGTGTTTTAGAAGTTAAATTCCTGGACTGTCATTGCACATTAAAAGTGCTGCCATGTGGGGGGAAATCGGGTAACTGTTGCATTTTATTAATATCAGCAGAACTGACTTAAATGGGGCCTACGCGTTGTGTAGTCTTGCCTTAATCTTTGTATTCATGCCCGTCAGTGTGAAAGTTGCTATTCGCATATATATTTGTATGTACATGCAAACACATTTAAGTTGTGGCCCTCGACATGTGCTGTGAGTATCACTGTGGCCCTGGGTCTTCCAAAGTTGAATAGCCCTGGATTACACCCTCTAGCTGTGATATCACTAGGTGCAGCTAACGGTGGAATGGGTCTAGCTACTCTGCATCTTGACAAGAATGTGAGTGTAAATGGTATGTTGCACATGTATGTGCTCAAAACCAATAAACAAATGGAACTGTGTCCATTTACACTTCAGGTCAATTTGGCTCCAGATATCCAGTGTAGAGACGTATAACTTAATGGTTACTTCTACTAATTGTGTACAACCTGCCTTCTCAACACTTCTGAAAAACACTTGCACACACTGTGAATGAGCTGGCAGAATGTGAACTCAAACTGCCAAGCTGGGATCTCAAAGTCTGCAAGGTTGACACCTCTAACTTTAGGGTATGCTGCTCAGTTTACAAAAGGCTGTTTGGTATTCGATTCTCCCTGTTTAACACATTCCCCAGGCCTGAATTGCAACCTCTCCAGCCTTTGCCTGCTTTCCTCTGGTGGAAGTTGGCCATTCTGGATTGTTAGAATCTGCATGAAGTCAGGTTTTGGGTCCTACAACTCTGTATTTTGCTAGATAATGTTTTTGTTGACTCACCCACGTGGGTCTGGTCAGTCCTGCTCAAGGAAACAAACAGCTGAGCCTCCCTCTGAAGGCCTGCAAGAGCTAGAAGCACATTGTCACGGTTTGGACTGGCTCCTTATGGGGATTGGGCTCAATCATTCCTGTCTGGTTTCATGGGGTTGGGTGAGGTGACTCAGATCACTTAACAATAGCATGGAGGTGGGATTGCTTTAAGAAGCCTAGGAAAGCGGCTGGGGGGAGGGCTGGGTTAGCGATGAATCTTGACACCAGCGAAGTGTGAAAGGCTGTCCAGAGCTCGGTGCAGTGAGGAGGGGGAAGAATAGAAGCCTGGCGAAATGACAGGTAGCAAGACCTGGGCTTTGGGAAAGAATTGTTGAGCCCAGCAAAGTTGGAAAAAAAAAACCCTGTGGAGTCATGCTTTGGTTTACGCTGACCCTTGGGTGACCTGCATTGTTCACTCCCCTGCTTGAGGCCTGGTTGATTATTCAATGTGCACAAGATCCTGAGGGTGGTTTGAGAGTCTGAAGAATGGGAAAACTGAGGCAGCAGCAAAGTGTGAGGCCAGTATGGGTAAGTGCCTCTTATAAGCATGCGTTCTGAAGGCAATACAAGGAGAAACCCTAATCAGCCTCCTTCCATGACCACTTGAAGGTGAAGTCGTATGAGCTAGATTGAGCCTTAAGGCTCAGTCCTGGATATAAGGCCGTTGCTCAGCTATGGAAGAAGCACATGACCTCCCTGGCTCTTCCCTCCCTTTTGCTTCACAGTGTAAGAGAAAGATGAATTATGCTGTAATAATTGAATAAGCTGAAGGAATACTGTTTGTCTCTGAATAGGAAGGAGAAAAGTATGTTAATGTTGTTTGTAGGTATGCAGATCAGAGTGCTAGCCAGGTGGGCCTGGGATAATAGGAAACGGAACATTAGGTGTAAGGCAGAAAGCAATTGAGATAACCAGGGAGATATGGACAGGAGATTACTGTGTGCTTGATGTGGAAATGAAGATACTTGACTAGCCTCATGCTAATACCGTGAAGTTTTGCCTCTCTTTTAATCTTGTTAACTTGGCTTTCTTTTGACTGTATAAATCAAGGAGTTTGACCCTTGTATGATACTCACATTTTCTGAGTGAATTAGCAGAGTGGCTTTGCTAATAAACAGAGTGGTCTGACAAATCTGTGAGTCCTGTCTGACTTGGACAACAGGGAGCTAACTTACTGCAGCCTTGAGAAGGAAACAATGTACTTCCATCCTGGGCCTGAGCAATGCAGTAGGCAGGAGTGCTGGATGGGCAAAGTTAGTTCTGTCCACTCCACTTTCCCCTCACTGGCTCTCAGGAGGGAAACTCAGTGGGGCAGGGACTGGGCATTAAGGCTTGTAACACTCTAGCCCAATATTTGCAAGTTCTGTCCCCTCTTAAGGGTTTTCTTATTCTCAGAATAAAGACAAAGCTCAGGTGTGGGATGAGCTTGGACAATGCTCTTGGTGTACATTCTGTGCTTATTTCTAATAGGAAAGTATCCTTACATGTGGCGTTAGCATACGTGTGTGCTGTGACTTTACAGCCGTAGTTCTATTTCAGTGCGTTTTTTTCCCTTTTTTTTGTCTCTCGCTGGGAATCACGTTTAAAAGCAGGTTAATGTTGAGGTGAAAGGAAAAGTCACTGGATCTCTGCCCTTGCTGCCATGGCTAAGTAATAAGAATGCAAGAATGTCCATAGTTGTATCCACAACAGGCTATCATGGTCTTCTGCAATTAGCTACCTAACTTCTTTGATCATGAAGCTCCTGTGTTACAATGACTGGTATTCTTAATTTGACTGTACTAGTTCTGTGTAATCTTTCCACTGTTCGTGATTGCTTAATACTGCTTAGATCAATTTACATCAGCAGAGTATCTAGCAAGCATTTTTATAGCTATGGTCTCTTCTTAAGAATCACATTTACCACAAATTTAGCATTTCTCTCTTGAGCTCTGAGATCAACATTAGACTTGTAGCAAAATAGTACTGTAGTGTTAATCAGACAGGTTTTCCCCTGATTGCTTCTTTCACTGCATAAGAAAAATGCACCGCTCCTCTCACTTGAGCTTTTTGGAGCAGGCATCTCTATTAATTGAGCCAGATTCTGCTCTCAGTTACATAGGTCTAAATCCACAGCGACTTACTCTAGGACTGTGTAATTAAGACCAGCATCTAGCACACTGTCTTTTTATGGCAGGACAAAGGAAGTAAAATTTGTCCTACCATGAATGACTTACAGAAGGCTCTTCTTTAATAACTCTCTTGTATTCGTGATTTGTAATGAGGAACAGAACATGAGTTTATGCAGCAGAAGGTCTTCGGAAATTTTTTTTTCACTAGTCGTGTTCTGGGAAACAGCCAAAATGTTTCCACTAAAACTTTCCAAGAACAATCAGCCACGTGTGACATAGCAAATATCAGCCCAAACAATTAATGTCTGGCATAGCTATAGGCAATTGAAAACAGGGTCTTAGAATAGGAAGTGTTGGGCAAGCTTAACAAAAGGTATCAGCCTTTGCCTATAATACTTTTACAATCTTTCTGCATATCTTATAAATATCATGGCTCCAGCGTACTTTCTGACACCTCCTGATAAAACTATGATGCCCTGAAGTCTTTTCCACAGGTAAGCATATTCTGTGCTGATCCTGGCATACTCCGTTGACTGGTGTATTAAATCTGAGAACAAGTCTATTTTAACAGAACTGGAAGTATGAAAGCAATAAGTCATGAATTTTTTATTTTGCTTTTTTCTTACGGGCAATCAATCAAATTATTACCCCCAGAAATTCAGATCAGCTACAAAGTTAAGCATATTGAATGAAGATAGTGACTATCCAATCTGTTCTTTAAAAATCTGCACATTACTTGTCACATAATGTCAGAGAGGCTTATAGTGTGATACACCATTCTATGAAACAACATGGCTCCTAGGATGACAAGATGACAGCTTTCCCATATTGTAATGCTCTACAGCTGAATTTGAGTAGAAGAGCTTGTGAGGTTGTGCTTTAGAAATGTAGTGGCATTTTTAAAGGGTACCTGCATTAATAGAAAGAAATACAGTAATGCAGCATATTGACTCCTCATTGCTACATGTTCATGGTGTCTTCAATTAATACTTAAGGCCATTAGGAAGGGAATTTTCAATTTTAATAACATACAAAAGCTGTCCATAAAACTTCAAAACTGTTACTTAAATAAGGCTATAGTAACTGGAATCTATGAAAATAAATTTTTAATAATAAGATTTAACAGCAGTGGCAACAATATAGCCAGTGTCAAGAGAATTGTTTCAAGCAACCCTGGTTCTGTTTGGGTATTGTTAAGAGACTCATCCTAAATATCTCAGGAAAGATATGAACAGTGTACCACAGACTAGCTAGGTTGCTGCCAACCCAAGTTGGGAGAGAGATTTTTAGAGAACAAATGCACTGGTAAAACCAAAACACTGATGTGACTACCTGAGCAGGGATTTTCCTAGCTTGTGCTTCTAGAAGGCATTGGAGAGACAAGGTGGGTGAAGTAGTATATTTCTTCTGAACCAATTTGTGTTGGTGAAAAATACAAGTTTTTCAAGCTACACAAGCTCTTTTTCTGAGTAGTATGTTCCTTGGCTCTCAGTTTCCTCGTCCTATATTATAATATACATCATATAACCAGCTTTTACGATGTTGTGGTGATCCCAGAACAATTGCTATATTTAATTCTTGTCTTCTTCAGGAACAAAAGTTGGTCCAATAAACCTCACCCACCATCTTTCTACTATCTTGGGACCAATATGGCTACAACAATACTGTGAAGAATGTATAGAAAGTAAACAGAGCAAACTGGAATATGTGTGTTGGCATACAGCTGAATTCAATAAAGCAAGTTAACAGTCAATAAGGACTATGGGCCAAACTGTTTGCAAACACTGAAGAAGCATATTGTTGGATAACTAATCACCCTCTTGACAGGGAAGGAAGAGCCTGCAACACTGGAATTATTGGAACTCAGGATAGTGGAGAAGGGAACCCCCAAATTTTATATCTAAAGTAAAGAAATTTTGAAGGCATGGTAGTCCTTGAGTGTGTCTAGACTACATGCTTTTTTCGAAAAAAGTGGCCTTTTTTTGAAAAAACTTCTCCTGTGTCTAGACTGCTACCACATTCTTTCGAAAGTAAATTGAAAGAACACAGCAGTTTTTTCGACCATGGAAAACCTCATTTTACGAGGACGAATGCCTTTTTTTGAAAGTGCCCTTCCGAAAAAAGGTGTTATGTAATGCAAACTGTGATTTTTTGAAAGAGAGCATCCAGACTGCCTGGGTGCTCTCTTTCGGAAAAAAAAGCTTGCTTTTTCAAAAGTACTGGTTGTAGTCTAGACGCTCTTTTTCAAAAGAGGCTTTTTTGAAAGTATCTTTTGAAAAAGCCTCTTTTGAAAGAGGCTTGCAGTCTAGACGTAGCCCTTGTCTGCACCAAATAAAAGGCACATTTTATTATATAACTCCACTCTTTTAATACTAAGTATGCGTTGAATCCTGAAATCAGTAAAATCGCTGTGAGTTTTGCCATCGACTTCAAGGGAAGAATAATCAGCCTTAAATAGTAAAATGCAGTTTCATAAAAGGTCTGAAGACACAACACTTGGTTAACAGTAATTTTTTTTTTATTTTTGCAGCCAATACAAGTTTGCAAAGTACTTGGTATGGCAGACTATCCTCCTCAGCCCCCAGTAAATTGTTTCAGCCAAAAAATTCCCTCAGCTGCAATAATACCAACTCCCTTTTTATGAAGTGTTTCTAAAACCTGAAGTGCAACTTTATCTTTTCCGTTGAGAAGTCTATTTTCATCTAATCAGAACATGTCAACACAATTATCCTTGGTATTGATGGGAAAGTGTTAAACACACCTACATAAGGAAACAGTCTCCAATCTAAGCTAGGTAAGCAGTATACTTCACTTTTAGATTATTTTAATTTGTACTAAAACAAAAGGGCACTAACTCTGAACACCGATGCCTTTGACACTTGCCCCAGTTCAGGGCAACTGCACCTGTATTTTCCCCTCTATGGTCCAGGCCCCTCACCCTTCACGGGTGGAGAGACCTGTATCTCTCACCCCTCTGGCCAAGATTATTTTCTAGTCTGCATAGTTTCCTGCTTACACTGTGAGTTGCTACCAAGTCAGATTGCCTGAACAAGCCTGCTTCTGTAACTACCACCAAGGCGGATTTGAACTTGGGACCTTACTCTAGGAGCTTCTACCCTCTGAGCTAAAAGCCAGCTGGCTCCCAGCTCATGCTGTAGAGGTCTCTTGATCTTAACTGTTGCAATGATCTAGGTGCCACTCGCAGTGCTCAGTAACCACACTAGGGCTATGTCTACACTCGCGGCTTCTTGGGCAAGTAATATGCAAATGAGGCTAAGCGTGGAATATCGCTGAGCCTCATTTGCATACCTAATGAGCCGCCATTTTTTCCAGAAGAGGCTCTTGCGCAAGAAGGAGCATCTACACTGCCCCTTCTTGCGCAAGAAAAACCCTCTTGCGCAATGCCTTTCTTCCTGAAAAGTAATAGGTGTAATGGCATTGCGCAAGAGGGTTTTTCTTGCGCAAGAAAGGGCAGTGTAGATGCTCCTTCTTGCGCAAGAGCCTCTTCTGAAAAAAATGGTGGCTCATTAGGTATGCAAATTAGGGTTGGCGATATTCCACGCTTAGCCTCATTTGCATATTACTTGCGCAAGAAGCCGCGAGTATAGACATAGCCTAGGTGTGTGGGTTACACTTTGCTTCCTGCTGAGAGGCTATAAACCATAGCATTGCCCAGTTAAGTTACCACACAGCTCTTTCTAAGCAAGCACATTTATTCTTAAGGTGAAAGCATGACCGCTAAAATGTCAAAACAATAAAAGAACCACCTACAAACATGCCAGTAAAAGAAGTCCCTTCCTACTATAAAAGGTAAATAAGTTCTTCTATTGGGCTAGGGTTGAACTGAGCTCTCAGAGCTTTACCCCGAGGCTTTAGTTACACTCCCCAATAAATGTATATAAAACCCGTCTTGAGGGGACAAAATAAATGATACTTTGGAGGATTGTGGTTGTTGTCCAAAGCAATTCCGCAGCAGATCATAACTACCTACATTCCCATGACCCTTTACTGTAGTATCTGAAAATTTCATAATCTTCACTGTCCCTATCCTCACAATATCTCTGTGAGGTAGGGCAATGCTGGGGGGGTGACAGACTTGCCAGGCCCTTGGGCAAGATGGAGTGGCAGATCCACCCTCCTGAAAGGGACTGGTCCGGGCTGGGGGCAGCCAGTCCTCAGCACCAGGCTGCCCATCCCCTCACCCATATGAGCCCTGAGGGCTGCCCAGAGCATGCCACCCAGTGCTCCAGCAGTGATTTGAAGGGCCTGGGGCTCTGGCCACTACACCTGTGGCAGTGGAAGCTGGGAGCACCGGGCCCTTTTGACTCACCCAGCCCCAGGGCAACTGCCTCCTTTGTGTCCCGCCCATTTGTGGGCCTGTGAAATGCTATTACCCCTTTGTATCCACAAAGACCTGTGGCAGAGAGAGACATAGCGACTTGCCCAAGGTGAAACAGGAAGCCTATGAATGAGCAAGGAATTGAACTTGAGTCTTTGTAAATCCCAAGCTAGCATCCTTGCCAGAAAAGAGCCACAGGAGCAATTAAAGGATGATGTACTCATAGTGATGCACTGCAAGAGCTCAATCTCTTCAGTTTAAAGAAAAGGCTGAGGGATGACTTGATTAGTCTGTAAAAGTATCCAGCATGGGTAGAAACAAATATTTAACAATGGGCTCTTCAGTCCAGCTGAGAAAGGTATAATATGATCTAATGGCTGGAAGTTGAAACTAGACAAATTTAGACTCAAAATAAGATGTACATTTTTGACAGGAGGGGGATTAATTGTTAGAACAATTTACCAAAGGTTCTGGCAGATTCTCTGTCACTGACCATTTTTAAATCCAGATTGTATGCTTTTCTAAAAGACCTGAGCTAGGAATTATTTTGGGGGAGCTCTTTGGCCTGTGTTATACTGGATGCTCAAATAGATGATCCAGTGGTTCCTTTTGGCCTGGGAATTATGACTCTATAAACCACTAGACCTGCACTGTGGGCATCTAAGAGCCAGGGAACTCAAGGGTATAAGACACCATCACAGTGGCTAGCACTATTAGCTCCGGAGATTTTTTTTTGTTACCCATGGAATAAACTTTCTAAGTCTGTCTATCAGAAGGAATACTTGGTTTAAAACACTCTTTTAATCTTATTCAAGACCAAATTAAAAAGAGCAAAGGATAACTGTGTGAGGTTTGTACCCTTCCTCTATTTTTGGCGCCTTCTATGGATTCTATATTATGTCAAGACACAGGAAGCATTATATGTGAGTACTGACTCAGAAGGAATGTAGGAGCTGCTCCATTCTCTGTCCTGGAATACTAAATTTTAGTGTGAGACGCTTCCTTGATTTCTTAAGTATTTTTTTCTTCTACTTCAGTTGTCTGCAAATCAAACCTTCTGTTTCTACTGTCTGAGTTCTCCCCTGGATCCCTGCATTGAGTCTCATGATCTAGCTCCAAAAATAGCAAAATATTGGAATATTATTGTCGTGGTCCATGACACTCATTTGTGCACATTAATTTGAATAACTGTACAGCCTTTCTACCTGTCAAAAGTACTGCCTTCTCACAAGGAAAAAAATATCCTGGACAAAGCTGATGCACTGAAGCGCTTTTGAAAGATTAGCAAGCACCGGAGCACAGTCTTCTAATGTCCAATATAAATCAACACCAAGCTGAGCATGCTCAGCCATCTATCAAAGGAAGAGAGTGAAATTGTTCAGCTTCTCCTGGGAGTGAAGGAACCCTGAAAAGATTCTGATTCTTAACTGAACTAATTCCTTTAGCCCTTCCCTCTTCACCTTGGTGCCCTTGTGAACGTGAGCTTCCTTGAGTTAGAAAATATGTTTAAAATATTGTATGGGTCCCTCTCACCTTGAGACAGTCCCACTGGCTTACCTTGGCTGTTTTATTTAGTCCTAGAAGCTACATTTTAAAAAATAAACATACAGAAAAGCCTAGAAGTTTTACCATTAGTCGATTTTATTTTGTGTATTGCAGTAGTAAATTTACAGACTGTGCCCAGAAGTCTTCAATGGACATGATAGCCAAAGGGGTGGATGGAGAGCTAGACAAAAGGATGTACATTTCTCTTTGTCCCGTCCCTCTGCCTGGTTGCTTACTATTGCTGTGGTTTGTTATGCGGTGGTGGCATGTGAAATAGCTGTACAGGCGCTCCCTGAGCTACAAACATCTGCCTTACCAACATTTGCACACACTAACAAAAGCTCAACGGCTGCCTCAGGAGGACAAGGCAAGAGGCACAGAGGGTGGTGAGCAGGCTGAGCGCATGGTGGAGCACTCTGGAAGAGAAAGGGGCAGTCATGCAGCCAGTGGCTAGAGCAGTGGTCCCCAACTTTTTTGTGGCCAATAGCACATTCATGTTTTCAGATGAGTGTTGCGGGCGCCAATAATTTTTCAAGGCTTATTTTGTATTTGTACATTAAATAATACAAAAAATCATATTTAATATTACATAATATGTGAATCCAGAAGCTAAAAAGGTAATTTTACATGTAAAAGTAATTAATTTAATTATTCTGCAATTATTCGCTCTCCCCCCTTTGGAGAAAAAATAGAAAAAAGGTGTCAAATGCGCAAACTGAAAGTGTCAAATGCGAACATTTCATATGAATTGGGTAAATTTGATAGAAACTTAATTTAGTTGGATAATTTTTATTTTAATTATATTGTAATTCATTTTTAAACAAAATTCTGCATTAATAAAAAGGGGGGATGTCCAAATATTGAGCCCCCCCAAAAAAATCATGGCACCTTTAAATCTCACACTCCATATCCCCACCATGTCCCAACCATCTGCTGCCATGTCTCCTCCCATTGCTCCATCAGCTCCCCTGGTGCCTGCTGCCCCCCCAACCTCTCACCCTCCTCTGCTGTCCTGTCTCCTGCCCTTCTCACTGCCCTCAGCCCTCCTGAGACCTGCCCCCATCCACCAGCCCTTCTCTCCCCCCTGTGCCCACTCCTCCAGTAGCTCCACTGTGATCACGTCAACTACCCCTCCTCATCCCCTCTCCTAACATCTCCCTCTACACACCTGCCCTGCCTCTCACCTCTGGTGCTTGTCCCTCCCCTGCAGGTGTCTGCTCTTCTGCTTCACACCCAGAATCCCCTGGCACCTGCACCTTCCCTTAGCCCTGCACCCTCCTGGTGCCTCCCGCTTCCCTCTCTGCCCCTTCCCCCTTTGCCCTCTTTTTCCCTGATGCCCACCCCTTCACCACCCTCTACCCCAGTTCCCCTCATGCCTCTGTGCCCTCACATATGATTTGCTCCATTCCCACCTTCCTCATGCCCACCCCTTCTTTCAAGCCTTTTCCCATTACCTCCCCCTTCCCCCTCTAGCCTCCAATGCCCTTACCCTCGCCTCTCCCAGCATCACCCTGTACCCCTCCCACTGACACCTCCCTTCCTGCCCTTTTCCTCATTGTCTCTACTTGGCCCCCTGGAATTTGTCTCTCCTCCACACTGTCCCTTGGTGCCTTCCCCTTTCTTCTCCTGACCTGCCCATTCCCCTCAGCACAAGCTCCTTCCTCTCCCACCGCTTCCCCCTATTTTTCCCGCACCCCCACCTTCTGTCTTCCAGTTTGAGTCTGGGATTGGGCCCAGCCTCAGCTGCTTCCGTGACTCCAGACCACGTACCGGGCCTGGAGCTGGGCTGTGCAGTTTTAAAATGTAAAGTCCCGGGCTGTGACGTCACGGCACGCTGGGCATTTCCCCTCTCAGCAGCTGTTGCATGGGCATTTGAACATGCCGTGCATAAGCGCCCTCGGATGTCTTGCAAACCTGGAATCTCCCCTCTCAGCTGCGGAGGGGGTGCGCGAGACGATCGGAGGGAATGCATGCCACCGCGCAACAGCTGAGAGGGAAGATGCTGGTTCATAAGGCATCCGAGGGAGCGCATGCACAGCGAACTCACCGCGCAACAGCTGAGACGCCCAGTTTGCAAGACTTCTGAGGGACCACATGCACGGTGTGTTCGCGAACCAGCGTCTCCCCTCTCAGCTGTTGCGTGGTGGCATGCACTCCCTCCAATAGTCGGCACGGATGCACATAAAGGCCCCGGCGGGCATCATGGCACCCGCGGGCACCGCATTGGGGACCCTGGGCTAGAGAGAAGTGATGCTTTGAAGAGGAAACTGCTGCTTCTTTCCAGCCGCCAGCTGCATGTCTGCCCTCTGCTCCTCCGCAGTCTGCTGGTCTGTGTTCATGCTGCTCACTGCCTCCTGGTGAGCAGGGGCTGGGTGCAGCCTGTGAGGAGGGTGACTCGGGGCTGGCCACAGGAACTGGTGCAGAACCCACAGTGGGATGGCAGCTGGAGGGGCGGGGTGCCCAGAAGTTTCCTTATGAATCTCCACCTACCTGTCATCCTCCTTTAGCTAAACCTGCCTTTCCTCAAGCACCAGCAATCAAGGTTCAATAAAACACTATTTTTACTATTTTTCAATGCAAATATGCAGTATATCAGCTACATTATGGGTTTAAAAGGCTCTTGTGGGCTAGCCTGAGAACCTAACTACCATTTATAACATTGTTTCTGTGGGGAAATGCATTCTGAGTTCCACATGACTTATTTACAAACCTTTGGAACACAACCTTGTTGTAAGTTGGGGACTTCCTGTATATCCAGGTCTAGTTGTTTGGTCCTGTACTGAAATGTTTCTGCTTTTTGTAGCTTCAGTCAGGATGCTTCTTGGCCCTACGAGTTGGGAAGGAAATATAGCAAGACTTTTGCTATTGCAAGAAAAACCAGAACAAGGAAGTATCTCGGTATTTTTGTTCTCAGTCCCAGACAAACTTTGATGTTTCATAAGCATGTGAAAATCCAAACCACCCTCAAGCATGCAGACAGAAAGTGCTTTTTTTAAATTTCTATCAAGTTTCATTTGCATTTGTATGTGGTATACTGAGACTGTGCATGCCTTGAGGTAGGGTCTGTATGGGTATGAAAAGTCCCTTGCACACTCTAGGTTCTAATTAGGGTGACCAGATTGCAAGTGTGAAAAATCAGGCCTGGGAGTGGAGGATAATAGGCACCTCTATAGGACAAAGCCCCAAATACCAGGATTGCCCCTTTAAAATCAGGACATCTGGTCACCCTAGGTGTTATACAAATAATACGCACCACATTCCTCCTTGCCTAATAAGTATCCTTCTAGGGCTGTGTCCAGACTCAGGGTTTTTTTCGAAAAAAGTAGCCTTTTTTCGAAAAAACCTCACCTGCGTCTAGACTGCAGCCGCGTTCTTTCGAAATTAAATCAAAAGAACGCGGCTTTTCTTTCGATGGCGGTAAACCTCATTTCACGAGGAAGAACGCCTTCTTTCGAAAGTTCCTCTTTCGAAAGAAGGCGTTCTTCAATGTAAATAGGGCTTCTTCGAAAGAGAGCATCCAGACTCACTGGATGCTTTCTTTCGAAAAAGCAAGCCGCTTTTTCGAAAGTTCAATGTGCAGTCTAGACGCTCTCTTTCGAAAGAGGCTTGCAGTCTAGACATAGCCTAGGAGAGAAGACTGGATATGCCTGCAAGCTGATATTGAAAGTGAATAATTATGAACAGTATCTAAATTCCAGTATATCTGCTGTGCCAGAGGGGAAAAGGGGGAGAGGTGGTTTCTGACATAGAAGATGACGCATCTCAGGGTTCTTGGAGAGAGTCCAACCTTTCCATGCACCACTTGTTTGAGAACTTCCTTTTTCACCCTAAGCCTCCCTCCTGATTTGGCACGCTTCCCCTTATTTCTTTTTCCTGACCCCAGCCCCGACAGAGGCCAGGAATCAACAGGTTGAAACGTGGAGCTAGCCAGAGAAAGAGCAGAGAGGTCAGGGGTGGGGGGAGTCAGTGGATCTGAGAGAAGGTTTGGAGAAGGAGAAGGTTGGTGGGGGTGCATTTTTTATTGTTACATGGGGAGGTTAGAGCAGTAAGAAAACTTGCTGGGGGTGAAAAAAGGGAAACTGCAGAAATTGGGAGGCACTGAATTGTGAAAGAGGGTGAAAGAATACCCTTTTCCAGTCCTTCCATGAAGAATACTGATAGCCCCTTGCATACTCTCCTTCAGCACTCTGAAGTGGATATATTTGCCTAAAGCCCTCCACCATGTATTTCATCTCTCCCTCACACACATTTTTAATGCAGTGATTTGGAAACAAGTTCTTTAATATTTCAGACTTTTAGATGTTAACTTGATTCCTCATTTTACAGCAAAGATGAGACAAATTATTACAGCAATGTATTATGATAAAGGTTCAACCTCTCTAGTCCAGAACCCTTGAGACCTGACCGGTACTGAACCACAGAATTTTCCAAACCATGGGAGGTCAATATTGTCTAGCAGCATTGCCAACACTTCCCCTGCTTACTGGGCTCTTAAATTTGAGCTAAATAAGAGCACAGAACACTGTCCGCTAGGACTGGTGGCTGTAAACAAACTTTATGGAGTACAGGAAATTTGGCCACAAAACTGCAGAAATTTGGCCACAAAACTGCAGAAAAGGGAAACTGCAGAAAAAGGGAAACTACACCTGAGGGAGTTAGACAGAGTAGATTCCAATGCCAGGCATCCTTGTTGTTATTTTAGTTAGTGAATTTGAAAACACAGACAATTGAGAGGTGCTTATATGCATGAGTTGATTCATGAGAAAGAATAATAGAAATTCTGAAGGTTAAGGCATTCATTTTACAACTAATCAAGAAGAAAAATCCCCTCAAAGAACTAATTCCAGTTACCTGGGATGAACAAACTAATGACACAGTTTCTTTCTCAGAATTTTATCAGCTGTTAATAGTTCCTTTAAATTCATCTCTATTCCCCTACTATCACTTAGACAGTTAGCTGGAAACTTACCTATAGTACCAAGACTGGAATTTCAATTTGCAACAGAGTAAATTAAGGTGGGAAGAATAAGCAAATGAGGACATTTTCTCCTACTTGATAAAAGCAATATTTTTTCTTATTACTGTATATCAGGCTTTATCCTACTAATAGATACCCTCAAGTTAGCATTTATCATGTATTTAAACTCATGAAACCGTTATCAACCATTGAGAGAGCTGGCTTTTCTGTGTGTTTAGTCAGCACTAAATCCATTCCATTGTTTATTATAGAATTGTAGGACTGGAAGGGATCTCAAGGTCTTCTTGGAGACATGATACTTAGCAGGTCTGTGGTTAGGTTAACTGAGGCCAATGGAAATGCCCCAGTCTTTCTGCTCACATTGCTGAGAGAGAATTAACAAAAGTTTTTGACAGTGATTCCCATTGCTCAGTCACAGTTTCTAAAGTAATTGGGGAAACTGAAGGTAGAAGTCAGGCATTTTGTATGCTACTTACTGTTTATAAGAGGTACATGCCAGTCAGGATCAGCATCATATGCAATATTTATATGTAAATAAACATTTGCACAGTTTTTTTTTACTAAATAAGTGCCAGCCTTTTCCTTTTGCTCATCTTACAAATGTCATGGTAGAGATGGGTTTCAAGGAAAGATTTGGAGGAGAGGGATCCCTTCAGAAAGGAGGAGCCATGCATAAGGGGCTAGGTGGATGAAAGCATACAGAGGTTTGTACGAGAGTCTAGCAAACAAATGGATGAGACTGGCATTGTCAGTGGAGCAAAGGAAATGGAGGAAGTGACATGGAGCGGACACTAGCAAGGGGAAAGGTTGCAAAGGCCTTTTGAAGGTGATAGCAAGAAGTCTGCATTTGAGGGAGTGAAACAGATGGTACAATAATACTTCAGGACCTGTCATCTGAGTATCTCGGAGACCAGAATGTACTTCTCTTCTGATGTCCATTGAGCAACTTTAATCATTAAATGGTGCTTTTATGCATGCAAACTTAATTCTGGCCCAGGCTAAATGCAAGGATTTGCTTTGAGACCTAGGGGAGAAATCAGACTGGATATCATGATTCTGGCAGACAGCTTCTTGCAGAGAAATTGATACATGGAGATTATAACAATGAGTACATAGGATTATTCCAACACTATCTGGGTATGTCTACATTAGCTTGTTAGTTCGAGCTAGGTAGGCAAATGAGGGCAACCGGAGTTGCAAATGAACCCCGGGATTTAAATATCCCGGGCTTCATTTGCATGTTCCTGGGTGTCGCCATTTTTAAATCCCCCTTAGTCCGAACTCCGTGCCCGTGGTTACACGTGGCACGGAGTAGGTAGTTCGAATTAGAGATCCTAATTCGAACTACCGTTACTCCTCGTTCCACGTTCCACAAGGAGTAACAGTAGTTCGAATTAGGATCTTTAATTTGAACTACCTACTCCATGCCGCGTGTAGCTGCGGGCACGGAGTTCGGACTAAGGGGGATTTAAAAATGGCGGCACCCGGGAACATGCAAATGAAGCCCGGGATATTTAAATCCCGGGCTTCATTTGCAACTCCGGTTGCCCTCATTTGCCTACCTAGCTCGAACTAACGAGCTAGTGTAGACATACTCTCTGAAACATACAAGCCTGGTCTACGGTACAGCGCAAGATCAAATTAAGATACGCCAACTCCAACTATGTTAATTATGCAGCTGGAGTCAACGTATCTTAAATCGAATTTTCACGCCGACCACACAGCAAGAGGTCGACGGGACCAAACGTTGCCATTGGCTTCCCTTATTCCTCGTGAGGAGCAGAAGTACTGGAACCAACTGGGGGCACCCTCTGATTTCACTTTAACAGGTCTTTATTGGACCCGCTAAATCAAACCCTGGAAGATCAACTGCAGCAGTGTCGATCTTCTGCGTAGTGAAGATGTGGCCAACAGGGTTTTGCAGGAAATATTTTTTGCAGGAATTGACCCATCCTTTTAGCATATAGTGTTCTATGGAAATGCCCCCAAGAATTCTTCACCAAAAAAGCTTTCCAAAGCAAAATCATATTGAATAAATCCTTGGTTTTTTATCTAAATGGTGGAAATATAAACACCTTGTGGAACCTACTTTGGTGCACCACAGTGATCTCTTCAATTTTGTTGCCTCTACCGCCTGTTAAGCAAGACAGATGAGTCATTGCTTGGTTTTTTTCTCTTCTAATATCAGCTTTTTCTTTCATGCTCCAGATGTGCCATAGTGGACTGCCCAGTGAGACAGGTATAGATCATGTGAGAGCTCCACCCATAAGTTCTAGAGAGATAAATTTGGTTGTAAAATGACTGTGCAGACTTTTGAGAGGTGTATGATGGCTTGCTTGCAGACTGGTCTGAGGGGTAGCCGTGTTAGTCCGTATCTGAATAGTTGACGTGATATTATGAAAAGTAACTGCAGAAATGAGTTCCCCTAGGATGCTGGTCAAGCATCCTATTATATCCACTTCTTTAGTGTGGTAAGATATGACAAATGTGGCTACATCCCACAATATCTTCAGGAGATTTTATGGGATTAAGCCATGCATCATTAAGGGCTAGGGATTGTATGTAATTCCATAGTGGAGAGTGCCCACAACCTCCCAGGAACTATGAGCAGTGGGAGAAATCACCCTTTGGAGAGACTCTCTTATATTGGAGTCAGGCTGGATTCTTCAGAGACCAGCAGACAAAGAAAGAACTTTTGGATAAATACCGTGGGTGTGCACTGATCCAGAGCCTGCCTGCTCTCTGATCCCAAGATCAGACAGGACCTTCTGCCTAAAGGAACCCAACCCTTTCTGGGAAGGGCTGGAAGAAATTTGGCCTATTGAAGTTTTCTAAAATTGACAGGTAGCCTCTGGTACACTTATTAGCATATGTGTAGATTCATTTATGGCTTTAATATATATTTTTCTCTGTAAGGCTTTTACCATACGACTGAATGTGTGTGTTTAGAAAGAACTGTGAGTAGGATCCAGAAAGAGGGAGCAAAGCACAGATGCTGGCCTGCTTAGGCAGTCTGACTTGCTGGAAATAACACAGAGTAGGTGGGGAAGCGCGCAGGATGGAATAACCACTGGTGAGGAGGGAGAGAGAAGTGGGTCTCTGACCAAGAGAGATGACAACTAAAAAGCTGGAGCCTAAAGTAGGTGCCATTGGTGAACCATGGAGGCAGAATGCAGGTGCAGTTGCCCTGAACTATGACTCGTGGGACCAGACCCAAACTGTGGTGAATATGAAAGACTCTGGCAGAACTTATTTTAGTACTTTTCTCTTTTGCCTCTTTTATTGTATCCTATTAACCAAAAGCAAGAGAGCTCTTCTGGGGGGAACATTCTCTTTGTATTCTATCTGCTTTTCAAATGAAAAATGAATTCCATCTATTTTTTCCCTTTGTAGCTTATTGTTTATTATAGATGTAGCACAGCATCTTACACAACGGGCACATTTGCCATATGTTTTAAAAACCCATTGAGCACAAACTGCTGTAATATCTACATTTGACATTTAATAATCTAGACAAAATATGATTCCATTTTCTCAGTTCCCATACCCCATATTTTAGTGGGGAATGTTGATGCTATTGCTGTAAATAATAAACCACAAAAAGAAACTCTCTCTGCTGGGTTGGAGATCTAAATTCATCCTCAAGTACTAGTGAGATCACTTGCCAAGGCTGTCCCTGGCAGCCCTGCAGGTGAGAAATTTGATTCCAGGCATTGGGTGACAGGTTAATTTAATGAACAAGGAATCTTACAAAAAGGAAAGAAGCATCGAGTAAGGAGAGCCATAAACTTCACCTTTGGAACACTTTTTACCACATGAAATTGCATGCTAACTGCTGAACATTGTTTCACTGAGGTTAAAATGACTGCAGCAGAAGCATCACTGGCGTGTCCCTTTGGTTACCTCACAAACAATGTGCCATCAAAGGCCAGCAGATAGACAAGCTGCTGGCTGGGTACATTTCTAACAGTCTCTTTTCTGCCTTTAGGCAGCCTGGTTTTGTTAGATGTGTACAAAGTCGATTTCCCTCTTGCACTCAGCACTCAAGTGTTTACACAGTAGTGGGGAGGCTGTTATCTTGAAGGTTAAATGCTTCAACAGCCAATAAAACACTCTCATTTCCAAAGTATATTTACACACACTGATTTGTCTTTATAACAATCCATCTGATGATAAGATCCTTGGGGGAGGAGGACTTGCAATGGGTGATAAATACATATGCACAAGTATATGTAAATTGATGTGTGCATGTATTTTCTTGGGATTAATGCTGGTTCCTTAACAGCTAATTACAGCTGATAAATAAGGCACATAGGGGGAAGACCTGTGATTCTGAGCCTGACTCCAGCTTGGGCCAGAACACCTTCACTAGTTTTAGCCCCACACCCGAAATCCTACCAGCCCAAGTCAATTGACTCGGATTCTGGGACTCACTGCCAGGGGTCTTATACTCAGTATGTCTATACTACAATAGATTCCATTACACACCTGTGCACACTGACACTTCAGTACCAGTTCAAGAAATAACACAACTGTTAGAGTTGGGTAAACCGAGATGGCTGAATCTTACCTATGCGGGAACTGAAAGATCTTTCAGATTATGGGAAAGCAACAGGAAAGGAAATATTCCCCCCGGGGATAAACATACAAAAGTTTCCTTGAGCTCATTCACAACACAGGAGGGAAAGATGAATTTGAACTTATCTCTGGAGCTTCCCGTTTGATGCAATGCTGCTTTCCCTGAATTTTCGATCAAGTCCAATGTAACCTCGCATAGTTTCAGATTGTTTTCTTTGCTGCGGATGCCACACTTTTCTTTGGCGAAATCTGAAATCTAATTTAAGAGAATGAAGAACTGTTAAATACCATGGCACCTAGAATTCTGGTACAGGGCTGTTTGGATAAAGAGGAAATGATTGTATTTGGCTCTGTTTATTTTCTTTAGATTGAATGGCAGCAGCTAGTACTGACAACTTCCTTTGTTTATTATTTGTTTATTATTTTTTAACAATTATTTTAGATTTGTTAATTTAGGGAACAGGGACCTCTGTGATCTTAATTCATTTAGGGCTGAGAACATTGTGCTGGTTGTGCACTCAGCAATCTCTTTCGTGACTGATCTGGGTGGTGACCTGTGGAGGAACCATGTGGTAGCATTAGATAGCACACACTGTGTTGGTGAGCAAGCCAGAGAATACCACAGGGTCTTCACACTAATCAGGCATTCTACCATTTTGACATGGTGGACTGTCGAGCATACAGCATTAGTACTGAAAAGTGCATGATATAGCTGAAAGCAGAATTTGACCTACTCTATTGGTTTTGGAAGAAGGTAAAAAAGAAGAAATGCTAAAAATGCTGTGGGCATCTAAGGTTTTGTTGCCATGATATCATTGCTCCGATACAGCTGCATCTTCTGTTTGGGATTTGAGTTTTCATTGCCTGCTGATTTGAAGTCCATCCTGTTTATCTTGGCAATATTTATTATTACTCACTAATTTGTTGCCCTGTGCCAGATTAATGTAGTTATGCATAATACCTGATTTGTGTGTGTGAATCCACATGTGCACTCAAATTGTCTGTCTGCAGGCACACCTGGTCATATGGGGTGCTCCCTTGTGCTCTTTAGGCATAAAGGCTTAGGCTATAAATCAGGGCTACTCTACACGTGGCCCATGCTCATTTATTTGCGGTCCATTGTGTGGATTGGGTTTATGCAGGGCTCAACACACGGTGTGTGGGTGGGAGCCAAAACAAAAGTTGTCAATATAATGGTCTTCTGTTGATATGTGTTTTAGAAGTTAAATTCCTGGACTGTCATTGCTCATTAAAAGTGCTGTCATATGGGTGGAAATCGGGTAAATATTGCATTTTATTAATATCAGCAGAACTGACTTAAATGTGGTCTGTGTGTTCAGTAGTCTTGCCTTAAACTTTGTATTCATGCCCATCAGTGTGAAAGAAGCTATTTGCATATATTTGCATGTATATGCAACCACACATAAGTTGTGGCCCTCGGTGTATGCTGTATTGTTGTGGCCCCCGTAGCTTCCAAAGTTGAGTAGTCCTGCTGTAAATAGACATGCACTTGGAGCTGTAGGGTGGAAAAAAAAAACCTGGCCACATTGAATTCAATGGGAGTTTTGCCACTGACTTCACTGAGACTTGAGCTTCTTTTTCAGCTTTGTCATCCACCCATCCACAGAAGGCAAACAAGTACATGTGAATGTGCTTGTGATGGGGCGTTTGCTGTGCACTGGAGTGTAAGGGGCTAAAAACAAGCCTGGGAGAGGGCTAATCCTAGGAGCCAGTCAGGGCTGGGCTAGGCCCTATAAAAAGGGCTGTAGAGCAATGGAGACAGGAAGCTTTGGAGAAAGGACTGGCTGTCTACTAGAGGGGGAAGTATCTTGGACAGAGCAGCACTGAGGAAGGTCTGGGCGAGCCAGCAGAGCACTGGCCTGGCCAAACCCCAAGCTAAGTGCTTGATATGGGGACCTGAGAAGGTATTAGGGCTGCACAGGGGGAGCCAAGAGAAGGAAAAGGTAACAGATCTAAC
Organism: Pelodiscus sinensis; assembly: GCF_052426305.1. Taxonomy (NCBI): domain Eukaryota; kingdom Metazoa; phylum Chordata; order Testudines; family Trionychidae; genus Pelodiscus; species Pelodiscus sinensis. The sequence continues at coordinate 20,614,091 of NC_143062.1, read as the reverse complement.
CCCCCCTTGCCAGTCAGGGTGGAGACTGACAGGAAGCAGGTAACAGTGGGTAAGACACAGCTAGGAGAAGGAACTCTGAATCTGGAGAAGAGCTAATTCCTGCAGTGACCAGCAGGAGGCACCGTGGCAGTGAGTTAAGCCCATTACAGTGCTGCTTTTTCAACTATACCACTGTGTCTAGACTACAAAGTTCTATTGGAAAAAGATATGCAAATTGTGAACCGCAATTTGCGTATCTTTTCCCCCTTTTCTTCCGAAAGAGGCTTTTCCGACAATTGGCCCGTCTACACTGGGCCAAATGTCAGAAAAAAAGCCTCTTTTGGAACATCCCGTCTTCCTTGTAGAACGAGATTTACAGGATGCTGAAAAAATGTGTCTGCTTTTCCAAAAAATTTTTTCAGAAAAGCAGACGTGTTCCTTGGACGCGGCAGAGCTTTTCCAGGATCCCGGAAAAACTCTGCAGTCTAGACTCTTCAGTATGTGGAAGTGGAAAGCATATCATTGTGACTGGATTGCACAGTATTTTTCAGGCATTTTCATTGATTACTCAGCTATAAACATACAGTACCAAAAAGACAGAACCAGGGACTTGGGATATTAAAAACTGTGTAAAAATGTAATTGGGTAACAGCTAAAAATCCTAGTGGTTACACATGCTGAGGGCTCTGCAATTTAACTTTTATATTGCAGAACCTGCAACAAAGCCAGCTCCCCAGGAACAGGGCCAGCAACTGCCCCTGGGGAGCTGACACACAACCGTAATGGAAACCAGTGCTTATCAGTTTAAGCTAACTGTTTACACGGTTACAATTTTAAATCCTTATTAGAGAGACAGCTGTTGTATTATTGTTTTTTTCACTTAGTACTGGATAAATATTAACTGAACAGAGAACAAAATAAATAGACACCTTATGTGCCCGTGCAGTTTAGTAGGGACCTGCAAGTGTGGCCACATTTAGAAAAACTACTTTGGAAACATTTGTATTTCCTACTTAGTGAGACCATTGTGCAATCCATTTTATATTTATACTGATCATTTGCCCCACAGATCAAAAGTAGTACTTGGAGGCATCTCTCTCATGCTTTTCTCCCACCTTTCGAAAAGTAAGCAAGATATGTGATCAAATTATTAGTTACTAATAATGGCTGTTACAAATATAGTCTCTTTCAGTCATTGAACTATTCATGACCTGATCTGGATTGTCTGATGTTTTCTTTGTGATATTCTGTAAACAGATTGGAAAAATAATTTTCAACTTACCCTTTCTGGCTTTTTGTTTCAACCTTCAGCTATTTATTTGTGCTGTGTGGTTGGTCAGTCTTGTCACATGGTGTAGATTCTATGCCATGACTGGATGACTGAAGCACTTTAGACACTAGAATCACAAACCATGAATTCTACAAATTCGGGGAACTGCTTTGGAATGAATAAATCTTCATGCTACAATGTGTGAATTTTTGGGATTCACAGATAGCCATTGTGAATCCCGGTGGTTGTATGAGACCTCATGAATTTCCTTACAGTGCTGAGTCTTGAGAGATGCCCACCTGAGTCAGTGATCTTGTCAGCTAAAATATTTATACATTTGTTCCTGTCTTCTGCAAAAGAAAAATCAGTAGGTCTGCCAAAACCTTTTGTTTTGTCTAATCTACTTCTAAATGGAATCTGGTTTTGTGGAATATTTTCTCTCTCATTCACGGCTATCCGCTTATTTTTTAGGTTTGGGAGGTATTTGAAGCTAACGGCTAGAGCACATTTCTTGTGTGACTGAAGCTGGGAAGATAAAATTCTGAGAGTTGAATCTTCAAAATTGTGCATCCCCTAAAAAGTCTAAAATAAGAAAATCCTGCCTGGAAAAACATGTGTCTTTCAGAAAGCTTCCTGCTGGATATGGCCTTTCTTCTTTCTCTCATGCCGTAATACCTGCAAGCTTTTTTAAAAATAGCACCTGTAACATGCAGACCCTTTGCTTGGATTGTTCTGGCCCATCACTTATCTTCATTTCTGGTGGGATATGAGGTGCAGGTTGGGCAACTCTAAGGCCAAGAGCTAGTGGAGTTCACTGACTGTAGTCAGGGTGCCTCCCTGAACTGCTAATGCAAGACTGAGCTTTTTTCGACAAATTGCTCATATCACAAAAAGAAGTGCCTCTGAATTTTCTACTCTGGCACAAGGGCACAATGTTCTATTCAACTCACTGAAGGAAAAAATTGTTGGTCAAAGATGAAATCGGCCCCATGGCAGGGTTTGCAGGATTGCACTGAGTATACTCACCAAAGTGCCCTGACAATCCAGACAAATCTCCATGTTTCATGCTGAGGGCTGGGGCTGCAGTATGCGCACTGTGGATTCTGTGCCTGCTGCAGAGGGAAACTTGTTTTATTTTTGGCCTTGAAATTGCACCTAATGTCTAACATCTGTGCCTGCCTCAGAAGCTATTTATTTGAGAACAGAGCCCTTGGTGAGTTGTAGTCAATGTACAAGTGATTCCTTTGAATAAGCCCAAAGTCGGCTATTAAGAGGATTCAGCTTGTAGAATTAAATACGGTTTGTACAGTACACAGCTGGCAGATTTGCACCAGGAAGATTGCTCTTCTGTTTCATTTTTATCTAAGGAGGTGCAGCATTTCATGATTAAATCAAATGGACATGAGATGCTCTTTCTTAACAGCCCTTGTTAATAGGATTTAATACACAATCCTAGCAACACTGAACATTGGTAAGAGAGCAGGTTTTCACTTCAGGCCAAATATTTAAGTTATAGTTTTTCTGTTCACATTAACATGTAGAAAGCCTGATAAATGGTTATTGCAGAGAGTGGCTTGAAGAAAGCATAACTATATTTTATACAGAATAATAAACAGAGAACAAATAGCTCCTATTGACTCATTTGAGCCACTAGCAGATGTATAGCTTGCACTTACTGAAGTTGCTGATGGACTGCCTCACAATTTGGTCAGGAATATGTTTCTTTCTTTGCCTGCACTCATGAAGAAAACACTCCTGAATTTTCAGACTATCAAGGTGCCTAAACTGCGTGGATACAAAGAAACCAAAAGATACTAATTATGGAAGTCGCTTGGCAGGTTTTGGAGTGCTGCCAAGTCACACAGTGTGTTTTGAATGTTTCCAATGCTAGTGTTTCACTTGCAGTGGGAAAATAAAATTAGCATAAATATTCTAATAATTACTTTTCTTGTGTATTAGATCACATTGACATGTCCCGTCGGGGAAAATAACTCACTTAAAGAGACTCTGAGAAAGTGATCGCCACTGCGTTTGTTCTTGCTGTTATGAATTTGAACTTTCAAGGGCACGGCTTATCGTTTTCAGGTATTTTATAGATATTGAGTGTCGTGGGGCAAGCATGCCAGCCCTCTGAGGCCCCTCAGGGGGTGCTGTGCCTTCCTTCCCACTCATCCCAGGCTCTGTGGCTTTAGTCAATAACAATACCCTCCTTCTGCAGGGCAGTGTGGCCCAATGGCCAGAGTGAGTAACAATGCTCTTCTTCTGTAGGGCAGTGTAGTCCAATGACCAGAGTCAATAACCTTGCCTTCTTCATGCAGGACAGAGTGGCCTACCTACCAGAATCAATAGCAAGACTCCCATCCCACAGGGCAGCATGGCTTAGCAGCCAGAGTCACTAATAACACCCTCTTCTCGAAGGGCAGTGGGACCTAGTGGCCACAGTCACAGAGTTAATATCAATTCTCCCGCTCTGTGGGGCCGTCAGGCCTAGCAGCCAGAGTCAATAGCAACACCCTCCTTCCCTAGGGCAGCGTGGCCTAGTAGCCAGAGTCACTAGCAATGGGTGTAGATCCCCACATGAGGTTGATGAGGTAGGCAGACCTGGGCCCACACCTCTCCACCAGGTCCCAACCCAGGGCCCTGTCGGTGGTGGAATGGTCCACCACTAGCTCAGCAGAGAACCCAACTGAAACCAAGCTCCTGGGCAATTTCCTACCAGTATTTGTGGTGCAGTCCTCTTCAGCTCTTCCCTCCAGATTGGTGGTTTCTTCTGCCATTCTCCACGGACTGGCCTCATCTTGGTCCAGCTGCAGCTCCTCCTTCCCCATCAGAAGAGTGAACTGCTCCACAGGCCTTTATATCTGGTCTCCAGCTAGAGCATGCTCAGTAGGGCTGTGGGGATGTGGCCTTCTCAGGCTATGTCTACACTGCACTGCTCTTCTGGAAAAAGCTATGCAAATTGCGAACCACAATTTGCGTAGGTTTTTCCGCTTCTCTTTTCGGAAGAGGCTTTCCTGACATTTGGCCCATCTACACTGGGCTAAATGTTGGGAAAAAACCCTTTTTCAGAACATCCCTTCTTCCTCGTAAAATGAGGTTTACAGGGATGCTGAAAAAGTGTGTCTGCTCTTCTGAAAAAAATGTCAGAAGAGCAGATGTATTCCCTGGACTCTGCAGTGTAGACATAGCCTCAGGCAGGTAACCAGATTTAACCCTCACAATCCCAGTGCAGGGTTGGTTCACACCATCACACAAAGGGTACAACAGAAGGACATAAGTGACATTTAACAAAAAGCAAAGTAAGTAAATTCAGGTATGTATTTTGTTGTCCTTTGCTTAGAATCTAACTTGAAAAACATTCTGAAAGGGTAAGATACATAGATCTAAGTGCAACCCTGCCATCTGAAGCAACAGCTCCCACCGACAAAGGAAGTTTCACCAATGTACATGAGGACGAAATCTGGTTCATTCTTTAGGTGTATTAGATCACATTGACATGTCCCATTGGGGAAAATAACTCACTTAAAGAGACTTTGAGAAAGTCTGTTTTTTAAAAAGTGAGCAACTGAGTCTTGAATTTATTAATAGGCATCTCAGAAGCCTCTTTCACTATGGCCTTTGTTTTGTTTTAAACAAACACAGGGCTTTAAAAAGAAATGGATATGAGTTGTTATATAGACAAATAAGGGGTTTGTGGTCAGTGTATGGTATAGGATGGGAAACCTATTTGGACGAACTTTGTGTCTTTAAAATTGTTCCATGCTAAGCTCTCCACATGTGCTCACTCTTTCTTAGACTGTGCACCCACCAATTTAAGCCCTCCATTAGAAGTTCTTTAATGCTGCAAGATTTAAAACAGAGAACCGTCAGCTTGTGCCAGCTACTGATTAAGAGGTGCCCTAGCTCAAGGTCATTCTGATTTTCTCTCATCTATTTTTTCCCACTGGGTGGGGGGAGGGAAGGACAGGCTGTCATCCTCTGTGAGAAGCAAATCCTCTTGCCTTCTTTCATGGCGAAATCTGCTAACTTGTTGATAACACTAGGATTCTGAGGATCGTGTGTTTTTAAAGAAGTTCTTTTCATGTTTAAAGGCAACAGTTCTCAGTACTTACTACAGATCTTGTTTCCAGGAGCTATTAGGTCTTCAGTGATATTGCGGAGCCTAGCACTATTCTTAGCTGAGAGGAATCTCTTGCACGCCCACTTGCTCCCATTTCTAGCACCATTTTCCTGTTTGTCATCTACATAATCACTCTATCCACTGGGGACATCTTCTCTGCTGGACTTGCTCTCTCAAACTGACTTCAGCTCCATGTCTCCAGAAGGGGCAGGGCCTTGAGCAGAAAGAGGGGCTGGGGTTAGCTTCCCCCAAGCAGCTTCAGCACAGCCCAGAATGTGCCACACTTACTCCAGGTTGCCCTTAGTGCTGCCTGGAGTGTGCCACGCAGGGGCTCCGGTCACCACTACTACTGCGGTGGCAGTGGCTGGGAGTGCTGGGTCCTTTTGAGTCACCAGGCCCCAGGGCCACTGCCCCCTTTGCTCCTCTGTCAGCAGGCCTGCCCCCACTCACTCCCAACCTATGCCTCTTTAAACCACCATTTGCTGCTCTGTCTTACTGCCTCTTCTGAAGGCTCTCTCCCCATCCCAGATGTGGGGCAGTAGAAATGCAACAACCCAGTCTCTGGGTATGTGGATTATGTAGTTATGCAATGGCTGACTGCCCCACTTCCAGCTGACTAGTGAGTGCCTATCTTTCACCGGAATCATAGAATCATAGAACTGGAAGGAACCTCGAAAGGTTAGTAAGTCTTCTCAAAGGTCCTCTGCTCTCATGGCAGGACCGCCCACACTCTAAATCAGTGTTTCTCAACCTTTTTTTTATGAAGTACCCCTTTAAAAAAATTATAAGTACCCCCAGTACCTACAGTTTTCAGACACACAATTTTTTTCTACCATTGCAATGCATTTGTTTAAACAGCTTAATTGTAGCCAGGTGGGCGATGAAATTTTTGGGTGTAAAAAATACAAAAATAATACAGCGCTGTAAAACTTAAAACAAAAATCCAGTTTTCTCCAAATTTCAGCTGAGTTGATGTGCCCCCCAGACTTCTCTCAAGTACCCCTAAGGGTTCTAGTACCACTGGTTGAGAAACACTGATGTAGATCACTCCGACAGGTTATCTATTTTATTTTACCGCTTAAGCAACTTGATAGTTAAGTTTTTCCTAATATCCTGCCTAAACCTCTGTTGCTGCAATTTAAGCCCATTGCCTCTTGTCCTATCCTCAGAGGTTAAGAAGAATAATTTTTCTCCCTCCTCCTTTTAACATCTGCAAAGCTATTATCATATCCCCTTTGTCTTCTCTTGTCTAGACTAAATAAAACCGATACTTGCAATCTTCCTTCATAGATAATTTTCTAGGGCTTTAATCAATTTTTTTGCTCTTCTCTGGATTTTCTCCAATTTGTCCACATCTTGCCTGAAATGTGGCACCCAGAACAGGACACAATGCTTAGTTAAGGCCTCATCAGTGCAGAGGAGAGCGGAAGAATTATTTCCCATGTCTTTCTTACAACATGTCTTGCTAATACATCCCAGAATCATATTTACTTTTTTTGCAAGGGTTACACCATTAACTCACATTTAGCTTGTGGTCCACTATGACCCCTAGATCCCTCTCTGCAGAACTCCTTCCTACACAGTCATTTCCCATTTTGTAATTGTGCAGCAGATTGTTCCTTCCTAAGTGGAGCACTTTGCATTTGTCCTTTTTGAATTTCAGCCTATTTACCTCAGACCATTTCTCCAGTTTGTCTAGATCATTTTTAATTATAACTCTAGCCTCCAAAGCAGTTGCAACCCCTCCCAACTTGGTGTCATCCGCAGACTTTATAAGTGCCCTTAGTGTCTTTTTTAAAGGCTCTTGAATGAGAAGGGGGTGGCCCTTGTCTGACAAGTCCTCACCATAATTCAGTGGGGAAGGACTAACTAGTGGTCTCCTCCCAGCCTGATGGAGCAGCAAAGAGGAAGTCTCCAGAGCCTCCACCCCAAAGATACCAGGAAGTGTTACAGGGTCCTGGATGTAAAAGAGGGTGATGGGAGTGAGAGCACCAGCTTTGGTGCTGAGTCTATGCAGGAAAGAGGGAAATGGATTGGTCTGGGTGGCAGTGAGGAAGGAGTCTGCTCTGGACTGGTTTTGCTGTATCTGTCTATGTTAATATAAGCAACCTGGGGCGGGTTTGCAATAGATTCCCTGTCTAACTTCATGAGGCTATGCAGTATGCATGTTTGTAAAACAGGGATTTGCATGCTTTTGAAACCTTTGTCTCCCTCCTATTCCTAAAAATGGAGCAACACAAGGGGAAAACAAATTATTTGTTATTAAAATTTTCACAAGTGAACTGTGAAAACTTAGAAAGTGCAGATTACCATGGGCACCGAATCCAAAACCAAACTCCATTTGGCCAGTCTATCTCTGCAGTACTGTAACTGCACTCTCTCTCTATAAGTTTGCATGAAAGACTGTGCATGAAAATAAAGCTGTATTGTACTGGAGACAGAAATGGTTATTGTTTTTTCTCAAGCAAAAATGCACAGATATTGGTAGCCGTTGTCCTCTTGCGCTGTATTGTTCATTGCTGTTCCAAAGGGATGAATTAGATCTCTCCTTAAATTAATGTACTGTTCTCATATTCTGTTTTGATTGGAGATCCATGGGCACATATTGCCGTAGCTCTAGTACAATAAGTCACCACCAGTGCTTTTTATAGCAGCATTTACAAGAAATGCATTGATCTATGTCTACATCCTGTACCCAAGCCCTTAATAATATTGGATTTTGCCCTGTAAAGAAAGTGTAGAGGGTTTAGGTAATAAGAAAACCCCATTTTTGCTATACAGCTCAGTGGGTGTTTCCTGGGTTATTGCCTGTGTACAGCACAGAGTTCAAGACTGTGCTTTTGCCCCACTGTGGATGGGTAGGAAGGAAAGGGGCAGCAAGTGGGTTGTAAATCAGGGGAAGCCCACAGCACACACCTCTCCATATAGAAATAAATATCAAGCCGCTTGTGTGCCCACTTCTTTACCATTGCAGGGAGCTGGAACAATGTGTATAGTGGGGGTGCTGAGAGCCATTGAACTGAACTGTAAAGCCCGGATATGATGGACACCACTTCAAGCCTGGAGGTGTGGCAGCACCCCAATGAGCACCCCTAGTTCCAGTACCCATGTGCCCTTGAGATCAGAGTGGGATATGAGTCTAAAAATGGGGGTTAAGCATGGCCCATCTCATACCAATTAGGGTACGTGCTTCCCTTTTAATACCTGGTTTAGCTCCAGTTAAAGCCCGTGGGCATTCCAGTGTGGGGTAGATTGCCATGTTTGGTCTTATTCCTGCAACTGATAGAAGTCACAGCGTGGTCACCATCAGAGCGTTCAAAAATGCAGGATCAGAGGACTCCAAGCTCCCTGTTCATCCCTTTTCCCCATGTGTTTTTACATGCAGCTCTTCCCATGAGCACAAGGTAGGAGGAGGCCTAAGAGTTGTCTTTTCTTGAAATATACCTGTTTTTGTTTTAACAGTAAAAGGTGTCAACTCTTAGGGACTTGTGCTTTGAAAGGAATAGTCATTTTTAAATATATTGAAAGAATGTTAGAGCAGTTTATTTTCATACATCATAGTCTGGTGAAACATAGGATAAACTTTACTGGAAGTAAGAAAACTGATTGAGTAACTTCTGATCTATTCAAGTCACTGCATTTTGGCATGGAGTGGTGAGTGGACACATCAGGCATGTGGTGTTTAGGTTCCTCAGTGTGGCAGAGCCTTTGTTTTTCTTTTTTATCAGTGAATCATCTCGTTATGGCTCTTGATTGTCACGTGTTTTCTCTTTCACTCTGCTGTAAAATTGCACAATAGCTATGAAGGTGGTGATCCAGCTGTAATGAAACAACAGATTTTTCAGTTCACTGGCTATTCTGAAAAAAAAATTCAAAATGTTCAGAAAAACACAAAGTGGGGAAAATAATTTTGGTTTGAACAAAATGTTTTATTTGAAATTAAATGCATCATTATGAGCATTTAAAAACATTTTAATTGTGTTTAATAAAACTGAAGGAAATTTCAACATGAAAGTGATGAGCTGAAAAATCAATTATTTTGTTTTGAAAATATCAAAAGGAAATGTTTCAATCTCCCACACCCCCGAGTGTTTTTTCAGATTTTTTAAAATCTGAAACAGTCATTGAAACCAACACTAATTTGCAAAACATCTCAATGTATTTTTTCCCCCACCAAATATAGTTCTGGCTTAAAAATTTCACTCAGCTCTAAATTTCACTCAGCCTGTTGTTGTCGTTATTCCTCTTTGACCTGAGCGGCTAATCAAAGTTCAGAGCCTGAGGCTATTCTGTATAGGAGTGGAAATGGATGAAAAATCTGGAGTTATCTTTCATGCAATCCTCTTTCTGTACAAGGAATGTACAAAAGCCCTGCTCCCCTGAATTCAGGCAGAACCAAAGGAGTAGGCCATGTCTATGCTACAAGGGGGCTAAGTATGGCTCCCAAGCTATGCTGGCATAATCCTGTAGCATAGACATAGCCTACAATGACAGAATGTTTTATTCCCCATTGCTGTAGGATACTAACTGCCCAAGTGATGGTAGCTGGCTTGACAGAATCATTCTTCTGATGACAGAGCAGCATTTGCACTGAGGGTCAGGTTAACATAACTACAGCAGTCAGGATGTGGATTTTTCGTGCCTCCTACGAGGTGTACCGGTAGTTCAGAATAGAAAGCCTAATCCGAACTACCTAGTCCGTGCCGCGTGTAGCCGCGGGCACGGAGTCCGAACTAGCGGACATTTAAAAATGGCGGCGCCCGGCAACATGCAAATGAAGCCCGGGAAATTCAAATCCCGGGCTTCATTTGCAACTTCGGTTGTCTACCTTAACCACCCTAGTTTGAACTAGGGTGGTAGTGTAGACATACCCTCATACACATACAATCCCACCCCAGTGCAATCCAAAATGCCAGCGTGGCTTCACATAATCCTTTTTGTTTTAGGTGGGGGATTGTAATGAATTTACCCACTCATGTATCTTAATTGAAGGATATGTTTGCCCCCATCAATGTCAATGAAGTCTTAACTCAATCCTTAATGAGACTTCACCCAGCTCATAAGATTATTTATTGATATTACCACAGCACCCAGAGGACTTCACCAAGACTGGGACTCTGCTATGCTAGAGGCTTTACAGACACCCATTAAAAAGCAGTCACTATCCTGAAGCTTGACTCAAATGTGTACTGTTTTATTAGAGAGACAAGGGTGTGGTAATATCTTTTATTCATCCAACTTCTGCTGGTTAAAGGGACAGTCTCTCGAGCGCCACAGAGTTCTTTAGAAGCTGATCCAATAAAAGACATCTCACTCCCTGTGTCTCTCTCACATGTTGGGATCAATACAGCTACAACCAGGGCGCCGAGAGCCTCCAACGACCCCTGGGCAAGGGAGGGGCCAGTTCTGCACTCCTGGAAGGGGTGGGGCAGGGGACAGTCAGCCTGCCACACTGCCTGGAGTGCAGTGTGTCCCTCCTCCTCCCCCCCCCCCGCCCTCAAAGCCCGGAGTGCAGCCTGATTTAAAATACTTGGGGCTTTGACCACTGCCATTGCTGCTGCAGCAGTGAATACAACTGGGAGCCACAGGCCCTTTTAAATTGCTGGGCCCCAGGCAGCTGCCCTCTTTCCCCCCGCTACTCCGCCATTGTCTTCAGGCCTGCTACACACACTACTCTTAGTCACTTTCTGAACGTGTCACACAAGAATCTTCTTACCCACTACATGTGCATTGCCCCAACGGTCCTCTTACAGGTGCTTGTTCGTGGGTTTGAAATGCATTTCTCCGGGTAGCTGACAGAGTCTTAATTTTGTATAAGATTAGCAAACAAGCACCTCGATACCTCACTAAATCACTCTGACAACTGATCCCAAAGGTAATAATTATCCCTTGAGTTTTCTGTCCAGAGAGTAGCCTATTCCAGATACAGTGGGTTTCTCTATAGACCCAATCCCAAGAATTTCTAAGCATTGGCATCTCCCAGAGAAGTCAATGGTTTGCCCAATTTTTTTAAAAAAATTGTCTCTAGATCCTAGTTTAACCAGTCACCTCTTTGAAGTTGAGTAAAAAATTTAACCTCCCTGAGCCCTATTTACCCATCTGTAAATGTGGCTAATTTACCTCATGCACCTTAATTCGAACTAAGCTAATTCGAACTAGTGCATCTAGACCTAAAAACTAATTCGAATTAGTGTTTTGCTAATTCGAACTAGCATGTCCACATTGAGTGGACCCTGAACCGAAGTTAAGGCTGGCCGAAATCCAGTGCCGGCAGGGCATCAGGTTAGGACTTAGAGTATGGAGCTGCAGCCTCAGGCTAGCCTGAGGGCTGTGCTTAAAGGGACCCTGTCAGCCGACGGTCAGGGCAGTGTGTGTGTGTATGCTTCATTCCATTCCTCCCTCACCTCCTTCCACTTACCCCTCCCTAGCCCCTCTTCCTGATGTAAAAAATAAAGGGCTCGTGTGTTCAAAAATAGAAACTCTCTTTATTTAACAAAACTGGGGGTGGGAGGGGATGAGCCTCTGGGGAGACTGGGAAAAGGAGGTGGGAGAGGGGAAGAGAGAGGGTGGAAGAGGGGAGGGGGAAACCTGGAAGGAGGGAGCTGGAAGGGGGAAGCCAGGGGAAGAAGGAGGAGGGGAAGTATCAAACTATGGTACGCCATATCTTCAGTACTGTGTACAAATGTGGTCTCACCTCAAAAAAGATGTTTTGGCCTTGGAAAGGGTTCCGAAAGGGCTACTAAAATGATTAGGGGTTTGGAACAGGTCCCATATGAAGAGAGGCTAAAGAGACTGGGACGTTTCAGCTTAGAAAAGAGGAGACTGAGGGGGGATATGATAGAGGTCTATAAAATCATGAGTGGTATGGAGAGGGTGCATAAAGAAAAGTTCTTCATTAGTTCCCATAATATAAGGACTAGAGGACACCAGATGAAATGAACGGGTAGCAGGCTTCAGCCTAATAAAAGAAAGTTGTTCTTCACAAAGCAAATAGTCAACCTGTGGAACTCCTTGCTGCAGGAGGCTGTGAAGGCTACAACTAGAACAGAGTTTAAAGAGAAGTGAGATAAAGTCATGGAGGTTGGGTCCATGGAGTGGTATTAGCTAGGGGGTAGAAATGGTGTCCCTGGCCTCTGTTTGTGGAAGGCTGGAGATGGATGGCACGAGACAAATGCCTTGGTCATTGTCTTCGGTCCATCCCCTCCGGGGTAGCTGGTGTTGGCTGCTGTCAGCAGACAGGCTACTCGGCTAGATGGACCTTTGGTCTGACCCAGTATGGCCGTTCTTATGTTCTTATATTCTAAGCTCAGGGTCGGGGGTCTCCCTGGACCAACTTGATTTTCATGGAAACCTGCTCCTGGGTTTCCATGTGGCCTTTGGTGGCCAGGCTGGCAGCTATCCTGCCCTAGATGGCCACTTTCCTGTGCCTAGTGCGGAGATTGTGGACGTTGGAGGCTCCCCCCAAACCTGGATGAGGTCCACGATCTCTGCACTAGATCAGGCGGGCACCTGCCTCTTGCAGTCCTGGGCAGGCTCCTGGGAGCTGCCAGCCTGGTCCTGGGAAGAGGCAGAGGGCTGGGTGGCAGCGGGTGGCTGGCTCATGCCGTGCCAGGTGCAGGGTCTGCTGGCTGGGTGCTGACAGGCTCGCACCTGGCACGGGCACCGTAGCCACACTGTGGCCCTTTAAGGGCTCCGGGGCCGGGAGGGGGGCAGAAGAGTTTCCCTGGCTTGGCCCAGAGTGACCACCAGGGCAAGCTGGGAAGGGCTATCCTCCAACTAGTTTGAATTAAGTGGCTACACAGCCCTTAATTCGAACTACTTAATTCAAACTAGGCGTTAGTCCTCGTAGAATGAGGTTTACCTAGTTTGAATTAAGCGCTCCGCTAGTTTGAATTAAGTTCGAACTAGCGGTTTGTATGTGTAGCGCCTATGAAAGTTAATTCAAACTAACTACTGTTAGTTCGAATTAACTTTGTAGTGTAGACATACCCTAAGGCTACGTCTAGACTGGCATGATTTTCTGGAAATGCTTTTAACGGAAAAGTTTTGCGCAAAAGGGACTTTTGCCCGAATAGGAGCAGCATAATATTTCCGCAGAAAGCACTGATTTCTTACAGTAGAAAGTCAGTGCTTTTGCGGAAATTCAAGCGGCCAGTGTAGACAGCTGGCAAGTTTTTCCGGAAAAGCGGCTGATTTTCCGGAAAAACTGGCCAGTCTAGACACAGCCTAAGGGTTTAGCAAGTAATGGTTGTGCTGCTTTGAGATCCTGGATGGAAGTTACTATGTACAGTAAGTGCTAATTATGATCATTAAAAATGTTTTTATTCAGTGTAGAATCTTAAAAGGCAACCAGCCTTTCTGTGGCATGTGCCATAACCCTGCGTCTGTTGTATAGGCATAGAGAGAAGAAGGGAGTTTCAGTGCAGTGCATCACAAGCTATAGCATTTCCCTGAAGTCTGATCTGTTATTCTAACCCACATGAATCTTTTGGTGTAGGTGTAATTTAGTTGTTGGTGTAGAAATCCCAGGCATATCTCTCTGCAGTATTCTTTGTGGACTAAGTGTGTGAACTCACAGTGAAGAATGCCCATATTCAGTAGCATATCATACCTGTGGATTTTACTTCACCCCAGTATATGCTGCCAAAACAATCCTGTCAATGGAATTTGTTATACTGTTTGTGTATTTGCTGTTTTGCAGAATCTCATCTCTCCAGTCCATTGCTATGGACTATGGTTCTGGAACAAAGCTCTGGCTGAAAAATAACAAGACGGTAAATCACCAGAGTGAATGTTAATGGCCGCGGCAATTAGTCTGGGCCCAGCTCCATATGCTCAGCAGTATCGACTGACTCTCTCTTCGGTCCCTGCTGTTCCATCTGCCTCGCCAAACGCAACCTGCTGAAGTACATTGTTTCCAAATCAGCAGTGGGTCCAACTTCAGCAAACCAGAGAGATCACCAAATCCATGCTCGTCCACTGGCTGGAACGTGAGTAAGTAAAGAACCACTGGTGATCTTTTGTTAATATATCACCAAATTGAAAGTTGTAGGGGTTCTGTGAAAGCAGTGAACCTAATGGGTTGCTGCTCTGTGAAACAGGATATGCACAGTAGTAAGTCCCATGCTGCTGCGAAGCAGAAAAGAAAAGTGATCAGGGCACTGTGTATCCAATATCTTTAACTTTGTGCCCTAATTTAACATAATAGAACAAACTTCTGTGACCATATGGTGACACATATGGCAGCAGATCTGAATCCTAGACTACACTGGCATGATGAGCAAGAAGCAGAATGGTTTACAGTGAACAAACTATGCCAGACAAATTAGATTGCTCTGCGCCACATGAGGTTCCCTTTGCAATGGGGAAAATTTCCAGCTGCTGGAGCTGCTGAATTTATAACCACGTTGTGCTTGCAGATAGAAACAAAGTAGCCACAGCATGGCTGAGAATCTAGGCCAATTTTGTCTTATTGGGTGGTGCTTTATACTCAGAATAACTTGAGGCCTCTCGCCCTTCCTTCACTGACAGCTTCTGTAGGTAGTTAGTTTTAAATCTTACATTAAATATATACATGGCAAATCCATGCATTGTTCTCAGGTGGAGACTTATATTTGAGAGCATCTTTAGGGAGTGAAGAGTCTGAGCTATCATCACTAGGAAAACAGAGCTAGTGGAAACAATGCCACAGTCTATAGAAGCAGCACAAAAAGAGGTTCTTGCCATTGTGATATGGAACAGACGGAAAATCTTGGTTCCTTCTGAAGAGGTCTTTGAAATAATGAGCCAAGCGTCATCCTAAAAACTCTCCAGTGCTCTCCAGCAGCGGCTCCCACACTGTTGTAAGAGGTACTGAGTGGCCCATTAAGGCAGGAAAGTTGATCTTGTGATTAAGGCTCTGACTGGAACTCAGAAGACGAGGGTCTCATTGAGAAATGTGGGACAAGCTACTTAATCTTTGCAACTCAGTTCCCCATGTGTAAAATGTTCATAGTGCTTCCTCGCGCCTACCCTTTCTCCACCTAATCTGGTTAGATCCAAGTTCTCCTGGTCAGTGGGACTTTTTGGCCTGGTGTACACCAAAAAAGTTGACTAAAAGATATGCAACTTCAGCAACGTTCCTTGTGCAGCTGGAGTCAAAGTATCTAAAATCATGTTTTGGGGCTATCCACACAATGGGAGGTCAACCGGAGCACACACACGCCTGTCCTGTCGACATCCCTTACGCCTCATGAGACAGGAGCGCCCTCTCAGTTTGAATTAGCATGTCTTCACTGGACAGGCTAATTCAAACCCTGGAAGATGGACTGTGGCAGCTTTGATTTTCTCTGTAGCCTAGACAAGCCCTTTGAAACTCTCCCATGCTCCATAAAACCCACTGCTCTCAAGTAATGCAATAGTGGGCATTTTTTACCCATGAATGGAGCCACTCAAGGGGACACTTGCTGAAGTTAGACGCTGGTACCCAGTAACCTTTGCCCCCTGGGTAGACACAGCTCCACTCCTTGATTCTTCCTTTTCTGCACCTTCCCCCATGCATAGGGGCGGGTGTGAGAAACAATCACCCTCCTGAGGCAGAGTTGTCTGGTGGCCACCGTCTGCCCGCGCTGTCTGGGCCCCCCTCCCATCACGGGGTACCTGAAGGGCAGAAGACGGTGCTTGTGGAAGCCTCAGCCCAGCTCAGTTTAGCTTCCTGCAGCCAGCGGGTTATGTGACCAGTGCTAAGGACAGGGCTCGGGGTGGCATTCAGCAACCCCCCCCCCCCTTTGCCCCTCGCCCGCTGCTGCCCAGCCCCCTCCTGCAGTCCCAGCCCCGGGGAAAGTTCCGCCCGCCCTGCGAGAAAGGAGCCGACAGCCAAGCCACCGCGGGGACAGGTGGCGCTGCGCTGGGTTCCCGGGCTGTATCCGACCCTCCCGCCCTTTGAGCCCGGGGGCGCCTGCTGCCTCAGCGCCGGGGTCTCGCCCCAGGCCCGGCAGGGCAGCTCCGTGGCGCGCCGCCAGGGCTGTCGGGGATCCCGCGGCGCAAGGGGACGGGCTGAGAGGCGGAGGCGAGTCCCTGGGTCTGCGGCGCGGGCAGGGGGCGTCGCCAGGTGCCGCTGCCCGCGGCGGCGCGGGGAAGTGAGAGCGGGGGAAGGAGAAGTGAGCGCGGCTGCGGGGCGGGGGGGACCTGCACGGCCCGGCCCGGCTGCAACCTCTCCCCGCGCCCGGGACAGCGCTGCTGCGCGGGAGGGGGGGGGGTCGCTCCGCCTCGGGGGGCCGGCGCGGGAGGCGAAGGGCGGCGGCGAAGCCGGGCAGAGCGCGCCGGTCTCCGCGCCAGCGGCGTGCAGGGCAGCCGGGCGCCAGCCATGCCAGCGGCCACCGCCTCGGGGCTGGACGTGGCCCGGACCGTGGTGCTCCGCGGGGACGGGCGCGGCGTCCCGAGCAACTACACAGGTAAGGCGGCCGGGGCGGCGCTGCTCCCTGGGGGCCGGGGCGACTGGTGCGAGCCCCATCCCGGCGCCCCTCGGCCCTGCTGGGGCTTTGCGACTGGTGTCCCCGCTGGCGGGCAGCTCGCTGCGCCGGGTGCCCCTGGGCGGCTCTGCCCGCCGCTGCGATTTGCGTGGGGGATGCTGCCGGAGGGACCCGTTTCCTTCCCTCCGTGTGGCCGGCGCCGCGCTCCAGGCAAGCGGTGGGGTCCGAGTCGTGCGCCGGGCTAGTCCCTCTGCTGGGGATCCGCTCCGCTCGCAGCACCAGGGAGCAGCCGCCCGCCTCGCTTTTGAGGTCACCTTTGGCCAAGGGGGTTACAGCCGGGTCAGGTCGCGGTTCTCTCCAGCGGGGAGTGGAAATTAGCCCCGAACTCGCACTCTGCGCTGCGCGGTGGCGCCAGGCCGGAGGGGAGCAGCTTTTGGACGGGCAAACACTGTCGAGGGGTCAGGATCCCTTTAGCCGGCCTTAATTGGCACCGAATTCCTGCCTCTCGCTGCACTTCGTTGGATTTGGGGCTCTTGGCTTCATGGAGGCAAGTGGTGTCAAGGAAGGTTATTGCACACGCAGGCTTCATGCAGGGGGAGGATGTGCTGGCAAGTGCCCTGAAGGTTCTCATGAATGTCACGACGGGCAGAACACACTGTTACAATACACAGGGCAATAATAAAAACGAATAGTCCTGTGGCACCGTAGAGACTAATCAAAGATGTATATAGTATCATGAGCTTTTCTGGGTAAGACCCACTTCATCAGATGAATCAGAGTGGAAATAACAGAATACAAGATATTGAGGGCAATAAGCGACCAAGCTGTCAGGCACTGGGATAACTAATTCCTTTAGTCTCCAGTGAGGTTCACACCATGGTGCAGACTTATAAGAAGAGTTTGCAGTATTCAGCTTTGCTTCCTGCACTTTTCCAATCAAACCCAAAGATGAGTTACTGTTTGGGGCAAGCTGAGAGGCCCAGCACTCATTTTGAGGGACATGAAGGTGCATGTCTGTTTCTGTTGGTATCCCCTCATACACAGAAATCCTTTCTATGCAGGTAATTATGCTGTGTTTGCACCACTGTACAGTACTCAGCGGGAATTTTGCCACTGACTTCAGTGGGCAGAGGATTCATTCCTGTAAGAATTGACCCCATCTCTTTTAACCAGCCGCCACCATCTCAAGTTTTTCAGATAAAAATGAAAGAGTTTTTAAAATTAAGTATCTGCAAATGACTTGGCCCTAATACAGCTGCAGTTCCATGGTAATCATTTCATAATAGCCTTTTAGTGGTTGCAATGGCTGGAAAGGTTCTTGTATGTTGGGGTAATAATATTGAAAAGCTGTCAAGACTCTATTCAGATTAAAAGCTTTGAAAAAGATAAGGTGCAATGTCGACATAATATACTTAGAAAAATGTGAGCTGCTTTGGGACTTGTAAAACATATTCACTAGCAAGATGTTTTTACAGAGCTGTGATTCCATTTGCAATAATCATAGTAATAAATAATGCTGCCATTAGAGGAAAAATTCTATTCCTAAATCTCTCCACTTGTTATGATACTTTTGATCAAATATTTGGTATCAACAACCATTGTCTTGATTTGTATTATGTTTTTAACAGCCTGCATGCACTAGACCATTGTTTCCATTATTGGGACACCAGTCATACTAGAATAAGTGTAACGAAATCTGTCCTGTTGCACTGAAGTACTAGTTAGGACCTGATTGTGTGGTCCTTACTCAGGCAAGGCCTGGTGAGTTCACTTTATTCATTATGTTATGCACTTGTGATTATGCAATACTGGTGTGTTTGAACTGTGCAAGTATTTTGAAGAAACAAACAACAGGAATGCACTATATTTTTTAGTCAACACATGTAGGACAAACTGGCCGCTTTAGCTAACTTTACTGAATAGGCTGCTCCAGAAATAATTTTATTGAACTTTAAATATAATGGAATGGAATTAAATCATGGTACAAAAAATTTGAAGTCCATTTATTTGTGTGTGTAAGTAGGGGACGATATATCTATTAATTGACCATCACAGGACCCATGTAAAATGAGAGTATCACTTTGAAAGGGAAAGAAATACATCTTGATAGTAATATCAAATTCTAAACTCTATGTTATTAAAATGAAATAATGTCCTGACAACCATGGATTGACCTGGCAGAAAATGAAAACATCTCATTTTTCCTGATACAGTGATTTAGTGGAATAGAATACATACATGCTGAAAAAAGATATAAGGCACAAATTAAAGCGCCAGTTCTGTAATCTAATATGATAGCATGGATCCTGGCACCTGTGCAGATTCTCTTTAGCTTCAGTGAGGCTTGATGTTAGTGGATCCCGATGCAGGATCTGTCCCTAAAATATTTAGGGAGATTTACCATTGACTTTAGTGGGAGAGAGGTAGCCAACGGCTAAATGCTCTTGAAAATCCCAGCCTTTATGTTCACAATTCAGCATGTCTTGGCTGTGCCGACGAAAGCTCATGATACCATCTACATGTTTTGTTAGTTTATAAAGTGCTACCAGACCATTTGCTTGCTGTTTTTTTCTGTAACAGACTAACTCGGCTACCCCCTGAAGCTCCTGCACTGATTTAATTTGTTTGCATGCTTCTAACAGCCTATATTGATGATCTGATTTTAGCGTACAGGTAAAAGTGATCAAACGTGTTAAGTCCAGCATTTTTGGTAATGCTTTATATTACATCCACTATACATGTTTAACCCTCCATTTGATTTATTAAAACAGTTCGTTTTAAAAATAACAATGTTCTAGAAAACATGTATTAAGAGCTGTGTATAAACACAGATTTTATTGCTCTGATTTTATCCTAATAGCATTCATCATTGACGTCTGTAACACTGTAGAGCTCAGCTCACTTTCCCTGGACTGTAAGGTCCGTTTTGAAGCTGTGTTTCTTTGTTTTGAGCCCACAATTGAAACAGGGCTTGTAGCTGGCTTGTCTCACTGTGAACCTGCTCTGACCTTGTACGGCTGCGGCCTATGGGTGAAATCCTGAACCCCCTGCAAACAATGGCAAAACTCCCATTGACGTCCTTGAGCCAGAAGTCTGGTTTCACTGGGGTGATCTGGTCTTGAATTAATGAATTTCTTGGTAGCATATTGCACTTTCGTGGGCTATCAAACCAGCCCATCTTATTGCACTTATGGCAGGCCTCAGTAAATGTTATAAAAAACCAATTTATGTGTATTAATGTAGAATAATATGTTGACAGTAATACATTTTGTTGCTGTAAAATCAATGTTGAAATCCACTCCACCCACCCTGAGTCTGACTATTGAAGAGGGGGAGGGGAAAGTGTGAGAGAAAGAGAATGTGAAATCAACCTCCCAGCTCAGGGTCAAGTCTGGGGCTTCTGGTCAGTTCCCTTACCTCTCCTTCTTCCCTTCCCCACCAATGGTCAACTGAGTGGAAACCACTGATCTTCCAAACCAGCTACACTAATGCAGGCACCTGAGAATTTGACTAAGGCCCTACAATGAAGTCAATAGGATGAGGTAAAGTTGAGAGCATATGAAAGTATTTGCAGAGTTGGGGCCTAAATGTGTATCTGCTGCTCCTCTCTTGTTCCACTTCTGATGTGACCTTCCCTGCCAATTTATGTGGGACTGGCACCAGGCCAGATTATCCATTAGGCACAATACAGGTTGGACTTCTCTGGTCTGGCACCCTTGGGACCTCTCCGGTCCCAAATGAGGGGATTTGCTGGACCAGGGGAGGTTCCTCCCCTCATGGCCCATGCTGCCCTTGAGCTATAGCTCCAGCTTGGCCCTGCTGCTGCCGGCCCGGCCATGGCTCCCTGAGCTATCTAGCTGCCACCTGTCCTGCTCCTGCCAGGACTGGAGCTCCGTGGCTGGGGTCAGAGCTCCACAGCTGCTTTGTGGCCCTACTACCACCCAGCTGCTGGGGCCAGAACTCCCCACTGTGCTACCCGCCCACCCCCTCCCTGCAATGTTCCTGCCCTGCCATCAAATACCTGGGCTCTGTGGACCATGGATGTTGCCGGACCAGAGAGTCCAAGTTTAGGGAGGTACAACCTGTAGGCACAGTGCCTAGGACCTACAAAAAGTTTAGGGCCTCAAAAAAATTCATAATTGACTCAAAAATAAGAAAATAAAACTGCTAAATCAAACTTAATAATTTGCTGGCTTTAGTCAACAAACAACATACAGGTTATACCTGATGATCTTAAGCACCTTCGCTGTATGTGCAATGCTTTGGGTTACCCACTGTGATGTTTTGGGGTTCATCCTATCCCCAAAAGGATATCACTGCCTGCAACAAAACTCTGGGTTTCTTAAATGCTATGCTACTGTGGCTCACAGGCTGACACCAACAGCCGGTAGACAAGCATGCAGATCATACTCTGTCTTTCCCTGGCTATTTACTTTTTGCAGGATGACCACAACATCCTCCCAGTCCCAAATTTCTTCAGAGCTGTCAGCTTCATAGTGTCCAGCTCTCTCGTTGAACACTTGCAGAAGTTAATTTCACTGCTCCTTTAAAGGGAGAGTGCCCTGCAGTTTATTAACATAACTGCTCCACTTTGGTCAAAGCACTGTGTTGGCTTATGATAGAAGTAAAGCAAGTTTTTTAACAAAAGGACATAGGTTTAATTGATATCAAATAGAAAGAAGGGAGATAAAAATGGTTACAAACCAACAAAAGTAAAAAAAAAATGTTTCTAAGACTAAAATTCAACTTGATCAGCTAAAGTTCTTGTTCAAGATGATTTACTTACTTACAGCAGCTTCTCCAACATGACTGGCTGTTCCAGCCAGGATCCACTCTTACAGAATCAAAGTGCTGGTTTCTTTGGTCCCTCAACAGCCAGATACGATTTGGGTTCTCTTCCCTTCCTTTTTATACTCCAGTAAGTCTTTCAATGTATTCTTTGAGAAGTGAGCCCAAACAAAGCCTCTCTCTTGCTGGGGTGGAGATGCCTTGCTGTCTTCCCAAAATTCAGCTACCCTGTCTCAAGAGGCAGGAAGGCTTCCTAGTGCAGTCTCCATCCTTGTTAAGTTTGTTAAGTGATCCCCTGTCTCTACTTGCTCTCCTGATGGTTTTGTTCACCTTGCAAGGAAATGTGCCTTTCTTTGTCATCAGTCTCACCTTCTTATTTTAGAATGAAGTATCATGAATTGCTCACACAGTGTGCCGTTTTCAAGAGCAAAAATTAAAGTGGGTGATAATAGGTGTATAGGTGATAAGGCATTTCTCCCTTATATATTTATATATACAGTAATCTAATTTAAAGGCCTATGATTATGAGACTGCCTAGGGCCTACAAAGACTAATCTGGCCCTGACTGGCACAGAGACTGGCAGTGCACAGATGTGCCACCAGGTTCCCCTGGGATCTCTATGCAGGGCTTTTCTAATGCTGGGAGCCTTGCCCTGATCCTCTCCATCTGCATCAATTTCATCTTAGTTAAATCCCAATTCATTGTCATAAAAGTGTTCGTTCAATTAGCTGGCTCTGACACAGTCTTAAATCTGCACTAGTGGTTTGGAGAGTCAACCAGAATTAATTATCATGGACTAGTTGTCATATACCCCTAAATTATATCTTTATTTGAAACACTTAATTTAAAATGAGACCACATTATTTATGTAAGAATATTTGTAGGAGACATGATATATGCAGAGTGCTAATGACAAACTGAGTTTCCCCCAGGCAAACTGTTGTACTGTTCAGGGTATTTTTTCCTGTTTCATACTCCTGGTGATCATTTTTCATATTGCACAAGTGAAGTGTCTTCATTGTAAACTTACAGACCACAATGAGAAGCTGGTGATAATGATCTATATAGACAAACTCCCTCAGGCTTCACTTTTGCAGTCCATGGGAAAAATGATGGAACATGTCTGTGTCTGTTAATATGTTAATGAGAAAAGACTAAAGAAAAGTTAAGAGATGTTCATCTGCACAGTCTAACTTCTTTACAAACATTTTTAACTCAAAGGGAGTTATAGCTCCTCAAAATTCCCAGCGGTGAAGTTCAAACATGCTCCGCTTTCTATGATGCTACCTCCCCACATTTCTAAGTGTTGTTTTGTCTGGTACATTTGTCTCATCTTGACCTAAAATAAACTCCAACAGAGGTTGCTGCTTTCTCCTTTGCAATGAAAAGTTGGACGGTGGGCTAAGATCCTCAAAAAGGTACTTTAAACCTGAGCTGTGTATATTACTCCATTTATACTATTCAGTCACAAGAAAAACAAAAAGAATGAGTAGTCCTGTAGCACCTTAGCGTATGTCTACACTAGCCCCCTAGTTCGAACTAGGGAGGCTAATGAGGGTGACCAAAATTGCAAATGAAGCACGGGATTTAAATATCCCGCGCTTCATTAGCATGTTCCTGGGAGGTTGCCATTTTGGAAACTGACTAGCCCGGAATAACTGCCCGCGTCTACATGCAGCAGTGAGACGGGAGTTCGAAGTAAACCCCTTAACTCGAATTAGCTGTTACTCCTCATGGAATGAGGTTTAACAGCTAATTCGAGTTAGGGGTTTATTTTGAACTCCCGTCTCACTGCTGCGTGTAGACACGGGCAGTTATTCCAGGCTTGTCAGTTTCCAAAATGGCGACTGCCAGGGAACATGCTAATGAAGCGCGAGATATTTAAAACCTGTGCTTCATTTGCAATTTTGGTCGTCCTCATTAGCTTCCCTAGTTCGAATTAGGAGGCTAGTGTAGATGTACCCTTAGAGAGTAACAAAATTAATGGATTGAAAAGCAGCCATTCTTCTACAAAGGAATTTCAGGAACCAGCTACAGAGAGAGGCTGCGAAACTGGACTTTATATGCAAATTTGAAACTCTCTCTCAGGGACTGAACAAAGACAGAACAGGAAGGGCCGTTATATTCAACATGCAAATGACATCAAAAGCTAAGTATGGAACGCTTACTGCCCACTCAATTTGTCTCATTTAGCACCTGCACTGTAACTGACAGGGGGGTTCCTGTTCCCCCTTTCCCTTCTTTTTCTGCTTTAAATTGGGAGATTTTTTTCTTTTTTCTCCATTTATCTGAAGAAGTGGGTTTTGCCCACAAAAGCTCATGATATAACACGGCTACCCCCTGGTAGAGGTAGAGGCACACACTTAAGAGATCGAAGTATTACTGCAAGTCAGAAACTGTGCTGGAAAATATGCAAAGCATTGCATTACTGGACATGTTGGGCGGAAGAGTCTGCAGTAAAGGGGGCATGGTGTACAGAAAGGAGAGATAAGCAGTGCCAGGTTCCTTTGCTGAAGCTGAGATGACATTTTTCCCTGACCCCATTGCTCGTGTGATTAAACATCCACAAACCTGTTCCATATCACTCTGTAGATTTTTGCCAGGAACAAGCTGATGCTCCCCAAAGCAGCACAAATGTATTGTTAGTATTTATACTGGTGGGCAGATATTCACTGTCCACCCCTCCGATACCATCCCATTTCCTTTGCACTTCTCTGAAAAAGTGTCTGGAACACTGATGTAAGTGGCTACCTTGGGAGGCTTCTAGTGGAAGGAGTCAGTATATCTGCCCTTCTCCAGTGTGTGGTCCCTAATGCAAGTGGCATTAGGAAGCATGGTCAGAGTGCCCTTCTGTTCTGTTGCCCCTCAGCTGCTACAGCATAATTTTTTATGGGGGGGGGGCACTCCAAGATTTTGTAAAGTGGTCAAGGGCTTCACTCTTTCATGATATTAATGGAGATGTGGGGTCTGGAATGGAGGTTGGGTGCAGAAGGGAGCTTGGGGTAAGGGACTGGGGTGCAGGAGGGAGACTGGAGTCTGGGAAGGAGTTGGGATGAAGCAGTCAGTTGTTACCTAGGGCAGGGGACTGGAGTGCAGGGGTTTGGGATGTGAACTGGGGCAGGAGATTGGGGTGCCAGATCTGGGAGGGGGTATGGGTGTAATAGGGGGACAGAGGGTTTGGTTATGTTGAGTGTGGGGGGGGGGGAGAATTGGGGCAGGGAAGAGCTGGGGTGCCAAAAGCAGGCTGTGTCCGAGAGACTTACTTGCGAGGTGCCAAACTAGCCTGCCTGCCTGCCTGCCTGCCTATCTTAAAATGTTTCCCACCCAGCCAGCCTGCTTGCCTAGCCACGTGCTCCATGAATAACTGAGCCCAGGAGAGAGGGCGTGATTCTTCTTAGCTGCCTGTTATTCTAACAAGCAGCTCCCCTTGGCTGGTTTCTGCCAGAAAATGGCCAATGGGAATGTGCTGGGAGCGGGGCGGCTCCTAAAACATCCCCCCTCCCCTCCAGTTTTAAAACAGAAATGGAGCCCTGCAGCCCCATTTCTGCACTGAGCACGGGGTAAGCTGGGGAGCCTGCCTAGGGCTCCCCGCTGCCTCTGTGGGCTGGATCTGGTGGCTTGGCAGGCTGGATCTGGCCCGCGGACCGTATTTTGCCCAAGCCTGTGCTAGAGTGTCCCCAGGAGGTCTTTTGCAGCCTAACACAAATGAGAACAGCCCCGAGGCTGCTGTAAGTTACATCTTGATTAATTGAATAGGTGCGGGAAGCAGGAACATGTACTGGTGATGTCTTACCACCCCAACTGTGCCATGTACAGCACTTGTGCAGCTGCGGTTTGGTCCTTTGTTTTTTCATTGTGGGGTATGCACATCTGTACTTTGGTTTTGCCCAGACTCCTCACATGCTGAGTCAGATCATACCCTGATTTGGAATTTGTAGATCTTTTGTGGATCTTCCACATGGAAACATTTCAGGCCCTGGAGGTTTTTTGCCTTCCTCGGTAGCATGGGGCATGGGTCACTTGCGGGAGGATTCTCTGCATCTTGAGGTCTTTGAATCATTATTTCAAGGACTTCAATATCTGAAACACAGGTGAGAGGATTATTCTAGCAGTGGGCGGGTCAGATTCTGTGGCCTGCATTGTGCAGGGGGTCAGACTAGAATCATAGAATCATAGAATAATAGGACTGGAAGGGACCTCAAGGGGTCATCGAGTCCAGCCCCCCGCCCTCAAGGCAGGACCAAGCTCCGTCTACACCATCCCGGACAGATGTCTATCTAACCTGTTCTTAAATATCTCCAGAGAGGGAGATTCCACCACCTCCCTTGGCAATTTATTCCAATATTTGACCACCCTGACAGTTAGGAATTTTTTCTTAATGTCCAATCTAAACCTCCCCTGCTGCACTTTAAGCCCATTACTCCTTGTCGTGTCCTCAGTAACCAAGAGGAACAAATTTTCTCCTTCCTCCTTGTGACACCCTTTTAGATATTTGAAAACCGCTATCATGTCCCCCCTTAATCTTCTTTTTTCCAAACTAAATAAGCCCAGTTCATGAAGCCTGGCTTCATAGGTCATGTTCTCTAAACCTTTAATCATTCTTGTCGCTCTTCTCTGTACCCTTTCCAATTTCTCCACATCTTTCTTGAAATGTGGCGCCCAGAACTGGACACAGTACTCCAGCTGAGGCCTAACTAGTGCATAGTAGAGTGGCAGAATGACTTCACGAGTTTTGCTTACAACACACCTGTTGATACAACCTAGAATCATATTTGCTTTTTTTGCAACAGCATCACACTGTTGACTCATATTCAACTTGTGGTCCACTATGACCCCTAGATCCCTTTCCGCCATGCTCCTTCCTAGACAGTCGCTTCCCATCTTGTATGTATGGAACTGATTGTTCCTTCCTAAGTGGAGCACTTTGCATTTCTCTTTATTAAACCTCATCCTGTTTACCTCTGACCATTTCTCTAACTAGATGATCATAATGGTCCCTTCTGACCTTAAAGTCTATGGCTGTGTCTTGCCAGCTGTCTATACTGGCCGCTTGAATTTCGGGAAAAGCACTGAGGATCTCATGTAAGATCGTCAGTGCTTTTCCGGAAATACTATGCTGCTCCCGTTTGGGCAAAAGTCTATTTCCGAAAGACTTTTGCCCAAAAGGGCCAGTGTAAACAGCACAGTATTGTTTTCCGCAAAAAAGCCCCGATCGCGAAAATGGCGATCGGGGCTTTTTTGCGGAAAATCTCGTCTAGATTGGCCATGGACGCTTTTCCGCAAAAAGTGCTTTTGCGGAAAAGCATCCTGCCAATCTAGACGTGCTTTTCCGAAAATGCTTTTAACGGAAAACTTTTCCGTTAAAAGCATTTTTGGAAAATCATGCCAGTCTAGACGTAGCCAATGAGTCTATGTTGGAGGTTAGTGAGGCAGCACCACAAAAAAGCAACTTCTGAGCTTGTTGATAGAAATGCAGGCCGGTTTTGAAGGATGTTGGTACCCTTAGCAGTGAAGAAACCTAGAGAACATGCATACAGAGGTTTTATGTTTGCCCTTCCTTTGTCCAGGAAGACCAAGGCCAAGCTTGTCCTTCTTCAAAGCTATGAACAACTTTGCTCTGTGCAAAGATTGAGACCAGGGCGCTTGCTATTTTCTTGTGATCCCATGATCCATTTGAGTTTAGAGTGAAAAAGATTCCAGGTTTCTACTTAACTTCTATTTCCACTGGGCAAAATGTGAGAAAATTTGAAATGCATGGCTGGTGGTTTCTCCCATTTCCCCCCCTTTGAGCTCAAAGTAAAATCTTTGATTATATGACATAAAGAAGCAAAGGTTACAGTATTCCAGCTGATAGGTTTGTGCATTTATTGTCTATGTGACGGGTAATATCAGCACCTAGACATTCAGACCAAATGTTATTGTTGCTTGGAGGGAACAATTTTTGTACAGGTCATAAAATCCTAGATAGCATAAGACAGAGGTGGACAACATTTATTAGCTCCTGCAGTCCTGTCACTGCCAGTGCAAGATTGTTCCCTGCGGTATATTAGCCAGTACTTTGGCTCAGTTTTAAATCCCTCTGATTATTCAGGTGAACTACATCTCAACCTCTGAGCCAGAGATGGAGCCAATTGGTTTGGACCTGAAACTTTGAGGTTTTAAAAATCTGAAGTCCCCTTATAAAAAGTCACATAGCTCTGTAATTCCTGGTTTTGGTGGTCACCAGGAAGGTGCAATGCCAGAAAACTATTGGTTTGGGTCTCAGTTCCCCCTAAGTGGCTGTGCATGTCCTATTAAGCCCCACGCAGGGACTCGGTGTTATGGCAGGGAGAGAAATTTCTCTCCAAACCCTGAAGCTGGCCCAGCATGGAGCTGCCGCAGTAGGGGAAAGTGGCCCCTCCTCACTGTTCCCAGCAGGGAGTTGTCCAGGTAAGCCCAAGGCCAAGCTCCTGCCCCACCTTGAGTCCTCCCCCCATCCCTGAGTACCCTTCTGCACCCCAAAGCCCTCATCTCCGGTTCTACCCCAAAGCCCACACCCCCAGCCCAGAGCCGTACTCCTTTCTACACCCCAGAGCCTGGACCCCCTTATTCACACCACCCCCAGCCCAGAGCTGCATCCTAATCCTCTTATCCCCAAGCCCACCCCAGAGCCTGCAGCCTCAGCCAGAGCTCTTCCACACCAAACCTCTGTGCTGGTCCTGAGCCCCTCAACCCCAGTCCCACCTGGGAGTCAGCATCCCCAGCTGGAGCTCTCACATTCCTGCACCCCAACCCTCTGCCCCAGCCCTGAGCCCCCTCCCACACTCAGAACCTCTTGGCCCCACTCCCACCACATGAACTTTTTTATGTGCACCAGAACTAAAGTGTTGCAATTCACCTCCACGTTGGTGCACATAAGAAAATTCATTCTACTCAGGGGTGGAAAAATTAGAAGGAACACTGGCTTGGGTGTTCCCATCATGTCAGAACCAGGAGATCTCTGAAATCCCAAGAGAGACCGTGACATAAGATTTCTAGCCTACAAGCTGAATTAAGAGAGGATTGGAAGCTTTTGGTTGAGTATATCTAGTATTTATGTCTGTTCTCCCTCCTCAGGCAAGACTCCCATTATTTTCCACATAGACTAAAGAGTACAGGATTCAGCTCTTCATATTTGGAATACATTATTTCAGTAGAACCTGTTCACTCCTATGCCACTTTTAGCTTGGAGACTCTGACATGTGGTCCCCCCCCCCTGCAATTACAGTAATAGATAAGCAACAATTATTTTAC
Organism: Pelodiscus sinensis; assembly: GCF_052426305.1. NCBI lineage: Eukaryota > Metazoa > Chordata > Testudines > Trionychidae > Pelodiscus > Pelodiscus sinensis. The sequence continues at coordinate 20,585,211 of NC_143062.1, read as the reverse complement.
AGATCACTATTGACTGTATCAACAGATAAGAATAATGCTGAAATGATTTGCAGCATTGCTGAAATCTGTCTAAGTTTTCATGCTTCTCTTTTTTTTGTTTGCTTGTTTTTGCTTTAGTTGACACAGATATTTTTAAATACTGTACATAAGCTACAAAATGCAGAACCAGTCACGAAAAGAAAGCAAAGCACAATCTCTGAAGCTGTTGGGGTGAATAAACAAAACTCCTAGTGTGCTGACAAATCTCCCATACAAGTCAGAGGTGGTTTTGCAAAGACTCGGTGTTGCTGAGTCCAGCATTGCAATGCCTAACTGATTTAGGAGCTTAAATTTAATTGCTAAAAGCAATGTAGGCATTTAGCAAAAATCCCATTGGCTATCAATGCAATTTAGGCTCCTAAATCAGCATTTTCAGTGTTTGTAATGCTGAGTGTGGCAATGCGTAAATACTAGAGATGTTTGAGTGCAAATGACTAACCGTTTAAGCAATAAGCAGATGCTTATCAGTTCAGCGAAGTGTTTTTCCCTGGAGCAAAGCCGGGCTGGCAGAGACTAAGGGCTCCACTCCCAGGAAGATTTCGCTGTGGGCTCTGCAGTGTAAAGCTAAGCTAAGCTTTATTCTTCAAAGCCTGCAGCACTGATAGCTGGGTCTCCACTGAGATTTTCAGCTATTACATAGTTACCCAAATACACGATTTTTAACATTCCTACTAACCACCTTTAAAAATCAGGGCCTATGTGAGTAAGAACTGTAGCGCTTGGCTTTTTATTTTCCTTTCCTGGATACGGACTATGATTTGACTGCCATTTTAAAAATGAATGGTAGAATACCCGCTTGGTATTTTTCTGTCCAAACGCACAGACTAGCAAGCCATCGTATGCCGCTCTTGAAGTCAACAATAAATTAATGAAACGAATCGTAGAATCGTAGAATCCTAGGGCTAGAAGAGACCTCAGGAGGTCATCGAGCCCAGCCCCATATCCAAAGCTGGACTAACTAAATCAACTCAGCCAGAGCTTTGTCAAGTCGAGACTCAAGCCAAAATGCTAAAGGGAAGAGCAGCTGAGAGGGATGCAGGTCTTCAGTGTCTCAAATACACATTCTGCAAGACAGGACAAGGAACAGCAATGCTTTGGTACAGTAGTTCAGGACAGTAGCAGCGCTGTTACAACTAATCTACAACAGTTCACTTTGCTTTTCCTTTTCATTACAGTGGTAAACAACAGTAAGCCGCTTTCAGCCCCTGTCATCTTTCACTAATCCTCAGGATCAGGGAAGCCAAAATGTGCATTTATTGCATTGTATTGTGATACATTTGGGGCTTTTCTTCTCAGATTAGGAGAGGTATCTCTTGGGATCTATTAATTCCTATTACAGGATCCAGTTCTCCAAGATGCGTAGCTTAGCACGTGTAAGTCCTGCTAAAATTAAAGGTGCTCAGCACCTTGCAACATCAAGTCCATAAGCAGATCTCTGTGGCTTTTAGCTCAAGCTGCTGTTTGCTTTTAAATCCTTGGATAGGGTTAATTCTGTTCTAGTTAATAGTATTATTTTCCTTTGCGCTCTCTCTCTCTCTCTCTCTCTCGCACATACATGTGTGTATGATCTCACTATATTCATATCTATCTATACACACACAAACACCCCACCATGAAAAAGATCTGGAATCCTCAAGTCCCGACTTCAGCAGTGAAAAAATGTGCATAGTCTTAACTGCAGAGATTGTCTGTTTGGTTAGGTTCTCAATACATGAGTGATTTCTGTCCCCATAATAAATTACATGTTATTGCTAACTAACACTGGTTTCTACAAAAATCAATTATTCACTGACATTTTTGCTGACAGTTGCGAATGCTAGGTCACAGTTTTTTAGTAAACCGCTAGCAGCCTGAAAGAGAAAACCAGATAAAGAACCAGCCCTCATTGTTCAAAAGCAAAATCAACCATGCCCAGGCCAGTATCCAGTATGGAAGAGAAGATTCAGGCAGGGGGTTCTCATCCCTTGAGCCTGCCTCTTCACACTACTCAGGTGGCTTAAAGTGGACTTACGTGGCCCAAACTGGACAACTGAGCATAACCCCAGTTTATGGGCGTATCAGATGGTATGAAGTAGGGATGTAAGCAAGTAGTCAAGTCGAGTACACAGCTACTCACTCCCTCGCTGCATTGCCTCTGTATCACTACAATGATCTATCGGAAAAAAGGTACACAAATTGCACTTCGCAATTTGCATACCTTTAGCCGATAGTTTTTTCAGAAGAGGCTTTTCTGAAATTTGGCCTGTCTACACTGGGCCAAATTTTGGAAAAGCCTCCTCTTTCAGAAGAGCCCTTCTTCCTCGTGGGAGGAAGAAGACAGGGCTTCTGAAAACACGTCTGTTCTTTCGCAAAAAAAAGTGGAAGAGCAGACATGTTCCCTGGAATCCCGGAAAAACCTCATAGTGTAGACGTAGCCTCTGAGGCAGCAAAGCAGGGGGGAACAGGAGCTGGTGCCGTCTCCCCCAGCACCGTCTCCACAGTGCCGCCTGCCCACAGAGGCAGCAGAGAGGGTGGGAGTTAGGGGAAGCTGCTCTAGCAGCAGCCTCTGTTCACGGCAGCTTGGGCCGGCCTCAAGCAGCGGCTACTCTGTCAGAAGTCCCTATTTGTGGTGGCCTGGGCTGGCCATGGACAGGGGTTGCAGCTGGAGCAGCTTCTGCCTGTGGCCAGCCTGGGCCATTGCAAACGGGGGCTGCTGGACTCAAGCAGTCCTGTCTCACTCTAGTCCGGGACCACTGCACCTCTGCCTTTTAAATGTAGTAAGAGCCAGGTAGCTCTTCCTATATTTAAAAGGCAGATCCGCAGTGGTCCTGGAGTCAGTGTGAGCTGGGACTATTTGATCCCGGTTCATGCCTGCAATGGGAGCTACCCCTGCTGTGGCTCTGAAGAATGCCTCCCCTTGTCGACTAATTGTGTAGTCGATACAAATTGTATCGACTACACGGTTAGCCAAGTACCCATCCTTACTATGAAGTGGTCTGACCAGCTCACACACTAGCTGCTCCTCCTCCCAGTGTAGTGGATTGCAGTGAGCATGTTGGGGGCAAGGTATAGACTGCCAGCACTAACCCTACTGATTCTTAGCTGGGGAGCCTGTGGGTGTGTATTGTTACAGCCTCTAGGCCAGGGGTGGGCAGTCATTTTTGATGGGGGCCACGCTAAGATTTGGTAAGTGGTCAAGGGCCGCACTTTTCTATGCAGGGTTTGCGGGGTCTGGGATGGAGGTTGAGTGCAGAAGGGAGCTTAGGGTAGGAGACAGGGGTGCAGGAGAGAGTGTAGGGTCTGAGAGAGAGTTTGGGTGAAGAAAGGGGTTGTGATCTGGAGCAGGGAATGGGGTACAGTGTCTGGGAGGGGGGTGTGGCTGTAGGAGGGGCTTCTGGCCTGGGAGAAGGGTGTAGGAGGGGGTGGAGAGTCTGGGAGGGACTTGTGACCTGTGGGCGGAGGGGAGGGTGGGTACAGAGGATTTGGTTGTTGACCTGAGGCAGGGAGTTGGAGGGAGGGAGGGGCTGGGTTGCCAGTGGCAGACTGTATCTGGGAGGTGTTTATTTAGGTGGCTCCCAGCCAGCAGCCCTGCAGTTACCCTGAGGCAGGCTCCCAGGCTGTTCAAAATGGCTGGCTGCTCCCTGTGGCTGTCTGCTTTGGGTGCTGGGGGCAAAGGGAGGCTTCATGCGCTGCCCCTGCCTCCAGCAAAATCTCTCTGTTCCCATTGGCTGGTTTCCATTGGCTGGTGCCCAAAGCAGACAGCCACAGGGGGCAGTCACCTTCTTAAAGCGGCACAAGGCTGCTCTGAAGCAGATGGCTGCTGTGTGCCTGAGGGTCCCGGTGAGGAGGGGGTAGCCCGGAGGCTAGATCAGGTGACCTGCAGGCCAGATCCAGCGGCTTTGTGGGCAAGATTCGTCCCACCAGGTCTGGCCCACCAAGCCACTGGATCCGGCCCATGGGCCATATCTAGCCTGCATCCTGCTACCCCAGCTGATATCACCTGAGGATCTGACCCTTAATATGTCGAATGGGATTAAAGTTCTTCTGGAGCCAGGTTTTCTCCCCTGTTCAGTTCAGGTGTAAGGAAGGGGACTTCCCTGCCCTGCCCCCAGCAGGATCCTGCAATTGAGCCTGCTGTGTGTGAGGTCTCAGAGGCAGCTCTTCTGGCTCTGTGCTAGCTAGGATCTCCATGTATAAAGGGCACAGAGCAGTAAGTGAATCTGGCCCTGGCATATATAGAGTCCAAAGAATCCCAGTGAATCCCGTCTGCTCTTAGTTTCCGGTCAGGCCTTCTTTTCTTCTGCATCAGAGAGCTTTTGCTGGGAGCATTTGAATCCCACCACTCACATTGCAAATGAAATGAATCATTGAAACCAATGAAAAAATGTCAGACATGCTGATATTGTTATAGAACCATATTTTTATTCATTTCTCTATCATGCATGCTCAGATCTCTGTTTTCTGGTTGTCTGCCTCTCTCCCAGGGCTATTTCATGCCTTAAATCCTCAGCCCCTCATACCTAGTCAGCTCACAGCTCCCCCTGTTTTATCCCCAGAGGTTTAGTAGGGCTCATCAGTTTTGAGTGTGTGTGTGTGTGTGTGTGTGTGTGTGTGTGTGTGTGTGTGTGTGTGTGTGGGTGTGTGTGTGTAATATACATAAGAGTATTATGGATAATATTGTGCTCAGTTTATAATTTAGCCTTTTTCTTCTGTCAACCTGATCCTTCCTGCAAGCCAGGTCTAGTTTAGGGACTGCATTAATATGTTTTGGGCTAAAACAGCATGATGTAGTACAATATAAGGCTGATTGATGTATATAATAGCTTAATATAACAGTATTTTCTGATCCGATATTTGTGGGACCACCTGTGCATATTTAGTAGTTTATTTTAGTAAGCCATTCTTGGTTTGAAACCCTAGGTAATTTATGATGGTAATCTGAAGCAAAAATAGAAAATGACATATTTTCTGTCCTTTGGAGATACTGGAATGTTTAAGTACTGGTATAAATTTTTTTTCAGTAGTACATTGTTTACATTTTTATATTGCTGATTTGTTTTCAAAGAAAGAGTAAACTGATCAAAGATTAATTTATTGAAGCATTTATAGCAGGGGTGGGCAATAATTTTTGCCCGGGGACCATTTCAAAAATTTTGGAAGTAGCCCTGGGCCACCCAGAAGGGGTGGGGCCTAAATGGGAAGGGGAGGTGCCTTTGCCCCCCTTCCCACTAGGTACCAATGCCCTGGAAGAAGCTTGGCACACTCCCCCACCCGCAGGCCCATCAGGATCTGGGGGCAGGAGAGCACGCAAAGCCTCCTCTGCTCTCCCTCCCACCCTGCGAGCAGCACGTGGTGCTTCAAAGCGCCATGTGCTCCTGGCGGGGCGGGAGGAGTCTTCGCGCGAAGGCCTCGGGGCGGGGGAGCACACGAAGCCTTCTCTGCTCTGCCCCTGCCGCGCACTGCTCTCAGGGCAGACAAAGAGCAGAGAAGGCTTCGGGTGTTCCCCCGCCCCAGGTCCTAATTGGCCTAGGTGCAGGGAAACAGTAGGGCCTCCACAGGCCAGATCCACCCGCTTGGCGGGCTGAATCTGGCCCACGGAGGCCCTTTTGCCCACCCCTGATTTAGAGGGATAGCTACGTAAGGACAAAAATCATAGTTTTGTCTTTGCAGAATGTTCACAGGGATCCTGGAAAGGTTTGCCAATTTTACAGAATGTCATAAGCTGTTGTAATGTGAGTGACAATTCACAGAAGTAGAAGAAAATAAAAATCTGCCCCTATGTTACAGGTTTTAATATATGTTTAATATATGAACTATCTGCAGCACATATGCTGTTACCATCCCCACTGTCATCCTGCTCTGTAAATTGCCCTCATGATCAAGTGTTAATACATCTTCATTATCAGAGCTGTGTGAAAAATTCTTACCCCTGCTTCCAAGAATAGGGAATAGTAGGGAAGGAGATTGCGTTTTTTCCTGTTTTGCAAAAAAATCCTCAACCTTCCTCCCCTCCTCTACCCTTCCAACCACACAAACATTTTGTGATGCTCCTTAGAGGTTTGTAGTAGCTTTGCACTGAAAAGCAAAGCCAGATACCTTTCACAGCAAATTGGTCGTGGCCCATTGCTGATACTGTATTATTATTAGAGCTGGCTGGAGAACAATTCCACTTCACAACAGTTTTCGAGGTTTTGGAGTTTGTTTTCATTCCACTTTGGAAGAAAACTAAAACCTTTTAAACATTTCCATAAAACAGAATTGTCTTGAAACATCCTGTTTTCAGATTTGAACCGTCAGAATTCCAGTCTGTGTCTCTTCTCTCTTTGGCTACATCTAGACTTCAGGCTTCTTTTGGAAGAAATTTTTTTCAGAAGAGATCTTCCAAGAAAACGTCTTTCGAAAGAGAGCGTCCATACCCAAAAGTGCATCGAAAAAGAGATCTGCTTTTTCAAAAGAGAGCATCCAGACTGATTGGATGCCCTCTCGCATAAAAGGCCACCAGGAACCACTTCATGCAGGGCATTAGATCAGCAATTGCTTCCAGGTGCTGTTGCCTAAGGCTATCCGAGACGCATGATTAAAGCGACCCCCCCGGACAGCCGTTTCTCAGATTCTGCTACATGTTTGCTTACCTCTCTGAGGGTATGTCTACACTACAAAGTTAGTTCGAACTAACGGACGTTAGTTCGAACTAACTTTAATAGGTGCTACACTAGCGCTCCGCTAGTTCGAATTTGAATCGAACTAGTGGAGCGCTTAGTTCGAACTAGGTAAACCTCATTTTACGAGGACTAACGCCTAGTTCGAACTAGCTAGTTCGAACTAAGGGCTGTGTAGCCCTTTAGTTCGAACTAGTGGGAGGCTAGCCCTCCCCAGGTTTCCCTGGTGGCCACTCTGGCCAACACCAGGGAAACTCTATGCCCCCCTCCCGGCCCCGGAACCCCTTAAAGGGGCACGGGCTGGCTACGGTGCCCGTGCCAGGTGCAAGCCTGCCAGCACCCAGCTAGCAGACCCTGCACCTGGCACGGCACAGAGCCACCCACCCGATGCCCCCCAGCCCACCCCCTCTTGCCGGGACCAGGCTGGCGGCTCCCGGGAGCTTGCCCTGGACCGCAAGAGGCGGGCACCTTCCTGGGCTAGTGCGGACATCGTGGACCTCGTCCACGATCTCCGCACTAGGCACAGGAAAGTGGCCGTCTAGGGCAGGAGAGCTGCCAGCCTGGCCACCCAGGAGCAGGTGTGCATGAAAATCAAGGGGGTCCACTGAGACCCCCGACACTGAGCCCTGAGCTTACAATGGCCGTACTGGGTCAGACCAAAGGTCCATCTAGCCCAGTAGCCTGTCTGCCAACAGCGGCCAACCCTAGGGACCCTGGAGGGGATGGACCGAAGACAATGACCAAGCCATTTGTCTCGTGCCATCCCTCTCCAGCCTTCCACAAACTTTGGGCAGGGACACCACTCCTACCCTCTGGCTAATAGGACTCCATGGACCCAACCTCCATCACTTGATCTCACTTCCCTTTAAACTCTGTTCTAGTTGTAGCCTTCACAGCCTCCTGCAGCAAGGAGTTCCACAGGTTAACTATTTGCTTTGTCAAGAACAACAACTTTCTCTTACTAGTTTCAAGCCTGCTACCCATTCCTTTCCTTTGGTGTCCTCTAGTCCTTCTTTATGGGAACTCAGGAAGAACTTTTCTGAATGCACCCTCTCCACCCAACCCCTGCTTTTAGAGACCTCTATCCTGTCCCCCCTCCATCTCCTATTTTCTAAGCTGAACAGTCCCAGTCTCTGTAGCCTCTCTTCATCTGGGACCTGTTCCCAACCCCTGATCATGTTAGTTGCCCTCCCCTCTCCCAGCCTTTCTCTTCCCCTCTCCCACCTCCTTTTCCCAGTCTCCCCCAGTTTTTTTTCAATAAAGACAGAGTCAATGTTGGAAGAAACGTTATCTTTATTTTGTACATCAATAAGAAGGGGGGCTAAGGAAGGGTAAGTGGAAGGAGGTGAGGGAGGAATGGGGTACGAGCCCCCGATGGGGAGGACTGGGCTGGCTCTGCGGACTTCTGGGGGTGGAAGTTCTCCTGCAGCCCCCCAATTACTCCTTCTCCCGAGATGGCAGCCTGCGGCAAGTGCAGCTGGGCTGATGGCCGAGTGGTGTGATGTGCCCAGTGTGGGCACTCAGGGCACTCCAAGCCAGAACTTCTTTGCAAGCGGGGCACCCCTTAGAACTGTGTGTCCGGGGTGGGGGTCGGGACCCTTTAAGCGCAGCCCTCGGCTAGCCTGAGACAGCATCTCCATGCTCTAAGTCCTCCTTTTATGCCCTGCCGGCACTGCTTCCGGCCATCCTTAAGCCCTGTTCAGAGTCCACTCAATGTGGACTTGCTAGTTCGAACTAGCAAAACGCTAGTTCGAACTAGTTTTTAGTTCTAGACGCGTTAGTTCGAACTAGCTTAGTTCGAATTAACTAATTCGAACTAAGTTAGTTCGAACTAGCGCTGTAGTGTAGACGTACCCTGAGGGACAGCAAATCTTGTGCAGTTGGTTGCCCAGCTTTTGGACACTACAGCATTCTTTTTGCTATGGAGCCGGAACTGCCCCTGGGCATGCGATGGCCCCACACTACCCTGCTGCAAGTTCTGCAACAGTTTGTGTAGATCGTTTTGAAGGTCCTGCCCCAGCTTGACTCTGAGCTCATCTGTGAGTCCCTCTGCCTGGATGTGGGAGCAATGCCCTTGCACCCGCATCCCACGGTAGAGAGACGATTCTGGAGGCTGGACACCAGTTCCAACCGGTGGGACCGGCAGGCGATGGGGTGGAGGGATGACCAGCAGTAGCTCAACAACTTCTGCATGTGGAAGGCCACCTTTATGGAGCTGTGTGCCTGGTTCGCCCCTGTCCTCTGACGACGCGACACCCACCTGCGACCGCCATCCCCCTGGAGAAGCGGGTCACCACTGCCATCTGGAATCTCTCCACCCCAGACAGCTACCGGTTGGTAACTAATCAGTTTGGTGTGGAGAAGTCCACCATCGGGGCCCTCCTCATGGAGGTAAGGCACTCTTGGGCTGCAGTCCCTGAGGACAGGGGAAGTACTAGAAAGGGGAGACCCTAGGGAAAAGGAGGGTGGGGAGTGCGGGGATGGCCTGGGGGTGGGGGGCAAGCCCCATTCCCGGGGGGTTGTGCTGTCCTGCCCTCACACAGCCCTCCAGCTGGGGGGTGCAGCCTCATGGGAGGTGGCTTCTGGAGTGTTTGAAGGGGGGAAGGAAGGGGAGCGGGCACCTCCCAAGGGCTCAGGCACTCCCTCCCATTCTCTGTTTTGTTTGTTTCTTTATCTCCTCCCACAGGTTGTGAGGGCCATTAACTTCATCATGCAGCGCCGGGTCATCAGCCACAGAGAACTGGACCCCATCACCACCATGGGGTTCCCCAACTGTGGGGGAGCAATTGATGGAACCCACATCCCAATCCATGCACCACATCATCGAGCAGCCCAATACATCAATCGTAAGAGCTATTTCTTGGTGCTGCAGGCCCTGGTCAACCACCGTGGACTCTTCACAGACATTTTCGTCAGGTGGTCTGGCAGGGCACATGATGCCCGCATATTCAGAAACTCCAGCCTGTACCGCAAGCTGGAGTCTGGCACATTCTTCCCTCAGCGGGACTTCCGTGTGGGGGATGTCCAGATGGCACTGTGCATTGTCAGGGACGCGGCATACCCACTCATGCCATGGCTCATGAAGCCCTAGTCCCACCACCTACACCCCAGCAGGGAACAATTCAATGTGCACCTCAGCTGGGCCTGCATGCAGGTTGAATGAGCTTAGGTGCGTCCTGACCCGCCTCGACGTGGGAGAGCACAACATCCCCGAGGCGGTCGCGGTGTGTTGTGTTCTCCACAACATTGTGGAGAGCAAGGGAGAGGCCTTCCTCCTGGGGTAGGGGGCAGAGGCCAACTGTGAAGGGAGGGCCTTCAAGTAGCCGTGGACAGTGGCCATCCGCTAGGTATATCAAGCCAGGGTGTGCATCTGGGAGGCCCTGAGGGAGAGCCTCTCTGAAGGACCCCAGTCATACTCTCCCCAGGGCCTCTGCCTTGCCCCCCATACCTTTCCAGCCACAATCCCTCCCTTCTCCCCTTTCCTGTACTCCCAATAAACACATTGGCTGTGTATACACTGGGCCACTTATTCCGGAAAAGCAGCCGCTTTTCCGGAATAAGCTGCGAGCTGTCTACACTGGCCCCTTGAATTTCCGGAAAAGCACTGATGATCTACTGTAAGAAATCAGCTGCTTTTCTGGAAAAACTATGCTGCTCCCGCTCGGGCAAAAGTCCTTTTTCCGGAAAACTGTTCCGGTAAAGGGCCAGTGTAGACAGCCCAGTAGTCTTTTCCGTAAAAACGCCCCGATCGCGAAAATGACGATCGGGGCTTTTTTCCGGAAAAGCGCGTCTACATTGGTCACAGATGCTTTTCCGGAAAAAGGGCTTTTCCGGAAAAGCATCCTGCCAATGTAGACGCTCTTTTTCCGGAAATACTTATAACGGAAAACTGTTCCGTTTTAATCATTTCCGGAAAAAGGTGCCAGTGTAGAGACAGCCCCCAGTTTTGAGTGGAACCACAAGAACTTTGCATTTTTTTTTCAAAGAACAGTAACTGGGAAGGAGGGGGGCAAAGAACCTGGAGGGGGGAAGGGAGGAACGGGGTTCGGGGCCGGGAGTGGCGTGTGGGGCAGCTGGTGGAGCCACCTTGGGTCCAGGGACCTTGACGAACTCAGGGGTGGCTGGGGTCTGGGACCACAGGGGGATGGGCAGGATATGAAGCTGGAGCAGGGTCAGGGATAGCTGGGGGAAGGGATATAGGCATGGCAGGGGGAGCTGGAGTGGGGACAGGAGCTGGAGTGGGGAAGGCTAGAATGGGAACAGGAGCCGGGTGTGCCATCACTGCCCGGATGGTGGCACAGAATTTTCGCCCTGCTGCACAAACTGGTCCCACATTCGGTTGCGCCACTTGGCGTCATCCTGGACCTTTTGGGTGAGAGTTTGTTGCAAGTCATGCAGGACGGCCATGTACTCCTTCATGAGGTCCTCGTGGACCCTCCTGCGCTTGCAACTCCCCCGGGCTCGGGCAGGTGCCTCTGATGGCGTGGATCGCCCCTCCGAGACGGCTGGTCCAGCTGGAGAGGAAAAGAAGGAGAGGCAGCAAGTCATCCAGGGTATGTCTACACTACAGCACTAATTTGAACTAACTTAGTTCGAATTAGTTAATTCGAACTAAGCTAATTCGAACTAACGCATCTAGAACTAAAAACTAATTCGAATTAGCGTTTTGCTAATTCGAACTAGCGCGTCCACATTAAGTGGACCCTGAACCGGGCTTAAGGATGGCCGGAAGCAGTGCCGGCAGGGCATCAGAGGAGGACTTAGAGCGTGGAGATGCTGTCTCAGGCTAGCCGAGGGCTGTGCTTAAAGGGTCCCGACCCCCACCCTGGACAGACAGTTCTCAGGGGTGCCCCGCTTGCAAAGCAGTCCTGGCTTGGAGTGCCCTGAGTGCCCACACTGGGCACATCACAGCACTCGGCCATCAGCCCGGCTGCACTTGCCGCAGGCTGCCATCTGGGGAGAGGGGGCAATTGGGGGGCTGCAGGAGAGCTTCCACCCCCAGAAGCCTGCAGAGCCAGCCCAGTCCTCCCCATCGGGGGCTCGTGCCCCATTCCTCCCTCACCTCCTTCCACTTACCCTTCCCTAGCCCCTCTTCTTGATGTACAAAATAAAAATAACGTGTCTTCCAAAATGGAATCTGTCTTTATTGAACAAAACTGGGGGAGACTGGGAAAAGGAGGTGGGAGAGGGGAAGAGAGAGGCTGGGAGAGGGGAAGGCAACTAAAATGATCAGGGGTTGGGAACAGGTCCCATATGAAGAGAGGCTAAAGAGACTAGGACTTTTCAGCTTAGAAAAGAGGAGACGGAGGAGGGACAGGATAGAGGTCTCTAAAAGCAGGAGTGGGTGGAGAGGGTGCATACAGAAAAGTTCTTCATTAGTTCCCATAAAGAAAGGAACCATAAAGGAAAGGAATGGGTAGCAGGCTTCAAACTAGTAACAGAAAGTTGTTCTTCACAAAGCAAAGAGTCAACCTGTGGAACTCCTTCCTGCAGGAGGCTGTGAAGGCTAGAACTGGAACAGAGTTTAAAGGGAAGTGAGATCAAGTCATGGAGGTTGGGTCCATGGAGTGCTATTAGCTATGGGGTAGGAGTGGTGTCCCTGCCCAAGGTTTGTGGAAGGCTGGAGAGGGATGGCACGAGACAAATGGCTTGGTCACTGTCTTCGGTCCATCCCCTCCAGGGTCCCTAGGGTTGGCCGCTGTCGGCAGACAGGCTACTGGGCTAGATGGACCTTTGGTCTGACCCAGGATGGCCATTGTAAGCTCAGGGCTCAGGGTCGGGGGTCTCAGTGGACCCCCTTGATTCTCTTGCACACCTGCTCCTGGGTGGCCAGGCTGGCAGCTATCCTGCCCAAGCCGGCCACTTTCCTGTGCCTAGTGCGGAGATTGTGAACGAGGTCCACGATGTCCGCACTAGCCCAGGTGGGTGCCCACCTCTTGCGGTCCCGGGCAAGCTCCCGGGAGCTGCCAGCCTGGTCCCGGGAAGAGGAGGAAGGCTGGGGGGCATCGGGTGGGTGGCTCGATCCGTGCCAGGTGCAGGGTCTGCTGGCTGGGTGCTAAGGGGTCCGGGGCCGGGAGGGGGGCCGTAGAGTTTCCCTGGTGTTGGCCAGAGTGGCCACCAGGGAAACCTGGGGAGGGCTAGCCTCCCACTAGTTCGAATTAAGGGGCTACACACCCCTTAATTCGAACTAGCTAGTTCGAACTAGGCTTAATCCTCATGGAATGAGGATTACCTAGTTCGAACTAAGCGCTCCGTTAGTTCGAATTAAATTCGAACTAACGGAGCGCTAGTGTAGCGCCTATCAAAGTTAGTTCGAACTAACTTCTGTTAGTTCGAACTAACTTTGTAGTGTAGACATACCCCCATTGCAAACACTGTGCATGAGACCATACCCTCCTGTGTGAGCAGCGATCAACAGTCCTCGGCCCAGAGGACGGCGATATCTCGTGGGCCAAGCCATGTGTGGCCTGCACTGAAGGACCTGACTCACAGAGGCCCCAAGCTGCCCACACTTCCCACTACCCCCCCATCCCACGGACAAGTAGGCAAGGGAAGTGTCCAGCCACAGTGCGATGCCATGAGCGGGAGAGGGGCCTGGAGCAGCCTGGCCTTCCATGGGGTCCACACCCCACCTGCGCCTGGCAGCACTGTCCACAAGAGCGGATGGTTCCTTGAGCATGCAGGCATGGCCATGTGCTGTGCGCGGGGTCGTGCGTGCGCCCTTGTGCACAGACTGCTTCCAGTGGTGTCTAGTGGTGGGAGGGTCCCCCCCCCGGGTCAGATGTATGTGGGGCCTCCACACAGCCTGTGACCATGAGCCTGAGGGTGCTCCAGGGCTAGCTCCTGAGGCTGCGTGGTGCACACTGCTCCTGCACATGCACGGAGCGCAGCACGCTGCCCAGGCCGAGTGACGATCGCTCCCCATCTCCTCTGCACCCGCCTCCCCCGCCCTGTGTGTGTGTGTGGAGAACTGACAGCACTCACCTGATGATCCCTCCCTGGCATCAGAGGATGCCTGGGAGATGTCCAGGGCCTGGGGTACTGGTTCCAGGGTGCGGGAGACTGTAGTGGCCATGTCTTCCTCCTCCTGCAGCTGCTGTTTGTCCTTCTCCTCTTCCTCCTTGTCAAGAAGCTCCAGCCAGGCGACTGAGCTCCGAGTCCACAGTTACAGGTGGGGAAATAACTTCACGCCCCCCCCCAGGATTCTGTGCAGCTCCTTACAATATGGGCATGAGTGTGGTCCTGCCCTGGAGTGAGAGCTGTGTTCCCTGGCCCTGGCGTAGCCTTGGCGCAGGTCCTTGACCTTGCTCCTGACTTGGTCCAAGGTGCGGGAGTGGTGTCCCCACTTGGCCAGAGCCTCGGCCATCCAGCCATAAATGTCAGCACTGTGCCTCTAGGGCTATGTCTAGACTGCAAGCCTCTTTCGAAAGAGGCTCTTTCGAAAGAGAGCGTCTAGACTGCACGTTGAACTTTCGAAAAAGCGGCTTGCTTTTTCGAAAGAAAGCATCCAGTGAGTCTGGATGCTCTCTTTCGAAGAAGCCCTATTTACATTGAAGAACGCCTTCTTTCGAAAGAGGAACTTTCGAAAGAAGGCGTTCTTCCTCGTGAAATGAGGTTTACCGCCATCGAAAGAAAAGCCGCGTTCTTTCGATTTAATTTCGAAAGAACGCGGCTGCAGTCTAGACGCAGGTGAGGTTTTTTCGAAAAAAGGCTACTTTTTTCGAAAAAACCCCTGAGTCTGGACACAGCCTAGGAGCGAGGATCCGGCAGAGTGGCCTCCTCCCCTGCAGCTGCAGGAGGAACAGGATCTCTGCCCTAGACCAGGAGGGTGCATGGCATTTGCTGCCTCTGGGTGGGCCAGAAGGGACTCGGGGGGCTTGTTGCTCAGCCATACCTCTGAGTTGTGTGGCTGCGCGATCAGGGTGCTGCTCCACAGCCGGCTTCCTGCCACAAAGCTTGTCCCAGGTGCCTGCAGCTTTAAGAGCTGGCAGCGGACAGGAACTATAGAACTGTGTTAAGTACGGACGGAGTGTCCACCAGGGCACCTGTGTTATTTCCTGGAGGCCTCTTCTTTCGAAAGAAAACCCGCCTCCCTGTCCACACCCGCCTTTTTCCGAAAGAGCTCTTTCAAAAAAGGTGATCGTTCTCGGAGAAAGAGGTTTACCACTATCAGAAAAGCCCCTCTGTTCTTTCAATTTACTTTTGAAAGAACGTGATTGCAGTGTGGCTGTAACTCAAGTTTTGTCAGAAAAACGGCCATTTTTCTGACAAAAATCTGTAGCGTAAACTTACCCTTTGTATCCAGAGGGACTCCGGAACCCTTTCTGTTGCAAAGTCATCACATTTGATACACCTCCACAAAATGTTTTAGCTTCAGCAAAGCAGCCTCTTTCAGTGAAAAACACTTTTGCAAAAATGCTTTGACCAGCTGCAAGAGTTGTGTTCTTCAACGTGATGTGGACTGGCTCCCCAAAGCCTTTTGCTAGTCAGCTGTGTATATGCAGTTTTCTGTTCGATGTCTTCCAACAATAGCTCCCCTCTCCATTTTGAATTCTTGACTTTTTGTTTCATTTGGTCATCATTTTGGGGGCAGGTGCTGCCTTAATTTTTGTGGCTGATAAAGCACCAAGCAAATAGTTGATATTTAACAAATAATCCAAAGAATGTTCAGGCCCATGCTATTCATAGTCTTCTCCTTTATAGACACAGCAATGTGATTTAATGGTTTTGGCCTCATAAAAGACTACTGGTTCTATTATACCTGAGGCTCTTATATAGGAATTATGAGAAACTCACCAAAGACTCCCACTCTAAAAAGTTGTTTTTTTCACTATGGAGATTAGATCTATATGTCAGCAAGGTGTTAAACTGGAGACCAAAATCTAAATTGTAATGAAACAGTCACAAATATATTGTAGAGGTAACTGCTTTTGGTGACAGTTTTCATGTCACTCTTGTATGAGACTCAAATTGGTTTAAACATTATCCCAAAATAAAAGATTAACTTTCTTATGGATAACAGAAAACTTTAATATTTCCAGTCATCATTGCTTCAGTGATAAAATATGGCTTCTGGTTAACACACCATTTTGGAATATCTGCAGAAATCCTACATTTGGCTGCACATGTTTAGTTAATTAAATGTTATTCATGAGCACTGGGAAGAATAATGATGGAAGCTAAACGTATTTTAGGTATAAAACTACAGACTTCACCTGCCTTCTGACTTGTAAATGAAATTCCCACCAGAAAGGCTATTTTCAGGCCTCACAAATTTGGTTAAGAAGAGACCTGGTGATTCTGATGCTATGAGAGAGTGACACAGTGCTGTTAGTGTCAGAGTGGATGATGCAAGTGTCAAGATCAGTTACAGAGGAAAGTATACCGTATAGAACATCAGACAGCAGTGAGTGATTTAATTACATTTGTTTACCTTTTTATGGTCTGTTTGTTAAGATATCTGTACCTTTATTCGGTGGAAAAGATGAAATGATGAACTAGGAGACCATCAAAAAAAGGACAAAGGGAAGTTGGCCCAGCAAAAGGAATTACCCTTTTTTAAATCTCTCCCATTTTTGTTATTCCTTGGTGAGGATATAAGAATGGCCAAACTGGGTCAGACCAAAGATCCATCTAGCCCAGTATCCTGTCTGCCGACAGTGGCCAATGCCAGGTGGCCCAGAAGGAATAACCAGAACAAGTAATTGCACTTGTCACCTATTTTCTGACAAACAGAGGCTAGGGACACCATTCCTGCCAATCCTGGCTAATAGCCATTGACGGATCTATGAATTTATCTAGCTCTTTTTGGAGGAAGGAAGTTGTGTTGAACAATGTACCAGAGCTGCAAATCTCAGATCCAAAGTAGATTTGTTGGTGCTCTGATATCGACCCAGAGTTTCACTGTGTTTGCATGGGTGGTTTTGTTTCAGCCTTTTATAAAGAGAGATGCCAGCTAGCAAAGGTGTTCAGGACTAGGGATTTGGTTCAGGCCCTGTTCTGGCAACATATGGTATTTTAAAAACAGTAATATGAATATTCATGTTTTGTAAATATTGACAATACTCTTGTTATAAAAATCAATCCTAATTGGCCTTCTAATAGTTTGATCCTTCATTGCCTACAAAAAAACTGCAGGACTGGGCTTTATCAGCCCAGAATGGTTTATTTATTGTGTGATGATTTTGTTCTTTTAGGTGGCATGCCTGCCTGCCTGGTCTTTGTGTGTGCTTTGCAGTATTGGATGGATTGAGTTCTTTTATTGAAGTACTGATGAAAGAGCTACTACTATGCCATTTTTAAAATATGCTCTTAATTTTATCCTGTTTAGGCTCTCCATTTTGGAGACTAAGACAGAGGTTGTTTATTTTATTAGTGCATGTACTTTATTTCTTTCCTTCTCTCTCTTCTAAGGCTACGCCTAGACTGCAGGCTTCTTTCGGAAGAAGGCCCGTGGCAGGAAGAACTGCGTGGTGAGGTGCTGCTCTTAGGTCGGCTTCCTGCCACAAGGCTTGTCCAGGGTGCCTGCAGCTTTAAGAGCTGGCAGGAAACAGGAACTATACAGTCCTGATTACTTTGGACAGAGTGGCCACCAGGGCACCTGTGTTATTTCCTGGAGGCCTCTTCTTCCAAAAAAAACCCCTCCTCCCCATCCACACACACCTTTTTCCAAAAGAGCTCTTTTGGGAAAAGGCTTCTTTCTCATAGAAAGAGGATTACCAATGCCAGAAAAAAACCTCTGTTCTTTCAATTTACCTTCAGAAGAATGCAATTGCAGTGTGGACGTAATGCAGATTTTGTTGGAAAAACGGCCATTTTTCCAACAAAACTCTGTAGTGTAGACATACCCTAATGGAATGAAGTGATCAGAAATCAATAACAGGATTAAATAATACCCAGAGGCAAAAGAGGGAGAGAGTCACTACAGAAATAATAGATCTATTTGCTAAATAAATTAGTCACAAAAAAAACAGTTGACTTCACTTCCATGAGCAATTTTATTTATGAATGGTTTGCTTAAAGACATAATTCTGGTGAATTCCTTAGCTGATTATTTTTTAACAGAGAACTAGCAGTGAAAAGGTAAGTAAATTCATCCTTCTAAGTTGATGAAGCCTTTCTGTGCTGGCTAATTGAGTCATACATTTACTTCTTTGAGGTTTTGGCTTAACGTACAGAGCTAGTTGGAAAATGGACCTTTTCCCCTCATGGACAATTTTTCAGAGAAAAGTTGAAAACTAAAATAATTAGTCCAAAACCTGAAACATTTTGTTTTGGAAATATTGCCATGGTGCGTAATGGGTATTTTAGTTCAGGTGCATCATACTTCTGTTCTCCTCTATAGGCTGGGCTCCCTGATTGGACTACATTTCTTATGATGCACCACAGTCTCCCCGGGTGAGGAGAGGAGAGGCCTGACCATAGTGCACCATGAGTGATGTATTCTGAGGAACCAGGCCTATATAATCTACAACTTACATGTTGCAGGATCAGGGCTAATATAGACAAGACAAAGGGCAGTAGAAATGCAGCTACAGAGGGATGAAATGACTTGCCCAAGGTCACACAGCTGGTCAGTGTCAAGGCCAGGCATGGGACCCAGGAGTCCTAATGATCCTTTCAGTGCCCCATTCCCTGGACTGCTCTGCTTCTTTGTCATATAAACTGTGCATATTCTAGCACTTGTTGTAAGTGAGAATGTGTCCGTGTCACTGAATGTAGAGCTCAAGAAGATTTATAAGCTAAGGAAATGATTTCACAAATACTCGTGCAGTATTGTTGGCATTGAGCCATTATCCACCTTTGCCCACTGTACTGAAAACGCCAATACTTTTTATTGCTTTTCAGGTACTTAGCCTTAAACATGACATGAACAAAGCAGTATAATAGACAAGAAATACCAGGCCATTCAGCTGTCTAAGACTGCTGACGCGCTTTTATTAGAAACTGTTGGAGCAAGTCATTATTATATAATTAAACCATAACAAGCCTTGACAGGCAACACACTTCTAGATGGATATAGCACAGCTCAAAAGCTGTGAAAATGCTCTCCAGTGGTACAAGTCCTGATTGGCCTGGACTTTCCTGTCAGTTATATTGGTTGGTAGGTGTCATGTTGTATAAGTACCTGGATTCGAGTGTAAGCTTTGGCAAGAAGGGACTGAGTTCCCACGTGTGGGTGTAGTGCCCAGTACAGTTGGGACCCCAGTCCTCATGGGGGTATTTGGTGGCTATCATGATGTAAGGGAAAATAATGTCGTCATGAATATGACCTACATGGGGGATATCACAGCTTCCGTCTTCTGTGACATCCTGATGGAGGGGTGGTATGTGTTTGTGACTTAGGGACATAAGTTTTTAGAATGTATTGTGGTGAAACATTTGCCTGCAGGAATAAAATCATCAGCTTATTTACTGGCTTAATGGTTCAGAGAGAGAGAGAGAAGGGTTCTCTTCCTTACTGGCATCAGGCTGTTGCATTATGGGTTTTTTTTCACTAAGGCTACATCTAGACGGCAGTGATTTGCCGGGATACCAGAGGTATCCTGGCGTGGACACGCTCTTTCACCATCCCTGTAAACCTCATTTTACGAGGAAGAAAGTATGTGTCAAAAGAGGACTTTTTTCCGAAATTTGGTGCCAAATTCGACAGTAAAGCAAATTGCGTTTCTTTTTCCAATTTATTTTGCAGTGTAGACCTAGCCTAAGAGTCAAGCTATAAGAAGTAGCACAGCTAGGTTTCCACGAGTAATGGGGATCGAGAGAGAAAGCCAAGGGTCTTCCTACTTCTGAACTGGTGACGAACAGTGATCCACTTGTCCCTTTTCACAGGGTGAGCTGTTTGCCGGCTGTTTCTTCTGGTTTTCTGTATAATACAGGGAGAAGGTAATGTCCTCTAGGCAAATGTGCTTGGAGAGCCATTTCATTTTTGTTCTCTTATCAGCAAAATATAAATCCAAAGCTTGCTGACAATGAAATGATGTGGTAATTCTTCCTGACAAATTGATACTGCCATGCAGATAATCTGACTTGGCTATGGGAGGAGATTTCAGTATTATTTTATCTTAGAGGTTTTTTTGTTTTGTTTTTCTTTTTTTTAACTACTTCATATTATTTATTTTCAGTATCTGGAAATTATATGCTTGTCTACTTCTGGAAAAAAACTGGTTTGAATAATACTTTTTATTTTGGGCTGTTGATCTGTTCATTATGCGAAGTGATACTTTCAGTGGACCCGTACTGAAATTAACATGCAAGATCTGAACATCCTGCGAATGCTCTAATTGTAAATTCAAACTGGGAAATGAATGCTTGTAAATTATATCTAGCTAGCTAGCTAGCTGTCTAGCTCTCATTTCCCCAAGGAACTGACACTCAATTCCAAAAGTTGTGAATAAAAATCTCAGAGGGATAACAGTGTTAGTCTGTAACTTTTAAAACAACAAATAGTCCCATGCCACCTTAGAGACTAACAAAAATGTTGTGAATGTTAGGACATTCAACATTCGAACTGAATCTAAACTTTGTGGCTTGAGTCATCTTCTAAAATTGAGTGATTTTTGCTACAATTTTTGAAAGATAAGAACTGATATCATTTTCTAGAACCATTCACAGTATAGACAGGTATTATGTAGGACTAGTCAAGCAGTTTGGTTAACCCGCTTTGTGAAATCAAACAAACGAAACTCCATCTAAATTTTTAAAAAGAACATGTGTCCACTCTGCTTGCGTCTGTGCAAATATTTGTAGTAACATAATATTTGAAAATGTGAATAGAAAGTGAATTTTGAACTCGTATTTGGAATGGTAATCGGATTCTAAAAGTTGCAATCATCAACTAAGAGATAAAACCTTTTGACCAATAAAAACTAACCAAGATACCATGAATGTTAAGTTCTCACAGTAACCTAACTACAAATGATACAGACTACAAAACAATCTCAAATTCTTCACAGGACTGAGCCCTAGTTGACAAGGAGCTGCATAGCTGGGAGAGGCGAAGTTTATTCTGTTTTTAACTCATATTTTCTAGATAAAAACGTATACTAAAACCCTAGATCTGAACACTCACATGAAATTTTAGGTCCAGGTGCAAACTTTGCAATCACCAGTGTTTATCCAGCTATTACATTTTACTTCAGGAGGCATTTCAACAGCAAATATTTCTACATGTAAAACTAACTTCCTTGTTATAATGGATCGAGTCAGATGAACATGCCTGAGGAGTATACAAAGGATAATGCTACAGAACATCTGCTTATCTAAATAGAGAGGCAGGAAACTTACAGCAATGATCATCTTTCTAGAAACAGAAGACAAGTAAGGTTAAAATGTCAGGAAAGTTACTGCAAGAAATGGCTATAAAAAGATTGCCTGTCATAGGTATCAGTGGGTATTTGATCCACATAGGGCAGAGGAAAACATAAAGGAGAGGAGGAGAAAATAAGGATGAGTGGAATAATGCACGTGAAATTGGAGGTGAATCTGAGTCATAGAGCTCTGCTCTGGACCTGCACTTCCTCACTGTTCAAGGATGTTCTGAGACAGACTTTTGATTTTGGCCCATTTCTAGATAAAATAGGACTGACCTGAACGTTATCCCCAAATTCAAATTGGAATAAACTCAGATTCATCTGGACATTGGTATAATGCTCTGAAAAAACCCCCAACCAAAACCAAAAAGAAACAACGAAACACAAACATAGTCTAGCTCTGCACTTCCTGAATTAAGCATGACAATGAAACAATGCAGTAACTCTGACAAATCGACACTGCCATGCAGAGAATCTGATCTGGCCAGGGGAGGAAATTCAGAGTGTGCCTGGTCAAAATAAAGGCATGTTTTGTTTGTCCAAGAGCTGATCTGACATGATTTCTAGCCGAGTTTTCAGACCACAGACACTTGAGTAGTTGAAGTTTCAGATTAGCATCTGAACTTTAGTATGATTGTTTAAACTCAACCTTTTAAGCTTTGCCCTTTACTAGCCACTGTCCAGAGAAGCCATTTTCACAAGAACCCTCAGGCTAGGAATGCTCCCTGAGGAGATAGTGTAATGCCACCACAACCCCAGGCACACCAGGGAAATACGCACAGCTTAGTGGCACATCAGCTGGTGAGAAAGACTTAGACATTCTGAACGGCTCAAGTGAATGTTTGAAAATAAGCAGCTCAAGAAGGAATGGCAGCAAGGCAATTGGAGCTCAGAAATTTTAATCACTTTACATATATCATTATGGGCAGGCCCACCCATGGGGGGGGGAGGCAACAGTCCCGGGCCCTAGTGATTCAAAGGGGCCCAGAGCCCTTCAAATTGCTACAAGAGCACAGTGCAACACACTACAAGTGGCTCTTAGGGCTGCTGGAGGAGGCGGGATTGCCACGCAGTACGCTTCAGGCAGCACTCATGGGGGGGTGCCACGGTCTGGGCAGCACTGAGAGCTGGCTTCCCTCCGCCCTGCCCCTTCCACCTGAGGCTCCCCCCTTCCAGGGGTATGGAGCTGCCCCCCCCTTGTTCAGGGGTGCTGGCTCCCCTGATTATGGGACAGGAATCTGTGCTTAATTTGTGCCAGCACCTATCGGTTTGGCAGATCATAGCCCTGGCACACCTGGGCTTGCTGCATCAATTATGTATGTAAAAAAATTGTGTGAGTCCCAGCATTTTAGATTTGGTCCTGCTTTGAGCAGGAGGTTGGACTCGATGAGCTCCTGGGGTCTCTTCCAGTCCTAGGATTCTATGATCTCTTTCATTACAAATTAAACACTGGACAGGATAATGCAATTATGAGCAAGGAGTAATTTCACTAGACCCAGAAGTCTAAATGAGTCAAAGAAGGTCAACAACCCAATAATTTAAATTTATCTTGAAGGAAAGACTCAAATGGCAAATTATCAGTTCTTTGGAGAATGGTTGTTGGATGAAGATGTCAGAGCTTTCAGGCCAATAGACAAATTTACTGAGGGATTCTAATGAAGGCTACTTTATGCCGCTAAAGAGAGATACTGTGTACCAAATTTTGCTCAAAGTTGCACTGTGCACTTTCCACTGATAACGGTGTAACCTGATGTCAACTCTGATCACTTTATCGGCTAGTACATACTCAGTGTTCTGGCATTATAAAAAAGAAAAGCATGAAACTTAAAATTATCAGAAGCAATGTGTGAGAACTGCTTTTCAGGCCAAGACTGAACACATTTTCAAGAAAAATCACGATAGTCCTTTTAAATAAAAAGAGGGTGTGCCACTTGCACATCAGGCAGGCACCAATGATCAGGTATTTGGGGCAGAGGAGGGTAGGATCAAGGGGAAATCTCTCTAGAAAATATTTGCTCTAGTTGGTACTAATTATTGCAACAAGGGATAACGTTGAAAGAAACATAGCAAACAGAAAGAAACTGCACAGATTTCCAATGTCATATTTTTAAAATCTAGTCCTTTATACATATTTGCATGTGTGTAGATATAATATAATATGTAGATGTAATAGAATAGATTGAATCAGTAATTGTCACTGTGGTTTTTGTTAGGGTTTTTTTTTGTTTGTTTTTAAGGGCATAAATCAAAGGCAGATAGTTATATCAAACTTTGAACAACCTGTCTTTTGTTTCTCTGTATCGGAAGCTCAGTATTAATTAAACATAGGGTCAAGTTCTGCATAGATGGAAGCGTGTGCCACTTCCATGGAATTCAAGATTTTGCACCTACTATTTAATTATATCCATTGATGAATGCTGGAAAGTAAACCAAAAAAGAATCAGGCCCAACAGGCCCTATCTTAATCCCCTTGAAATCAATGGCAAAACTCTCATGAGTATAAGACAACCAGGATTTTGCTGTGTAAATATATAAATAGGAAATGGAAGTGGGATTTTAAAAATAAAAATAAAACAGATTTTATATAAACATGTAAACCTATTTAAAGTTCCTAAATAAATAGTTATAAAAACAAAAAATGTTGTTAGTAATGGTAAACCTCTGCTCTGCTATAATCAGTTCAAGAACAACTCCACTTCTTCTTTATAATTTTTATTATAATGGTTAAAACTCCAGTGTTGCAATCAATTGTGCAGCTGCTGCTGAGTGTGCATGGATGCCCACTGAAATGTTTGGGAGAATGAATGGAAGGTTCAGAGTCTCAGATAAAGAGAAACATAGGTGTTTGCTAAACATGTATGAAAGGATGCATAGGATGATGTCAGGTTTATGTCAGTCCATACATATGGGAATAGAAAAATCTCATATTGTTGTCTTTTAGCTATATCAGAATGCTGTATATTTCCTTAATGACGGAGCAATTAAATAATATAAAAATGAGTGAGACATTTCATGGCAGTAACAATCAGTATATAGAGATAACTGCCAAAATAGGCCACCAAAGCACCTAATATTCAGTTATACCGGGGAGAACAATATTGAACTAAAGATATTAGTACAAGGAGAAAAGTGAGGGGGAAGAGAGAGGTTACTACAGAGTTAAAAAGAAATGTTTTAAAAAACAGAGATAAGCAACTCTAGCATTAAACTCTGAGGGTATGTCTACACTAAGCTAGGAAGGCAAAACAGGCAACCGGAGTTGCAAATGAAGCCCAGGATTTAAATATCCTGGGCTTTATCTGCATGTTCCCATCCGGCCGCCATTTTAAAATCCCTCTTAGTCTGAACTAACTGCCCGCGGCTACATGCGGCAATTTAAAGTTAATCCCGACTAAATCCTGAGTTCGGATTAACTGTTACTCCTCCTAAGGACATAGTTCGGATTAACTTTAAACTGCCGCGTGTAGCCGTGGGCAGTTAGTTTGGACTACGGGGAATTTAAAAATGGCGGCCGGACGGGAACATGAAAATAAAGCCCGGGATATTTAAATCCCGGGCTTCATTTGCAACTCCGGTTGCCTGATTTGCCTACCTAGCTCGAATTAACGAGCTAGTGTAGACATACCCTGAGGTACTAAGATCTTTCTTGACATACAAATAAAACAAAATTGACACTAGTAAGGCCTCAAAAGAAAATTTGGATGCAAGCAAATTGATATTGCTGCATAATATGGCACAAAGCAGATTTTTCTGAATGTAGCATCCTTAATAAAGAACCTCACAAAAGATAAAATCACCTTTGTGCGGGGTGCCAGGGGTGCCAGCATAGTCGATGCACCACCTACATTCTGCTTGAGCTACCAACGTTGGAGTTAAGTGATGCTTATTCCATAGGTGGGCACTCAGCTGAGAGTTTGTTTGCTTTTTGGCCATTTCCTCATGCAGAGTTAAAATACAATCCTCTTAAAGTAAAAATTAAAATTCCCCTCAACGTCAGTAGACAAGAGAATTGGCCCTAACGTTGCATTGTCTTGTTCTGTTCTTTTAAATTTGCAGGACAGTGTAGCCAAATCTTTCCCCCTCAACTTGGCACACTCCAGATAATTCATGGTGATGGCACCGCCATTGGAACAGTGATAACATTCCAGTGCTCCGCTGAGCACCTGCTTGTGGGACAAGGAGCTGTAACCTGCGTATGGAAGGGGGACAGTACACAGTGGACTGCCGGAGTTCCCTCATGCAAACGTAAGGATTCTTCTTCTGGAACTGCTCGACGCCTCTCCTGGGTTAGCCCCTAGCTGTTTGCCTGGGTAACCTCTCAAGCTTTGCTGTGGCATAACATTGGGATTAATCCCAGAGGGCTGTGGAAATAAGAGGGCATGCTGAATTTCATTCAGAGCTGTTGCCATTGCCTATTGTGGCACTCCACGCACATCCAGACATCATGATTTACTACGCTGGAAAGACTTTTAGTCAGATTTGTGCAGCATCTAATGTCAGTGATTTCAGTAGAGTTACACCAGGGATGAATTTGGCTCGCTAGCTGTAAAATGTGCTGTTCTTTGTCAGGACAATGTACAGACATGATCAATGAGAATGCACCTGTATATTGCATTATTTAATTCCAGTGTTTTCAGGAGGGATCATGCGGCAAAGAACATGGAGATATTTGTAATGTTCAATTACTCTTTTGCCTGTGGGTAGAAAGCACAGCAGCTATCATATTGAAAAATAGGGCTTCAATGGCACCAATATTAGCAGCCTTTCACTCAGTGCTGTTCCTTATTTATTACTCACACGATAATAATTAAACTAGAAATGGGCCCGAAGCAAAACTCTGGGTCTCAATGTCCATGAACTTCTGAGGGTTTGAAATTCAGAATAGACCTCAAGTTTGAAGCTTGGGAACTTGTCTCACATTAGCATGGTAGGTAGATGAATAACTTTGCCGTGCCCTGGGAATTCTTGCTCCAATCGAGCCATACTTACGTCTGATTTAGGAGGCTTCCATTATAGTAAGTAAATTAGAACACTGAGTTTTAAAGACCGAGAAAGTGTAAAGTTATCTATGGAATGCAACAGAAATAATTTCTAGTCCTTGCATGCAGGGTAGTGTAAGAAGTAGGACTAGCTTTAAGAAGACACTACAATGCTTGAACTGGTCTGGCATAGATGATTACACCCTACCTCTGCTGCTTCATTTTTTGGATAATTTATTTCTCTCCCCTACAACATCCATAGAGATCCCTGATGACCAGCCCTGCTTCCACAGTCTGTCCAATGGTCAGTCCTAAGAAATCATCGTACAGAGCTATCGTTCCCCTAAGCAGGAGCTAATTTAAATATTTCCTTTCCTTTCCAGTGTTTGTTTTTTCAGCTCTAGTCCTTGTTTTTACAGCCCTTAGCCCTGCAAATCTGCTGATATCTGCTTTCAGTCCATGGATATCCACACCCATGGCAGATGTGGATGCAAATTTTGTATCTAGAACCCTGAAAATGTTTGGATACCTGTGTTATATCCACAAGTATCCACACCCACAGATGTGGAATCAGATATCTGTGGTTCATTTTTGCGGATACAGATGCAGACGTGGATATAAATTTTGTATCCACGCAGGGCTCTATTTGTTAACATTTAATTTCAGAAAACCTCTGGTACATTATTTGCATTTCAGGTACTGACAGAATTGTGCTGTTTTGTCATTGCAATGCTGGCAGCATCATGTTTGATTAATTGCTCTGGCAAAGTTACTTGTGAACAATTCATTAATCACTTATAAATAGGAGACTTTTTAATAGTTCACCTTTGAGACATCCTTAGCTTGAAACGCAGCCAAATGTCTCAGAGTGTCTTAGGGCATACTAACGTGAAAGTTTTCATTGCATTATTCTTAGCAAGAGTGCGAAGCAGGGAAACGTCAGCACAATTTCATGGAAATGAGAGCGCTACATTTAATCAGGTGTTCATTTTGGAAACCTATTTCTGTATTTGCTTTGCTGCAGCCATATCGAAATACGAGGCTTTTGGATTTAAAGTAGCAGTGATTGCCTCCATCGTGAGCTGTGCCATCATCCTCCTGATGTCTATGGCTTTTTTGACCTGTTGTCTCATCAAGTGTGTTAAGAAAAATGAAAGGAGGAGAACCGAAAGGTACGTCTCATTCCATAAACAAAGGCCTTGTGAAACTGACAAAGATACAGATCACAGAAGAAGAGCCACGTATTTTACTCTTATGGCCCCCATAGCTGTCATATTTGAGAACCTCATCATCTCTTAAACATATTCATCCAAATGGCACCCCTGCCAAGTAATAGTGCCCTTATTTTATAGACAGGGAACTAAGGAACAGAGACTTGCTCAGGGTCACACAGTAAGTCATGATGGAGGAATGAGTTGAACCATGGACATTCTTACACCTTATGGGGCCCCACACAAATGAACCCCCCTCTTCCCCCTCTTCCCCCTCCTCCCCACCATGGCTTCTGCTAGAGATCAGGGCTTGCCTTCCTCTCCCCACTCTACCCTCCCAGCACAGCTTCTGCCAGGGCCAGGGGCTCAGGGCTTCTCCCCCCAACTCCGTGCAGCTTCTACCAGGGCTCGGGGGAGGAGGGGGCGGGGTTTCCCTGCAGGAAGAAGCCCTCACTAGCGGCTGGCTGCTAGCTGAGAGGAGCATGGGGGGCAGGAAGAAGGCAGTTCTACTGCTGCCAGCAGGAGAGAGCCCCTGGGAATGGGCATGGAGAGGAACCAGGCAGGCTGCAGTAGAGGCATACTTAGGCATACAAGCACACACAGCTGTGTAGGGATGTCCCACATTTTCAGGTGCCCTAAACAGCTGCGTATTTCATGTATGCTTAGAGTCAGACCTGAGCTGAACCCAAGTCCCAGCCACAGGGCTGTACTTCCTCGCCTTGGATTCTGATGGGATGGGACTGTATTATTCCCTGACCTTTCATCTACCTGTTTCCCTCTGCTCCAACTTTACTGCTTAGAGCAGTCTGCTGGGAAGATTAACCTCCCAGTGGGTCAGCCACTAAAGTGCCCTCCATATGTAAAGTTAATCCAACATGGTCATACAGGAGTGTGTGGACTTTGTTTCCTGGCTCGAGATGGGAAAATAATGGACTTTTCCATCTTGGCCAGCAGACTGAAACATTGGAAAAAAAACTTGGCTTGGCTCTGTTAGGAATTTGTGGACAAATCAGAAAAGCCGGTTTCAAGCCAGCAATCTCTGTGCGTGTCTTTATAGCCTCATCCCAGGGGTTGGGGCTCTCACCTGAGATGCAGGAGATCCAGTTTTGGATCTTGACTTCTGTCAGATGAGCAGCCTAACTCTCAGTCTACAGGCTATTCTAGTCTCAGTCTTCCTTGTTGAAACTGCTCCACTTCAGCCTGGAGAATATTTAAGGATTTATGTAGACAGAACGACTCTGCCTGGGAATTAAGGCGCTCACCTGGGATTAAGGCACTCGCTGCTCATATGCCTCCTCTGAATCAGGCAAAGATTTGAATCCACTTCTCCTACCTTGTAGGGCACAAAAAGTGCCTGAATGATCAACTAGAGCTTCAGGTGCCATCTGATTTCCTATTGCTCTTGAGAGGATACCACTCTAGCTCACTACATATCTCACCATCTGCCAGCTGCAAAGATTTACATGCACATACCCCCTTCCTCCCCCAACAGTGAGTGCGATGGCATCTGGGCCACTGCTGACGTGATGATGCCCCCCCCCCAGTGGCGCTGTTACAATTCATAGGCTGGGGTGGCTGAGTTACACCCCCTTCTTCACCTCTTTCGTGACCCTCCAACGGTTGCCAGCTTTCCCAGCTTGGATGCCATTTGTGGCAATGTCAGCCAGTCCATACGGTCTGGGAGAGTGGGCAACCCTAGCCCCTTGCCACCCACCGAAGAACCACAGCAGGAGCAACTGCCGAGCCAGGAGCTGAGCCCTGAGCTGGCAGCAGAGCCTCCAAGGACCGGTGGCCTGGATCCTGGGGCCGGCAGAGCCAGTGGGTGACAAGACTTTAAGGGCTGGCAGAACTCACAGCAGGCAGTGGTAAAGCCAGTGGGGTCAGCGGGGCCCTGGAGGCCTGGGTGGGAGGCACTCGGAGCCTGGGACCTGGTGAAGCTGGCGGTGTGTTGGCAGCGGGCTGTGGGTGTGGGGGAGCTGGGTGCAAAGTCTGGGGATGCTGCAGCACCCTCTTGCACTCCTACTTCCCAAGTGTAGGCTGTCCCCTTTGCTTTTCTCTGCTATATTCCATTCCCAGACCTCCTTCATCTGGAGTGATACTCAGGCCTGATGCCTCCTGACTCCTTCACGCCTGCCCTAAGCCAGCTTCCTCTTCACCAATCCCCACTATGGTGCTTACTCTGCACTGTCTCCACCTCCATCCCTGCTGCACCCTGGCTAGAGTCAATGGATACACATTTTTAGTGGAATGGGTTGAAAACAGTAAACTGCAGGATAGTACCTAGACATCTGGTTGGGGGAAAGGTGTGTTTACAGAGCGAGTAGCTAAGCAATGGATAGGGAGGCGGTGGCAACAAACCGAGGATTTAAGGAGAAGGAATCGTCTAATATGATGATGATGTAACTGGAGTTGGTTGACAATTTTCTAGTGGAACATTTTTCCCATCAAAAAATGCCAGTTAGTTGAAAATGAAACATGCCATGGGAACATGCCAATGAAGTAAAAAATGTGTTTGGAAAAACACTGAAAGCAAGCGTGGTGAAAACACCAGGCTGCTCAGAACAAAAAAGGTTTGATATTTCATTGCAAAAGGATTTGGGGGTTAGAACTTTGTTTCATTTTGATATTATAGTATAAATGATGAGAGAATGAAAAAAATCAAGATCAAAACAAAATACCTCGACAGACCCCAAATGATTTTCAAAAATTGTATTTAGTGGGAATTTTCAAAATGTTTTGCTTTTGTTCTGATTTCAAACAAAACCAAACTTCAACATTGTTGAACTTTCCACGGAATAGAAACTCCGGTTCCTGCACAGCTCTAGATGTAGCTGTAGTAGAAGAAGCCTGGAGCCAAAGCTGATACCATCACCTTGCCCTTTGCTGGCCAAATCTGCCCCATACTGAATTCAGGCTGAGCCAGTGCCATTCTGCTGTGCTGCCACAAGGTGACTCTCAGTTTAGGTCCCAAGCTCATCTTCTGCCCCAGTGGCTATAGGGAGCTGAGAACATTGTGTGGCTCTGCCCTATAGGCGGGAGAGCAGCTGGTGGCATATGATGGCACATCCTGGAGAGACTGGCTGCTAGGTTCCTCCGAGGGAAGGCAACTTAGTTCAGTGATATTGGTGGCTGAGAGAGAGAGGAAATGAAGGGGGGAGATCCCAGATAATCCTAGCATCCTCAGTGATAATATAGCTCCCTCTGGATCCTATCCTCAATGAGGGTATGTCTAAACTACAATGTTAGTTCGAACTAACGGATGTTAGTTCGAACTAACATTCATAGCCGCTACACTAGCGCTCCGCTAGTTCGAATTTGAATCGAACTAGCGGAGCGCTTAGTTCGAACTAGGAAAACCTCATTTTACGAGGATTAAGCCTAGTTCTAACTTACTAGTTCGAATTAAGGGGTGTGTAGCCCCTTAATTCGAACTAGTGGGAGGCTAGCCCTCCCCAGGTTTCCCTGGTGGCCACTCTGGCCAACACCAGGGAAACTCTATGCCCCTCTCCCGGCCCCAGACCCCTTAAAGGGGCATGGGCTGGCTACGGTGCCCGTGCCAGGTGCAAGCCTGCCAGCACCCAGCCAGCAGACCCTGCACCTGGCACGGCACAGAGCCACCCACCCGATGTCCCCCAGCCCACCCCCTCTTCTCAGGACCAGGCTGGCGGCTCCCGGGAGCTTGCCCTGGACCGCAAGAGGCGGGCACCCACCTGGGCTAGTGCGGACATCGTGGACCTCGTCCACGATCTCCGCACTAGGCACAGGAAAGTGGCCGTCTAGGGCAGGAGAGCTGCCAGCCTGGCCACCCAGGAGCAGGTGTGCATGAAAATCAAGGGGGTCCACTGAGACCCCCGACCCTGAGCCCTGAGCTTACAATGGCCATCCTGGGTCAGACCAAAGGTCCATCTAGCCCAGTAGCCTGTCTGCCGACAGTGGCCAACCCTAGGGACCCTGGAGGGGATGGACGGAAGACAGTGACCAAGCCATTTGTCTCGTGCCATCCCTCTCCAGCCTTCCACAAACTTTGGGCAGGGACACCACTCCTATCCCCTGGCTAAGACTACTTCATGGACCCAACCTCCATGACTTGATCTCACTTCCCTTTAAACTCTGTTCCAGTTGTAGCCTTCACAGCCTCCTACAGCAAGGAGATCCACAGGTTAACTATTTGCTTTGTGAACAACTTTCTCTTACTAGTTTGAAGCCTGCTACCCATTCCTTTCCTTTGGTGTCCTCTAGTCCTTCTTTATGGGAACGCATGAAGAACTTTTCTGAATGCACCCTCTCCACCCAACCCCTGCTTTTAGAGACCTCTATCCTGTCCCCGCTCCATCTCCTCTTTTCTAAGCTGAACAGTCCCAGTCTCTGTAGCCTCTCTTCATCTGGGACCTGTTCCCAACCCCTGATCATGTTAGTTGCCCTCCCCTTTCCCAGCCTTTCTCTTCCCCTCTCCCACCTCCTTTTCCCAGTCTCCCCCAGTTTTGTTCAATAAAGACAGAGTCAATGTTGGAAGAAACGTTATCTTTATTTTGTACATCAATAAGAAGGGGGGCTAGGGAAGGGTAAGTGGAAGGAGGTGAGGGAGGAATGGGGTACGAGCCCCTGATGGGGAGGACTGGGCTGGCTCTGCAGGCTTCTGGGGGTGGAAGCTCTCCTGCAGCCCCCCGATTGTCCCCTGTCCCCAGATCGCAGCCTGCGGCAAGTGCAGCCGGGCTGATGGCCGAGTGGTGTGATGTGCCCAGTGTGGGTACTCCGGGCAATCCAAGCCAGGACTGCTTTGCAAGTGGGGCACCCCTTAGAACTGTCTGTCCAGGGTGGGGGTTGGGACCCTTTAAGCGCAGCTCTCGGCTAGCCTGAGACAGCATCTCCACGCTCTAAGTCCTCCTCTGATGCCCTGCCGGCACTGCTTCCGGCCATCCTTAAGCCCTGTTCAGAGTCCACTCAATGTGGACTTGCTAGTTCGAATTAGCAAAACGCTAATTCGAACTAGTTTTTAGTTCTAGACGCGTTAGTTCGAATTAGCTTAGTTCGAATTAAGTAATTCGAACTAAGTTAGTTCGAATTAACGTTGTAGTGTAGACGTACCCTGAGAGAACCTCCATTTTCTTCACTAGGAGCAGGGTTGTATCCTGAAAGAACAAGGGATAAGCAATACTCTTTCAACTCTAGCACAGTATTTGGGATGTGTGGTGCTTTCCTTAATGCCCCAGCTTCTGGAGTCATGTGAGGTTGTAAGAATCTCAGGTTCCCTATAAAACCAAGAAAAGTCCATTTCTAACCCTGATAGCAGTGGAGATAATATGACCTGAGTGGTATCATAAAGGGTCAGGCACCAGAGAGTAAATAAATCCAGACCAAGTGTGTTTTAGTCTCATCAGCTTTAAAAGTCATGATATTTAGGTCTAATGTATTGAATTCATGAAGTTGACAGAAGCCCCGCGTTCCTCCTGGGAAAGTTGTCTGGAATTTAATTGGGACTAAAGTTACTAAAGCAATAGGACTCTGAAATTTATTCTAAAAATCTATAGAGCTGAATAAAAATAGCCTTCCTACATATTTCTTTGAACGATTCTAAGTGTTCCATAAGGGACTGCCCAGAATTGGATTTTTTTTTTTTACAGTCAGTACAAAACTTTGGGTTCAATTTTCAAGCATAAGTTTTATCCTGTCTGAGGCCCCAATTGAAGAAAATATCCCCTTTCAGATTGGTACATACTTAAGTATAAACCTTAAGCATGTGCTTAAGAGCTTTCCTCAGGGGGAATGCTTTCAAGCACATGTGTTCCTGAATCATCTGTGCCAAACTACTGTACAAACGTCTGCCCTGGCTGTAAGTTTTAATCAGGCTGTGTTTACAGGGATATGCAGCTGTGGTACCAGCTCAGAACTGAAGAACTGGAAAGCATGCAAGCTGCTTATTTTGGTTTTAAAGGCAGAAATAACAACAACAATAAACACATCAGGAATAAAACAGGATTTGACAATGGGACTCACCTGGCATATGACAATGAAGGCTTCTGCAGGTGAGATGTTTAAAAGACAGTGTGCTGGGGGGAGCGGGCGGCGAGGGAATGTGTTTGCCTGAATAGATTTGAGGAGGAGGATCAGTGAAAAGTTGCCTCGGGAAAAAATAAAATAAGTGTATTGTCCGGTTCTGGGCAACGCCGACCTGCAGCCAAACATGACAAGCTGATGGTCTGTGGTCATGGGGTTTGCAGTTTGTATTCCAAGCTTAGTGTGCTCCATCCTGCAAGGTGCTGGGCAGTCCTCCAAGGCACCATTCATGCTGGCAGGGCGCTGCAGGCCCACCCCTGGCATTACAATCAGTTAGTGCTGAGGGTGCTTGGCATCTTGCAGAGTCAGGCCCTAAAGGTTTCATGGTGCTGGCTTCTTTTTCGGTGGGAATTCATGATATTCCAAAACCAGGATTTTGAGACAGCTTGAAAACCAGCCTGACTTTACCCCCAGCTCCCCCATAGCCGTTCTCTGTCCTGTCCTCAAAGCCTGGTCTACATGCAACATTGCACCAGGTTAATTAAAGGTG
Source organism: Pelodiscus sinensis (assembly GCF_052426305.1). Lineage (NCBI taxonomy): Eukaryota > Metazoa > Chordata > Testudines > Trionychidae > Pelodiscus > Pelodiscus sinensis. The sequence continues at coordinate 20,551,488 of NC_143062.1, read as the reverse complement.
TGCATATAAACCCATTTAGTGAAAGTGGCACTGAGCCCTGTGTGAATGCACTTATAGGTTTAAACCTGGCTTGATCCTGCGTCAGGACCTTTACAGGAAGTCGATATAATCAGCTAGATATTGGTCTGAGTCTGTCCATACAGGGCTTGGCACTAGTTCGGTGACATGGGTTTAAAAACACACCTTTAGTTTAACCAGGGTAAATTGTGTGACTTATGGTTTCCTGGACTTAGGACTAGAGGAGATGCAGCCCATCATTGTACATGGTGTGCTCCCTTCCCAACCTGTCAGCTTTCCCAGCCGAGGAGTGTGGAAGACAGTGCTTCTCTGGGCAGCATTAAATGATACCAGGCAGGACAATGGAGGTATCAAAGCTACGTGTTGTTTAGTGGCTGTTCTGAGGGCCACACTGTGCAGGACTACAAGCCAACAGAGCCTTTTGGGGAGTAAGGTACCACTCAGCGAGTGTCACAGTCTGTCCCAAAATAATGGTGTACACTCTTTGGGGTAGGGAAGATCTTTTTGTTGTACACATGCTTAGCAAAGCGGGGAGCCATGATCCTCTGTGGGCTAGTGATGTACAAATGCTAGCAACAATTGTGTGGGAAATCCTGTCCATATTGAGGTCAATGGATGTTTTGCTGATGCTTTCAGTGGGGCAAAGATTTCACCCAATACATGAAAGGGACCATACAGAGGGGGTGTAAGTTACAGCAGCTTACACTCATCTCTGAATTGGTGCAGATGAGTTACACCAATTTTGAATGATCAGACCAGAGATATGTGAAGGTAAATGATAATACTGTGGGTCAGTCTAATCTCAATTTCTCTTGTGCCACCCACATAATTCTCTGTCTTGTTTCACTGAACTATCCTTTTGCTATCGCTTAGCACTAATATGTATTGATGTATATTGCAGTTCCTGTTTATTATTAATTCGCTGCTTACTTAGATTTTGCTCACAGTAATATCTATGATTTATACTAGTTACCTGTAAAAAGCAATTTTATACCAGCTTATAAAACATTTTCTGTTCCACAGTGCAGCTAGAAATTATATTTAACTGATGCATGTAAACAAAAGTCTGGTGGCTGTTTTAGATTTGGAGGGATTCAGAAAGACTTCTAAAGCTAATTATAATGCTGACTGTACTTTAAACAAGATCTTCAAAAGGATTAAGGACTAATTTGTAATTCTGAACAGCTATGCGTGCCCGAGTATTACCACTGGGTTAGAGCACAATCAGCTTTTAAAATATTTTAAAATAAAATATATAAACCAGCAGTTACTAAATATAACTATTATTGCTCCGGGAGCTTCCAGCACTTTAGAAATTCTTACCCACGCCATTGTGTGGTGAAGAAACTCTTTCATTTTGTTTACCAAATACGGCATCTCCTTCCTTAACTGAATGGAACAAGAAATATATATGTCAGCTACGTCTAGACTGGCATGATTTTCCGCAAATGCTTTTAACGGAAAAGTTTTTCCGTTAAACGCATTTGCGGAAAAGAGCGTCTAGATTGGTACAGACGCTTTTCCACAAAAGCACTTTTTGCGGAAAAGCGTCCATTCCAATCTAGACACGGTTTTGCACAAGAAAGCTCCGATCGCCATTTTCGCCATCGGGGCTTTTTTGTGCAAAACAGTTTTTAGCTGTCTACACTGGCCCTTTTGCGCAAAAGCATTTCCGGAAAAGGGCTTTTGCCCAAACGGGAACATCAAAGCATTTGTTCAAGAAGAACTGATTTCGGACAGTAGAACGTCAGTGCTTTTGCGCAAAATCAAGCGGCCAGTGTAGACAACTGGCAAGTTTTTGCTCAAAAGCAGCTGCTTTTGTGGAAAAACTTGCCAGTCTAGACACAGCTGTCAACTGGACAAGCAAGATTCAGATAAATAGCTTTTATAAGGTCTGAAAACGAGTTTGTTAGTTCATTCTAAATTCTCCACTCTCTTCAGTAAACAAAGAGCTGGGAGAGCTTATGAACTTTTCAGCCTTTCTGTGTAGTTAACATGCTGAAGTCTAGTTGATTTTTTGTTGTATCTGAATTATGAGTGCACACATTGGCTGCAGTGTCTCTGCTTCCGTGAAATACAGTAGAAACTTGATTGTCTGATTCCTGATTAACCAGCACGCTGCCATCCAAAGGTAGGGAATGCACCATAGGGCTCTACTTAATTTAGGGCCCAGTGGCATCCCAAATTTAGTGAAGCTCTATGCAGCTGTATTCTGTCTGCCTAAGGATGGTCCTGACTTCAGCAGTGATATCAAAATCTCTGCATATGAGTTAAAAGCCCGGTTATTGCAAGTGGCCATTCATGTTAAGAAAAGCTGTTTCTTCTACTAAGAACTGGAAAGGATTTCACTGAATTTGGACAATTCTTAACATTGCCTAAAAAGCCATCCTGTTACTGCAAGGAAGAGCAAGGCCTTTTAACAATGCAAACCAAACAATCTTTGGTATAAGTACGGTCAGTTGTGCATGTGCATTTATAGTCTCCATTCCATAAAACATTATTAAAGCTATATATTGCTACAGTTTAATGTTAATAAGTGGATCTGTCCATATTGGATGAAATGTGGGAATTGTCTAATGTATTATGTGGCAAATGAACCTTGAAGATGACAGATGATATGCCAGCTTTATGTGTCACTTTGAAGGTTTATTTGTTGTATAATGAATTAGAGTCACATCTTATTCTTCATCCTATACACAGCTTGCTGTGAGCAGCCAGACAGTATTGAAGGATGGCTAGGTAAGCTGTCTGATGTATTTATACAGTGGGTGAACATAAATGACCCCAAATGAGCTGATAGCTTTTCCCATTTTTTTCATTTCTATATATAATGCAGATACACACTCAGGCAACTTTCATTTTGGCTACATCGGAACTAAAGGCTTCTTTCGGAAGAAGCATTTTTTGGAAGAGATCTTCAGAAAAAACTTCTTCCGAAAGAGAGCGCCCACATTACAAAAGTGCATCGAAAAAGCAATCTGCTTTTTTGAAAGAGAGCATCCAGAATGAATGGATGCCCTCTTACATGTAAGCTGTGATTGCTATAGATGGAATGGCCACCAGGGAGCTTGTGTTTTTTCCTCTTTCCTCTTTGTCACGGGGTGTCTGGTCCGCGCACCCCGCTTTCGCAGGCCCCTCTGGGCAATGCGGGGTACCACTCAGTTCTGGGCCTCCTGGGCGGAGTGGGGGGTCTGGGCCCACCCTCTCTCCGAACCCTGACCCAGGACCCTAACACCAAGAGTGTGACTCTCAGTGGTAGCAGGGGGGTGTAGACCCCAAACACGCCTGCTCTCAGGGTTCACGGCCTGCCCTGGGGCTGGTCCACTCCGCCGCCGGTTACTGCCCGTAGTTACCCTCCGCTCCTGCCGTCCCTTCGCCTTCCGTGCCCCCCCTCCACTCGCTTTCCTCGCGGCCCCCTCTGGGTTTGCGCCGTCTTTCCTCTTCCGTGTTCCCCCCCCCCCTTCCCTTGGTGCCCCCGTGCCCTTTATACTGCCTCCCCGGTGGTGGTTACCCTCACCCCCGCACTTCCGGGTTCCTGCCCCGACGCTCTCCGTCACACCCGTGACATCATCAGCGCGCCCAGGCGCTTGGTGATGACGCACTCCCTCCCCGTCTCTGGGAGTTCCCGGGGCTGCTCAGCCCGTGTCGCTAGCTCCCCCTTCACCGGCCACATCCTGCGGCGTCGGCGAGTGACAGGGTTGCTCCACCCCGTCACACATCTCTCCCCTTTCCCCAGTTCTTACACTCCCCGTTTGCTCGTTACCCGGCATCCGTGAGAGGCAGTCTGCGTTCAGGTTGTCTTTACCTGGTTTATGTTTTACTTCAAAACAAAATGGCTGCATGCTTAGATACCATCGGAGGATTCGCGCATTAGTGTCCTTCATAGTCTGCATCCACTTCAAGGGCGTGTGGTCAGTCACCAACGTGAAGGGGTTACCTATAAGAAAATAGCGCAGAGAGTCTACTGCCCACTTAATGGCTAACGCTTCCTTCTCTATTACGGCATAGCTTTTCTCTCATGGAAACAATTTCCTACTCAAGTACGCCACTGGGTATTCCACTCCCCCTTCCTCCTGTGCGAGTACCGCCCCGAGCCCCACGTCAGAGATGTCTGTCTGTACCAGGAACGGTTTTTCGAAATCAGGCGGTCGTAATACCGGCCCCGACATCAGGCATTGGCGAAGTGTTTCGAATGCCTGTACCCCTTGGGGTGTCCATAATACCTGCTGGGGTTGGTCTTTCTTTGTGAGATCCATTAAAGGGGCAGCTAGTGAGGCAAAATGGTTTATGAACCGCCGATAGTAGCCGGCGAGGCCTAGAAATTGGCGGACTTGCCTCTTGGTGTGCGGTTTTAGCCGTCCATTCCCCACTGTGTACCCTAAATAAGATACTTCCCGTTTCCCGAACTGGCATTTCTTCGGGTTTGCCGTGAGCCCTGCCCGCTGGAGCGCCCGCAAGACGGCTTCCAGCTGCTGTAGGTGGTCTTTCCAGGAGTTGCTGAAGACGACAATGTCATCTGTATACGCAGTTGCGTAGTCCCGGTGGTCCTCCAAGACTTCGTCCATCAGTCTTTGGAATGTGGCGGCCGCGCCGTGCAATCCGAACGGCCTGGTGACGAAATGGAATAGGCCGAACAGGGTGGCGAACGCCGTCTTTTCTTTTGACGCCGGTGACAGGGGTATCTGCCAATAGCCCTTTGTAAGGTCGATTGTTGACAAATACTTGGCCCGTCCTAAGCTCTCTAAAAGTTTGTCCACCCTGGGCATGGAGTACGCGTCGAATTTGGACACCGCGTTCACTTTGCGAAAGTCGATGCAAAATCGTATGGCTCCGTCCTTCTTTGGGACTAATACGATCGGGCTCCGCCACTTGCTTCACAATTTTTCCACTACTCCCCACCGTATCATATCTTGCAGCTCTTGTTGAACGGTGTCCCATACCTTCCTGGGGACGGGGCGTACCGGGTCTCTTATCTTGTGCCCAGGGTCCGTATTGATCTCGTGGCATACTAGAGTCGTCTTCTCGGGTCGGCTCGTCAGGCTGGCTGCCGATCGTCGCAGCACTGCTTGGAGTTGTTCCTGTTGGTCACAATTTAGCTCCGTACCCATGGGGCTAGCCGCCCAGGTGACCTCTTCCTCTCCCCACGGCCCAAACTCGATCTCTGTATTGAGGGCCTCTGCCAGGGGGGCCTCCCGGGGTATCCATCGTTTTAACAGGTTGACGTGGTAAACCTGGCTCTGCCGTCGTTTACCCCCCACTTGGACTTCGTAGTCCACCTCCCCAATCCTTTTGGTTACCCGGAATGGCCCTTGCCATTTGGCCAATAGTTTAGACTCTCCTGTTGGCAATAACACTAACACTGGGTCACCTGGACTAAAGGTCCTCGTTCGCGTTCCCACATTGTAATGGCGGGCTTGTGCTTCCTGTGCCTTTTTCAAATTCTCGTGGGCCCACCTCCCTATCATTTGCATTCTGTCCCGCAATTTAATTACATATTGGACCGCCCCTAATGCGGTCGAAGCTTGCTCTTCCCACCCTTCTCGTACCAGGTCTAGTATTCCCCAAGGCCGCCGACCATACAACAGTTCAAACGGGGAAAACCCCACCGAGGCCTGTGGTACCTCTTGTACCGCGAAGAGTAGGGGTGGTAATAACTTATCCCAGTCCCGTGGATCGTCCTGTACCAGCTTCACCTTTAGGGTCTGGTTGAAATGCTCAACTAATCCATCCGTTTTGGGGTGGTAGGCCGCTGTGCAAATCTTCTTCACCTGTAGCCACTTACATAACTCCTTCATTAGGCGGGACACCAGGTTTGTGCCCTGGTCGGTGAAGATCTCTTTAGGAAGTCTGACCCATGCGAACATCTTTACTAACTCATCCGCTATGGTGGCGGCATTGGTCTTACCCAAGGGGACCGCCTCTGGGTAACAGGTCGCATAATCAACTACCACCAATATATACTGGTGCCCTCTTCGAGTGCGTTCGAGGGGTCCTATAAGGTCCATGCCCACCCTCGTGAAGGGCTCCGTCACCAGTGGCATGGGCACCAGGGCTGCTCGGGGCACCCAGGCTCCGGCGGTCCACTGCCATTGCGGGCAAGACATACAAAAATTCTTAATATCTTGATACAACCCAGGCCAATAAAACCGCTGGAGCACCCGCTGCTGGGTTTTCTCCGTTCCCAGGTGCCCGGCCCAGTGGTTATTGTGGGCCAACTCCATCACTCGCCACCTATACGCCTTAGGCACGATCAGCTGGGTTTCTCCGCTCTCCGCCCCCGTGACCCGATATAATCTATCCCCCTGGATCTCGAAGTAAGGGCCTTGTCTGTGCCGCTTGCCTACCCCTTCGCCACCTTCCCTGGGTGCTAGCGTGTTTTCCCACGTGGGTCTTCCCGTTGCAGGACCAGGAAGTCTCCCGTATTGACCTCCAGGTCCATCACCAGCCTCTGGGGTTCAACCCTGCCCGCCCCTTGCTGGGGTGGCCGCGTCTTGTCCTCTTCCTGGGTTACCCATACTTCCCTTACGTCCCCCCGGCCGTCGGGGTCTCTCTCCCCTAGGAGTCGCCGCAGCCCGGGCCAGTCCCAGCCCAGCAAAACGGGGCAGGGCAGCCGTGGCGTTACCGCTACCCGTAGCTCTCCACCCTGTTGTCCGTCATGCAACCTGACTTGGGTTGTCGGGTATGGCCGGGTGTCGCCGTGTACACACTTGATCCATACCTGGGGCAGTGTAGGCACTACCGCTCCTAGGGCATCCCTTCTCACCAATGTCTGTCCGCACCCTGAATCCAATACGGCCTCTACCATTTCCCCATTCAAGCGCACTCGCCTCGTTATGCGGGCTCAGCTTACCTCTTGCCGTGGGCCCCTCCTGGGGGTAGGCTGTCCGTACGTGCAGTCCATCATGGGGCACTCCCTGCGAAAGTGGCCTTCCTGACCACACTGAAAGAATGTTGGCCTCGGTGGCGGGCCCGTCTTGCCTTCCGGGCTCCTCTCGTCATGGTTCCGGGTCTCCCTCCTTTCGTGACTCTTGGGGCTACGCCATACGGGGGCCAGCCGTCGATCTAGGCCTTGTCCCGGGGGGTTTCTCACGCTCGTCCCCTCGCTGTCGCGCCCCTCTTTCCCTCGTGGGCTAGGGCCTCCACGTCCCACCGGGTTGGTTCCCGTTCCTACCTTGCCGCGGTCTTCTAGTCCTTCCGCCGCCAGGAAATGCTCCATTAGGGTTACTGCCTCTTCCAGGGTCCCTGGTAAGTGTCAGCAAACCCACCGTTGACCTTCTGAGGGGAGCACCTGCAAATACTGCTCCAATACTACCAGGTCGGCCACCTGAGCCGTGGTTTTGGCGGCGGGTTCCAGCCATCGCAACCCCGCTTCCCTAATCCGTTGGGCCACCGCCCGGGGTCGTTCCCCCACTATGTACTTGGCTGCCTATAGGTCTCCGGTGAAATACCTAACTGGTCAAGTATTGCCTCCTTGACCTTGTAGTAACACAGGGAGTCCCGGTCGGACAGGCCCCTATAGGCGAGCTGTGCCGGGCCAGAGAGATAGGGGGCGAGTATAGTGGCCCAGTGTTCCTGGGGCCAGAGGGCTGCCGTTGCCACCCGCTCGAAAGTTACCAGAAACGCTTCCGCATCGTCCTCTGGCCCCAACTTGGCGAGCCTAATGGGGAGTCGCGAGTGTGTCGTCATATCATCGTCCCCTTCGGCGATGGGCCCGGCTACCCTCGTTCCATCCTTCAACTCCCGTACCAGCTGTCTTTGCTGCTCCCGAAATTCGGAGGTTAGTTGCTGTAACGCCTCCGTTTGTTGTCTCTGCAACTGGCGTTGGCTATCCACCAGCCACTCCACGATCTTGTCCGCGTCCATGGCGCCTGTATCTTCTCGCTAGTGAAGAGGCAGAAAACAAGAATAAAGCTACCCTGCTTTACGTGCCCTATGTCACAGGGCCCCCAATCGCTGCCCACATTCTCCACCACGTGTCACGGGGTATCTGGTCCGCGCACCCTGCTTTCGCAGGCCCCTCTGGGCAATGCGGGATACCACTCAGTTCTGGGCCTCCTGGGCGGAGTGGGAGGTCCGGGCCCACCCTCTCTCCAAACCCCGACCCAGGGCCCTAACACCAAGAGTGTGACTCTCAGTGGTAGCAGGGGGGTGTAGACCCCAAACACGCCTGCTCTCGGGGTTCACGGCCCGCCCTGGGGCTGGTCCACTCCGCCGCCGGTTACCGCCTGGCGTAATTACCCTCCGCTCCTGCCGTCCCTTCGCCTTCCATGCCCCCCCTCCACTCGCTTTCCTCGCGGCCACCTCTAGGTTCGCGCCGCCTTTCCTCTTCCGCGTTCCTCCCCCTTCCCTTGGTGCCCCCGTGCCCTTTATACTGCCTCCCTGGCAGTGGTTACACTCACCCCCGCACTTCCGGGTTCCTGCCCCGACGCTCTCCGTCACACCCGTGACGTCATCAGCGCGCCCAGGCTCTGGGCGTTCCCGGGGCCGCTCGGCCTGTGTCGCTAGCTCTCCCTTCACCGGCCACATCCTGCGGCGTCGGCGAGTGACGGGGTTGCTCCACCACGTCACACCCCATCACACTCTTCTTCTGAAAGAACTCCCTCTTCCCCGTCCACACACGCTTTTTTGCGAAAGAGCTCTTTCACAAAAAAGCTTCTTCCTCATAGAATGAGGATTACCAATGCCAGAAAAACCCCTCTGATCATTTGATTTTCTTGCAGAAGAATGCAATTGTACTGTGGACGTTCCTCAAGTTTTACAAAACTCTGTAGTGTAAATACCCTTTGGGGTATTTGCTGACAGTGCATGGTTGCGATGGGCATTCAAGCCTAAAGTGTAGGAAATTGCTAAGTCCAGGAACAAAGTGAAAGCAAGTCTAACCGAAGTCACTATTACCTATTTGGGATCATTGGAGTAATTGATATTATTCGAAATGTCGTCTTGCTGGCAACATCAGGTTGTAAATCAGAATTCCCCATTGTTTCCAGTGTGGAATTATTCTTACAAAGAATATTGCTTGGGTTTTCCCTGCTATTGTTAACGAGAAAAAACACTCAATGCACTCTCACTCAGTGGATCACAAGTTGCTTGAATTCCCCGCCCCCCACCTCTTGCCAGATCACTTGTGTGTGGGTTGTTTTTTTTATGTGAAATAACAAAGGGAAGTGGTTCCCTCTGGTAACTTAACCAGAAAAGTTGAGAGGTGAATCATGTGTATGTCTGAGGGAAGCGTATTGTAGCTTTGAAGACTTACACAAGTTTTCTGATAGAATTGACTTTCGCTGGAGAAAAGAATTCCTTTCACAGCAGCTGCTCCTTTGCACGATACTTAACATATCATGAGGTACATCTACTCAGCACAGCTGTTAAACACCCCCTATCTGGATGGCCCAGGTCAGCTGACTCAGGCTTGCAGGGCTCAGGCTGCAGTGCTGCAATATTGCTGGTAGATGTCCGGACTTCAGTGAGTGTCCCAGAGCCTGTGCTTCTCACCATGCCCAAATATCTACACGGCCATTTTTAGCCCTTCAGCCTGAGTCAGCTTGGACCTGGAGCTTTATTTCAGTGTAGACACACCCTTTGAGGGACAATGGCGAGCGAGGTCCTGTGTTCTATGGGTTAAAGACTAGCTTTCGAACTTCCACAAAGCTCTTCTTCAGGTCTTTCCTGGAGCTCTGTGTAAGCTCAAAAGCTTGTGTCTTTCACCACAGACATTGGACAAATGGAACATGTTACCTTGTCCACCATGTCTCTTTAGAACAGCGGGACCAACATGGTTACAGATACACTGTAAACATGAAGGATGTGGGAGATAAAAAGCACCTTCTTGAAAACACCTCCCCCTCCTCTTGTGAATCTTTAGCCTATTTCTGACTGTTAAATGCATTCTTCTTGGTAAAGGGTGCAGTGTGCAGTTTATTTCTGTCAAAGTTTCTTTGATCAATTGTTTTTTTCTATATTTAGAGCCGTCCATTTCAGGGACCAAAAATAGTTCAAGGAAAAAAAGAAAACCCCACATCAATGTATTGCAGAACAGACATTTCTGAGAGTGCATAAAATAACTCCGAGCGGGCCAGTATCAAGCTTATCAAGCAGTATTAAGCTCCCACAATTTTCTACTGTGCTTAGAACAGGAAATCAGCATGGTCACTGTGTGCTGTGGGTTGGCAGCTGCTGATTTCAATGGTGACCTCTGTGCACGGAAGCAAAGAACCACATTCTGACTTTGGATACATGTGAGCAAATCACACAAAAGGGATGGGAGAGATGCACACACATATGCAAGTCAACATCTGATTCAGTGTGAGGTGCATGCTAGCGATTACCATTTATGCCATCCAGCTGCTATTTGGAAGAAAGCAACAGTGTGGTACTTACTAACACATATTTCAATAAAGCCACATGCCTCTACGCTCCATATAATGGCAACAAGACCAGTCTCTTGTAATAGTCCAGTGATTAGTAACTAATGACTGAATAACTTACAGCCACTTACAGGGAGGACGGGCCAGATAAGAAGGGACTGAAACGTTTGTTTTCTTGGTATTTGATGCCAAGAAGTGCCAAGTTGAGGGTACAGACGAAGGACAGAGAGAGAGTTTATGGTGTATAACAGGGAGCACCATGAAAAGGGATCTGGGATACTTTACCTTGGATGAAGGCATGGAGGAAGGAATGTGGCCCTGGGCTATGCATGCAGCCCAAAGCAATGTGAATGAATCTCAGCACCTGCAGTGAGGAGTATAAGGTCACTAGTACAGGAGGAGTCCAGTTCAAGAAGAGAAAGATGCCTGTACAAACAACAGATGGTGTGGGCAACAGTGATGCAAAGGCAGTAGCAGAGGTAGTTAGGACTTCGCTGCACAGCGAAATTGACCAGGATAGCTCTTCCAAAGTGGAGTTACTCTGGAATAGCTATTCCATTTTAAATTCATACCCTACCTTACTCTGGAATAACTTCCTGGAGTATGTAACACCGTTAGATCATGAAATTCTGTCCTGGATCCTGTCCAACTACAGGATGGCAGTCACTGCACATTGTCAGTATGGTAAGCAAAAAGCAGATAAGCAATATCCAATAAGAAGATGTCCAAGAAAAGTGACTGCAGCAAAACAAGATGTGCTTTGGAATTTAAAGCAATTGTGTAATAAGTGATGAAGCAAAATCAGCGAAATGAGCTCCCAACATTTGCAAATGCAGAAATCCCAGCTATGTTCTCTCTTCCTCTTACACACAGAGTTTGTAAAGGGCCAGATTCTTTATTGCTTTGTGCCTTGTATAAAGAGCTGGAGGAATGGCACATATTTAGGCCAGGAAATTGGAAAGCCAGAGGGCAGAATGCTAATGTAAAGGACAGCATGGCTGAGAGATCTTTACAGAAGCAGGAAAGGAGGGTGTGGATTTACACCAGCGTGAGAAAAGAAGATGTTTTTTTCTTTGCAAGGAGATAAGCTGATCTAAAGTTTTGATAGATAGAAAGAAAAAAAAATAAGTAGAGCAGAATGAAAATCACAAAGATGTGACTATAAACTCAACTGCTAGTAAGGCCAGCAAAATGGAAGGTATATTGCTGGAAAAATCAAATGGGGTAAATTATTGTAGTTAGTAGCAATTTACTGCCAAACTGCAAGAGATCCCTGAAGACCAGTCTTCCCGGAGGGGATTCCAGCAGTGCCAGGAAGTGCTGCTGGAGTTAACACTGTCTGTGTTTTCATTATTACGTGCCCTGGCTTACAGAACAACCTAGGGCTGCCATAGGTATGGCTGAATGGGCAGTTGCCTAAGGGTCTCATCCTGTTCTCATAGAAGCAGAGCCAGACCCTTGCCCCTCGCTAAATCTCCTTTATGTTGCTCTAAAGGGACAGCTGGGAAGCTTCTGGTGGTGTAAAGCCAGCCTGTCTGGCTTAGCATCACTCTTGTCCTGCACCCTCCATAGAAGTGCTATATTGGGCATTGTCTGAATGCTGCTGATCCATGTTCTGCTAGAGCCTGAATTGACCTCCTGTTGCCCCAAGCTTGGGTGAGCAGAAAGGAGTCCTGCTGTCACCTCTGCCCTACCCAACCACAGGTCACCTGTCTGAAGGAGTCCGATCCTTTCCCTCCATTATCTGAAAACACACCCATGCACACATACGTGCGTGCGCGCGCACACACACACACACGCATGCACACACGGGATGTTAAGTATCAGTTAATTGAATAGTCGGTTAACCTCATGAATTCTTATTGATTACTCGACTATTCGATTGTCCCTGGGGGTGGGGCCAGTAGCCAGTGTGCTCCAGCCCCACTCCCGGGGAGCCCCCTGCCAGCCCACACTGCTGCCTCTGTAAAAACCAGCCCCCCTCACAGACTAGCTGCCTGTTGCCCCATGCTGCTGTCTCTGATAAGAGGCAACAGTGCGGGGTGGCAGCAGCCCCCGGGTGTGGAGGGAGGGGGTCTGAGCTCCCGGACCTGGCGTGAGCCAGAACTGAGCTGAGCTGCCTTCCCGCCTGGCTCCTAAAACATGTTAAATGCAAAGCTACAGTAGGGGTAGGTCCCAGAGTCGGCATGAGCCAGGACTGAGCTGGGCTGCTGGCCAGCCTGCTAAAAAAATGTACTGGAGGGGGGTGGGGCGGGAAATGCATGTAGTCTATAGCATTAACCTATAAGCTTTTGCTTATTGGTTAATCAACTACACTGTGATGTCCCTAACACACACACCTCCAATGTTTTCCCAGGCTTGTTCAGCTGCTGTTCTACTCCAGCAATTTTACACCTACAAATGCTGAAAACAATTATGAGCCAAATCAGCTGGGGAGGTGGGAGAATTTAAACAGAAAAAATGTGAATGATAATTGGGAATCATTTAAGAATTCCTTACTAGACTTCCTGAAAGCCGTAGTCCAACAATTGAGGAAGACAATATGTGTTAAAAACCAGAACTAGTTTATAGGGGAAGTGAAGGCAACTATAAAAATATAAGAAATAGAAAAAAGGAATTTGGTACAAATGAATATAAATCAATAATAGGAACTGTAAAAATGTGATAAAGGAAGACAAGGGACAGCAGAAGTCTATTGCCAACAGAGTTCAGGGCAATAAGGAGGTGGTTTTACTCTCTATATATAAAGAGTAAAAAGAATTCTGATAATGAAATTGGTCTATTACTAGGTGAAAAGGGCAGAATCAATAATGCAGAAAAGGCAGAAGTATTCAGTAAGTATTTCTGTTCTGTATTTGGGGAAATGATATAATCTCATCCTATTGTGATAACATTACATTAGTATCTCTGAAGGACATTAAACAGAAGCTACTAAAGTAAGGCGTTTTTTAAATCAGCAGATCCAGATAAATTGCATCTGAGTGTTTTTTAAAGAAGTGCCTGAAGAGCTTGCTAGACTGTCAGTGCTGACTTTCAGTAAGTTGTGGACCACTGGAGAATTTCTGGAAGATAGCTAATGTGCCAATTTTTTAAAAGGATAAATGCGATGACCTAACTATTTATAGACCCGCTAGCCTGACATTGTTCCTAGGCAAGATAATGAAACAGCTGATACGGGACTTGTTTAATAAAGGATTAAAGAAGGATAATGTAATTAATGCAAATCAAGATAAGCATATGAAAAACAAATCCCTTCAAACTAACCTGATTGTGTGTGTATGTGTTAAGATTGCAGGTTTGCTTGATAAAGGTAATAATGTTGAGATCCGATACTCAGACGTCTTTAAGGAATTTGTCTTGGTACAGGTTGGACCTCTCTAGTCCAGCAACATCTGTGGTCCAGCATGAGGTTAGCTAACTACATGTCCATTTATCATGAGTGTGGCCGAATTTCCTGTAGTCCCATACATTTTGTTTACAGCTACCAGTCCTGACTTTCAGTGTTCTGTGCTGTGGTTGGCTCTAATTTACTCCTCGATGTCTTCTAAGGGCGTAGGAAGCAGTGGAAGTGTTGGTAATGCTGCTCGATAATAGTGGCCTCCTGTGGTTTGGAAAATTCTCTGGTTCGGCAACGGTCAGGTCCCAAGGGTGCCGGACAAGAGAGGTTAATCCTGTACTGCACAACATTTTGATTTAAAAAAACAAACCCTAGAAAAACATAAAGTTAACATGGCACATATTAAATGGAAAACAAACTTCCCATAATGTAACTGTAAACTGGGAATCGCCATCAAGCAATCCATTTCTCATGGGTCCCTACAGGGATCAGTTCTTAGGCCTATGCTATTTAACATTTTTATTGATGACCTGGTAGAAAACATAAAATCATCACAGATAAACTGTGAAAATGGCACACAAATTGGGGGAGTAATAAATAATGAATGGGGCAGGTCCCTGTGTCAGAGAGATGGATTGCCTGGCAAAATTGGGTACAAGGAAACTGGGTGTAATAACTGGTTAAATGTAAACATACATCTGGGAACCAAGACTCTAGGCCATACTTACAGGATGAGGGACTGTGCCCTGGGAAACAGTGACCCTGAAAAAGATTTGGGGGTCATGGGCTGCATCTAGACTGGCATGATTTTCCGCAAATGCTTTTAACGGAAAAGTTTTTCAGTTAAAAGCATTTGCGGAAAAGAGCATCTAGATTGGCACGGACGCTTTTCCGCAATAGCACTTTTTGCGGAAAAGTGTCTGTGCTAATGTAGACGCGGTTTTGCACAAGAAAGCCCCGATCGCCATTTTCGCGATCGGGGCTTTATTGTGCAAAACAATACCATGTGTCTCTCCTATCACACACTGCCACCCTGTTCTGCAATCCTCTGAGTCACAGGCCTCAGGCTGGAGCAGCTGTGCTGACTGTGTCCATCTAGGACCCCTGCTCTTCAGAGATGGGATATGGAAGAAGGGGAGCACCTGACTGCAGCTCTTCCCTCTCCACACCACCCCTGGCTCTGCACTGCTGGCAGGTGAATCCTGGAATCAGCTTGGTTGCAGGACGGAGCAAGGGTGAGGGGTCAGCTGAACACACAGTGGCTGTATCTAGACTGGCAAGTTTTTCCGCAAAAGCAGCTGCTTTTCCGGAAAAACTTGCCAGCTGTCTACACTGGCCACTTGAATTTCCACAAGAACACAGACTTCCTACTGTCTGAAATCAGTGCTTCTTGTGGAAATACTGTGCTGCTCCCGTTTGGGCAAAAGTCCTTTTGCACAAACAAAAGGGCCAGTGTAGACAGCTCAGATTTGTTTTGTGCAAAAAAGCCCCAATCGCGAAAATGGCAATCGGGGCTTTTTTGCGCAAAAGCGCGTCTAGATTGGCCACAGACGCTTTTCTGCAAAAAGTGCTTTTGTGGAAAAGCGTCCGTGCCAATCTAGACGCTCTTTTCCGCAAATGCTTTTAACGGAAAAGTTTTCTGTTAAAAGAATTTGCGGAAAATCATGCCAGTCTAGACGCAGCCGCCAGTGTGACAGACGGCTGACTAAGCCAGAGCTCTGCCACTACAGCCTGGCTGAAAAGGTCAATTAGAACCAGCTGAACAAGCCCAGGCCTGAAGGGCTAATGGAATCAGCTGTGGGTGTCATTAGCTAGAGGTCTATATAAGGCAGCCAGAGCAGAGCGGAGCAGCCTAGAGTAGGGTGTGGCTGAGGCTAAAGCTAAAAAGAGAGGCTGGCTGAGGTTGCTGTAGTCCAAAAGCTTTGTAAATAGAAGGTGGTGGGAAACTGACAATAAAAGCCATGGTGACTGCACCAGAAGGGGTCTTTGGCTGGTTTATGGACCAGAATGTGTCCCAGGGCAAGGGGCCTGAGTGAGGACCTTGCCACAACAGATAATAGCAGTCTGGGCAGCGCAGGGGTGGCTTTCTTGGCACAAATTATCTGGAAGAAGAGGAGGAGGTAGAACTATGTCCCCTCTTCGCTCCATTATCATGCTATAGATTTGGCCAGGAACACCAGGGCTATGTCTACACTGCTGGCTTCTTGTGCAAGAACATGCAGAGTGTGTCTGCTGCATGTGTGTTCTTGCGCAAGTAAATTCACAGTGAAGTGTTGGAAAAGAGAGCTTCTTGTGCAAGAGTTATTCCTCTCCCCACAAAGAATAAGCTTGCTTGCGCAAGAAGGCAGTATGGACGGGCAACAGGGGTTTCTTGTACAAGAAACCCCTATGGTTAAAATGGCCATCAGAGCTTTCTTGCGCAAGAGACGCCATGGACGCTCTTGTGCAAATGCACATGGCAGTGTGGACATGCTCTTGCTCAAGAATTTTTGTGCAGAAACTCTTGCACAAGAAGCCTGCAATGTAGACGTAGCCCAGGGGAAGCACGCTGCAGAATCCTAGCCACTGCTCTCCCCGGGAGGAAATGGTGTTCTGCACCACTCCCAATGTGGATCAGTATCTAAATCCCACAGCAGGGCCCCAAATGCAGTCTGTCACATCAATCTTACCCAGTCCAGTCACCAATCTTGGGACGACTGGGCAAAGGGATGTGTGTGTGACGGACTCCGGTGTCCCCCCCCCCCCCCCAACCCCCCACGGCAAGCTTTTGGAAATTTACTCATGGTCATGAATATACATAACTCAAAGGTGGTTTGAGCTAATATTTCATGTAACCCATCCATCTTCATGTAATAATCTGCTGGTTCTGTTTATCTTACTCGTATGTATCATTTGTGTGTGGAAAATTAGACACATGGAATGGGAAATACTTGGTGAGTTTCAAATGTATGAATGGGAGACATGAAGGGTGTTACCTGCAACTTCTAGATGAGCCTCTTTTAAGCAATCTTTTGTCCTTAAGTCTGAGCTGTGGTTGGTAGGGAGGGGCCGCAACTCCTTAACAAAAGGGATAGGAGAGGAGAGGCCTTGGTCTTTTTGGCTGGGCTACACCTGGAAGGAGGAGCCGGAGACCCTAGGGTAGGGAAGAAAGCCCTGGTTTAGAGTGGGTGTTTAGAGTTTAGGGTGAGTTTAAGTTTGCACTGAGGTTTCAGTGGAGAATTAGCCCAGCGATTTTGTTTCTTTTGATTATTTGTAACCTACTTTGCTCTGCCTACTTTCTCTTATTACTACTTAAATCCTACTGCTTCAACTTAATAAAACCATTTTTATTTTCTATCAAACCCAGTATAAGTGATTGTTACCTGGGGGGGCAACCAGTGTGCACATTCCCGCTTTCATTGCTAAAGGGGGCTTAGTAATCCTTTGGGGTTGGATCCCATCTGGGGAGTGCTCTCTCCTAGGAGGCTGGGCCCTAAACTGCACTCTCCTTGGACCTGAAGTGGTTCAGTGTCTGTACTGCTTCTCTGTGGGGGCAGGGATCTCAGCTTGGGGCCTTGGTTGGAGGAGACCAGCAGAGCTGGCCCAGCAGGACCGGGCAGTGAGGAGCCCCAGAGAGCAGGAAGGCGAGTGACAGTGGCCGTGTCAGCACCCCCGGAGGCACCCCGAGGGGTCATCTGTGACTGCACCCTGTCACAGTGTGATTTTAGCTCAAATCGGGGAATGCTCCAAAACGTAGTATTCTTTTTCCCTCTCCACTTCCACTCACTAATATGGCCTTCAGAGAGAGACATGGGCTAGTCAGGGTTTGAACATGCACCTAGGAATCAGGGACTCCAGAGCTCTGTGATTGTGAGCAACTCATTTACTCTTCCTCCCTCAGTTTTCCAGTGGTAAAAGAGAGATGATAATATTCCCTAGATATATATTTGCTCAATTATATTATTTTTTTCCTTTGGCTGGAAATCGTTGCAACTACTCCAGTGTGTGTGTGTGTGTGTGTGTGTATATTTTTCAGAAAAGGTTCCATGATTGTTTTCATAATGACTTCATTATTAACAATGCAAAGTCACCTGACATAAAACAAGAGAAAAGTTCCTCCCACTCCCATTAGAAATCACTTTTCAAAGACATTGCCAACAAGAGATGGGAAATACAAAATGTGCTTCTAATGTCCCACTGTGCTAGAATTCTCTCATAACAAGGAGGACCTATTAGCATTCTCATCTCCTCCAGGTAGGAACAATTCTCAGCGCTCACAAGGGAGAAATCGTTCAATTCATCTAAAAGCCATCGAGGCACGGTTCCTTTTTTCTCCTTGTAATGGCTGTATCTGTATTTCTTCATCCCCCCTCCATTACACCAGCCCCATTAACTGTTTTCTAATATTGTTCAAGAGCTGTGGGGGTGTGCTGCCTTTCTATTTTATATTGTAATAGAAATAGATTTGAGAAAAGAATGCAAAAAACCCACACGCATACAAATCCAAGCAGATCACCCCCCCCCCCCCTGCATCTGTCCTTTCCAAATTTAAAGTCAAACATAGCCATGTGAGAACAGCAGCATCACCAGGGTTAACAAGGTTTGAGTTATTCTCAAGTACGTGCTAAGATGAGCAGGTGTTATGGGCCCAAAGTCACTCACTATGCTACAACTAAAAACCTGCAGCTGTGCCAGCCAGCTGACTTGTACTTGCCAGGCTCAGGCTAAGGGGCTGTTAAATTTTGGTGTAGACATATATGCTCAGGCTCTAGGACCCTGTGAGGTGGGAGGGTCCCAGACCTTGGGCTGAACCAGAATTTCCACACCACAATTAAGCAACCCCGTAGGCTGAGCCCTATGAGCTGGAGTCAGCTAACACAAACTAACTGTCTGATTGCCAGGTAGGCATACCCTAAGCAGCTTTGGATATTCCAGCTGGAAACTGGAGTGAAGCACTATTAAATTACAAAAGGGGATCACCTGTGTTACACTGCATCCATGCAATGGAGGACACATCAGTAAATCAGACTACAAACTAAAATTGAGGTGGCTGAAGTGGCATAGCTTAATTTGACTTTTGCCCTGCTGTGTAGACAGACCCTTACAGAATAGCCTCACTATGGGATCAGCTGCAAAAGCAAGCTCTACATTAAATACACAGATACGCAAAATGGTTTGTTTTGAAAGCCTTTGCTGTGGTATTAACGTTGTTTGTTGACAAGTCTTGCAAATGCAGGCACTCTGCGCTCCATGCAACTACTCGTAGAGAAAGGTGCATTTTACGGAGTTCCTCTTCACTTCTCCCATCCCAGATTTACTCTCTTCCTTCACCTCTGGCCTGTCTCTGCCTTCTCTGTATTTGCTGTTTTGCTGTGATTGTTTTTCCCTGTAACTACTGCCTATCACCCAAAGAGCACTGAGTTCAGTTTCTGGCACTAAGAAAAAAAGCAGATGCCCTTAGCAACAAATGGTGCCGGTAACTGCTTCCTTTTACTTCATGGGCATTTCTAGCACTTGATTAGAAATTCTTTACAATTGTATGTTCTGCATCAGCATGCAGCGCCAGCTCTTGACTTTGGTGTTTTTGTAGCACCTCGGTCTTGCATGGGTATGTGATCTCCACGCCCCCGCGGTGTTTCCTGCAAGATTTCCTCTCCTGCTATGCACATTTAACTCAGCGGAAGGGTGGAGGTGCTTTCAGAGCAACAGCTCGGTCTCTGATGTGCCTCAGCGAGGTTTTTCTGAAGTGCTGCCCGTGGGTTACCAGTGGCGAAGGAAAAGCACGGTGGCATTAACGATGAGTAGTTAGCTCGCTGGCACAAAGGAATCCATGTGGACGTGGGGCAAGAGAGTTTGGTCTGGTCATGTGCTGAGGGAATCCCACGATTACTCCTGCCTGCCTAGAAGGGGGAGGAGGGGATGCTCTCTCCTTGGCACCTTTCCTAGCCACAAGCTTCATAAAAGCCCTTCTGAATTAGCGCCCTCTGGAAGGGGGCCGCTGATGTCTTAGAGACAGGGTGAGAGCTAGAGGTTGGTGGAGCTCCTGTGTCCTATGGCAGTCTCAGCCCATGAGCAGCCAAGCAGGTGTCCTAGCAGGAACCGATACCGGCAGCACTAACCCCTGCAGATTCCCTTGCAGTTGCATGACTGCTACTTACAGCCACAAGAGCTTCCAGTGCTGGGCTGCAGAAGGAGGGGAGAAAAGGGGGCTATTTCCCTAGGGACTGATGATTTAAAAGATTCCAGGGCTGTCCACTGCTATTGCGGCAGCTGCAGTAGCCAGAGCCTCGGGCTCTTTAAATTGCCCCCCGTGTCCTGTGTGATGCGGTCCAAGTCCCCGCATCTTGTCGCCAGCCCTGTTCCAGTGTATGTATTTGTGTGCAAGCAGAAAGAAGGTGTTACAGCTTGTCTGCACACTATACTGTATGGGAAGGGGAGTAAGCTACCCCAGTGCAAGGCATCTTTGTATAACTGCATCCTTGCTGGGGCTTATCCTCAACTATATCAGTAAAAAAAGTCACACAGACATTCCCAACTGAACTAGTGAGACTAGTACAACTTCCTGGTGTAGAGACCAGCCCTCATTCTCATTTACCCTAAGGTCCCTTTATGTTGCTCTGGAAGAGTAAAAAGCTGATGAGTGAGTGTAGCTGTAATTTATGCCTGTTTTAAGGCTGCTTCTTCATGCTTCCCAGAATAGTGCAAAGGGACGTGAGCATATGTGAGAATCAATAACATAGGGTAGGCAACTCGCATGAGTTGCCAGTAGGGCAGCTAACAAAACTGTAACCAAATTGAAAGAGCCATCCCCCTCCTCCCATTACATTGGCAGGTACCAGTTGTCTTCAAGCTGTGCATCCTTCACAATTATGCAGCTCTCACAGCTTCAGCTGAGATATAATTATTTGCTCCCTCGGTGACTACTGCCCGCTGTGTTAATGCTAGAGAAAGTAGTCCATAAATTACAGCCTAGACTGTTTGGTAAATGCCTGATGTGCAAATAAAATGGAATTGAAAGGTCTGACCCTGCTAAAGCAAGTGAAACCCAAATAACTTTTGCCTTCTTACTTGCAGATTCCACCAAGAACAGACTGGGGCTATCGTAGCTTCTGCACGCTGCAGAGAAAATGACTATCAGCCCAAGTTAAACACAAGCAGTAGCGCACCTGATAAACAAATATCGTCAGATCAAATCATTCCCATACATACAGTGAGTACAATACATGTTGCCGAGGTCTATGGACATAAGGATATTTATAAGAAACCCATCTCTCGTATACCTGGATAGTCAATGTCAGAAACAAAGAATTTGCTGTCTTGGACCAGAATGAAACATGGTTAGAAATATGTGCCTTAAGAGACTGAGTAGAAAACTACTTAATTATTCTTATGAATCTGAAAATTTTATACATAAGATTATTTAAAAATGCTTCCAGATGTAATTTAAATAAAATAATGAATGTTGATGCTTACAATAAGTAGCCATTCTCTACAAAGTGCTAAAAATCACGGCAAGAATATAATATTCTCCTGTAAATACTATAAAGAGAAATAGTAACTATTTGTATATTTGCTTCATGTAAAGTCACTGATAACAACTACACATTCATATGACTGCAAACTTCTTTTAACCTGTGTTCTTTTTGTAAACATTCCAGGAAAAAAAACATATTTTTGCACACTAGTATCAGAATTACAATAAAGATTTCTTTTTAATGAAAAAGCCACTTTGTTGCCACTTTGTTCCCACTTTCCAGCCCTTATAAAATATGATTGTGAGTTGAACCCTGACAATAGACTTAATTGTGTGACCTTGTTATGATGAATTCAGATGTTTCACTATGTCTCTCCCCACCTTCACCCACTAAATTTTGAAAGACTTTTAGTTATTTTCACCAACTCAGATTGTTGGAGTTTACCGAGGAGTCTTTTAAAATCCCACTTCATTTTGGCCCCAATTCAGAAAAGCCCTTTAGTGTGTGTTAAAGTTAAGCTCGTGCTTAAGTCCCACTGAAATGATGTTAAACATGTGCTTCAGTGCTTTGTTGCATTGAGCCGTTCGGTGGCCATGGTGACTATTGGAATTCTGCAGCTGAGTGGACGTGTGGCTTGCTGGTTGTGGTCTGATCAGTGCTCTCGGAGTATTGCTGAGCACTCAGTTTCCATTGACTTTACTTGGAGAGACAAACACTCATTCTTCTTCAGGAAGGTCTCGTGGGATCTGGCCCTTGTGACTTCACCGATAATGCTCCTCCAGCTCTCAGTTGTCTTGTTATAGTGCTAGTGAGCAAAAGGCCTGAAAGTTCCTGGGACAAAGTGGGAATTGTCTTAATGTTTTGTATGAATACAGTGTGTGTCTCAGTTTCCCCTGTGCACCGTTAACTAGGTGTTGGGAAAAAGGCAGTTTATTCTTTGTCATGATCCATGGGGAGACTGGGGTAGGGGTGGGAGTTCTGCTCCTTTTCCCATTGCCCCACCCAGCGGAGAAAAGGGCAGAAATCTGCCTCCAGCCCGGTACACAGATGCATCATCAGCTCCTTGCACCTCTCCCCTCTTGTCTGTCTTACTGCCACAAGTTCCCCTTCCCCAGCTAATGTGGGATGGGGAGGAAAGAAGAGCAGAAGAACTTGGGGATCCTAGGCTAAGGACAGAGCAGAGTCACATGGGGGGTCACATGAGGCGGTCACATGCTCCTCCCTCACCTGGAGTGCCCTCCCCATCCTGAACTGTCAAAAGCGTTTATTTACTTGCACCACTGGAAAACAGGACAAGAAGCAATGGGCTTAAATTGCAGCAAGTGCAGTTTAGGTTGGACATTAGGAAAAACTTCCTCAAATGAGATTTACAGGATCTTTCGAAAAAGGCTTTTCTTTTAGAAAGAACCGTGTCTAGACCGCAGTTTCACTTTCGAAATAGCATTTTTCAAAAACACGCCGTGATGCGATTATGCAAATGAAGCACAGGAAATTCAAATCCCGGCTTCATTTGCAATTTCGATATGTCTAATTTACATCCCTCTTTCGAAAGAGGGATGTAGTCTAGACATAGCCTTAGGGTGCTTAAGCACTGGAATAAATTGCCTGGAGAGGGTGTGGAATTTCTATCGCTGAAGATTTTTAAGAGCAGATTAGACAAACACCTGTCAGGAATGGTCTAAATCGGGGTGGACAAAATACAGCCCACGGGCTGGATGCAACTCACCAAGCTGTTGGATCTGGCCCACGGGCGCAGCAGGAGCCTCAGTCAGATCCCTGCCCTGCCCTCACGTGCTGCTCAGAGAAGCTGTCTGCAATGTCCATCTACTTCTGTGATAGCTGCAAACAAAGAGGGGGCAGAGGGAAGAGGCTTTTTACACTGCCCCAGCCCCCAGCACAATCTCACAGCTCCCATTGGTCAGTTTCTGCCTATTGCAGGAACAGTGGTGCATGAAGTACCCGTCCCCCTCCTCCTGGGCTTGCAGCCTTCAGAGCAGCACACATGTCCTCCACCTGTCTGAGGAGCCTGTTGGGCAAGGCTGCTGGCTGGGAGCCTGCCTCTGGCACCCCAACTGCTCCTCTGACCCCTCCTACACCTCTACCCTATGTAACCCAAACCCGCTGCACACATACCTCTTCTCAGACCCTGCACCCCCTCCTACACCACTCCTCCAGGTCACAGCTCCCTCTCAGACCTTGCACCCCAATCCTCTACCCAGATCACAACCCAAATCACCGAACTCCCTCCTGCACTCCCGCCCCAGGTCACAATCCCCTCCCTGACCTGGCACCCCCTTTTACACTCCTCCTCCAGGTCAGAATCCTATTCATACCCCTTTCTGGACCCTGCACTCCCTTCTGCACCCTAGTCTCCTGCCCCTGATCCCAACCTCCTCCTTCACCCAAACTCCTTCCCAGATCCCACACTCTCTCCTGCACCCCGATCCTTTACCACAAGCTCCCTTCTGCACCCAACCCCTATTCCAGATCCTGCACCTCCTCTATTAATATCATAAAAGACCACTTCCCAAATTCTTGGAGTGGCCCCCCATCAAAAATTATTGCCCACCCATCCGGCAATTCTATGACTGGCCTAGCCGAGTAGTGGTCGTTTCTCTGGGCTATAACATTTATGGACAGACTCCCACCATCCTCATGAAATACAATTTCCTGTTCATTTTCATGGGGAATCGGCACAGAATAGGGATTTAGCTCACTGTAGTTTTAACTGTATCATGTGACTTTCCAATGCTTTAATATGATTTAAAGCCAACAAGGGGAAAGGCACATTCACTTATTTGTGACACCAATGCACAGCCCAAGAAAGGAGCTCAATCAATCACTAGGTCTGACAAACTAAAAACCCTGGAGGTTAAGGCCATTGATAGCTACGGGAGACAGAAGCCAGGTAGATTTACTATCTCAGTGCTGGAACATTTGATTACTATCATTTGTTTAAGCAATCGAACACAATAGGCAGCAAAATTATAACAAGATAAAGGAACAACACCCATAGCGTTTTATGAGGCTTGTGGTTGTTACCCCTGGGATTGTGTTTAGTTTATGATAATGATGCCCCCTGGAGTTGGCTTTATTGCTCATGTAAAAATTATTTATCCTCAGAAGGGAAACGAGTGCTCTGCAGGAAGAAGATGAAAGCGGTTGAGAATATTAAGCAGACATTTAAAAAATCAGGTTTATTAAATTAACTCCTTAGAATTTTTACAAGCTAATGAGTTTAAATAGATTCATACTCTCATCTGTGTGCTATAGAATAATTCCCAAAGGGTGTTTCACATTGACTTGTATATTTTTAATGAACTCGCAGCTTATGCTGGAAAAAAAAAAAAGCTGAATGCTACTAACATGAAAGAATCCCCATGGAGGTATACTTACGAATTGTTTAAATGCTATACGTGACAATAAGATAGGATCATTCTAAATGGCACGTGAATACCAGTGCACTCTCTTACTTGTGTTCTTTTGCTGAGAATGGGTTAAAACTGCTTTCCTAATGCAAGCACATGTACTGGGACAGCCCATGTCACTCTGATTGCTTTGCTTAGGCTGCTTACAGAGAGCCAAAATGCATGGTTTAACATCTTCCAATAGGTGGTGTTGGCTAAGCCAGCTGATATAATCCTTGCCATGGGAATCAAAGAATATGACACTGAGATTAAGAGAACATTGGTTCTCTGATGGGAGAGAAATAATTTGCCAAGAAACATGAAGGATCTGAACCCACAAAGTGAGGGTCGCTTGATCATGCCCCAATTGAGTACTAGCCTGTTGCCAAAGGGACTGCCTAGGTTAGGTTTTGTAGCTACTACAGTGTTGCCAACTCTTGTGATCTGATTGTAAATCTCACAATATTTGATGGGTGGTTTCTGTTGGTGGAGTCAAGTGAAACCAAGTGAATCTCAGCTTTCATAGAAAAATGAAATGTATTTTGAACCCTCATAGTTGCAGAGAAAAAACCCCATGAAAACAAGAGTTCTAAGGAGTCTAATTCTAGGAGGCAAATAGAAAGAACCCCAAATGTATATTTTTAAATTTTGTGATGGGGATGGGGGATGGGGTTAACTGACACTTTTGTACACTTGGGATTGCCAATTCTACGTGTGTGTTTGAAGAACATACTTGGGGATGAGAGGAGACCATTTTTCTCAAGGGAGCCTTCACTCAGTTGAAGAAGTGAAGTGCTTAAATAAATATGTGAAATATTAACGAGAGTGCTGGTACTCCCTCTATCGAGCTTTATAAATGAATATTTGGGAGCCTGCTGAATGAGCTGTGGTTGTGCTCTCCTTAGGAGGAATTCAAAGTTACGGGTTTCCACTGTGTGCATCGCCACTCTGAAACAATCAAGAATGTTCCCTGTTATGCACTATAATAATTAAAAATTTATTTAGGACATGGTGTATCAGAGAGAGAGAGAGAGAGTCCTTGTCAGGACACAGAAAAGAGAAAGGGCAGCAAAACCAAGAGTGGAAAACTACAAGGCATGGTTAAAATGTAAGTAAGAGCAGATAGAGCGAGATCAGTGCACCCATGCGTTTACAGAAAACACTGAATATCTGAACAGGAAGAGGAGAGAATGCTGCTGTGCACCAGGTTTTTTGTTTTCACGGGACGCTTGAGTGTTTTTGCTTTACAAGCATCACTGATTTGTAGGGAGCACAATGAGCTGCTTTATTTAGTTACACTCAACTTGCCCAGCTTTTCTTTGTACATGGATGTGCAGTACGTGTTTGTAATAACTTTGATTCAGAGGTAGACTTAATTGACTCTCTACTTGAAGAAAGTGAAGTAGTCCTGGCATCATGCCACCTGAACACTCTGAGTTGGACTTGCCTGTCGCATGGCATAAGGTTATGTTCTGTTCAGTGGCGGATCTAGGAATTCGTTTCCATGCCCTATAACAGGTGGGCAATAATTTTTGCAGGGGGGCACTTAATGAATTTTGGTACATGGCTATGGGCCAGGTCCACCCCAAGAAGAGGTGGGGCTGGGAACTAACCTCTTCCCAGAGTTATCTGGGACCAGATGGTTTGAATTAAAAACACAGTAAAGGGCTTGTGACTCTGCCACTACCACATTGTCTGGCACCTACCCGGGGTAGCTGTGTCTATTTAAAGGGCTCGTGACTCCAGCCCCTGCCACGACCATGAGTCATGAGCCATTGACATAGGATCCTTGTAGCGGGTTTACTGGGTGCGAGCCCCGCACCCCCGCTCCCCCAAGCAGGGGAAGGAGGGGGCTCCGCGGACCCACTGCCTTACTCTGTTTGTTCGGCCCCCGCAGGAATCGGTTTGAGGGGCTGGGTAGGGTGCGATCACCCCTCGCCTTTGACGGCTGAGGGGGTTCGGTGGACCCTTCCCCTTGTCTCTCTGGGCGGTACCCCCAACGGGGTGCAGCCTGGGTGCTTGACCTTCTCCTCGGTCCTTGGTCCTTTCCCCCTCGGAGCCTCGGGGGGGGGGCAGTACATTCATGGGGCTGGGATGTGGCTACTGTTCTCCCCAGCCCCTGCTGCCCGGGTTGTCGCTTAGGGGAATTGCTTCAGGGCGGGGGGTGTGGGGAGTGGGGGACCCGGGCCCGCCCTCTCCTCCGGGTCCCAGACCAAGGTCCTAAGTGGAGTCAGTGCTCACGCACAGCTCTCCACGGCCGGCGGGGCTGCTACTCGCCCCTCGCCTGCCCACGGGCGCCAGAAAGGCCCCGCCTCAGGCCCCTTCCACTCCCCGCCAGCCGGCCCCAGCGGCCAGACCGGTGTCAGATCACTTACCCCTCTGAAGATGCCGAGTCCGCCCCAAGGCAAGTCGCCAGCTGCTTGCGCCGTCCTTCCTCATCGCCCGGGGTGCCGGGGTTCTGACGCCCCTGGAAGCCAGGGTGGCTGCTCCCTGACCTTCCTCTTGCTGGGCGGCCCGCCGCCGCCTTTATGGTCGCGGGTGGATGACGTCTGGGGGGTAAGCCCTGCCTCCTCGGCGTTCTGCCCGCACCCCTCCTCCCACCGTGCGTCCGCGGCCCCGCCCCACGAGGCGCATCACGGCGCCCTGGCCAAGCGTGTCCCCATGACTCGAGCCCCCGTCCTTGCCCCGCGGCGCGTGCCCGCCCGCCCTCTCCGGCGGGTCCATGCTGGCGCCGCGCCGTTCGGCTGGCTGTCGGCGCTCGCGGCAGCCGCTTTCCAGAGGGCCTGGGGGGTCTCTCCACGCGGCCAGTGCGGACCCCACCGGGTCCGTCACAATCCTACTACCTGGAAGTTTGGTGGCATGGGCAGCAGGATATAAATCAAAAGCAGCCAGATGCAGTCTGTGGGCCGGATCAAAGTGTTAGGTGGGCCAGATTCAGCCTCGAGGCCACATCTTGCCCAGCCCTGCCCTATAAGATTCAGCAATATCTGCAGAACTCCAACTTTAATTTGAGAGAGAGAGAGGCTATGTTGGAAACTCTTTTGTGTCCAGGGAATGCATCTGCTCTTCCAAAAAAAATTTCAGATGAGCAGACACACTTTTATGAGGAGAAGGGATGTTCCAAAAAAGTGTTTTTTTCCAACATTTGGCCCAGAGTAGATGGGTCAAATGTCAGAAAAGCCTCTTCTGAAAAAAGAAGCCGAAAAAGCTATGCAAATTGCAGTGTAGACTGTGTAGACATAGCCAGTGCATTGTAGACATAGAGAGAGAGAATGAATGAATGAATGAATGAATGAATGAATGAATATGTGATCTTGCAGCAGGGAGAAGCTATATCTGAATTTTCTGTTTTACAGGGTCGGGACCTCAGTGTTTTATCTTTGTTCTGAACTGTGGTTTGTAAACATGCCATGGAGAGTTTGAACCAATTTTCAGCCACTAATTAACATGTGAATGGAATGATTTCCACTGTGTATTTTGGGGTTGTATGTTGTTGGATTTTTGTTGTTGTTTTTTAAGTTGGGAAAACTGGAACATTGGAAAACCTCTTGATCACATTTGCTGCCCCATGCTGCGGCCTGAGCGGACATCAGAGATAATCAACCGCTCATCACTGACTCTCTCCAATTCATTTGCATACATGGAGGAGAAGTGGCACAGTTGCCACAAATATCCTGGCAATGACTGCCTTGGAAACAGGGGTGATGGAGTGGCTGGCTTGAAGTGGTTTCCAGCATATACTAGACATATAATTTTGTTCAATGGCTCTCAGCAGCCACACTAAATAAATTGTTCCAACACCACTGCTTGGATGGCTCAGATTACCAGAGCATTACAAAAAATGCCCTAGGTCCAGGAGGAGCTGTAAGGAAAGCCCATAGCCATTGTATAACCTCTTGTAGTCACCATGGCCCTTTGGATTTGTATTGGGGTAAGTTACACTGTTTGTTTTCAAAGGGTAATTGTTTGTGATGTTCCTTTCAAAGGGCAACAGGAAAATCCCAACTCCATTTCAAATAAATGGTTGCTTCTTAATGAAGTGGGAGCTATCGCCTTCTGGATATCTACCTTTTTAAAAAGTGGGAAATTACAGATAATTCTCAGTTTTCTTACACAATTTTAAAAAACATAAGTTTTATGATAATTTCTAAATTATCTATTTTCCCACACTGAGAAATCTGTACCTTTCAAATCATTTTTTAAACTTTTAATGATATTAACATTTTCCTTTAAAATACAGGGAGATATTGAATTCATGCAGTGCTGACTTGTTCAATATGTGGACATTCTATGAACAATCCTGCAATTTAAATAACGAAGTTACAAGAGGTAGCACTATTGTTGTATACATAGTTTGACATACACTCTAGTGTTTTCTCAAACAAAAATTGTATTAAAGGTTAGTTACGGTTTCCCTTGTCAATAAATTAAACAAACAATTAAGAAATGTGAAGTTAAGGGTTAAAAAGCTGCAAAGCCAAACACTCCCAAATTAGGGAATGCAAGAATGAACATTGCCTATAAAACCTTAATTCAGCCCTCTTGTATGCACTATGATATGGCCTTTAATTACCCCCACTCACTCACTCACTCACTCACCCCTGTGCCACCTCCTGCTGGTCATCATGGGAATTAGCTCTGGCTCACTAGTGCGCCTTCATCTAGTGGCATCTCCTGTCATGAGCAGAGGTGAAAATGGGCCAGTTTGGCAAACTGGTAAGTGGGCAAAGCTGTGCAAATGAGCTGGTCTGATCCGGCACACTGAACCAGCAAGCTATTTATAGCCATTACACCATACCGGAAAGACACCGCACCGAGCTCTTTCACCCACCTGCATCCAAGCTCCCTCTTTGCCTCCATCTCATCTGTGCCTCTTGCCTGCTGCTGGCACCACTGACCATGCCCCTCACCCCACCCCCAGTGCTTCTGGAGCACCTTGAACAGCAGATTTGTGGCATTCAGGAAGCTCCAGGAGTGTGGGGGAGGGGACCTGCTCAGGGGAGGAGGTAAGGAAGAGGTGGGGCAGGGGCAGAGTTTTGGGGGAAGGGGTGGAATGGGGACAGGAAAGGGGTGGAGTTTGGGGCAGGGCCTGGAACAGAGAGGTGGTCGAGAATCCTCCAGCTTAGAGAAGAAGTCGGCGCCTAGTGATGGGGAATTCCTAGCCCCACAAAGAAACTCTTCTGAGTGTGAGCAGAACACAACCCAAAGCTGTGATGAGAATCTGCAGCAGACAGTGGGGTCTGAGGTAATAGCTGTAAGAAAGACCTGAACTGCCCTCATTCATTGTAATCCAGTGCTCAGTGAAAACTGTTTAGAGGACAATGCAAGTCTCACCATTGTTCACAGTGTCTTTCACAGATGTGAGATGCTAGAGGGATTCTGAGCCTCCATATCCTGGGGAGACGAGAACAGGAAATTCCAGCTAAGCAGAGACCCAGAGAGAACTACATTGTCTCTGCAATAGCCCGTTTCATCTCGCCTTGGTCTCAGTTACTCATCTGACTGAGTAGTGCAAGGCACAAAAATACCCAAGAGAACAGATGGACCAGAAGACTGCAAGCAAGTTCCTCCACAGATGAGACCCAAGAGACAGTGATTGACAAGGACAAGAATTGTGTGTCTCTGAAAAGTTTATTTTGTTAAATTTAGCATTTCAAAGTCTTTTTTTTTTTTTTTTAAATGTAACCTCTTGTTTCCTCCTTTTAAAAAGTGCATTTAGCAGAAATCTAGTTTTGGAGATAAATTAATGTTTTTATTCTGATCTCGCTCTCCTTCCTCCACAATGCAGTGATCATGAAACTCAGGCAGGGAAGAAGCAAGACCAGAGAAAGGATCTAAAGGTGAGTAGGTAAGGTTGGAAGGCAGAGATACGAAGGCTATGTCTACACTGGCAGATGTAAAGCGCTGGCAGTTACAGTACTGCTTTGTAAACTGGTGTTCTGTGTTCACACTGTGCTCCTTGTGATGGTGAAGCATGTCTCATTAGCAGCTCTTGCAAGTCACAGAGAGCAGTGCATTGTGGTAGCTGTCCCACAGTGCAACTGGCTGCAGGGCACTTTGGGAAGGGTTTGAAATGCTGCATGGGGCAGTTAGCATCAAATGATGCAGGTTTCCCAATCTCATTGCTCTATGGTTGTCATCCTACACATTGACAACTGCTTTTCAACAGAAGTCCAGGGGAAGTGGGGAGAGTTTGATGGGGGATGTCAGCATGCTGTCTTGTAAGTTCAGACAGCAGCAAGGAACAACCCTTCCTGAGGCAGGGAGAGGGGAGGAAAACCAACAGCCTCCCCTCCTCCCCTCTCTCTCTCTCTCTCTCTCTCTCTCTCTCTCTCACACACACACACACACACACACACACACACACACACACACACACACACACACACACACACACACACACACACACACACACACACACACCCTGCTTCTGTGTTCAATAGCAGGAGCATTCCACCGTAGTGATGCAGGCAGTCTGAAAGGGAGCTCTGAAAGTGGATATGCACATGCAATGTGTTCAAAACAAAGAGCAGACGGGACCTGAGGGATTATGGGCTACTTCCAGAAGCCACTCAGAATGCAACAAACAATTCAAGTGTCCACACTGCCCCCGCCCTAGTGCTGTATCCAGAGCACAGCAAGCTTTACACTTCTCATTGAGGTTGTTTACCTAGAGCAGTGTGTCTTAAACTGTGTTCATGGCACACTGATGTCGGAGGTGTGCCGTGGAGAACAACAGACTTCAAAATGGCTGCCCTTAAAGAGGCAAGCAACCTTTTTTTGTTTTAGGTTTTTTTTTGCTCAATAACTTTCCCCCGACCTCCCTTTTTTTTTTCTCAACAAAAAATCCTTGATGTTCCTCATAAAAAAATATTGCTTGGTGTTCCTCGGTCTTAAAAAGTTTAAGAAACACTGACCTAGAGGGCAGCCACTGTGGAGTTAGTGCGCACTAAGTGCCTTGTCAGTATGGACACCTCAGGCGTTACAGTGCTGGGAGCTGATTTATTGTGCAATAACTTGTCAATGTAGACTTGGCCTGAGGGTGAGAGCTGAAGCAGAAAGCTCCAGAATGGTGGAGGGGGGGAAGTAAAAACTCTAGGAACAATATAGTTTTTTGTTACTATGAGGCAGAAATGCGCCTTCTATATTTAGTGTCAGATTCTGCCTGAATTTTTATACCCTGTGCAACTTCAAAGGTTTTATGCAAATTCGTTTGACCAAATCCTAGCTCCTTTTGTTATTGAAATTGATTCATTTGCTTCTTGTTGAACTCCCATGAAGAGGTTGTTTTGTGTACTTTACACAAAAGTGAGCCTTCTTATGAAGAGCAATGATTCACAGAAGCTCTTTGTGTCATGATTTCACAGCGTTGGTCGCTTCCAAAGTTGTTTGCTAACTGGTATGTTTGTATCTGAACAGGTGGGAACCTAATTGTGCAATTCCCACACTGCTGCCTGCTTGCAAACCATTTGTATTCTCTGCCCTGCCTTATCCCAGTTTATACTAAGGTAACAATGGAATTGCACCAGCATCACAGTCGTGAATCACTGCAGAATCGCACTCTGAAAGTACATCTACTCCAGAATCCAGCTGTTCACTGAAGTCCTGATCCTGCAAAAAGATGCGTATTCAGGGACTGCTTATGGATTTCAGGTTAAGGATAAATGGAAGTGTTTGCAGGACTGGGGCCTTGCTTAGTGTCGCCCACAGAAAGCATTTTGCCTCAATGCTTCAGAATCTGCAGTGGCTTCCAATCCCTTTCCATGTTCTGGGTTTAATTTAAAAGTCCTTTGTGGTTGGAGTACGGGCCCCATCATTGTTCCCTGACAATGGAGAACAGCTGAGGCACTCAAATGAACAGTCCAAATATTTCCATATAAGGAGTCTGGGAAGGAAAACCTTTCGAATGTGGGATTTTTTCCCTCCAAGTCTCATTTCTTTACACGTTAGGGCTAGGGATGTTAAATTGAGGATAAGCCACTAATTGAGTAATCAGTGGCATTTCCATCAATTAGTCCATAAGGGGGAGAATATAGTAGGAGCTGGGCAGCAGCCTGGCTCCTACTACATTTAAACTGCAGAGCCGCAGTGGGGTTAATTACCTGGGGTGGCACAAGCTGAGACTAAACAGTCCCAGCTCACACTGCCCCTGGGAGCTAACCCCGTTGCGGCTCTGCCTTTTCTGCCCCTCCCCCCCACCGCAGACACGGTGCTGGGGGGAACCAGCTTTTAAGCCAGCTCCCCTCAGCACCATCTCCTGCTTCCCCCCACTCTTGTTGCCTCTGATATTGAGCCAACAAGTGGGCGGGGGGGAATGCGAGTAGTAGGCTATTCAACTACTCTTTTACATCCCTAGTTAGGAGTGGACATTTGGAGCTTGTGGGGGGAGAGGAAGGTTAGTTGTTTTGTGGAGGAGGGATTTCTAGTCTTTAAATCAACACAGAGTCAATTAGTTCATTTTGCATAATTGTGCCTTATTAGAATTTGACATGGGCTAAGACATTATCACAAGTGTATTTTCAAACTATAAACATATGCATGTACATATATACATATGTGCATCCAGGAGTTCCTTCTCCAGGCATTCTCCACTGAACAAACACATTGATGCTTGTAATAATAGCTATCCAGCGGACTAATGACCCACCTCTAAGGCTTACATATGTTGACTTTTCCAGTACACCCAGAACAGGACATACTCCAGTTTTCCATTGTTGATGTCCTGCCATCCTTTTGTTTTAGCATTGGCATTGGAACGTCAAGGGAAAACGTTGTCATTTAGCAGAGTTTTGATCCTTTGATGTATGTAACAGATACATGGGGGTGCGCCTGAGTGGGCCAGTCTTCAGGTCTGCTTTCAAGAGTGCCCAACATTTGAGGTCTTCACCTCTAGACATTTAGTTTGGCCTTTAATAGATAAAGGGCCAAGATTCAAAAGTTTGGATCTGGCACAGCACTTCTCCCAAAATCCACAGGTGTTTAGATTCAGGGGTATACTTTGGCTGACCTCTAGCTAATAAATGAACAATAAGGGCTAATGACGATGAGCACTTAGTCTATACCATATGCAAACCCATCCTAACTATTCATAATAGTCAAGAATCCTGCAATTTTCTGTAAAACCCGGATTTCTTCCGTTCTAGGCTTCCTCATGCAGCCATTAAAATCAGTGGCAAAACTCCCACTGATGTTAGTGAGAGTGAGATCTGGCCCACATTTGAACATCACTCCCTTTGCAGTAGTTTGCCTTGCTGGCATTTTCTTCTCTTCTGAAGCACACAAGGGAGGCCTCTGCTGGTCGCACAAAGCCGTACGTGGCTCTCAGTGACTTTACTTTCACTTTATTTATTTGTCAGTGACCTCCCCTGTTCATGGAAGCAGGGAGACAAGTTTTTCCGTAGCCCCCGTTTTACCTTTTTTCGGACATAGCCTGGAAGGCGTGTATCCCATGGACAATGCCCTACAGGACATGTAAGTGACCAACATTTCTATATAGAATGTTTTCAGTAGTATGAATCATTTGACTTTCAAAGTCAGATGAAGCAAAACAACAGCTCATGAAGGAGAGAGAGAGAGAGAAAGAGGAAGGGTGAGGGATTGGGCAGAGGAGTGGCTGGTAGTTTGATGAATACTGAGATTTTTCCTTTTAGGATTCTGTTTTGCAAATTATCAACTAGTGCTTATTGCTGGGAGTTTAGTGCGTAACCTGATCCTTGGAAGAATTGTCAGCGCTCATTCTATTTTCTTATCACAGACAGAGATTTCACTAGATACGCGGCCTGCACTGCTCTATCCAGCTGGGGAAAAAAGGAATCTTATTGAGAAATTATGCATAACTAATGTATTTTCTAATTGTGATGCCAGGTGACAATGGCAACATTTAAGAAACAAAATAATTAAATTAAACAAAATATTCCTGTTTAGCAGAGGAAACAATCAGTATTCTAGTTTGAGATTAGCTAATCAGGAAGTAGGAATGTTTGTCCTTTAAACTGTTACTGTGGAAAATAAAACAGGGTAGTTGGCAGGTCATATAGATTGTTTGCTGAATTAGGAGATAAAAACCAAAGACGAATCTCTGCTTTTGAAAATAATTGGCCTCCACTGACATACTATGTCTGCCATCAGCAGGGAGCAAGGGAGCTGGGAATTACAGCTCTTAGATAGAGCAGCTTTTAAATGAGCATTATTCTACTTCTAGACTGTAATGGTTTTGAAGTGGTATTAAGCATACAGCATGATACTTACATTAATATTGTAAATGCACACACCATACCCAATACTGCTCTTAGATTATCATGGTTCTGGCTCTCAGTGGGTTTTCCATTGTCATACTCCTGTCCAGTACATGCCACATCATAGTTATGCCTATGGTTATGTTTGGTTGCCTGTAGCACCTGCACATATTGTCATTGTGTTAACACGATGCATCTGTCTGGTTGTCCATACCTGAGTGTTTTTGTGTCAACTGTATGACTCATTCTGACTATCCAATCCAGATTGGATCCCAGAAGAGTTCTCTTTGCCAATAGTAACATAGTTGTGTGATTAGACTTACAAAAGTCATTCCCTCCCCCCCCCCCCCCATCCCATATATGCAGAAATAGGGTTGGAACTCCTTTGTCTGAAACCTGTTAAAGGATAGGATATGAAAGTATATTGAAGGATATTAAAACAAGCTAGAGCACTGAAAACAAGAATCAGGGAATTAAACTGATCCTGAAGACAGCTCTCAATTCAGAGCCCAATCCATCTCCCTTGGCTGAAATCTTGCCTTAGCACACAACACAAAAGAGTTGGGCTTGTGCATTGGGGAGCTCTCTAACAACTGGGTGGGGGTAATGGGAAGTAATTCGTCCTCCATAAGACCACAGAGTGGCAGACAAGCCATTCTGCAGCTAGTTCTCCATTTTCAGCCAGGAGCAGACTTTCTGGTGGCTGCACTCCACTTCATAAAGGGAAAAACTGGGGGATCCACAGAATGGCAAAGCCAATAGCCCCACCCAGCTTACATATGCCTGCATAGTGGGACCTGGGTTCTGTAGCACCCTGGAGATGCATACCTCCTCTGAAGATGGGTCTCAAATGTATCCTCAGATCTAAACATCCCAAACAAGGCGGACTGTTGGTGCCATGTACAAACATTGCTGCTCTGAGCTGCCCATAGTCAAAAGGCTCTTTGGTGACTCATATGAGCAGTTTAGACTTCAGTGGGCATGAAGTGCTGTTGAGCACTCAATGCTGCATTCTGCTGTGGATCACTCAGGGTATGTCTACACTGCAATGCTATTTTGGGATACCAAAAGTATCCCGAAATAGCTACCCTGCGTCTTTTGAATGTGTCCGCTATTTCGAAATACAGCAGATGCGCTATTTTGCCATCCCTGTAAACCTCATTCTACGAGAAGTAAGGGATGGCTCAAAATAGTGCTTTATTTCGAAATTTGGCACTGTCTAGACAGTGCCAAATTACAAAATGGCCTATTTCGAGTTTCGGGTGCTATATAGACGCAGTGTTAAAACAGCATCTTGGAGTGCAAATATTGTAAACATTGGGCCCAGCAATGGATTCTATCCACTTACTCCAACAGGTTTTGGCTCATGGCCCAGAGAGCTTTAAATTCCCAGTTGGCAAATGGGAGGCCTGCTGATGGTAGTTTGTAGTCAGTTTCTGATGGCCATATAACCACACATGTATAAAGAGGGTGATGTGTTCTTAAATGAATCAGCTGGGATGGCCATACTAGCCAACCAACCTTTAATTTCTGCAGAGAGAGGAAGGGGTAGGGAGATAATATGGCTAGAAGGCCAAAGGAAAAATACCTTTTCAGGTCTCTCTCAAAGGGAAAGTCAAGCATGATTAGGTCCCAGTATAGCTGTCAGGTCAGAATCTCTCAGCATACATCTCATCTACACTACAGAGGAAGATCAAAGCTGCTATTGTCGATCTTCCAGGGTTTGAATTAGTGGGTCTACTTAAGACAGTTAATTCGAACTGAGAGGGGTGCTCCAAATGATGCCGGTTAAGTTTTGCTTTCACAAGGAGTGAGGGAAGTCAAAGGGAGAGTGTTCTTTCTCCCTTTGACTTTCTTCTGCGTGGATAGTGCCAAAAGCCGAGTTAAGGTACTTCGACTCCAGCTACACAATTAACATAGCTGAAGTTGCGTATCTTAATTCGACTTTATCCTGTGGAGTAGACGTACCCTCAGAGTATGTGAGTACATATTTTATATGTATAGTTTTATCTGATAGCATATTCATTTGGAGTCAAAAGATCCACTTGCATGTCACCTTTCAGCTCCTGTAGGATTTCTGCCTTAAAAACAGTGTTAATATATGCTAAAAGTCTCTTTACACCTATTGAAGGCTGTCTTGTTATAGTACATCTTGGCGGCATGGCATGTAAGAAAGCCATCCATTCCAGAGCTAAAAGCTATTGGACCATTATCTGAAAAGACAGTAAAGTACATGAAAAACGGAGCTCACCATGAGATGCTAGGGAACAATATCGCTTATGTGCCTCAGAGGGTGGTCTTCAGATCTTTGGGCTGCCTAGAATGGTCTCTCATTGACAAGGAAGTGTCCAGGGGAGAACACAGTGGCTGATTCTGCTTGCAATGGTTTTATCCCCTGTATGAAGGTTGGAAGAGCTATTGTTTCTCTTCAGTATAAATATTGCCTTTTGTCTTTTTGATGCCTGTCATAATTACAAAATGTCTTCCTTCGCCTTTGTATAACAGCTTAGAAATACAGCTCTTCCAAAGTGCTTTAATTTAATGAAAGCCTTTCCTTTGCCTAGCCTGTGCCGTTATCAGAAATCCACAGTAATAAATAATTTATCTAATTCTTCATTGATCACAGCACACAGACTCAAGGCTCAGCTTTGCTCCTCTAACAAAGCTTGTCAGTAAAGGTATCGGCCTTTTGTCTGAACCTGGTTGAGTAACTTAATGCTCAGGCAATTTTGGGGGAGTTTTTGAATGACACCGATCTCTTCATGTTTTCTGCCTCATAAAGCTAATAGATCCATATTTAATTAGAAGCTTCATTTGAAGCTCTTTCTTCCATTTAGGGGAGTTAATCCTTTTTTCTTAGGTTTGAAAATCTAGCTGTCAACTTTGGTTTACCTTTCCTAGTTAACCATAAGTGAGTGAATCCACTTTTCTAAATATCCAATTAAGATAAATTGTGCATGGAAACATGGAAACTGCATGTGCAAATTAGAAAAAATGCAAACATTATTTGTGGGAAACTTACATTCTATGCTGATATATAAGTTCATTGTTACAAATTATACAATTAATGAATTGCTTCAAAAATTAGCAGTTAATTCTGCAAACCTAAATTTATATTCCCAGTTCAAACAGCAAGCACATGAAATTGGTCATTGAAATATATTCATGATGTATCAGTTTATATATTTTACCTTTTAGTTTGATGATAAGAATTGAAAAGGGGCATCAGAACTGAATCTGATGCAGAGAAAAGAGCCTACCTAAATCTCATGAATAATTAATTACTTTGTAAATTAACCTTTTTATGTGTCAAGCCTCCTGATCTATTCCGTATCTCCAAAGGCTTGCCCGTTCTCTCTGAGGAAGAGCAGGTTGTAGAATTTATTTTTTATTTTTTTGCCATGCTCTGTGCAGCTTTGAAACACTATGCAATACTGGCTAGTAGCCCCCAACACTCACAGACAGGTAGAACAGTGATATCAGAAATACACCATAGTGTGATGTAGCAAATGGTTCTACAGCCAGATAGGACTTCCACGTTTTTAAGGATAGGTGGAATTCCGATCTTCTTGCTCCTGAAGCTCAGGCCTTAATTATTGGAAATAAAAAAGAAACACCTTTAATGACAGCCATGTTAAAAATATAACATGTATTTTAGGAGGGCTGGAGTTTTCCACACAGTAGGAGTGTAACATATATATTAGCTAATTCAATAGTTGTATTTCCTTTCCTCTTCTAATAGTGAGATTGATACACCAGAGTAAAATGATATATTATGACAATACAAATGGTACAGCAGAGGGTGGGGATTAGGTGAGTGAGGTGGGGGCGGGGAGGACTCAAGAAAGCAATCAGCACATATGCATCCATGATAAATACTAGAAGACAATCTTGCGGTCCTCACTAAAACCAAACTGTCGTTGATGTCATAGACTACAGCGGGGGAGGGAACCTTTTTTGGGTCGGGGGCCGCTGACCCACAGAAAAATCAGTCGGGGGCACACACAAGTGAGAAGCAAAACAAACAAGCAAAGCCTCATTGATGTGGCCCCTGACTGAGAAGGAGAAAGTCATTCCCCATATTCCCCTCATGCACGAGAGCCGAGGGGGGGCAGGCTAGTAGATTGTGTGCTCTCCAGCCCCACAGAGGGGCAGCTGGGGGGCTGGAGAGCCTGTGTGAGCTCCCCAATGCTGGGGGGCCCCTGACCCTCAGGGGTCAGAACCAGGCAAGCCAGGGGCTGCATCCTGGAGTACAGGAACAAGGCCATGACAACTAATGCCAAGTCTTTTATAACCACTTATTCTGGCTATTTCTAGCTTCTTCTCCTCTTAGCTAAAACCAACAGCAGTTCTGCCCATCATTTGTGAAGACAATGGATGTTTTGTATCTGCCATATGCACTCACCAAAGAAATGGATTTTTGTTTTGAGTTTGAAAGA
Organism: Pelodiscus sinensis; assembly: GCF_052426305.1. NCBI lineage: Eukaryota > Metazoa > Chordata > Testudines > Trionychidae > Pelodiscus > Pelodiscus sinensis. Next base: position 20,512,234 of record NC_143062.1, on the reverse strand, counting down.
TTAAAAATTCATAAGCAAATCTGCTTCAAGAATGGCTTTGGTTGTGGCTAGCAACAAAACAAACCTCAGTATTCCTTAAGGTGAAACAGCAGAAATAGTTTGTCTTTCTGTGCCAGCTATACAGTGCACAAATGATAAGAATTGTAGATTAACTTCCACAGAAAGTCACTTTTGCTTCTGCTGAAGTAATATACTAGAGGAATGTGTTAACCTTTATACTTACAATATGCTAAACTGCAGTAAACTACAGTAAATATGGCACAGAAATTATGTCATTCAAGATTCTTGGGCTATGTCTATACTGCCCCCGTTTTGCACAAAAAATATGCAAATGAGGTGAAGCATGGAACATTGCCACGCCTTGTTTTCATAATTAATGAGGCTCCGTTTTTACGCAAAACCTCCCTCTTGCGCAAGAGCCGTTCTTCCATATTTTTTTCAGGAAAAGGCGGGGCGGGAGGCAGTGTAGATATAGCCTGGGGGTAAAGAAAAATACTACTGAAGTGCAAAACAAAAAAGAGCCATACTATACTGCTAGAAAGAGGTTGCAAAACCATTGTCTTCTCAATTAACAGATTTCCAGGCAGGCCAGCAATCTCTTGAATCTTATATCATGCATGAAAGGGACAGATGTTCAAAAGAGCTGAGCTCAGCAGGGCCAACAGCCTCTCTGCAAGGCAGGGGAGGGGGGAGCTGCTAAGCACTCACCCTGGAAGGCAAGGGGCCTCAGGTGGCAGAGACAGGGTTGGGGCTAGGCAGACCTCCATCCCACCACGGAGCGTCGTGCCAGCCCCAGGCAGCCCCCAGTGCTGCCCAGAGTGCTCCGCGCAACATTCTGGAAGCAATTTCAAGGGCCTTTTGTATTGTCGGTCCCTCCCCCCCATTGGTGGGCCTGGCTGAGCATGTAGCATACTGAGCTCTTTTGTCCTATGAGTGTCACAATGGGAGTTGTTGAGCGCTCTGTGCTCTCAAAAATCTGGCCCTCCATGTTTGCAGATCCAATGACTTAGATCTTGAATTTGGTCTAGGTCAGTGGTTTTCAACCTTTTTTTCATTCGCAGAACCCTAAACATTTTAAAATGCAGGTGTGGGACCCCTCTGAAAACCCTCCAGGGTTCAAGACAGTGTTCCCTGTAAGCAGTGCGCTTGTGCGGCCTCTTAGAGGAGATTCCAGTGCTGCCCAGCAGATTAGCAGAGCACCCAAGCTATATTTTTTGTTTATACCACTGGTGTACATTCACACATGCCTCAGTGCATGTAAAAAATTATTCCACACATGAATAGAAAAAATCCACACATGGATGGAAAAGATTAAAGGAAACATTGGTCCATGTGGACCACAGGTTGAAAACCACTGATCTAAGTGACTTTCTGTGAATAAGCCATCTGCCTCTCTGAGTCAGCAGAATCCATTTAATCTTCCAACTTCGACTTTTGTCCAGTAGGCCTGCCTGGTACATCCTTCCTACATCTGTAAAGAATCTTCCCCTTGAGCTCACACTCTGGGACATTGCCATGGGAAGGCCTCTTTATGCTTTCCAAAGAGAGAGCTGCACTTTGCTCTGCAACACACTCTTTTTGGCTTTTACTTGCATTGAGGGATGCCTCTGCTAACGAGGATGACTTCCCCTCCTCCTTGTCCTACAGCCACCTTACTATTTTCTGCTGATAAAAACACAGAGGTTTCTTCCTCCATGCCCTTGTTGCCTCTCCCTCCTCAGCTTTTACCTGTGGGAACTCAGAGACAACCTTCCTTTGGCTACAAGTCACAATGCTAACAGCTGTGGGCTGTGGTACTATGACTTTGTCTACATTTAACAGTTTAAAGCACAGCTACAGCAGTGCTCTAAACTGAAAGTGGGGCCACGACGACGTAGGCCACCTCTGCGAAGGGCGTAGCTAACAGCACTGTAGTCTGATTTACACTGGTGCTTTACAGCACTGTAACTTGCTGTGCTTGGGAGGTGTGTGTGTGTGTATGTGATTTTTCACACCCCAGAGCCAGAAAGTTACAGCGCTGTAAAGTGCCAGTGTAGACTTCGCCTATGTCACTTCCAACCAACGTATCAGCTGGTAAATTCTCAAAGTACCCCTTAAACTCAGTGCAGACTAAATATACTATAGTTTCAAACTGCCCCACAACTAGGAGTTTTACCTCCTCCCCTGTGATTATATAAGATTCCATAATCACATCTCTCCTGACTAGAGAAATATGTGTTCCAGCATCTCTGCATCTGGCACACTCTATCATTTACCTGGTCTGTTTAATAAACTCTGATCTGGGACCTTACTCTGTAAGCCTTATTTACACTGGCATTTAATCACGCCAGTAGTTCTACTGACTTCAGCAGGACTCCTCAAGTGAGTGCAAGTGTGTGTGACTGGTCCCACTGCATACACTCTCCCATCTCAGGGCAGCTTTGAGCCTCTGCAGCTATGTATTCTGTGCACAAACTAAAGAGAAAATCCCTCAATGTGGGGGCTTTGGAAATCTGGATGGAATGGTATGGCTGGGGCCCATGTCTAGTAAATAATGTGCACAAAGGACTGGTTTCACTCCCATGCACCTGAGGGGATTGCCCACATATGTGACCTTCACATATCCTGCCAGGGCCCCCCCATAAACACACCCACGTTCTCCCTTTCTTGGGCCCTGAGCTCCGCTTTCCAGGCTGTCTTTGGAAGGTGCTTGATTTGTACCGAAATAACCACCCACTTGCCTTGTACCTCCTGTTCCATTTCCATACTACAGACTGGGGGTTAAGCCCCAAGAAAGGCAATGACCAACGAAGGCCAGTTCTGCGGCAGGGAAGCTGCTGAGCCCCTGTTGCTGGCAGCCAAGGCTCAGACCCTCCCAGAGTCCATGGAGCATCAGAGCCTTGTTCCAGGAGTTACCAGCCAGGCCCTAGTGTCTGACACGCAGCCTGCAGCTGGCATCTGCCAGTCCCGGGGAAGGGGGAGGAGAAGGAAGCCCGGGCCCCCGTTGCTGCTCAGAGCTGGGCAGGCGGCGGCTTCTTTTGACGTGCAGCTGGGCGGGTGGATGTTAGCGAGGCTGGTGGAGGGAGTCATCAGGGTGTAACCCGAGCTCCAGCAGCTGGAGCTCCCCGCGGCAGCCGCCTGCCAGTCGGAGGGGGCCGGGCCTGCCAGCGCACGGAGGGGAGGGACTGGCAGCTGCGGCTACACACCAAGGAAGTGTCCACGCACGGCTCCGGCCGGGATCCCCCACTGCCGCCATCATGCCAGGTCAGAGAGCGCCCTGCGCCGCCAGAGGGGCAGCTGCTGCACGGGCTGGGAGGGGACAGGCTCTCCGGCTGCAGGGAGCGCGCGGAGCTGGGGCGGGCTGGCGAGGGCGCGCGGAGCCTGTGCACTGGCTGTGGGTGACTCTGGCTGCAGGCGGCGCGCCGAGCTCGGGCGGGCTGGAGAGGGCGCACGACGGGGGAGAGCCGTGACTGGAGGCATTTCGGAGCGTTCTCTGCAATGAGATTGTCTGGTCTCAGCAAGGGCGAGACAGCCAGTGGTTGGCACCTCTCTAAGCCGAGACTCTGCTCCAGCAACATCTGGACCACGGATGTTCCTGGACCAGGTGGAGCGCTAGTGGCTAGGAGCCCTTTGACCGGCAGGGCAGCAAGCTGCCTGCAGCGAGCGGGAGCCTGATGCACCCCAGCAGGGCTCCCCCAGGACGCTGGGAAGCCCAGTGGAGGCAACGAGGCACGCGGCAGGCGCTGGCTGGTGGCCAAACCAGATCGGGGGGAGGGGGAGGGAGGGCAGTGGCACAGGGGCCAGAAATGACCTCCCTGGTTCTGGAAAAATTCCTCATCTGGAGCTGGTCAGGTCCTGAGGGTGCAGGACCAGAGAGGTCCAACCTGTAGTTCTCACTTGAGGAAGCTCTTATGGCAGTGATGAGCAACCTAGGCTGAAGGGGCCAGATGCGTGACCTTCCTTCATCTCACTGGGCTGCAAGCTCGTGGCAACCAAGACAGTCTCCCAGGAGAGGATAGTTTTACTAACTGCATTTGCCTACGCGGAATTTGCAGGGTGGGCCAACTGAACTGTAGCAGCACTTTGACTGGATGCAGAGGGAATGCACAGCTCTTACAGTCAGTGTTGTGTGCAATCAGCAGGCACCTCACTTCATGTGCCTTTACTTTCCATGTGTGTCACTTTAGTAATACCAGTAGGGGAAAAAAAACGATGCGGATGGAAACCAGTGGAAGCTGGCATCCCTGGGTGTGGCCAACAGTGAACAAAATGCCTTGTGGGTCATACAGAACCCTGATGGGATGCATGCATTCTGTGGTCTACAGATTGCCTATAACTGCCTTATGGGGTGACACATGGGGCGCATGAAGAGTCACGTGTCCCCCCCCCCCCAAATGCAGTCGTAGAGAGGGAGAAGGGGCCAGCAGCCATAACAGAACCTTTGGATGTTTCGGGGAAACCATCCTGGGCCCCATACTTGGGGCCATCTTACCTCAGGGAGGAGGGAGGGAGGCGCCTCCTGCTCTGCCTCCTCCTGCCACCACCTTAGCCCAGTGCTGACTCTGGGCAAAATCAGCAGCCACGGCTGCCAGAGCTGAAGCCAGCTGCTATGTGGTGGTGAGCAACCACAAACAGCCAGCTTCAGTTCCGGCAGCTGCCATGGCCTGGCAGCCGGCGGTTCACGGCCTGCACTGGTCTGCGGCCCAGCAACTGGGAACTGCTGTCCTAGGGAACCTTCAGCTTGTGTATCCCAGCAGTGCAATGACTGGCTAACCAGTCCAGCCTGAGGTCACAATCAGGAGACTACAGCACATTGTGTAGTAACCTAGAGCTGTGTCCATGTACTTGCCTCTATGACGAAAACCCAATCGTGCTGTTAACTTGCAGGGCAATAACTTTCTGCAACAAACCTTAATTCCTTTGGTGCATCATTGCTCTTGGGTTATATGTACTCACCTGACTTAAAGTAGTAAATACCACGGGCCCTAGATTGTGGAGGAATTGAGTGTGGGGTCAGTAATACACATCTGGTAGTGACTGTCCATGTATCCTCATCATGGAAGTTCTGGGCTCCATTTAGGAATCCCAGTCATGGAGCAAGGCCCATTGCATTTGGTGCAGAACAAAAGGATGGTTCCTAAACTCACATTGCCACACAACGGTTCTCTAGTTCACAAGCAAGCAGCTCTAATGCAAATGCAGAGAGTTCATAAAATGGAGTAGCTGGCTGGTTTTAAGAGCTGTGGGGCAAGATGTACTGATTGTGGTTTGAAGTTGTGTTTAATTTTTGTTTTCTTTTTTCCTGACAAACACTAATGTTGAAAAAAGTCTCAAGAGGTAGCTCTGTTAGTCTTTAAAAACAACAAGCAGTCCTGTGGTACCTTAGGATATGTCTACACTGCCACCCTAATTCGAACTAGGGTGGCTAATGTTGGCATTCGAACTTGCAAATGAAGCCCGGGATTTAAATATCCTGGGCTTCATTTGCATGTTCCCGGGTGCCGCCATTTTTAAATGCCCCATAGTTCGAACTACCTGCCTGTGGCTACATGCGGCACGGGCTAGGTAGTTTGAATTAAAGCTCCTAATTCGAACTACCGTTATTCCTCGTGCAAGGAAGGAATTTACCTTTATAAATTTACCCTTATAGATTACTAAGGGTATGTTTACACTTGCACCCTAGTTCAAACTAAGGATGCAAATGTAGGTGACCGAAATTGCTAATGAAGCAGGGATTTAAATATCCTGCACTTCATTAGCATGATCTCGCCAGCGTGGTACTCACTTTCGAAACAGTTGTTGAGCGGAGTACCGTGCCAGCGAGATCATGCTAATGAAGCACAGGATATTTAAATCCCTGCTTCATTAGCAATTTCGGTCACCTACATTTGCATCCCTAATTCAAACTAGGGTGCAAGTGTACACATACCCGAACATAATAATCAGGTCTATTACAATTGCCAGGTGAATATGAACTGCTGGCTCATGGCTTTAATTTGGAAATAATTAGTTGTTTGTTTATTTCTAAACAAACAGAAAAAGCATCTATTTAAATAGCCTGAGGCATATGATGTGTGTACGCCTGAGATATGATCTCTCCTCCACAGTTGCATGTTGAACTAATCCTCTAGGCTCACCATGAATGAGTCTTCCATTGAAGGCAATGGGAGTTCCAGAGAGGGGACACTTAATTCTTACTTTCTTATTTAGCATTTAACCTTGGATGGTACATCTAATAAGGCTGTGAGGTACAGAATCAAATTTCAAAGTGCTGATGACTTTCAGAGTGATCCAGGACTTGGAGCTATGATAATATCAAGAAGAAAAAAAACCAATTTAAGACACTGTGCTGCTGGATTGTTTTTATTTTGTTTCATGTTTTAAATCGTAAAGTTAATTTAGAACTTAATCCTGCATTACTTCCACATGAGTAATCCCGACTAGTGATGACAGAAATTTTGCATGCAAAACAACAACAGGACTGATTTCTTAACAGCTCTGCCTAATGAGAGATTTTTAACTTCAAGATAATTATGGTGAGAGTAATTGGCAACCATTTGTGCACAGCAGAGTGACTTGGTTTACAAGTCTGATATTTTAATTTCACGGGTCAGTAGAAGGTTTTCATTCATTTACTAGAGCTATTCACTTCTGATCTGATATCATAACAACTTTGAAGCTCTTAGCAACTGCATTTTCAAAACAGCCAGGCCACCAAAAGTGCTGAAGTTGTAAAGATGGGACTAATTATAATATGAGTCATGCCTCTCCCATTGAGTCATACATTTTTTATATGTAGAGCCAATATTTATGTGGAGTTTGTAAGAAGTAGTCCTGTATCACTCACAATATTTGGAAAGGGTATACAGGCAGTCCCTGAGTTACGCGGATCCATCCGCAGTTACGAACGGGGCCGTTCCTCTCCCAGGTCTCCAGCAGACCAGGGAGAGGAAGCAAAGCAGCGGAACACGTGGGCAGCAGACAGGGCTGTCCGCTGCCCACGCGCTCCAAGGCTTGGCTCTGCTTTGCCCCCCTCCCATCCCCCTGGTCTGCAGACCAGGGGAAAGGGGGGGGGGGCAAAGCAGAGCCAAGCCGCAGAGCGCCCGGCCAGCTGACAGCCCAGACGCGTCTGGGCTGTCAGCTGATCGCGCGCTCCGCGGCTTGGCTCTGCTTGGCTCTGCTTTGCCCCCCCCCTTTCCCCTGGTCTGCAGACCAGGGGGACGGGGGGGCGGGCAAAGCAGAGCCAAGCCGCGGAGCGCGCGATCAGCTGACAGCCCAGACGCGTCTGGGCTGTCAGCTGGCCGGGTGCTCCGTGGCTTGGCTCTGCTTTGTCCCCCCCCCCCGTCTCCCTGGTCTGCAGACCAGGGGGACAGGGGGGCAAAGCAGAGCAAAGCCGCGGAGCACGCGGGCAGCGGACAGCCCAGACGCGTCTAGGCTGTCCGCTGCCCCCGTGTTCCGCCGCTTTGCTCCCCGTCCCCCTGGTCTGCAGACCAGGGGGACGGGGAGCAAAGCAGAGCAAAGCCACGGAGCCCGAGGGCAGCAGGACAGCCACGGCGCGTCTGGGCTGTCCCGCTGCCCCCGTGCTCCGTGGCTTTGCTCCGGACACCTGTGGTACAGCAGCTGGGGCGCTGCCGGTTGGTCCCGTAGCGCCGCTCTGGGCGCTACTGGACCAACCGGGCAGCACCCCAGCTGTTCTGCCCCAGGCGTCCTGATTCAGCCACTGCTGGTCAGATTCAGCAGCGGCTGAATCAGGACGCCTGGGGCAGAGCAGCTTGGGTGCTGCTGGGTTGGTCCAGTAGCGCCGAGGAGCGCTGAAACTGACCAGTGGCTGACTACAGGAAGCCCCTGCCCCGGGCTTCCTGGAATCAGCCGCTGATCAGTTTCAGCAGCAGCTGACTTGGGGGTGCCTGGGGTTCTTAAGTTGAATCTGTATGTAAGTCAGAACTGGCGTCCAGATTCAGCCGCTGTTGAAACTGATCAGTTTCAGCAGCGGCTGAATCTGGACACCAGTTCCGACTTACATACAGATTCAACTTAAGAACAAACCTACAGTCCCTATCTTGTACTTAACCCGGGGACTGCCTGTATGTGTTTACCCTTAGGGGTATGACTAAGTGTATTCGGGGTCTGCATAAGATTCTAAGGGAGAGGCCTTTTGTTTCTGTGTCTTTGTTCATTTACAGAATTGGGAAGTGTAATATATGTGGACAGAAGACGCCAATAAGTCTCTTGCTGCTTGGTGTTCAGTTTCATAGTATACTGGGAGCACAATATTGTGATCTGTAACATTTTATTGGGTAGATTCCCAATGTGTATACAAACCTTGCAAAAACAACTGTGCTGTTTATATCAAATCAGAATCCTCTGTGCATCAAGATTTTACTGCTGTACATACAGCACAAACACTTTCTGGTTAAATTGTAGAAGGAAAATATTTATTGTGACTTTCATGGCAAGGTTAGAGAACTGATAAGAAGTGTGAGATAATTGACATCACATTTAATGATCAAGTGCTTTGTAATTTTTTGTCCTTTCCCAGATGAATTTAATAAAGTAACTGCAGTTTAAAATAAAGATGAGCTACTAATTTGGCTCGAGGACATTTTTTCTGACTTCAGTCATTGGCCTATAGTGTGCATTAGCACTAGGAACTTTGTATGAGCACTAGGCACTGCATTTCTCAGGGGACTGACAATGCAGTATAGGGCCTTTCACATCTAGGTCATCACTTCAAATCCAATTCAGATCAGTGGAGGCCAAAAATCATCATCATCATCTGCCAACTGGTCAGTGCTGGATGTGATTTGATAGTCTCAGACCAGTTCTCTGTGGCCGTGGGTCTGTTTAAGAAAAGAAAGGGAAATAAGCAGCAGCCTTTTTTTTGGAAAATCTGAACAGAGAGACCAAGAACTGAAGGAGCAGAGAAACTAACCTTTCACCCCGAAAGAGAGTTCCTCCAGCTTAGACCTGTGGGGAGCTTGCATTACCATGTACCTGTCATGTGCCTTCAATTCCTAACTCTGTCAGTTTCACTCTACCAGGCTTGTGAAAAGTACCCAGCACCTTGTTAGAGTAATAATTGGAGGAGACTTGCAACACGTGTTCTGGGGAATTCTTAGGTACAGTGACCACCAGTGCAATCTGTAGAATTGGTATCTGCATATTATGAATGTTGTAATGGCGTGAAGAATAAGGGAGACTGCTGAATTTTTTTATATGGATAGCACATACAGTGTACCTGCTTGCTTACTTGCCTGCCTAATGTATATCAACGGAGCCTGTCAGGGGGGAAAAGCAAGAAATGAAACCGTGACAAGTATAAGATATTGCCATATACCAGAGTGAATACCAAGGGTCCTTAAGGAAACAATGGGAGAACTATTAATTAGGAAACTATTTGCCTGGCTCCAACCAGATTATTCAGGTTTATTCTTCTCAGGCCTGAGGCTAGGATCAAATGGGTGACTAAACGGTTAAAAGCTCTGGCCTGGAGAGGAAGCCGGTAGCAGCAGGTGGAGAGGGTAACAGGTGACAGAGACACAGCAAATGCTGCAGGTCTTGTTTGTCTCTCCCAGGTCAGGAGTAGGAGGTCTTGGCTGGCTGTGTCAAAGTCAGACAGGACTCACTCAGATTTGTCAGACCGCTCTGTTTATTAGCAAAGCCGCTCTGCTAATTCACCCAGAAAAATGTGAGTACCCCACAAGGTTCAAACTCCTTGATTTATACAGTCAAAAGAAAGCCAAGTTAACAGGATTAAAAGGGGAGCAAAACTTCACATGATTAGTGTGAGGCTAGTCAAGTATCTTCATTTCCACATCAAGCACACAGCAATCTCCTGTCCATGTCTCCCTGGTTATCTCAATTGCTTTCTCCCTAACACCTAATGTTCCTTTTCCTATTAGCTCAGGCCCACCTGGCTAGCACTCTGATCTGCATACCTACAAACAACATTAACATACTTTTCTCCTTCCTGTTCAGAGACAAACAGTATTCCTTCAACTTATTCAATTATTACAGCATAATTCATCTTTCTCTTTCACTGTGAAGCAAGAGGGAGGGAAGAGCCAGGGAGGTCATGTGCTTCTTCCATAGCTGAGCATCGGCCTTGTATCCAGGACTGAGCCTTAAGGCTCAATCTAGCTCATACAACTTCACCTTCAAGTGGTCACGGAAGAAGGCGGTTTAGGGTTTCTCCTTGTATTGCCTTCAGAATGCATGCTTATAAGAGGCATACCTACAAACAACATTGATAGAAATGTAGCCGTGTTAGTTTCAGCTACAAACAACATTAACATACTTTTCTTCTTCCTGTTCGGAGACAAACAGTATTCCTTCAACTTATTCAATTATTACAGCACAATTCATCTTTCTCTTACAGTATAATTCTTTCTACTTTCACAGATGGAACTTACCTAAATCTTGCAAGGAAAAAATGAAATTTATCCTTTTCCACTTCTTCCTATGTGCCTTTGGGTGATTAAATAATCATTTGTTTTAAAGAAGCTGTTTTTGAGTCACTTTAATCTGCTGCTGGTCAGAGGCTGCTAAAGGAAAGGGGCTTAAGAGGTGCCAAACACAGCTGGTCCTGTCTTCTTAATGAGGCCAGTAAACAGGGATGTTATTGCACAGAGACCCGGTCCAAGAGGGGTAGAACTGTGTGGCTCCCTCCAGAGAGGAGTGAAGATGACAAAACTAATCCCCAGTGGGGCGTTCTAAAAAGGGAGGAATGGGTTCTGCACAGCTCACCCTGTCACTGTGACAGATGGCATTCCCTATCCTGCTACAGTACTATGCTATTCCATACCTGCCTTACGCCAGTATATTCTCGATTATCTGTATGGGGACTATCACAGTAAAATTAATTAGGCAAAAGAAATATTATAAAGGTGTTTATGGTTACCTCTATCGTTTAGTATTTAGTCCTAGTCCTATTCTTATTACTATTCGTATTTTGCAGGTCTAATGATACCTATCACGGGTCTGGATGCTATTCAACTAAGCACTGTACAAACAAGTAACAGAAATATAGTGGCCTACCCCAGAGAGCTTATATTTTAAGGCCCCAATCCTGCAGGAAGAATGATGTGGGCACATCCTCCTTAGCTTCTCAGATGCCATTGACTTCAGTGTGATTTGGAGGTGCTGGCATCTCAAAGGAAGTTCTCAATACCTTGAAGTATGGAAGGGTAAGGGGACTTCCCTGCTATTCCCCTCCGATCTTCATGTTCTGGGTCCAAAACTTCCTGTTTGTCATGAGGTGAGCAAACCCCGTTGTCCTAATAGAACAATTTGGGTGAGATATTTGGGAGGGGATCTTCCCTTGTTGGGGCCCCATTCCTGCAGGCTTTATGGGAGAGGACAATCTAGTGGCCTGTAGTGTTAGCAGAGTATGACCAAGGTCTGACTATGCCTTGTCTCCAGGGACTGAATTTAGCATAGCAGTTTTCCAACACCAGGGCTACGTCTAGACTGGCCCCTAATTCTGGAAAAGTCATGCAAAGCAGGTAAGTCAGAATAGGGAAATCTGCGGGGGATTTAAATATCCCCCGCGGGATTTAAATAAACATGTCCGCCGCTTTTTTTCCGGCTTGGGGAACTGTTGACAACTTTCAAGTAGGAATAAGAGATCCTCCGGAAAAGGGCTTTATTCCGGAGGATCGCGCCAGTCTAGACACTTTTTTCCGGCTTTTCCCCAAGGCTTTTCCCCAAGCCAGAAAAAAAGCGGCGGACATGTTTATTTAAATCCCGCGTGGGATATTTAAATCCCCCGCGGATTTCCCTATTCTGACTTACCTGCTTTGCATGACTTTTCCGGAATTAGGGGCCAGTCTAGACGTAGCCCAGTAGTTATTATAATGACCTAGTCATTTAACAGCTATTGTCAAAAACATAATTGTCTGTTTTGTAAGAAGAAGAGATATGTGTCATTTTATGAAAGGTTATAATGGAAATTATGTTCTGCCTGAAGGCTAAAAATGATGAGCATATTGCTTTGTTACTATTGCTTGCTTCTTGGAGAATTTATAACTTTTTATTCTCCATTCGAGGCCACATGCCAGCTAGAAATGTGAACGTGATGTGCATCCAGTATGTTCTGCTGTGAGCTTTCAGGTTTTAGGTAGAAGGGGGAAGGTGTCAGTGCACATCTGAAGTGGACTGAATATGCACTAGGTATGAGTCAACATGTAATTATTAGAATTTCTTTACATCTCTGTTGCTTCTCACTACTAACAGGAGTTCCTGATTCTCCCTTCCAACTCCTTTTTATATGTTTCCATTTCCTATAAATAAGAAAATTATTGATCTTTGTGAACTTACCCTCAGTCACTGAAACTGCAGTTAATCTAAAGAGCCATCTCTAGATTTGTCTTCATAGCCCAGTACAGTGGTGAGATCCGCTATCGGTTCCATGATTACATTCTCCTTTCAGCAGTTCCATGATGGAATAGCTAGGGCTGGATTAAACATTAGTTAGGCAAAAGTTGGTAGAGAGATAGCAGGTGTGCAATCCGATGAGTAGCTGCTTCACAGAGCCTCTGTGTGATCAGGGCTGACTCTGCAGGGCCATGCTGCCTCCCCCCGTACTTCTCCCCACAATTCTCCAGGGCTCATTAAACAAAATCCATAGTCTCTGTTCCGGTTACAGCCCTTCTTGGAGTCTGGGTGTTTTTTTTTTTAAATAACCTAAAGGGAATGTAGGGCAGGTCTCAGTGGTGTGGGAACATTTACCCCCTTACCTTGTTCTCCCCCTCCCCCAGCTGAGCTTGGGAGCAAAGTCCTGGCATGCGGGAATCAGGATACAGGGTTGGGGGCAGAGCCCCCAGCATGCGGGACCTCCACACATAGGGCCAGAAGCCAGGACCCTGAGTTGCAGAGCAAGCAGGAGAGCCCCTAGCACACAGGGCTGGCAGCAGAGCCCCACATGTGCAGAGCCAGCAGCCCCGGAACCTGGGTGCGGAGCCAGCAGCAGAGCCTCCTTTGTGCAGGGCAGCAGCTGGGTCCCTGAGCATGGGGCTAGCAGCGGAGCCAGTGGTACACTGCAAGGAAGCCAGGACCCTGAGGGGTAGGCCAGTAACAGCACCCCCTTACCACCACTAGTTCCCATGTCTGTGGCAGGTCTACACTAGAGGGAAAAGTCAACCTAATTTACACAACTCCAGCTATGTGAATACTGTAGCTGGAATTGACATACCTAAGGTCGAGTTACCACAAGGTCTCCGCTGCAGGAAGGTTGGCAGGAGAAATTCTCCTGTTGACTTCCCTTATGCTTCTTGTTCCGGTGGAGTATCGGAGTTGACAACAGTATGATCAACAGTTGATTTAGCAGATCTTCACTAGGGGAATCGATTGCTGCAGCACCTATCCCCTGGTAAGTGTAAACAAGCCCTAAACACACAAGTCTATCCCCCTGCCTTAGCGGACTCCTCCTAAACTTGGCCCTTCCTAGCAAGAGCAATTCCTCTGGTCTCAGAGGCATCCCTACAGGAGCCTCCCTCATTCTCTGTAGTTTCACTGCAGCCATTGTCTATTCTTTACAGGAAATTGATTCCTCTCAGGTGAGGCTTATTCTGTGTTCCCGGTTAGCATGGCCCCAGGGTCTCCAGCCCAAGGGCAAGCCACCCTGGCACCCTGAAGAAAATACAGTTGTTTATCTTTCTCTGGTCTGCTGAATGACTTTCGGATATGGAGGCGTGGAATTGCAGCAATTTTCTATACCCCCACATGATTCAGCACCTGGCGCAGTAGGGTACTCGTCCTGATTGGATTCTTGAGACACTACTGTAATATAATTATAGAAATGTAGCCATGTTAATCTGGTGTAGCTGAAACAAAATACAGGACTATGTAGCACTTTAAAGACTAACAAGATGGTTTATTAGGTGATGAGCTTTCGTGGGCCAGACCCACTTCCTCAGATCAAACAGTGGAAGAAAATTGTCACAACCATATCTACCAAAGGATACAATTAAAAAAATGAACACATATGAAAAGGACAAATTAAATTTCAGAACAGAAGGAGGATGCGGGGAGGGGGGAAGGTAAATGTCTGTGAGCTAATGATATTAGAGGTGATAATTGGGGAAGCTATCTTTGTAATGGGTAAGATAACTAGAGTCTTTGTTAAGACCCTGGCGTAAAGTATCAAATTTTAGCATGAATAACAGTTCAGAGGATTCCCTTTCAAGTGCAGTTTTAAAAGGCGTTTGAAGCAGGATGCAGGTAATTAAGTCGTTGAGACAATGTCCTTTCTGGTTGAAATGGCAAGAAACTGTTTTTTCTTTGTGATCCGGTCTAATATCTGTTTTGTGGGCATTGATCCTTTGGCGAAGTGTCTGAGACGTTTGTCCAATGTACATAGCAGACGGACACTTTCGGCACATGATAGCATAGATTATATTTCTGGATGCGCAGGAATATGTGTTCTTGATCTTATAACTCACTTGGTTAGGTCCAATAATGGTATCAGCAGAGTGAATATGTGGACAAAGCTGGCAACGAGGAAGTGGGTCTGGCCCATGAACGCTCATCATCTAATAAACCATCTTGTTAGTCTTTAAAGTGCTACATAGTCCTGTATTTTGTTTCAGCTACCCTAGACTAACACGGCTACATTTCTAGAACTATGAGCAGACAGACAGCATTGGGCTGCTGGGGGCGGGGTCCAGACAAGGGCTCATAATGGCTTGTGGGGAAAGACAAACTGGTGCAGGAGTTGAATGGGAGTGTAGGCACAGGGCAAGGGGGCAGGGAGAACAGGGCCACATGATCAGAGAAGAATGGGATGCACAGCTACAGGAGAACGGGGAGGGCTGAGTGGGAGCAGAAAGCCACATGAGGATGGGGGTAGGAAGTTCAAAGCCATATGGTAAAGGGTGGACGCTCAGTGGGGACACAGACACATGGGGATAAGGGAGGGGGTACAGGGCCACAGGAGAATGGGTGGGTGTCTGAGTGGGAGTGAAGGAACACGTGCACTGGGGGGTGCAAAGGCAGGTGTTCCTGATTGACCAGAGAGGCTAGCATCTGCATGGGGTAACCTCCCTAAGGCTATGTCTAGACTACCTGTGGCTTCTGAAAAAAGATATGCAAATTACGTGTGACTTTGCATATCTTCTTCTGATCCCTTTTTTGGCAGAGTTTTTTTGGGAAAAAAAGCAGTCTAGACAGGCTTTTTCGCACGCAAACCCCCTTTTTCGAAAGAACCCTGTAAACCTAATGTTTTGAGGAATAAGGTGTTTTCACGTGAAAAACCCCATCTAGACTTTTTTTTTAAATACTCTTCTGAAAAAGGGATCAGAAGAAGATATGCAAATTTGCAACTAATTTGTATATCTTTTTCAGAAGCAGTCTAGACATGCCCTAATAGTCCTCTATGACCCCCCAAAACCCGTATTCCATACTTTTTCCACCCACATACAATAACTCTACAAGGTCACATACAGGTTCCTTCCCAGCAATTAGTTCCTTCTCCCTCAGCTCTTCTGTGACCCCTGACTCCCCCAGCCTTTTACTGCCTCTGCCTCTGTATTGTGGTTTAAATTAATTATTACCCAGAGTTCTGTATTAATATTCCTAGCAAGGACTCTATTTGTCAACCCCCCCACCTGCCACCACACCACACACACATTTTCTGAATTCTTTTTGTTGTTTGTACTGTCGCAGACATAGTTGTTCACAGGTATTTTGAAATAAATAACTAAAATAATTGAAACTAGTGTGTTTATAGTGTGTTATTTTGACAAAATATACAGAATTTGAAAAAATGTGCACAATATTTTTTTATATAATTTTGTTATTAATTTTTTTTGTTTCAGAATTTTAAAATTTTTGGTGCAGGATTCCTACAGGATTTTCAAAGGTCAGCACAGAGCTCTAGATAAGTGTGGCGATTGCTTAGTGACCATATAATTGTCAAAGGCTGTGATTTCAGGGCATATTCCAGACTGAGCAGAGTGTGTTCTTAACTTAAATGTAAACTTCAATTGATGTAACCTCCCTGTGACCAGTATAATTGCTGTTAATACACTGTGGCATCTTGTGTGTGTAGCAGATAGGAAAAACTAGAGGGCAGAAAAAATGAGAGGAAAGTCCACTGGTGTTTTCACCTCTTATTTTTTACTAGATGATTACTTGAGTCCTTAACTCAATTTTTGGTTTTTGGAAAATAAAATGGAAATGTACATGCTTCTTTTGAATCATTGCTGTGGGGTGGGGTTGGGGATGAGGGGTTCAGTATGCAGACTGCCTTGGAGAGAGAGGACTACTCCAGCTCTTTCTTACTGCAGCAGCTTGGAGCCAGATGAGAAGTGCCTTTCCATGGAGGCACACCAGGGGAGAGGTGCATGTCCCCCAGTTAAGGCAGGTCCGGGTTCATCTGCCCCCTGTGCTCCCCAGCCAGAGTGAGGAATGCAGCAGACTGTGCACTGTTGCCTTGCTCTCTGACAAAGGGGTATAGCCAGCAATGTTCGCGTATGAATCGGAAGGTGGTGGGGGGCAAGCCTCAGCCTACATCCCTGCCTAACAGACGCCTGAGGGATGGGAGGCTTGAGGCTGGCGCAGTCTCTTTGCTGTATGGTTTTCTAAGAAGCAATCTCATTCTAGGCACATCCCATTGTTCTAATACAACCAAACCCTTAACTTGGTTTAAGGTAAGTTATGAAAAGAGGAAGCTGTATACCGAATTGGTGGTCCTAGCTCTTATCATTTAGGAGGAGTTCTTGGACAGACAGACAAACTCTCTCAAATATATAGTAGAATTTGATTTGCACATTTGTTCTAGCAGTTGCTGGTGTTGCTTTAGCACTTGCATTCATTTAAATGTACCTGAATCTTGAGGTGCCCTGTTTGTTCAGGTGTTTGTATCTCCCCTGTTTTTCTTCCTGTATTATGCTTGCCTATGGAAGAACCAATGGGAGATGCTGAAATAGATGTGACACTCTGGCTTCCAATCACGCTATGTCTACACTACACTTCTTTTTCAGAAAAAGGTATGCAAATTGTGCTTTGCAATTTGCGTTCCTTTTTCCAATTGTTTTTTCAGAAGAGGCTTTCCTGAAATTTGGCCCGTCTACAGTGGGCCAAATTTCAGAAAAACCTCCTCTTTTGGAAGAGTCCTTCTTCCTTGTGAAATGAGGTTTACAGGGCTTCGGAAAGAGCGCATCTGCACTTCTACAAAAAATGTCAGAAGAGCAGACGCGTTCCCTGGATGCGGTGGAGTTTTCCAGGATACCTCAGATTTCCTGGAAAAAACTCCGTAGTGTAGACACAGCTTCAGAGGCTGTAAAAAATTGAGAAGAGTGGGACAGAGCTTTTTGTCCACCCAGACAGAGCAGTGAATACGGCTGTCTCAGCTCAAAGGAGTCCTGCATACTGTGATGAAATCCCTTAGATTCTGAGACATCTATGCAAGGCTGGAGTATTTTCTTGACAGTTGGCATCTCTGCACTCAGCCCGCCAACAGCTCTCTGCTTCTGACTGAGCCTGGCATGCATCCTGCTGAATTGCTCAGAAGGCATGAAGAGGGGAAAGTCCAATTTCTGGTCTGACTCATGTACCATGAAGCTGCTTTGAAAGCAAAGGGAGTTGCATGGCATTTGAGTCAGGGTAGCTGTTGGTCCTAACAGCTCAATACAAATTGCTTAGAGCACAATTTGGAAAGTAGGAATTAGAAATACATGGAAAAGATACAGGGTTTGTAAAAGTATTTACTACACTGGATACATAGTGACAGTCTAAGTAAAACCCAGTTGTGTCTATGGAATTGCAAGTCCTCTCCAAGATCAATATTTATTTTAATGGGAGTGGTTGGCCCTCTTACTGTATTATGGTTACTGTGGGAGGTTTTCATGAAGCCTTTCCTGTTCATTTTCAATACCGCCCAGTTGTAAAAAAGGAAATGTAATACTAAACCTGTGATACGCAAATGTCAGGCTGTGTTTATACTGAGAGCAGAATGTTGAGATTGTGTTCAGGCTGTCCTTTCATCATTCAGTTCACCATGTCTAGCTAGTGAAGCATGGAGGGTAGGCAGGATTAAATACTGTCTAGTAGCCCGAATATCAATAAAACCTATTAATCTAGTTTAATTGTTCCTATGTACCCTGATAGCCTACATGTTTCTTTTCCTGCACTGGTCAGATCTATTTGCAGTACCTCTGCTGTCTGGAATGAACCATGAATTTTTAACACCTACTTCAAAGATGGTTCTAAGTAAACACCTCTTTCAAAGCCTGGTTAAGAAACAATCATTTGTGAAATCTGCATGGATCTGTACTGTATTTGAAAAGTTGGGACACAAATAGTGATACAACAATCAAAAATATTTTTAGCTGAATGCTGTGCTTGAAAGGGAAACCTCCTGGAAAAGCAGTTGCTGGAAAATTGGAAGTACTGTAATGCCTAAAACAATGCAGGAAACCAGGAAACTTAAATTTGCTGAGGATTACAGAGGACTTAATTTCAATGACATTTTTGCTTTGACATTCTATTTATTTTCTACATATATTTTATGCACTTTCATTGAAGGAATGTATTGCTGCTAAAGGTTCCTCTCTTCCCAAATGGAGTGTAAAGTGGCATATTATACCCTTTAAGGCAGTGATCAACAACCTTTTTGTGTGGCGGGCACCGCACCAGTGGGTGACGTCATCCTGCTGCGTCGCCCGGCCAGCCCCATGCCAAGTCCATCTGCGCCAGCGCCAGACCTCCTACCACGGCCATTTCGCCACTCCGGACCGGCTGCCCTGCTCCTGCAGCTTCCCTTCCATGCTCCCCGGCAGGTTCTCCCGCCGCTGGCGCTTCCCCACACCCTGTCATAACGCGAGTTTGGCCCCGCAGCGTGTGCGGCCCATCCTCCCCCGGCCATCCCGTGTCACGACCCCGACTAGGTGGGCGCACATAAATGCCCCGGCAGGTACCATGGCGCTCGCGGGCACCGCATTGGGGACCACTGCTTTAAGGAATAACAGACTTAAATTATTTTAAAAGCTTCAGCGGGGTAGCCGAGTTAGTCTGTAACAGGAAAAACTTAAACAACAACAAACAGTCTGGTAGCACTTTAAAGACTAACAAAACATGTAGATGGTATCATGAGCTTTCGTGGGTACAACTCACTTCTTCAATAACAGGAGTGTTGGATGTCCAGAACCAAAAAACTATTTTATTTTGTACTGCTCAGGAGAGTGCTGGGCAGTAAAGGACACTTCTGGAGGAAATTCTAAGAGGGGGGATGTGTTGGAGTCAGGGCTGGCCTTAAGCTGATTCGTCCGAATCGGGCCCCACGCCTAAGGGGGCCCTGCACTCCTGAACCCAGAAGTGCCGGCGAGTTACAGAGCCGGGGGCCCTGCTCCACCAATATGTGGAGCTGGGTCTCTCCCCCAGCTCTGCCTTGAGCGGGCCCCGGACCCCCTGCGCATCCTCCCACCCCACCCCCCCTCTCGGCCCTGGACTGTCCCTGCCATGCACGGCTCAGCACGGCTCCCCCTCGCCAGCTGCTACTGCTGCTGCTTCCATGCGCATTGCAGGTGGGCTGGGAGGATGCCCGGGTGTGACGTGACGTCATGGCCTGGGATTTTAAAACTCCTCGGAGACACGTTGTGGGGCTGTCTCCGGGTTCAGCCTCCGGAGCCTCAGTGCAGACTCTGGCCCCACAGTGTAGAAGGCAGAAGGTAGGGAAGGGGCGGGGGCGGAGGGGAAGGGGCTGAGAGGGAGGGGAAGGGGCTTGGGGGGAGGGGGAAGAAAGGGGAAGACATCAAGAGACAGGGTGGAGGAGAGACAAATGGTAGGGGGCCAAGTGCAGACAATGAGGGAAAGGGCAGAAGGGGAGGTGTCAGTGGGAGGGGGGACAGGGTGATGCTGGGAGAGGAGAGGAGAGGGGAAGGGCATTGGGAGCTATAGGGGGAGGTGCTGGGAGAAGGCTTGAAAGAAGGGGAGGGCATGAGAAATGTGGGGATGGAGCAAGTCGTGTGAGGGCACAGAGGGGCAGGAGGGGAACAGGGCAGAGAGTGGTGAGGGGGTGGGCATCAGGGAAAAAGAGAGGAAAAGGGGCAGGGGCAGTAAGGGAAGGGGGAGGCACCAGGAGGGTGCAGGGCTAAGGAAAGGTGCAGGTGCCAGGGGATTCTGGGGTGAAGCAGAAGGGCAGACACCTGCAGGGGAGGGACCAGCACCAGAGGAGAGAGGCGTTAGAAGAGGGGTAGTTCACATGATCAGAGTGGGGCTACTGGAGGAGTGGGCACAGGGGAGAGAGAACGGCTGGTGGAGGGGGGCAGGTCACAGGAGGGCTGAGGGTAGTGAGAAGGGCAGGAGTCAGGACAGCAAAGGAGAGTGAGGAGTTGGGAGGCAGCAGGCACCAGGGGAGATGATGGAGCAAGGAGAGGAGACATGGCAGCAAAGAGAAAAGGTAAAGGTTTATAAAATATTTATTAATAACTTGGTATGCTGCCCACTGTCACTTTGTTTGTGCCCCGCGGTGCAGTTTGGGTTTATGTGGGGATCAACACGTGGTCGGTGAGTGGGAGCCAAAACAAAAGTAGTCAGTGTAATGATCTTCTGTTGATATGTGTTTTAGTAGCTAAATTCTTGGATTGTCATCGCTCATGAAAAGTGCTGTCACATGGGTAGAAATCGGGTAAATATTGCATGTTATTAATATCAGCAGAACTGACTTAAATGGGGCCTGTGTGTTTTTTAGTCTTGCCTTAATCTTTGTATTCATGCCTGTCAGTGTGAGAGAAGCTATTTGTGTATATTTGCTTGCATATGCAACCACACTTAAGTTGAGGTCCTCAGCATGCTCTGTAAGTATCAGTGTGGCCCCTGGGGCTTCCAAAGTTGAGTTGCCCTAGCTCATCCCTGACAGGTGTCTGTCTAACCTGGTCTTAAATATCTCCAGTGATGGAGATTCTGCAATCTTCGTAGGCAATTTATTCCAGTGTTTAACCACCCTGACAGGCAGGAAGTTTTTCCTAATGTCCAACCTAAACCTCCCTCGCTGCAATGTAAGCCCGTTGCTTCTCATCTTAACCTCAAAGGCCAAGCAGAACAATTTTTCTTCCTCCTCCTTATGATACTCTTTTAGATACTTGAAAGTTGCTCTCATGTCCCTTTTCAGTCTTCTCTGTTCCAAGGTAAACAAGGCCAATTCCTTCAGCCTTGCCTCATATCTCATGTTCTCTAGACCTTTCATCATTTGTGTTGATCTTCTCTGGACTTTCTCCAGTTTCTCCACGTTTCCTGAAATGTGGCGCCGAGAACTGGACATGATACTCCAGCTGGGGCCCAATGTAGATGGCTCATTCCCTGCCTAGGGGACGTGAGACTTGGCGGGTTAATTTCCAGTCCTCCTGTTTATTCTTTTCCCAAGCCAGGAGGGCACGGTAATTCTGGTGGGGACTCTGCAGGAAGGCAGCCCGCACTGTCCCCTGCCTGAAATATTGTGCAGTTGTTAAACAGCTGTCCAACCCACCCTAGAGGTGACTGCATTTCTGCATGCCTAAAGCAACACTGCACCAGCAATGGACAGGAGAATGTCTCCCAGGCATGGCTTGCTCATGACTGCTTCAGTCCCGTTGATGGGCCTCAGTCTCTTTCCTTCCACTCCTTCGCTTTGCAATGGGGGTGAAGACTCTGGGGGAGAGGGATGGAGGCAGGCAGAAGTGTCTCCCTGCAGCAGATGTAGACACGTCTCTGTAGGTGACAGGCATCAATCACCAGATCATTGCTTGGAGGGATCTCCCTGCTGATCCTCTCCTAAGGCTTTCAATTAGCCAAGGGATTGTAGGTCGCAGACACCCACCGCTGTCTCCTATTCTGTAAAGTATACCCCATAAAGGTCTGTATGGGACCTTTCTATCTTTATGTCTTCTGGGATAGGGTGAGTTCATTGCAGTTGTTTGTTGTTGTGTGCCTCTAACTTTCAAATACATGGTTTGGCCCTAAACCTTGTCTGGCCTGATTTGTGATTGTCAGTCCAGCGGTGGTAGATATGTAACACCAGGCTGAATTTGACTTCTGTGGGGGGATAGGCTTTGATTAATTGCTTAGGCTCGACAGCAATTGCTTACCTAAGTCTCTCGGGTAATAGCTTAACCAACTTGATATTTATAATATATGGAGCGATATACCGAAGTGTGTGGGTTTTTTTTTTTGCTCAACAAAAAATCCTGTGTGTGGTTTTTTTTTGCTCAACAAAAAATCCTGGGTGGTGGGGGGCCCTGCCAAAACTGTTTGAATTGGGCCCTGCACTTTCTAAAGCTGGCCATGGTTGGGGTAACCTTGCAGTATAACCAAGGCTGGCAAGAGTCAGAGTGTAACCCAAATGTGACTAACACAGAAACATTCAGGGCATGGCTTGCATGCAGGAAGGCTGCCTGTGAGTGACCCATTGGAAGATACTACAACAAGGCATAGTAAGGCACCCCAGGGTGCAGGGCAGGGGGTGATGCCATTGCTCATTGCTCTGGATTGTGCTCTGGCATGTCACATAAAAACTATAAAAAAATCTCCCTGGCACTTTCGCAGAGCTGTTCCTAATGCCCTGGCTGCATTTCAGTTTTGGGAATATACCTTGTGCCAAGTCTTGGCCAGACAAAACTGGCAGTAACTCAATGGGAACTTTGCCTGGTTGTCAGCACAAAGTCAGAATTCTCTCATTCAGTTGAACTAAATTCCCCCAGCAGTTCTGATGGGCTGTAGTAGATGTCTTCCTTTCCTGTCCTAAACTATAGTGCACAGTTGCTATCAGTGGGATGACTGATTTCCAGTGGTGGGAGAAGGGAATAAGGTATGTGCGATATTTCAGCGATGTGCCCATTAACCATTCCAAACAATAGTGGGTATTACTGTGAGATACTGAAGATTGTGTATTAAATAGTGAGTTTTTAAGACAGTTTTAAACATTATACCTTGATGTAATATGTATGAAAGGTAGGAAATGTCTTTTCCATCCCTCTCCCTTCAGCAATTTTCTGACTTTCAGGCAAGTGGATGCCATGGGGATATTTGAGACATCCATTACTGCCTTGGCAGTATATACATATTTTAGGTCAGCATTTCCCAAAGTATGGAGTGCATTCCCTGTGAGGGGGAGGGGCAGTGCAAAAGAGTTGTTGAGGGGAAAGGAGTGGGGGAGAGGCAGAGAGAGGATAGTTGCAGATGGTTGGTCCCTTATCCACATATGGAGCATATGGTGAGGTGGGAGGGAGGCAACAATTGACTGTATTTTCTTGAAAGCCGGCTTAGCTTGCAAATGTTTGGGAAGCACTTCTGTTAATTAGTTATACTGTTCATAATGTCCCTGCCTTGGTGGAGCTTTGAACACTGTTGCACCTAGGTCCCTGCTATTCTCTGCCTGTAACGCAGAAATAGTCTAGTCTCCGGGGGTCTGTGATATTTTCAGCTACTTTCAGCTGCTAGGTTTCATGTGCAGATGCAGGGTGGAGTTGAGGCTTGTGATGTGCACAGTAATTCCAAGAGGCTCTGGCTGCTGTTGGAGTAGTGGTAGCAGTCGGGAGCCTCGGGCCTTTTAGAATCACCAGTCCCCAGGCAATTGCCCTCTTTGCCCTCCTCCCACATTGGCGGGCCTGGACCGGGGGGGGGGTCCCTTCTAGCTTTCTGACTGTGAAAGGAAGCTGGTTGACATGTGTCACCTTTAGAGGCAATGTACAGAACTTAGGGATAGTTTTGCCATTGAATAATAGTTGTTCTTTGCATGTGCTCTTTGGTTCCCAGATCAGTCTTATTGTGATCGACTGCGGCAGGACATGTATTTTCTCACGAGCAATGGCAGACTGAGTGAACATCTGGTTGATAAAGTTATTCTTCAGCTAAACAGAGTTTATCCTCAGATTCTCACCAATAAAGAAGCAGAAAAGGTAATTGACTGGAGATGCCTGTAGTGTTTCCGGACGTAGCTTTATTTTCTGGTTAGCCTGGGAGGTGGTTTGGGACCCCTGGGCTGCCAACTGAGATGCTTAAGATGCTACTGAGCCTGCCTTCTCACTCAGCCTGGGCCCCCTTTTACCTGGCCTGTTTGAGCCTCTCAAGCCTCCTCTAGCAAAGTACACAGGCAGGGCCACAACCAGCTGCTGATACAGACACTGAGATCAGGTCTGGGAGGACTCCGCTTAAGGGACTTACTACAGCACCCTGATGATCACCCTTGAGGTACAAACCCAGAGTTATATGATGTTTGCTTCCTTTAATGTGAAGGAAGCTAGGCCCAGCCCCTCAACTCCCCTCAATTAGAAATTACATAAACTAGGTTATCTTCTCTCTCTCTCTCTCTCTCTCTCTCTGTATATATATATATAAAACTTTTCCTGCAGGATGACAGACTGACATCATGCATCACTCTGTGTCCTGCAGCCCCTCCCTCTGCCCTCAGCCACGCAGCCCCACCCCTCTGTGCTTGGGAGGTACAGCCCAACTCCCTGGCAGCTGGCAGCAGAGAGCTGGGCCTGGCTGTGCTGCGGCTTCAGCCCTGCCTGACCCACCAGCAGCTGCGGGGACAGAGCCAGGCTTGGGGCTGTCCTGGCCCTGCCCTCCCAGTGGCTGGGGGAGAGAGCCGGGGAAAAGATGAAGAGACTTAGATGATGTGAAATGTAAAATTAAAGAAAAGCTCATTCATTTAGGAGCTTCAGAGTAAATATAAGGCCTGATGTTATGAAAGCTGGATTTAATTTTTACACTCATCCTGAAACAGAACATGTTCCCTGGAGCCTGTGCAGATTTGTTCTCTCTTTTTTTCATTTACAAAACTTGTCATTCCCATTATATATATTAGGCCTCATCTTGCACACTCAATTTCTCTGAAAACATCCACTCAATGTGCAGCAGCAATCAAAAAAAGCCAACAGAATGAGATATAGAATGAGATATAGAATAAGACGGAGAGCTATCATATTGCATGAATCCATGGTACACCCTCATCTTGAATACTGTGTGCAGATGTGGTCGCCACATCTCAAAAACAGACATATTGGAATTGGAAAAGGCTTAGAATAGTGCTTTTCCAGCAGAAATGGATAGGGGTATGGAGAATGGCTGCCATATGAGGAGAGATTAATAACATTGTGATTTTTCAACTTGGAAAAGCAACAGCTAATGGGGGATATAGAGGTCTATAAAATCATGGCTGGTATGGAGAAAGTAAATAAGGAAAATTTATTTACTACTTCCCATAACAGAAGAACTAGAGGTCACCAAATGAAATGAATAGGCAAGAGATTTAAAACAAACAAAAGGAAATATTTCTTCATACAACACAGTCAACCTGTGGAACTCCCTTCCAGAGGATGTGGTGAAGGCCAGGACTTTAACAGGGTTCAAACAAAAAATAGATAAATTCATGGAGGTTCGGTCCATCAATGGCTGTTAGCCAAGATGTGTGAGGATGGTGTTCCTAACCTCTGTTTGTCAGAAGCTAGGAATGGGTCACTTGATGATTATCTCTTCTTTTCATTCCCTCTGGCATTGGCCACTACTGGAAGACAGGATACTGGACTAGAGCCCTTTGCTCTGACCCAGTATGGCTGTTCTTGTGTTCTTACATCTGATACTGCTGTCATCTCAGGGCTTCAGTGGGAATTTTGCCTGAGTATAGAGCATACGAAAGCATTCCACTCCCGCAAGATAAGAAATTGATCCTAAGTGTAATGTTATCTCTGTCTACTCTAATGGTCCTCAGTGTAATGCTTTTATATTGATTTGCAGGGAAAATTTAGGACGCTTTCTAAATGCACATACGTCTAAAGGATCTCAGCTAAGGTTAGGTTAAGTTTTCACTCTCACTGTAGAGTTTATTATGGCTCAGCACTTGTCAGGTCATGGGGAAAGTTATCTCTTCCTCTGGAGCAACGAGGATAGGAAGACAGGATGAACACAAAGTGTGATACATGAGGACTGACATGATGGCTAGAACATGCCATGGCCAAATTCCAGAAAACTAGGGCAAAATTCTTTACATGTTTGTCCCAGTTCTGAGAACTGCATTTTTAATAAGACTAAATTAGAAGTAAAGACTTTTTCAGCAACCAGTGGCATCAGAAGTATTTCTGGTTAGTACCCTATTGACAATATATTGGTTGCTTGTGAACTCAGACTCTTTGGAAATGATAAGCATCAGTGATCTTTCCTATTGTTTGGGCTATACTTAGAGCTCTGAACAGATGTAAAAATGTGGAATCCAGATCCACTGGAAACAATGTGCATATGATCTGCAATCCGCTCCCTCCCTTGACCCACTGTGCCCCACCTGGCACTCCTTTTGGAGAGCAGAGTTCTTTATTAGATGAGCACTTGGACAGCCACCCAGGAGAGAGTCAAATGCTGTCCACCTAATTAGCAGAACACCCACAGCCAGCATATGTTTCTACTAGTGGTGCACATTTGCACATGCCTTGGTGCACATAAGAAAATGTATTCTGCATATGGATGGGAAAAATTAGAGGGAACATTGCTAGGATGTGGGACAAGCATCCTGCCCCGATCATGGTCCTCCTCATGAGCTCTCTGACCCCACTTCTGGTAAGTGCCGAGCAGGGCAGAGCCTGACAGGCACACATGTACAACCCTTTTTGTAGTATCCACATCCACTCCCAGATCTGCAAAAATGAATTGTGGATGCACATATCTGCAGATATGGAGCAGATATCCACAGCTTTGCAGGGCTCTAGCCATACTGAAGTTGATCAGATGCTAAAACAATGCTTGATCAACTTGATTTGGGTCTGAATCATTATTTTGTTTTCCTATCCTAGAATGCTCCTGTACTGACAGATGCTTTTAGCAAAATAAACATAACTCTATATTTTCACTCTTTCGTAGGGTATGTCTACAGTACAGAGTTTTTCTGGAAAAAATGTACTTACATCCACACTGCAATCGTGTTCTTTAAACAGAAAGTCGAAAGAACGTAGGGGGTTTTCCGAAACTGGTAAACTTCTTTCTATGAGGAAGAAGCCTTTTTCTGAAACTGCTCTTTTGGAAAAAGGCACGTGTGGATGGGGAAGAGGGAGTTTTTCGAAAGAAGAGGTCTCCAGTAAAAAGCACAGGTGCCCATATGGCCACTCCATCCACAGCAATTAGAACTTAAACGTGAGATAGCATCCAATGAATGTGGACGCTATCTTTCGAAAAAGCAGATCGCTTTTTTTGTTGTGCTTTTTGCTATGTAGACACACTCTTTCAAAAGAAGCTTTTCCGGAAGATCTCTAGACACAGCTCTTATGTAAATATAGGGTAGGAACTAATTCAGCACTGTATCATTACTTCTGTAGTGTTTGTTCTAACGGGTGCTTTTTCTCTTACAGTTCAGAAATCCAAAGGCATTGCTTCATATTCGGCTGTCAGATCTTATAAGTCACCTACAAAAGAAAGGAGACAAACACTGTCAAGAATTTTACAGGGCTTTACAGATCAATGCTGAACAACTGTATAATGACTTGCCAAGCAGGAAAACCCTGAGTAAGTTGGGAGACTTGTGGCTTCCTGGAGGCAATATATCACAACATTTTCCTTGGAATTAAATGCTCTTTTTCCATGTGTTAATTTCTGCAGACTGGAGACTTTAGAAGCCACCTAGTGGATTTGGATACACAATTAATTTGACTGTAATTGGATGTCCAAATCTCGTTACCAGCTTTGAAATCTCAGCCCCTGTATTTAAGATATAATTTATGTCCAATATCTAAAATGCAGAAAAATAATCCAATTCAACATTTCTTTCTTTTCATAACTGCCCCTTTTCCTGTTATGCATTTTGTTTTTGTCAAGAATTTATTCTGACTTGTAGTAAATAAAAGCTATGTTTTAAAATAACAAGTGTGTGACACAAAGTAACAAAATCAAGGCTGCTCAGAGACTTGGCTTTCATTCAATTCTTAAATCACCCAGCTGTGCCTCATTAACGCCACACACATTGTGTGGTAGATTATGCTATTTTTTTTATAAACACTTGCATGGCAAACCACAGTGTTAATTACCTGGAACCTGATCCTGCAAATACATAAGCATGAGTAGTCACATTGAGCTTATGAGCATTATCACACCCATATGTGTTTGCAGGATTGAGATCTTTGCTATTTTCATTTTTTATAGTATAAAGTAGATCTTTTTCTAAAAGGAGAGAGATGCAGTCCCTCTTACCATGCTGGGAAAATAACGTTGCCACATATGACTCGCCCTTTCCAGTAAACATTCAGCACATTGAAACAATTTTAATAGCTTGAAGAATGGATGTTGCAATTAGTTTAATGATGCTGCAAAGGGGCCACATGCTACAAGTCCCTGCAAACTGTCTAATTACACTGATGTTGCACCATTCTAACCTCTTGTAGTTTTGAATAGCATTCCAGTACTGCAGAATTTCTGGTCATGTGGCCAAACCCCTAAGACTAACAGCGTAAAGTCAAAAACATGCAAGGCCAAAAATCCAAACATTTGTCTTTAATTAATATATCACAAATAATTTTTTGCAGAACAATTGATCTGGAAAATAGTTGGAATATTTCAAAACACGGAAACTCCTGCCTTCATCTAGCATCTTACTATGCAGTAAAGCTTTTGTGCACACTGAACTACAAGCCCCTACTGATTTGGAAATAGCATAGTCTTAACACATGCCATCCCCAGATAATATACAGACTCCAACGTTAGCCCAAACTTCCCTCACATTTGGAGGGTGTTTCCAGGAGGGCTTTGATTTGAGCTCATCTCTGCATCAGAAGTCCACATTAGTAATCCTCACAGCAGCATTAAGTCTGGCCCTTTGATTAGATGTTTGCCTCACAGAAGCCATCCCTGCTGAGGCAGTATGGAAACTTCGATCAAACAGGTTAGTATCTCAAAGAAATCTGTCGCTGTAGCTGAAGAAGTCAGCAAGGCTGGAAGCTCAGAATTTCCCTTCCAGGTTCAGTGGAAGAGGCCAATAGTCATTACTTAGTAAGGGCCTTGCTGACCTTAATACTCTGGTTGAAATCACAGAGAGTCAAATTTTCAAAAGCATCTTAGAGTATGTCTACACTACCCTCCTAGTTCGAACTAGGAGGGTAATGTAGGCATACCGCACTTGCAAATGAAGCCCGGGATTTGAATTTCCCGGGCTTCATTTGCATAAGCGGGGAGCCGCCATTTTTAAAACCCCGCTGGTTCGAACCCCGTGCACCGAGGTGTACCGGTAGTTCGGAATAGGAAGCCTAGTCCGAACTACCTAGTTCGAGCCCCGTGTAGCCGCGCTGCATGGGGTTCGAACCAGCGGGGTTTTAAAAATGGCGGCTCCCCGCTTATGCAAATGAAGCCCGGGAAATTCAAATCCCGGGCTTCATTTGCAAGTGCGGTATGCCTACATTACCCCGCTAGTTCGAACTAGCGGGGTAGTGTAGACATACCCTTAATGATTTAGGAGCCTAATTCCCATTGATTTTTTTTAATCAGATACTAGGTTTTGAAGAGCCTAAATCTCTTTCAAAATGGGACTCAAGCACTTTTGAAAATTGTACCCAGAACCTACTTATGGGAGATGTGTCAGGATTGGGACCTCACCCATGACATGTGAGAATAGCAAGTTGGGCTGCGAGGCGTGTAGAGGGAAATAAAGCATAGAGGTGTTACTGCATCTGTGGATAAATGAGACAGTACTTTGCACGTTGAATAATATTCAAAGCAGACCCAAAACTTATGTGGTACAACAACAAAAGAACAGTATATTGTCTCTTCCTTAGCAGACTCTCTTTTATATCATACACATGAGAAGTACCTTTAAGATCTCTGTGCTTAAAACATATACTACTGTAAGCTACATCATCATAGACTGCAGGCTCCTTAGTCCATGTAATAAGGAAAAAAATCATGTATTCTGATATGTAAGGATTTGCATATTAGAGGTTAGATAGTTAAACTAGTTGAGCCTCAGTCTGAATTAATTAGCTAATATTTTTGAAAATACAAAGGGCTACACAACTGCTATTCCTTTTTACAGTACTGGGTCCTGCCATGTGGGCAGGGGACTGGACTTGATGACCTCTCGAGGTCCCTTTCAGTTCTAGTATTCTATGATTACTAACATATGAATTAACAGAACATGAAAGGTAACCTTCTTAAAGACACACCCCCTTTCTAAACTCAAGCAGCAGAAAGGAACCCTATTATTTTTGTGTCTCTCTCAAGTAAACTTGAATTGTTTAAATTCTGTGTTGGGCCCAACTGCATGGTCACTCGGAAGCCTTCTGGAAAATGGATGTGGTCAACCATCATCTTAGCCAGTGGACAGGCAGAACAATAACCTGAGATTAACACTTGTCTGGGCGAGCAATACTAGACATACGTTCTCTGAGACATGCACGTTAAATGTCAGCATTCTCTACCTAGATGGAGACGGAGGGTTGCTTTCAGACTCTGGCAAACTGAGAAGCTTAGTCAAATTAAATAAATGACTTCTCCAGCTGCGGTTGCTAATGGTAGAAAACCATGTGGATTGGCTGGATTGCCCTTCTGTTTGATTTTTGCAGAAAAGTACCAGTCTCAGGGTCACATCCCATGTGCCAGATCTGAGCCCGCAGAAGCCGCAGATGTCAGTGAGCGTTGCATACATGTGGCTCTGGAAGCTGAATTTGGGCTCTGCTATTGGCAGAATCCATTGCCATGAAGATTGTTGGTCATAGGAGCTATGTCTACACTTCAGAGCTTTTCTGGGATACTGGAGGTATCCCAGAAAAGCTATGCTGTGTCCAAGAAACACATCCACTTTTTCAGAACAATTTCCAAAAAAGAAGATGTGTTCTTTCGCCATCCCTGTAATTATCATTGTATGAGGAAGAAGGGCTGTGTCTAAAGAGGAGGTTTTTCCAAAATTTGGCCCCATGTAGATGGGCCAAATTTTGGAAACGTCTCTTCTGAAAGAAAAGCAGAAAAATATATGCAAATTGCGATTTGCAATTTGCGTATCTTTTTCCAATTTTTCTTTGCAGTCTAGACATAGCCAGGGTAACAAGAAAAACATTGATGGCTGTGGGAGTAAACCCTTGTTTACAGCCTGGTATTTTTTGCATTTCATAGGTATTAGTGCTTTAGACTTTGTCCCAGTATGAAAACCGCTCTCTGATGTAATCTGTTACCAACATTCTTTGACTCTCCGGGCATTTGTATATCTGACAGGAGAAATGTACAGACAATCTGACTATTTTAAGCCTCTGTCTACCAAGGCACTTGGTCACAGAGGTGAATTTACACATGTGAGTAGTTTCAACAGAATTACACATGTGCTTAAGTGCTTTGCTGGATTGAGACTGTAAAACCTCAATGCCTTCCACCTGTGTTGAACTCATGAATTCGCTATTTCTTTAATAAACACAGGCCCTGATTTAACTGCAGTGGTGACATGTCTTCAGGAAGGGTGAATATCATTTAAAAATGTGCTATTTCTCTGAAAAATGGTAATATAGACTTTCCCTCCGTTTTGCATGAATTGGTACAGATGTGGGTTGGCTTGAGCTCAATACTAACTCTTGGTGTGTTGCTTTTATTTCTAGAAACCTCAGCTTCCACAGGGATAGACACAGACAAGGAGAAATATATTCTAACTGACAGGGGTAAATAAAATGCATATAGTACAAATGGACAGACTGATACTCTCAGATGAAGATGCAGTTTATTTTACAACTTAATTTACATTTATGGAGCAAATCATTTGTTCTTTTATGTCTTTATAGTAGCTGTGTAAATGGGTTTAACTTGTGTTAGAAGAAAACTTATTCAGCCTGCTGCTGAGAAACTTGGTGTCATAGAATTCAAGAGATAACAGAACTTTAGGCAACATTTACATTGGTATTATTTTAAAATTGGGAATATTTTAACTAGTCTCTAATTTCCCATGCCCTTCCAATACTTTAGCAATAAAGGGCTTTACAATGACTTCTGTGCTTTTATAGAAAAACCTTGCTAAATCACCAGCAACCCCATTCCACCTTGCTGAATGTTGCCGATTAGTGAGTAAACAGAAAACAGCCAAACACATAAGAGGAAACCAACTGCAAAACAAAAACTCCCCAAGAATAATGGTGAACTAATATACTTTGTCCATTAAGGATGAATTGTGTCTCTTCCCTTGCCCAAGGCAGTGTTATGGTGGGGTCCTTACTGCAGCATAACCAGCACAGGGATAAGAGGGTAAGACTAGGAAGCTGTGCAAAAGTTCAATACCCCTTTGTGCTCTGTCGGGGTGAGACAGCTCATATCCACCAGCCACTTCCCCCAGCAAGTCACATCAAGTGATTGCAGTGGTGAGCCTGAATTAGAACTGCAGAATGCAGGCCTGGCGATTCTAAAGCGCCTGCGGGCCAGCAGTGTCTGTGTCTGGGGTCCTGGGCCCTTTAAATCGCCACCACAGTGCTTTGTGGCGCACTCTGGCTGGTTCTGAGGGCTGGGGGGTGTGCCACACTCTGGGCAGTGATGAGAGCTGTGGAGGGAGGTGACACACTTACTGGCCCTGGCCCTGGACTTGGCCCCGCCCCTGCCCCTTCTGGGGACACAGAACAAGCCCACCACCACCACCTTGCCCCAGGGCCCAGCCTGGCTGACAGCTCCCCTGGAAAATGACTCAATTCCTGGAAAATTTGTACTCCCTGCTGTCCCTATATCTATAGTCCAGGGGGTAGTCAGCCATTTTTTGTCACGGTCCCAGTTTCTTGGTCAATGTATAGTCACAGTCCAGACTTCAAAGAAAATAACAATACAAAATAACAATAATGATGACAATAAGTAAATAAAAAGATTGTTGTGGCCTGTTATGGGCTAGGGATAAAGGGGAAAATAAGCCACACACAGCGCACCAGTAAGAGACCAGCTGGCTGGGGGCAGGGCTTGTCACTACACCCTGAGTGCTAACCCTGGTGTTCAGCTAGCTGAGTAGCATTGTCATGGCCAGTCCGGGGAATCCAGCAGCTGGGCAGCACAGTGGCTGTACTCCTAGCCCAGAACTTTCCTGTTACTTCCCAGCTTCCTGCCCTGAACCCCCCATACCTCCCAACCTCCTACCCTAACTCCTGTATCTCTCAACCTCTGCCCTGAGTCCCTGCACACCTCCCAGCCTCCTTCCTTAACTCCTGCAGCCCTCACAGCAGGGGCGCCATTTTAGATTTTGGTGGGGGGGCAGCTACATGTGTACGCCAGCTCCAGCCCCAGCTGCTGCCAATGCCATGCAGCCCCAGCTCTGGCCCCAGCTCCTGCTGCCACCACATGGCCCTGCCCCCCCCCCTCTTCCACCACCGCCAAGCCCACCACACCAACTTACCTTCCACATCAAGGAAGGCGAGTGCTGCAGCATGGCTCTGCTGAGGGGGTGGGCAGGATTACAATTCTTTTTGCATGTCCATGCAGGCGCGCACCTTAGAGGGAACAAAGGCAGCCAAGCAGCAGTTTGCATGAGAGGGTCCTTTTGCTCTGCTTGATGCACCTTGATAAGCCTGCATTTCTTTCACTTCAGTGGAAGAGGGAAGAGGAGTGAACAAAGAAAACTACCTGTGTTCCTCTCATGCCCAGCTAGAGAGGGGAGCCATGAGATAGTATCCTGCTACAGTAGGAAATCGAGGGGTGGCTGCAGCCCCCCCAATGACACCCATGCCTCACCCCCTCACCCACTGCCCTGAGTCTCCACAACTCCCTGCCCTGCCCTCCCTAACCTAATGTCATGAGCCCCCTGCATTCCATCCCACATTTACATTTCTTACAGGTACTCTCCTGTCACTACACCTCTCCAGTAGGGATGTAAGCAACTAGTTGACTAGACAACTACCTGAGAGTGGGTAGTCGAGTAGTGACTCAACTAGTTGCTCCCCCACCTTGCTGTCTCTATCAGAGAGAGGCAGCAAGGGGGGAGCAGGAGCCAGTGCTGGGAGGGAGCTGGCTTAAAAGCCAGTTCCCCCAGCACTGTCTCCGGGATGGCGGGCAGGGGAGGCAGAAGCATAGCAGGGGACCAAGTGCAAGCAAGTAATCAGCTGATTCCCAGCTTGTGCCTGGACCCAGATGCTGCACCTCTGCATTTTAAACATATTAAGAGCCAAAAGGCTCCTTAATACATTTAAAATGCAGAGGTGCAGCGGAAGGGGATGGGAGTAAGCTGGGAATCAGTTGTTCCAGCTTGCTCCCAGTCCCCTTCACCGCTGCATCTCTGCTTTTTAAATATATTAAGAGCCTAGCAGAGCAGCAGCGGGTATAGCTCCTATTCAATTAGATGATTACCCACAATTTAACATCCCTGCTCTCCAACCACTGCCCTGAGGCCTCCCCTAGCCCCCAGTGAGTGTGCAATAAAACAGTACCTGTAAGAAACTTATTACTACTCCGCCCGAATAGGTAAGAAATCGTGATAGTCTGAGCCTCCCCCATAGCACTCAGCTATTAAACAATGGCCAATTTTTTCTGCTGAATGAAATGTGGCTTAGCAAGGCTGTATGGCAATATCAGCACCATGTTTCATTTCAGCTGGATGTGCTTAAATGGGATTAGAATTAAATATACAAAGACCTTTGCAGTTCAATTGCATTCAGAACCATGAACAGCAACAGAGAATATTTTCAGTGTAATATTCATTACTTTGCAGCGTGCATCTAAATGCTTTCACACACAATGCTCTTCCCAATTTTTTTTTTTTTTTTTTTGCTACAAGTAAGGATACACAGCTCTATAGCAATAGCTGTCAGTTAAATAAAAGAGATGGGGTATGTCTACACTACCCCGCTAGTTCGAACTAGCGGGGTAATGTATGCATACCGCACTTGCTAATGAAGCCCGGGATTTGAATTTCCCGGGCTTCATTAGCATAAGCGGGGAGCCGCCATTTTTAAATCCCCGCTGCTTCGAACCCCGTGTAGCGCGGCTACACGGGGCTCGAACTAGGTAGTTCGGACTAGGGTCCTATTCCGAACTACCGGTACTCCTCGTGAAACGAGGTGTACCGGTAGTTCGGAATAGGCACCCTAGTCCGAACTACCTAGTTCGAGCCCCGTGTAGCCGCGCTACACGGGGTTCGAAGCAGCGGGGATTTAAAAATGGCGGCTCCCCGCTTATGCTAATGAAGCCCGGGAAATTCAAATCCCGGGCTTCATTAGCAAGTGCGGTATGCATACATTACCCCGCTAGTTCGAACTAGCGGGGTAGTGTAGACATACCCATGTAGACCCACTCAACAATGTGAAACTCTTTGGTTCTAATTATATATAGAATGGTTGATGACTGGCCTTTTTCTTTTACTTTCTGGCCATAGATAATTTAATGAGGTCTGAGCCTGCAGTCCTCACTCAAAGAAAATTCTCAGGAAAGTCCAGGGAACTGAAGTCTGGGGTTTTGAGCCTGGACTAAAGGACTGGAGCCTTTGGGCACGTCTACACAGCAGGGCTAAACTTGAAATAAACTACACAACTTGAGCTACGCTAATTGTGTAGCTTACGTCGAAATAGCTTATTTGGGCACAGTCTACACAGCAGTTATTTCATGATAGAGCACTCTTCCCCGACTTCCCTTACTCCTCATACAATGAGGGTTACAGGAGTCGGAGTAAGCAGTCCTCCAGCTCAACATTGTGTCACAATAACTGCTAGACGCAGACTATGTTATTTCATAATAACTGGCTGCTATGTAGACATAGCCATAAAGAACAGTGATTCTTCCTGGCAGAGAGCCAGGAGAAGAGAGGGATGAAGAATGCAAAACATGAAAAAATGTGGAAAACGACTTATTCGGAGCCAAATTTCAATATCGTCACTCTCAGCAAATAGTACCGTACGCTACAAGCAGTTCATTGACATCCACGCGACTACATGGGGAGTCAGGTACTCCTCAGTGTGAGTGAGGGTATAAAATGTGGCCCCTATTTTGCCATTTTTTAAAGAAAAAGGTGTGTTTTAACACAGACTAGGAACTTTTTCATGTGCAGTGTAATTAGGCCTCCCATTCTGAGTTCTTAATAGAACAAGAGAGGCTAACAGTGTTAGACTCGTTACAATGTAATAATATACTTGCAATAAAGTGATTATATTGTATAGTGCAGTAGATACAAAATATAAATGATTGTGCAAACTTCTTTTGAATAATATTTGCCATGATAATAACTGAAGATAGTGAATCATTAGATTAAACTAAGCTTTCACTTTTCTGTGCTCTTTTACTAAAATTCACATTTCTTTTATTGTCCTTAGGTCCCATGTTCTTCCTTGCTTGCTTTAGTGTGGCTGCAGGACTCGCATTGTTCATGTACTGCTGTACCCCAGGTAATCGACTCTGGAATTGTTTTGAAGGAAACTGTTTATTCTCGGTCACCTTACCATAAAATACATGTGAAGATAGGCCTGCCAACAGGAATTTCAGACCCCAGGACAGCACAATCAATGCTCCCCCCTCTGGCCGCCCCACCCCCCATCCTCCTCTCTCAGACAAAGCCACAAGCCACCCCTACACATACCTGGAGAAACCCAAAGTGATACCCCTCAGTCAGAGGACCCCGTGATGGGTTGCAGCCCCAACCCCCACCTGCCCAGAGGTGCCCCTCCCACTTGCCTTCCCCTCTCTGCCCCGCCCCCCAAGCTCTGCCTCCCACCATTTCTGTGCCCTGCTCATTCCCTTTTCCTCTTTGTCTCTCCACCCAACTCTGCCCCCCACTAGTTCTGTGCCCAGCTCGGCTCCTTCCCCTCATTGCCCCCCAAGACCTCCCAGCCCAGCTCCCTCCCCTATCCAGCCACCCCCAGCTAGCTCTGCCCCTCAGTTCCTTTCTCCCAGCCCCTGCCTACCTCTGTCTCCACCCCTCTGCTCTTTTCCCCTTCCAGCCCAGCACCCCCCAGCCATCCCAGCCCAGTTCCTCTGCCCAACTTGGTCCTCACTCCCCACAGTTCCATGCCCAGCTCTTACCCCAGAACTCGGCTCCTTCCTTTCCAGCCTGGCTCTCCCCTCACTACTCACTCACCGGCTACAAAGTTGCAGCCATTTCTGCCACAGCCCAGCCAGCTTCTCACCCTAGTTCTGCCTTCCCAGCACAGCTGGGGTTTGTTGTCCTTACTCACCCTCTGGCCAACTATGGGCCATTCCTGCCCCGGCACTGTCTGGTGGGATATACCACCGGCCCGGCAGAGCTGCTTTGCAGTCCGTGGCAGGCTCTGCGACTCAGGAGAGTGCCTAGGAGCCCTGCAGCCCACCTGGGCTTGTAAAAAGGTCCAGGTCTGGCAGTCGCCAGAGGGCCCAGAGGCCCATTAAATGGCTCAGGCCCCTAGACAATTGCCCTCTTTGCCTCCCCCATCAGCAGGCCTGTTTGACGGATTCACTGTGTCTTGAATAAAAGCTGGTTTTACACTAGAGCTAATGGAAGATGTTCATTGTTCATTAAGGAGGTTAGACTGCAACCTGTGCACTGGGGGTACTTAATAAAAAGCCGAGAAACAAGAAGAGTCACTTTTAAAAGATCTAAACCATAGTGTGGGGAACCCCCATTGCTACAGCAGACAGAGGGGATTCATGCTTCCAAATTAGAAAACTTATTTAAGTAGCAAATCGAAATCTAATCAGTGCCTGCACTCTCGGTTACCTTATCACAAGGCGTCTCAGAGGAGTAGCCGTGTTAGTCCATAACTTTAAAAACAACAAGTAGTCCCGTGGCACCTTAGAGCAGTATTTCCCAATTTTATTTGGTCACGGAACCCCTAGAGTTGCCTTAAAAAAAAGAAAAAAAGGCCCCTGCCGCGTTTTGTTGAGCCAAAAAAAAAAGCCCTTGGCCATGGCTCTGTCTCTTTAACAGGGGGCAGGGGGAGTGCCGGCTCTTTGCGGAACCCTTGCTTTCGCTTCGCGGATCCCCAGGGTTCCCCGGAGCACCAATTGGGAAACACTGCCTTAGGGGTATGTCTACACTACAGCACTAATTCGAACTAACTTAGCTAATTCGAATTAGCACATCTAGACTTAAAAACAAGTTTGAACTAGCATGTCCACACTGAGTGGACCCTGAACTGAGGTTAAGGCTGGCCGGAAGCAGTGCCGGCAGGGCATCAGATTAGGACTTAAGAGTGTGGAGCTGCTGCCTCAGGCTAGCCGAGGACTGTGCTTAAAGGGACCCGACCCGACCCCCACCCCGGACAGACAGTTCTCAGGGGTCCCCCGCTTGCAAAGCAGTCCTGGTTTGGAGTGCCCTGAGTGCCCACACTGGGCACATCACAGTACTCAGCCATCAGCCCGGCTGCACTTGCCGCAGGCTGCCATCCGGAGGGGGGGGGTCAATCAAGGGGCTTCAGGAGAGTTTCCACCCCGAGGAGCCCGCAGAGCCAGCCCAGTCCTCCCCATCGGGGGCTTGTACCCCATTCCTCCCTCACCTCCTTCCACTTACCCCTCCCTAGCCCCCCTTCCTGATGTACAAAATAAAGGACATGTGTGTTCAAAAATAGAAACTCTCTTTACTGAACAAAGCTCGGGGAGACTGGGAAAAGAAGGTGGGAGAGGGGAAGAGAGAGGGTGGGAGAGGGGAGGGCAACTAAAATGATCAGGGGTTTGGAACAGGTCCCATATGAAGAGAGGCTAAAGAGACTGGGACTTCTCAGCTTAGAAAAGAGGAGACTGAGGGGGGATATGATAGAGGTCTATAAAAGCATGAGTGGTATGGAGAGGGTGCATAAAGAAAAGTTCTTCATTAGTTCCCATAATAGAAGGACTAAAGGACACCAAATGAAATGAATGGGTAGCAGGCTTCAAACTAACAACAGAAAGTTCTTCTTCACAAAGCAAATAGTCAACCTGTGGAACTCCTTGCTGCAGGAGGCTGTGAAGGCTAGAACTCAAACAGAGTTTAAAGAGAAGTGAGATAAAGTCATAGAGGTTGGGTCCATGGAGTGGTATTAGCCAAGGGGTAGAAATGGTGTCCCTGGCCTCTGTTTGTGGAAGCTGGAGATGGATGGCACGAGACAAATGGCTTGGTCACTGTCTTCGGTCCATCCCCTCCAGGGTCCCTAGGGTTGGTCTGACCCAGTACGGCCATTGTAAGCTCAGGGCTCAGGGTCGGGGGTCTCAGTGGACCACCTTGATTTTCATGCCAACCTGCTCCTGGGTGGCCAGGCTGGCAGCCATCCTGCCCTAGATGGCCACTTTCCTGTGCCTAGTGCGGAGGTCGTGGATGGGGTCCACGATGTCTGCACTAGACCAGGCGGGTGCCCGCCTCTTGCGGACCTAGGCAGGCTCCTGGGAGCCGCCAGCCTGGTCCCGGGAAGAGGGGGAGGGCTGGGGGGCATCGGGTGGGTGGCTCGAGCCGTGCCAGGTGCAGGGTCTGCTAGCTGGGTGCTGGCAGGCCTGCACCTGGCACGGGCACCGTAGCCAGCCCGTGCCCCTTTAAGGGCTCCGGGGCCGGGAGGGGGGCAGAAGAGTTTCCCTGGTGGTGCCCAGAGTGGCCACCAGGGAAAGCTGGGGAGGGCTAGCCTCCCACTAGTTCGAATTAAGTGGCTACACAGCCCTTAATTCGAACTAGTTAATTTGAACTAGGTGTTAGTCCTCGTAGAATGAGGTTTACCTAGTTCGAATTAAGTGCTCCGCTAGTTCGAATTAAGTTCAAACTAGCGGTTTGCCTGTGTAGCGCCTATCAAAGTTAATTCGAACTAACGGCTGTTAGTTCGAATTAACTTTGTAGTGTAGACATACCCTTAGAGACTAACATAAATATATGTCTATAGCATCATGAGCTTTTGTGGGCAAAACCCACTTCCTCAGATGCGATAATCTTGAGTGTAGAAACCCTCCCTCTCCCTGCAGATTCTGAAAGGTCCCCTTTTTTAATCCACTCAAAATCATCTCATCTGAAGAAGGATAAATTGACCTTCGTTGTCACTACTCTGTGAAGGCACCACAATAAATAGCTCTAAGTACGTCGACCATAGCTATGCTCTTCATGCAGCTGAAGTTGCATAATTTAGATCGATCTTCCCACATCGGCTATGTCTAGACTGCAAGCCTCTTTCAAAAGAGGCTTTTTTGAAAGATACTTTCTAAAAAGCCTCTTTTGAAAAAGAGTGTCTAGACTACAACCAGTACTTTTGAAAAAGCAAGCCGCTTTTTCGAAAGAGAGCACCCAAGCAGTCTGGATGCTCTCTTTCGAAAAAGCACAGTTTGAATTACATAGTGCCTGTTTTCGAAAGAGCACTTTCAAAAAAAGGCATTTTTCCTCGTAAAACGAGTTTTTTCGCAGTCAAAAAAACTGCTGCGTTCTTTCGATTTACTTTTGAAAGAACACAGAGCAGTCTAGATGCAGGGGAAGTTTTTTCAAAAAAAGGCCACTTTTTTCCGAAAAAACCCTGTAGTCTAGACACACACACAGTGTAAAAGAGCCTTCATCAATGTTATTGCCTTAATGGACTCTCTGCCAGTGGAGGATTGGTGTAATGGAACAGACCTGTGCCCTGACTCTCCCTCCTCTCCCCACACTTACCCCTTACAAGCAAAAGGCACAGCATCTGGCAACGGTATTGATGCAAGACTAGGGAGTTCCCCGATAGCTGAGGAATTCAGTGATGGGAATCTGACTGAGACTTGATTATGGCCTCTTTCTGCTGCCTGAGTGAGGCTAATGAGCCGTATTGTGGCTTTGTGAATCCCACCCTTCAGAGTATTTCAACTTTATTTGCTTCTCCTGAGAAAGATACTGCCTGGGCCCTAATTACCTTGGCAAATTATGTCATAACTTGAGCTTTGTGTATTTACCACCAGGGTGCTAGTCTTTTTCTTTTGTAGGAGATTTGCTGTTTTGGGGGAGGGGATTGATTTTGTTTGTTTTGTTTTATTTTGTTTTGCTTAATGCCGCTCATTACAGTGGGCAAATGCTGC
This sequence comes from Pelodiscus sinensis, assembly GCF_052426305.1. Taxonomy (NCBI): domain Eukaryota; kingdom Metazoa; phylum Chordata; order Testudines; family Trionychidae; genus Pelodiscus; species Pelodiscus sinensis. The sequence continues at coordinate 20,471,425 of NC_143062.1, read as the reverse complement.
TCACCTGCCACAGCGCCAGAGTTTACATATAACAATTCAAATAAGAGTTAACAGTGTGAAGCAGCTGCAAAAAAGCCTGCTATCATTCTGGGATGCATTCAGAAGTGTGTCAGATTAAAGACATAGGAAATAATTATTCTGCTGTGCTCTGCTCTGCTCATCCCTGGGGAGGCCTCAGCTGAAGTATTGTGTCTAATTCTGGGTGCTACAGTAGGAAAGATGTGGACAAATTGGTAAGAATCTACAGGAGAGCAACAAAAATAAGACCAGGTGGAGCAACTCTGATCTAGGAGGACAGGTTAAAAAAACTGGGCATATTTTTCTCAAGAGAAAGGGGGAGTCTGAGGGCTGTGACCAGTTCTTCTCCATGTTAGGGATGTGAATGGTTAATGGATGAGGCTTCCTGTTCTGGTTAACCGGTAGGGGCTGCCTCAGCCCCATGGGTTTCACCACAGGCAAAGCTGTCAGCGACAAGGTTAAGAGGGTCTCTCTCCTCCCCTTTAACCATAATATTTAACCAGTTAACCAATTAAACTGTATTTTACATCCCTACTCAATGTCCACCGAAGATAGGATAAGAAGTAATGGGCTTAGCCAGAAGCAACGGAGATTGAGGTCAGATATTAGGAAAAAACTTGCTAACTATAAGGGTCATTCAGTTCTGGAACAGTCTTTTGAAGGAGTTTATGGAATCCCCATTGGAGAATTTTTTTTAAGAACTGGTTGGACATACAGCTGTCAGGGGTAGCGAAGGTTTACTTGGTCCTGCTTCCATACAGGGATTGGATCTGAATACATCTCATAGTCCTTTCCAGCCCTAAGTTTCTATGATTCTGCCTCCTTGAATCTCTCCGGGTATGTCTACACTACCACCCTAGTTCGAACTAGGGAGGTAATATAGTCAACCGGAGTTGCAAATGAAGCCCAGGATTTGAATTTCCCGGGCTTCATTTACATGTTGCCGGGCGCTGCCATTTTTAAATGTCTGCTACTTCGGACTCCGTGCCCCGCGGCTACACGCGGCACGAACCAGGTAGTTTGGACTAGGCTTCCTATTCCAAACTACCTGTACAACTCCATGAGGAGTACAGGTAGTTCGGAATAGGAAGCCTAGTCCGAACTACCTAGTTCGTGCCGCGTGTAGCCGCGGGGCACGGAGTCCGAAGTAGCGGACATTTAAAAACGGCGGCGCCCGGCAATATGCAAATGAAGCCCGGGAAATTCAAATCCCGGACTTTATTTGCAACTCCGGTTGACTACATTACCACCCTAGTTCGAACTAGGGTGGTAGTGTAGACATACCCTCCCATCCTAGCTTCAATTGTACGCAGCGTTCTTTATTATTTCCCCAGAGCTCTAGTGCTAGCTGACAAGCACGGCCCAAGGAAAACTTAAGGAAAAGAGATAATGTTAATAAATATTGAAGGTGTGTCAAAAGACCCATAGATTTTTTTTTTCCACTCTAGATTCTGAATTTTTTGAAATCAGAGGTCCCTTGGCTGGGCTTTTCTGTTCAGTTAGTTTACAAAGTACTCACAGGAAAAAGTTCTCCCCAGAAGCGTGTATGTAAAGAATCTTTGCAAAACACTGTTTATTAAAACTGTACTTGTTAATTGACTAGTTTACATTCTTTTTTCTCTCCTATGTTTTTGTTTTAGATCCAAAAGTAATAGGAGGAGCCAAGAAAGTATTGGGATTTTCTCCTATTATCATAGGAAGACATGTTAGAAATATTTGTATGGTATATATAGAAGACACATCAAGGAAAAATTAAGGAAAAACTACTTCTTCAGTCTTCTATGCAGTATACCTGCCAATGGAAAAACAAATATATATATATACACACACTATATATTATACCAAAGATATCATTAACTGGCTTTAGCAGTAAATATGCTGCTTCAAGGTGCTTCCTAAGGGTCAACTATATATGAACTTGGGGAAATGGATCATTTATTTTTGTAAATGCTTCTTTTAAAATATTTATCATTTGGGGTGACTATTTTTAATACCTTAAATGCATATCCTAAGCAATTATAGCTCATAAGCCATGTTTGTGTATTTGTGTTTTATACTGGTGTAGAGGAACAGCATTTTAAAGGATGTAATTCTATTTTTTACTGGTTCATTTAAGAATGACACTTAAAAAAACTAGAGCAACCCAAAGCCTTACTAAGAGATGGACCTAATCTTTTGTGTCAGGATTGTTCATTCCTATCTGTATTACTTATGCTACATGAGTTCAGAGTTAGAGGCACTATCAATGTTCCCTCTAATCTTTTCCATTCATATGTGGATATTTTCCATTCAGGTGCAGAATACATTTTATGTGCAATGAGGCATGTGCAAATGTGCACCACAAACAGAAACACAAACCTGGCTGTGGGTGCTCTGCTAATCAGCTGGGTGGCATGGGAATGTTTCCTAACTGACCACACAAGTGTACAGCTTCCAGGGAACGCTGGTCACTGTCCTACAAGGCTCAGCAGTGAAGGTACGTCTAGACTGCAGTGCTATTTTGGGATACTAGTGTTATCCCAAAATAGCTATTCCGCGTCTTTTGAACCAGCCCGTTATTTCAAAATAGATTTCGAAATAATGGGCTCGCTATTCCGACATACCTGTAACCCTCGTTCCATAAAAATTTAGATTGAATTAAAATATGCAATTTGTGTAGCTCAGATGCACCCTGAGTGTATTCAAACCCTTGCAAGGCTTCCTGACTGCCATTGCTGGAAACTCTTAGCATTGTGATAATATAGTGATGTTGGGTAAGCTTCACACAATGGCCCATTGTCTCTGTGGGATGGCAGAAATATAAAGCTTTTGATACTGTAGGTTTTTCAGATATACATAGTAACTTCTTTCCTTTCCAGGGAAGCTGATTTAGTTTTGGTATGGCCAGAAAATTGAAGTTGTCCAGAATATTTGACAGTCACTTGGGAACTAATCAAAGCCACTTGATGGGTTTTGTTTATGGCTGAAAAGATGTATTTTAACATGAAGCGCTGTAAGATTTTCTAAGGCAGCTTGATCACACATTAGATTGTTTCTTCTGTGGGTAAAATCCTGAAACAACAAAGAGTTGGTGTAAGGCTAAAGCATGTGTACAGGAAGTACAGGGAGCCAGGACTGAAAATAAGATTGGGGGTTGTTTGATTGTTTGTTTTGCTTTTTGGTCCCAATCCTGCTCTCACTGATGTCAGTACAAGTTTTCTTTCCTCTTATTCATTCTCCCCGCATATGGTTTTCTTGGTTACAAGTAGTGATATTCACAACGGGTGGGTTCTCTCATGACCTACTCCAATGTATAAAAGAAGCTGGAGAGAACCTTCCTCAAATTGTTTGGTAAAGCAATCTCTTCTCTAATCCCATCTTCATGAGGAATGTTTTGCCCATCTGTTTTTAATTGAATGGCTATGCCTTGATTTTCCTTCATATCCCCATGGACGCAGTTAATCACAGTGGGTGATACACTGCAGTGTTTTTCTGGAAAAATGGATGTTTTTCCGGAAAAACTACACTTATGTCCACACTATAGTTGCCTTCTTTTGACAGAAAGTTGAAAGAACGCAGGGGTTTTTCCAACAGCAGTAAACCTCTTTCTACGAGGAAGAAGCCTTTTCCCAAAAGAGCTGTTTCAGAAAAAGGCAAGTGTGGACGGAGAAGAGGGTTTTTTTAATTTTTTTTCGAAAGAAGAGGCCTCCAGGAAAAAGCATAGGTGCCTCAGTGGCCACTCCGTCCATAGTAATCACAACTTAAATGTGAGATAGCATCCATTGAAAGGCTAGAAATGTGAGATTGCTAAAAGCTTAAATGCAAGATAGCTTTTGCTGTGTAGATGCTCTCTTTTGAAAGAAGTTTTTCCGGAAGATCTCTTCTGCAAAAGCGTTTTCCAAAAGAAGCTGGCAGTCTAGACATAGCCAGTAACAGGTACTAGCTTCATGTGTTGCAGATTTTCAAGTCTTTCATGGTTGACTCTCAAGTACCCCAGTCTGGGGCATGTCTATGTAGGAAAGTTATACCAATGTAAACTACGGTGTGGATGTAAATCACTGCAGTTGTGGAATAAGAGAGGGATTTATGGGATATTATCACATTGTAAACGGTTGAAGCTAAAACAATTTTAAAAAATAACAACCTCTACTGGTATAAGTATACCAATATAACAGGTAAAAGGTCTCATGTAGATAGGTCCCAGTCTATGAAATCTCCCTCCCGTGGAGAATAGGTTTCTAGGACTACTCCTGGTATTGCTTCATCTTAGGGCAAAACCTGTTTGCACATCTTGTTTCACCACATTTATAGCATAGTTTTCCCCAAGACCCATCTTTCTGAAAAATAGGATAAGTCTGAGAACCCCTTGCCCTTATGGCCACCCTATAAAGGGACCCAGTCTTCCCAATGTGGAAATATGTTTTGTATTGTCTCCTGGCATCTCAGGGCCTTTCCACACTGGAATCTGATCAGATTTAGCAACTGCCCCTAAAGGACTCAATCCTCAGATACAGACCAGAGGTTACAGAATGGAATGAAGTATATAAGTCCTGATAGACAGGGTCCTTGTTATAGCGCCTCTGGCACTGTCAGCAAGTGTCTCTTCAGGCATCTTGATAGGTAGATGTCCCCATCACCATCCAAAGAGTAGTAAAAAGTTGTCCATAGGTCTTTTCCCTGGGCTGTTTAGTTTTGGACTGTAACCTCCGATATTTTGATTTACACTTTCTCCTCATTCTAATCTAAAGTGGACTTTTTTCCACTTAGAACCTAAGCAACACTCCCTTGTGGCAAAGGGCCTGGATGAATGGTTTGGCTTATATATAACACCAGTGCACCAGTCAGTCAGGTAAAGACAAAAGGTCCTTTATGGATGCTGCCCTGCCCCAGCTTGGGACAGAAAAAGGGCTGGCATAGCAATAATCAACTAACTAACCAGTCAAAACACACCCCAAGAGTTGTCAGCATTAACAGTTTGATTAGGCAGATTTCAGGCAGCACCTATTGGCTAGTCTCCCCTCCCCCATCCTCACACACCTCCTTACTGATCTGTTCCTAACATTTATACAATTTCCTGAGGTTTCAAGGGGCTAATCTGGTACAGTCTGTAGTGTGATCCAGTAAACAATAGCTGATTTCCTGGGTTATAATCTCCCAAACTAAAACCTGAAGAGGAGGTGGGGACCACCCAACAGAAACATGGTAGCCTCTTCAGGTGATTAACGGTTCTATGACATACACCTGTCATCATTCATGGGACCTGCATGCCCATAAATGAATGGCAATGGCTCTGATCCAGCAAGGGATGGAAGCATATATCTAATGTCAAACATGTGAGTAGTTCCATTGATGTCAGTGGGATTACTCATGTGTTTTAAGTGCCTCCCTGAATTAGGGCTTTCACTAGAATATCTGGGATTTTTTTTTCCAAATTTCTGAGCACCACAAAAAAGGTTGCAAGGACTGGATAGTTTGCACCTAAGAATTCATCTGACTGTAGGCTGATTGTAAGATCAAAATCAAGGGCACAGTATTCAGGTTGCAAATTAAGTTATTTTCCAGCTTTAAACTCTTGTATATCTTCACATAAATGCCTTCTTGCTCCAAAGAGAACCCACATTATCCTCTTAAAACAACTGATCTTGTTATACATTCTTCCTTCTGAGGCAAATTTCACAAGAAGCAATAGCAACTCTGGAGAGCAGAGGGGGTGAAGGAGACAGGACCAGTTTTCTGAATAACAGACCCCTCAGAATATTTTCAGGAATATGTGACCAATTGAGGAAGAGCTGAAAGAGGAAATGTCAGTAGGAGTTTGGCCATTGGAGGCAGAAGGCAGGCATAACTAGACTGCATGGTTTGCCTGATGACATTTCTAAATCTGTACTTTAAGTGGTGTAACTCAGGGTGCATCTACACTGCACCGTTATTTCGAGATAACTAGCGTTATTTCAAAATAACAATGCAAGCATCTACACAGCCATTCTGTTATTTCAAAATAATTTTAAAATAACTGACAGCTTATTCCAAAATCTGTAAACCTCATTCTATGAGGAATAACGCCTCTTCCAAAATAGCTATTTCAAAATAAGGATGCTCCACTGCTGCTATTTTGAAATAGCCCCACTGCAGGGCCATTCTAAGTTATTCCTCCCCAGTGCCTCCTGGGGCTCAAAATCGAGATAGCATGTCCACATTAGGGAACTAATTTTGAAGCTTCCCTGCAGTGTAGACGTGCTATTTCGAAATAAGCTATTTTGGAATAACTACTCTGGACTAGCTTATTTTGAAATAGCCGTGCAGTGTAGATGTACCCTAAGTTACGTTCATCAGAGGAGCTCCTCATTTTCGTACACATACAGCAAGGTCAGGAGTGGATCATGGGACTATTTGAATATGTAAAATAAAATGGACATGAATAAAGATTCTGTGCAAAAGAAATATCATTTTCCCTTACCCAGCAGAGCAGTATGTGTAGATGCATTTTCCTCCATCTGCACCATCATCTCTCATGTTTATTTTGATCTATTACCCACAGGATCAGGGAAACTTATTATAGGAAAAACTGTGACAGTCCTTGCAGCATTTCCTATAAAATTGCCATGAGCACTACCCACAGCTCTGCTGCAGAGCTGCACACTGATCCAGCATCGTGCCTACCTCCAAGTTGGAAAGTGCTTTAATTATATTCTGTTCTTCCTGTGTCTTGGCCGTGTAGTTAGAGCCAGAGCAATTGTCTTCCTAGCACCCCATATCTAATTTATAACATCTAAACCCAAATGTGAGTCTCCCTGTGCTACTTAAATTCCACAGGGGAGCTTCTCTCAGGGAAATGAAATACAACACTCCTAATATGTAAAAGTGTTTTAAATCTTTGTGCCAAGCTGTATGGGAAACCTCATTAGAGTGAGATGATTTCTGTTTATAGCAAAAGCACTGAATGAAACAGAGTCATCTCAGACAGCCACATCTCATTTTGATGCAAATACAGCAGCCTTGTTACTACTAAGCAGCTTCTCTGGGTCTAGATTAGCCACTCTAGTGTTCCCTGGACAAAAAGACTTTAAAGTGTGATTTGTTGTGAGTGACTGTCGAAATCCTACAGAAAGAATCGGTATTTTGTATGCTTTGAAGGCCAATTCTGCCACACTATCTCACTGACTGGTAATAGCCTCTACCAGCAATTCCACCGCAATACCCAGGGATTGGGATCCTACTCAACGTAAGGATGCCAGAATGTGCTCCTGACATGGGAAAGCACACAGCACCCCAAAGCACCTCAAAGTTGCCCCAGGGCCCAGCAATTTAAAAAGGCCTGGGGCTCCCAGCCGCTGTTATTCCAGCTGCGGCAGTGACTGGAGCCCTGAGCCCTTTAAATCGCTGCCAGAGCACTGCACAGTGCACTCCAGGTGGCTTTCAGGACTGGCTGGCAGCAGTGTGGGGAGGAGCCAGTGCGGCATGCTTCAGGCAGTACTGAGGGCTGGTTGCCCCCAGCTCTGCCCTTAGGCCTGAGTCCCTACCCCTTCTGGGGGCATGACGCCAGGCCCCCCCACACTTTGTCCAGGGGCCTGGCAAGTCTGTTAGCATCCCTGCAGCTGTTGGCTGGACACCCAGCTCTGAAGGTGGTGCTGCCACCAGCAGCAGCAGCAAAGTAAGGATGGCATGGCATGGTGTTGCCACCCGGACGTCTGCGCTGTGGCTGGCGGCAGTGCTGCTGTTAGAACTCTGTGCACAGTGAGGGTTTTCCCCTGAAGCTTGACATCCCCTCCCCTCCTTTGAATATGTTCTGTACCCCCAGGGGGCCTGCATCCTTCAGTTGAGACCCTCCACACCTATGGCCTCTTGAGCTCCCTTTCCGCCTTCCATTCCTATAATTCTTTTATTATTTATTTTACTTGACATAAATAAAGTTCTCTTTTGGATCACTCCATCTATTGGGATAGAGTCAAATCTCCCTGCAAAACTAAAATAAAAGCCTGCCATTAAAGTATTCACACCATAATGTTTAGACCCTATTCCTGCAAGGATTTACACATTTACTTAACTTCACGCATATGGAAGTAATCCCGCCTGTGTATATTTAAGTAGCAGTTAAGAGCCCACTGGATCAAAGTTATTTTCTAGATTATGGGGAGGGGGGGGAGGTTACTACATTGAACAATTGTTCCTGTGTGTCTGCTAAGGATTTAATATAGCTCAGCCATATTTTTAGCATCCTCCAACCTACTCAAAGTTAACTGACTATGCACAGACAGAGCTGTGTAGAGAGGGAAGAAATCTGCTGTTCCTCCATGCCTGAAACCATAGCCTCACGTTACAGTAGCATTGTGGAACGGGGTGGGGAGGGCGTTGTCCAGCACATCTGTTAAATCACTGATTTACTGGCTGTACAATACCTCCCACCCACCCAAAACAAACCAGCCCTCTGCATTGTCCTGGTCCAAACCTTTGCAGTGTATGGAGACTGTCTCGGATTGCCAGCCTTTAGCCTCTGCGAAACAACACTTCTTTTGCTTTCAGAGTCGTGCGGGGGCACGGCAGGGAAGTGCGACAGGTCCTCTCCTCCCCTCCCCCCAAAGTGCATGCAGTCCAATTTAAATGATTGCTGACATTCTACTGAACTTTTTTCCCCTCTGGTTTCTGTCATGAATGGGCCGTTTGATTTAGATCAAAACAGAGCTGCCTCTAGTCACCACAATCATGATGTCAAACCTCATCTGATTCAAAGAGAAGAGGTGGGCAATATTCTGATCTTTAGTCCTTGCCAATAAAGCAAGCAGGCTGACTGCCTGTAAATACTTAAACCAGGCTGAGTGGGCCATCTGTATCCAAAGGGAAAGGGAAACAAAATGACACATCACACAATAGGTTTGTACAACTCCATTTGCACTGTTTAAAGCATGACTTGTCTGCTTTATTGGCTGCTGTATTAAAGTGTTAAATCACTTAGGAACATGCTGGGTACTTCAGCTTTAGTTGGGCTTCTCCAAGCCCCATAGGAAAGTTGGCTCCTCAATTCCCACTGCTTTCAATGGGACTTAGCAACTTTGACTATTTCAGCGTTTGTGTCCTGTTTGTAGTACTGTATGTAACTATCACTTGTGGCTTTGTTTTGGAACATTGTATACAGTAATAATAGCAAAATAATCATAAAAATATATTAATATACAATCTTTCAATCTGAGCTTTTTTTATTAGAGAATTATATATACACCCATTAGTCCAGGAAATTCTCTGAATTCTTGAAAAGTCTGGCCAGTGTTAATGTTACCCTAAGAAATGCAAGCTAGCTAGCTAGCATACTGTATGGGTTCAGTATTTTATAGTCAAATAGCCTTGTTCATGTCTTCTGGTGAGAAAATTTAAAATGTAATAGTCGTGTGAGCTAAAGGAAAGTTATGAAGTAAAAATGTTAAACAAAGCTGTAAATTCAACTTACATTTTAATAAAGAATATGGGCTGGGGAGAATATACTGCTGTGTTTTTTCATGTATTTTGTGCTTTGCATTTAAGTCAAGAAGTGCCCTACAATGGGTTACATTGCCTCCTAATGGTTGCTGCATACAGGGCTATATTACCACTTAGGGCATGTCTACACTAGGGAATTATTTAAAAATAACTTATTTCGAAATAGTGTGTCCACACTATGGGGAAGCCTCGAAATTAGTCCGAGGCAGGTTCTCTTAATGTGAACACGCTACCTCAACTTAGAGCCCCACTGGGGAGTAGTTGTTATTGCAAAATAGCTGCAGTGGAATGTCTACACAACTGCTATTTCGAAATAACTATTCCGAAATTAGCATTATTCCTAGTGAAAAACCGGAGTTATTATTTTGAAATAACCAGCCACTTATTTTGAAACAACAGGCTTGGTAGTCTGGATGCTCTGCTTGTTATTTTGAAATAAGGGGAGTTATTTCGAAATAACTCTCTGACTACATCTACACTGGCATGATTTTCCGGAAATGCTTTTAACGGAAAAGTTTTCCGTTAAAAGCATTTTTGGAAAAGAGCATCTAGGTTGGCAGGACGCTTTTCCGCAAAAGCACTTTTTGCGGAAAAGCGTCTGTGGCCAATCTAGACGCGCTTTTCCGCAAAAAAGCCCCGATCGTCATTTTTGCGATCGGGGCTTTTTTGTGGAAAAGAAATCTCTGCTGTCTACACTGGCCTTTTTGCGCAAAAGACTTTTGCCCGAACGGAAGCAGCGTAGTATTTCCGCAAAAGCACTGACAATCTTACATGAGATCGTCAGTGCTTTTGTGGAAATTCAAGCGGACAGTGTAGACAGCTGGCAAGTTTTTCCGCAAAAGCAGATGATTTTGCGGAAAAACTTGCCAGTCTAGACACAGCCTCTATGTAAACCATGGCTTAGAGCCCTGCTTAATTCAGGGCCATGAAAAACACATTAAGGACCATGAAATCTAGTCCTCCCCAATGAAATCTGGTCTTCGGTGTGCTTTTTGCCTATACTATGCCAATTTCACAGGGGAGACACCAGTGTTTCTCAAATTGGGGTCCTGTCCCCAAAGAGATTTTCAGGTGGTCACAAGGTTATTTTAGAGGGAATTGTGGTAATGTCACACTTGTGTTTATGTGGCCTTCAGAGCTGGGCAGCCAGGGAGTGCATAAACCCCAGCTCTGAAGGCAGCAGCAGCGCAGAAGGTTAGCAACACCATACTATGCCATCCTTACATTTGGGCTGCTGTCTTCAGAGATGGGCAGCCAGAGGAATGTGGTTGCTGACTGAGGCTCCAGCTTTGCAGGCAGCGGTGCAGAAGTAAGGATAGCAATACCATACCAGGCCATCCTTATGTCTGCACTTCTGCAGGCGGTGGCTCTGCCCTCAGAGCTGGAATCCTGGCCAGCAGCCACTGTTCTCCAGCTGCCTAGTTCCCAAGGGAGTGCCACCACCTGCAGCAGTGTAGAAATAAGAGACACATTCCCACAACACCCCTCACCACTTATAACTTTGTGATGCCACTGTGACTGGGAGTGCCTGTAACAGCCCTCATTGAAAATGCCAAGGTCAAGGCAGGCTCCAAAAGGGAGAGCGTACATTCCCAACACTGATGGGTAACACTGACGCAAGACTCCCAAACCAGTCACCAACTGTGCTTCTGATCCACACACTGGTTATCTGGAAGCCAAGAAGGAAATCCCAAAACCCTTTTTATTTCATTCTAGTCTCAAGCTCCCAGTCACACTTCGGTCCGGTACAGTGAGAAGTTATTTTAAAACTCCACTCACATATAGAAAAAGTTCTTCTGTCCCCAATGGGTCAGCTTCATTACTAGGTCAGTATAAGTTTGCATCTCACCCAAAATTCCATGCTGCCAGCCAATCCTTTAGTGTCTAAAACTAAAGGATTATTATAATGAAACAAGAAAAACAAGAAGAGAAGTTAAATGATAAAGCAGCCACATATATACAACAACTTCAAAGTTCATCAAGTTCCTAGCAGTACTGGTGAGTCTGCAGGCTTGAAAGTCCAGCTGGAATACATCCATAGATTTGATGGGTCATTCAGTCCCTGTTCAGGGCTTCATCTGTAGAAAGGTTACTCCAGAGGTAAGAAGTGGGAATGAAGACAAATTGGAGAAAACAAAGCTGCCTTTTATATTCCTTTTGCCATGTGGTTTCTACTTCCTTTGTCCCAAACCCAAGTTGCCTGGAAACCTTAGAGTTCTTCCCATAGACATATTCCTACAGACCTTGCTGAGAGTCATAAAGCACAGACGGTGCCTTCTCTCACTGGGACAACTGATGGGCCATCAAGCAAGCTAGGCGGTGCATCACCAAACTGCCCGTGGGTGTCACCGAGGAGCATGGCACAAGCTTTGTAATACAGACAGATCCCCAAACCAAAAATGATACAAACATCTAAATGACATTATCATATTGGGCAGACTACAATTTTTTGCAGATGGTGTATCTGGTATAACTCATTGCTGCCGCAGGGAGTGAAGGGTGGCCCCAACCATGGCTGCCACCCCCGGCCAGGCCCTTCCCCACCATCTATCCCCAAAGCTGTGTCCTCAGGGAATGGGCGATAGGGGGGAGGAAGTGGTGGGGTTTAGGGAATGAGAATGAACAGGCACTGCCTCCCTGGCCTACCAGAACTCCTGGGCCAAAGTGCAATTGCTCCAGCCAGGAGGTTGAGACCCCAGATTCAGGGGCGATTTGATCACAGTCCATGGTTACAGCTACACTATGAGCTAGGAGAGTGACTCCCAGATCAGGTACACAGACTCACACTAGCTGGATGAGAGCTAGTGAGAGTATAAATAGTAACACAGCCTCAGTAGCATGGGCAGTGCAGGCACAGTTAATCCAAGCTTGTGCTGCTGCTACTCATACTACCACAGTCACATCCCACGCTCATGGTGTAGACGTAACTTAGGAGTAGCTTTGTCAGTGATGGAAAAGCTACCACAGCCTTGGGAAGTTGTTTCAATAACTAACTACCCTTATGGTTAAAAAGTAGCACCATATTTCCTGTCTGGATGTATCTGGCTTCAATAGCCAGTCATTAGATCTCGTTAGACTTTTCTCTGCTAGATTGAAGAGTCCATTGTAAATTGTTTGCACCCACATTTTTAATCAAGTTTAGGATGTTTTTCTAAAAGATCTGCTGTATGCAAACAGGACTCAAGTCAGAGCAGGCCTATGGCCTGTGTTATACAGGAGATCAGCCTACATGAACACAGCAATTGGTCCCTTCTGGCTTTATAACCTTTTAAATTAGTTTAGCAGTTTGAGTTTCTGAGCATCAGCACTAACTCAGGGGAGATAATCAGCCCCTCTAGGTATTCCCTGTGTACAATGCAGCCCCACCATATATAGAAAGAACTGGGATTTATGACCCCATCCAATTCTCACTGAGCTGGGGAAAACATACTTAGGCCTTGTCTATACTAACCCACACCTAATCTACTCGCTTCACCTATGCAAATAGTGTAGCTGAAGTCGATGTTCTTACTAGGGATGTAAGTGAATAGCCACGTCAACAACTTGAATTTCCTGTCCCCCTTGCTGCCTCTGAATCAGAGGCAGCAAGAGGGGGGAGCAGGAGCTGGTGCTGGAGGGAGCCAGCTTAAAAGCCGGTTTCCCCCTCCTCCCCCGCACAGTCTCTATAGTGCTGCCTAAAGCAGCAGAAGAGAGGCACAGGGGAGGCTGCTACAAAGCAATAAGCAGCAGCCTCTCTGTGGCTAGCCCCGGCCGCCACGGACAAGGGCTACTGGATTCGGCACAAGCCAGGACTAAGCCAGGCTTGCTCAGTCCCAGCTCGCGCTAGGTCCAGGACCTACCCCTGCTGCAGCTTTGCAGTTTAAATGTAATAGGTACTGGGTTGCCTCACTCCTGGACTGAGTGCCTTCCCTGATCAACTAATCGTGTAGTCGATACAAATTGACTACACAATTAACCAATTACCCACCTCTTAACATCCTTAGTACTTACCATGGTGTCTTGCATGAGGTGCAGCCTGCGTGGGCTGCTTTTCCATCACTGTTAGTCTTCTGGTCCTGGTGGAGCACCAGTGCTGACAGGAGAGCACGCGGAGATAGATTTATTGTGTCTAAGCAGACGCAATAAATCGATGGTCGGTGGATCGATCACTGCAGTAGGTGTAGTGGAGACAAGCCATATGCTTATCATTAAGGATCAGGGGGAGATGGGCCAAGAGCGGTAGAGGAGGTGGGTAATGTCTGCTCTGCCCAGAAAAGAAATTGTGTCCTCTGCCATGTGGGGCATGTGCCTGGGCCAGGCCTGAAGCTAATGAAGCGATAGCAGAGGCTACAAGTCCTTCAGCTCAGTCGGTAAGTGTGTATTTTGTATTTATTTCTCAGACCACAATGAGAAACTGCTGAGCTGGAATTCACATGCAAACCTGACACTCTGAAAAGAGGCTGAAATAGAAACATGGAGTGGTTCTCATATTACAGTAGGTAATTTCCCTTCAGGTACTATGACCTTGGAGATGAGCCACATCCACCCTGATTTAATTAGAACAGCTATCACACTCCCATCTCTGTATCCATTACTTTTTTCTTTTCTCTTCGAGCATCTGAGAAAGTGAGTTGTTTCTCACAAAAAAAAGAAAGCTTATGCCCTAAAACCTTAATAAATGTATTAGTCTTGAAAGTGCCACTGGACTCCTTGTTGTTTTTGCTGAAACAGACTAACACAGCCACTGCTCTGAAAAGAATATTCAGAGATTGCTGCAAATGTCCTTAAAATATACTACAGTACCCTGCGCTGCTCAGATTTGTGGGGCGGGAGACTCAAGAGAGGCTAGCTGTGGGGTCACATTCTGATAATCATCCCGGAAAACACACCCTCTTGTGTTAGAACAGCTGTGTCAATACCTGGGGCTCTACATAATCATATTGGGCTGCACAAACCCTAGCTCACTGTGTTTTCAAAGTTGATCAGTGACACCTAGTGGATGTTTTGTATACATCCATCATTAATACAGTATATAGTTTCTTCTGATCTGATCAATGAACCTTACAATAAAATAATACCTTGTTCCTGGGATTCCCTTGTTTTCCACAACAGAGACTATACATTATTTCTAAACTGATAAATGGAGCAATTTTCATAATTAGTGAAAAGTGACCGACTTGTGTGTCGTCTCTCAAGCTGCTTTGGGATCATCTAGTCTAGCACATAGTAGCAGAGCTAGAAAAAGTTATGAGAAGGGAGTCTAGGCCTTTGAATTATTATTCCTCTTCACTGATCATTCCAAATATCTGGATTTTGCTCCTGTCCTTAAGAGGTGAAGAAAGAATAGCTGTCAAATTCCAGCATAGGAGATTTAGGCACACAGTTCCCATTGACATTGGTAGAAGACTGCTTGGAAAAAATCTCAACCTTTTCTTTTTTCTCTAGAAAAAGATTGTGCTAGCTTTGTTCACATCCTCCCCACCCCAGCCCCGTTATTTTTTGGTGCAATGACCTTTTCATTTGAAAATCAAAGGGAGAGGAGGGCTGTACCAACATAAACAAATCCTGCCCTGCATGCTCACATCACTGAGTATGCAGCCAGCCAGGAGAATTTTTGGGAGGTCTAGTAAGATGATATTTGGACTAGCCCCCAAATTTAACCGACTGTTTTACGTGTATTGTAATGAATGGGATTTTTAGCTTTCCTCCACCCTCTCCTCTATCTGCAGGAGTCAAGTGTGGCTGATCAAGGAAGTGGGCTGGCACGGGTCCTCCATGTAGCTGCAAACACATAACATTAAAAAAACCATCTTGGAAGGGGATTTTTGGACCCCCCAGCTGCTCCCTCTCACTGGGAGATTCTGTATTCCTTTTGGAGGGAATTTAAGCATGTAGAGTACTCAGAATACAAAGTATTTAATGGTCACAGCACTTCTTCAGATGGGTTAATATTATCCCCTTCATTCAATGAGGAAGCTAAGGGAAAAGGTTGTGTGAGTTGACCAAGGGCAAGGAATCAGTGTCAGAGATTAGAATGAATTGTAGGAATGCTTTATTCTTTGCCTACTTTACTAGGCCAGCAGTTTTCAATCAGGGATATGCATACTTCTAGGCTGTGTCTACACTGCACCCCTTTTCTGGAAAAGGGATGCAGATTAGACAAGTCGGAATTGCAAATACAGCGGGGGATTTAAATATCCCCCGCTGCATTTGCATGAGCATGGCTGCCGCTTTTTTCCAGCTCAGGGCTTTGCCGGAAAAAAGTGCCAGTCTAGACGGGGATCTTTTGAAAAATAAAGCCTTTTCCGAAAGGTCCCTTATTCCTGATTTTAAGAGGAATAAGGGACCTTTCGGAAAAGGCTTTATTTTCCGAAAGATCCCGTCTAGACTGGCACTTTTCTCCGGCAAAGCCCTGAGCCGGAAAAAAGCGGCAGCCATGTTCATGCAAATGCAGCGGGGGATATTTAAATCCCCCGCTGCATTTGCAATTCTGACTCGTCTAATCTGCATTCCTTTTCCGGAAAAGGGGTGCAGTGTAGACACAGCCCTAGGGTCTGCAGAGGTCCTCTAGGGAATGCATCAGCTCATCTAGATATTTGACTAATTCTACAACAGGCTACATAAAAAAGCACAAGTGAAGTCAGTACAAACTAGAATTTCATAGAAAGCCTTGTTTATATTGTTTTATATGCAGTGTACACTGAAATGTAAGTACAATATTTACATTCCAATTGCTTTATTTTATAATTACACTGTAGACATGAGACAGTCAGCAATCTGTCAGTACTAGTGTGTTGTGACACTTGTGTTTTTATGGCGGATTTTGTAAGCAAGTAGTTTTTAAGTGAGGTGAAACTTGGGTATACAAGACAAATCAGACTCCTGAAAGGGATCCATAGTCTGGAAAGGCTGAGAGCCACTGCACTAGACTACCTTGCCTCTCAACCTCTCCTCCTAGTGGTCATGCTGGCTGTTCAAGAGAGGTGTGGGTTCTGGTTTAGGCAGCAGAATGGAAGGGAGTCCGTAGCCCCGATGCAAGGAGTGGCCCTCTGGCAATGCCTCCCACTGCCACAAACAAAAACAGCATCTGACTGAAAACTTTGGGACCTGTGCTCGTTTTTATCATGGACTCCCATGGGCAGCCCCTTACACATCTCTATACAGATCAAGATTCACTGTCACTGCAGCTCCTGCTGGTCACACCGAGAAGTAGCTCTTACTCTGAACACGTTGCCCTCTGTCTCACCCATGGTTGCTCTGCGCTCTTACCCCTTTGTGCTCTGGACCTGTGTTGCTCCCAGGACCACAGCATCCCCTTCAGGGCACTGCCCTCCAGCAGTGCCCACTGCTCTGGTTTCTCAGCCCCTTCCGGGGGTTAACAGCCGTCCTCTGTTTCCCACCTGCCACCACAGCAAACTGCAGCTCCAGTCTAGCCCCTCATGCAGCTCCAGTCTAGCCCCTCAACGCAGGAACAAGTCAGATTCTAGAGAGGCCACTCTTAGGTGTGGCAGGATGCAGTGCAAGCAGGAAAGGGGGTGGGGACCCAGGCCCTCCCACTATTCTGGGTCCCAACCCAGGGCTCTCAAGTGGCAGCTTTGTCCTGCCTTCCTTCATTCCTCTTTACTGCCTCCTGTTCCCTCGGCCATTTCCCCATGACCCCTTGCGCCTTCTTGGCCCTTGTGTCAATCAGACTAGCCTCTCTTGCTCTGCTCCCCAAGCCTGCACAGCACTGCTCTATCCACAGTGCTTCTCAGAGAACCTGTCCTGCATCTTCTCTGCTCAGGGCCCAACTGCCCTCTGCTCTGCTGAGCAGCTCCTTATAGCAGGGCCACTCCCACAAGCCACCTTCTCATTGGCTCCTTATAAGCCTCTCTCTGAATGGCCAGGGCTCTGAATGGCCAGAGCCTGCTTTAACCCCTTCCCTTCTGGAGTGGGGTAGCTGCCCCCCCTACAAGATCATAAATAACCTGCAATCTTTGGGAGAAAAGTTAACATCAGCACTGCTTGTTTCCAAAGCTGGCCTTGCAATGAAAAGAGCTTTTATAGCAAACACCCACATATATCGCAAGCTCCTGGCTAGCCATCTTTCCAGCTGCTGCTATATACCCATATTCCTATATCAACCTCCTTCCTGGAGTTACTGACAAACATTGCTAAATTGCATTCCATTATCCCAGTTCTTCTACCACAGCTGCTCTTCTCTCCTCTGCCCTTTTCTTTCCACTGTCAGATCAACTCCCAGAAGTGGCGGCTACATCTCGGTCAACCAATTCCTTATGCTCACATTGGACTACACTGCCCTGGCTCCAGCTGAAATGAGCATCTTTCTGCATTTACAACTCAACTGGGCAGACCTACAGCCTCACCCCTCACTCTCAGAGCTGGTCAGAGCTAAATGTTCATTCATCAAAATATGCTGCCTTCATTGAAGCAAAAATGCATCACAGTGACGTAATGCTTTTTGACATGTTCAGTGGGAAGGTGGCTGACTTCAGTCATTTCCAGTGCAAGAACCAAAAATCTACACTGTTTGCTCTGAAAAGTCTGTTTCTCCACAATTCAGTTTCACAAAAGTGTTCAGAAGTTTTCCTTTGTGTTCAAATGTGGAACGAAAACAAAGAATGTTTGTGACAAAGTGGGCATTTGTCTTACTATTTTGTATGCCTAGTGTCTGTGCCTCAGTTTCCCCTGTGTGCTACATGTTTAACTAGATCAACTGATGACATGACGGGCTCACCCCCTGCAAGAAGCCAGACATCAGTGACCAGCTTGAGAACAAAGAACTGAAGTGGACAGTCTTGCCTGGGAAAACTAACAAAGAACTGAGGGGCCAGAGCGTAGAAGACTGGTACCTCCCTATAATGGAGGTGGGGGGATTACATGACCACCCCATGTGCCTCTCTTGCCCAGTCATCCCTTCCTCTCTGCACCCAGCCCAGGGCTACAGTGTTCTCCCTACCCTACACTACCATGGGGGGGCAGTGGATTCTGCCCTCTTCCAGTGCCTCCCCCACAACAGGCTCAGCTGCTGTACCTGGCATCACAGCAGAGCATGGGACAGAGTCACTTTTGCCTGGGAGGCAGTGAGAATCCATGTAGTCTCTCCCAGGCAGGGAGAGATGAGTGAGCCCCTCTCCCTCCCTGTCCCTGCCAGGCCAATCTGGGGGACACTTGACGCACCTCCCCCCATCTTCCATACACGTTGCCTCTGAGCAACACTCTGGTTCGAGTATGAGCCACTGGAAGTAAGACACGTGTTCCTGGTCTGGGGGCAAATGGGACCATTCAACAGAGGTGTCTGAGCCCACTTTGGCTCCGGACTGACCCAGATGGACTTTGCTGAAACTTTCTAAGAACTTTCCATGTCATAATAAACCCTTCTGCTTTTACAGGTGCATGCCTCCCTTTGGGTGTGCAAGCCATCCCCAGGGGTCCAGTTCAAGAGGACTCATTGAGGGGAGCTCATGGAGTGAGGCAGAGAGGCTGAAGCCATCGAGGTTCAGCCCCAGGAGGCGGTGAAGCCAAAGGGGCTTTCCCCAGTGAGAGAATGTGACCCTAAGGTGGTTGGCACTCTTAAGGGTCCATCCCAGGAACTGTTCCAGAGCCATGTGAGAGCACCAGCCCTGTGGCTCCATGGCACTGTTGCAGGGTGTAGTGATGCCTGTACAAAGACTGGTCTGTTCTCCCGTGGTTAGACTCAGACGTGTATTCCATGTCACCATCATCTTTGGCTCAAATGTAAGAAAGCCAGAAACTAGCTGACTGCAAAACAGACCCCACTGAGAACCCTCCCAGGCATTGGCATTAGCCATGGGGGGAGAGGGTGTAACACTGCACGCCTTATGCACAGATATGCTGTAACCACTTTCAAGGGTGAAGTGGTTTTTAAGGAATGTTCATGCTGATATCAAACAAGGCCCTTAAATTCCCAGTCCCGTGGCCTTCCCACGCTGCCTCATGCTCTACCTCTGATCATCCAAGGCAGCTAGGCTTTGGTGGGGTAAGAGCCTTCAAGGGACTTAGTGTATGTGGCAAAGGAGCCATTCTTGCATTGCCTCTGAGTGTGCAGGCCTGTACTTGCTTACGGGGCAGGAACGGAAGAGTGGTTTTTGAGGCAGCTACCTGAGCTGTTCCACACTCGCCTGCCAAGCGCTTTGGTTGAATATCGCATTATTCTGTGGCCCGAGTCTCTTGGCAGTAGGTGAAGCTAGTTCAGACCGGAACTTGCAGCTGTCTAGGGGGAGGCTCACTCACGGGAGGCGTTCAGTTCCTTGGCAGGCTGGGACATTCTCTGACATCTCGGATGACTCATATTTCCTGACCGGGCTTTTTTGCCAGATGAGCGGAAACTTAAAAGTAACTTTTTGCCTCGCACGCTAATGGTGGGGAATACACAAAATGCTGCCGTTTGCCTCGCCTATAACAGATCATCCTGGAAAACGGTTCCTTGCACTTGTCTAATCGATCTTCTTTTATAATCTTGGTTCTGTCACTGAATTTTCCTTCTTGTGAGAAGTGCTGACCAAAGCCAGACAAAGCTCACCCAGGAGGGGTTCACACTGCTGACTTGATCTCTGGAAATACACGGCATATCTCAACAGCACCGTGGCCCTATGCCTGGGGAAGAGACCTGGAATGGTGCCCATTTGTGCTGCAGTGCCATGAGGTGGATACATGATCATTATTAGGCAGAGATCATTACATCGTTTCTGTTTTGAGAATAATCCAGAGCTGAAAGTCTGCTCTTCTCACTGCTTAGACCAGTGGTTCTCAAAGCCACATGACCCAATTAGCACACAGCTGCAGCCCAGCCCAGCTGTGTGCTAAAAGCCAGCAGCGTGCTGTTATCTGCTGGCTTCCAACTGCCCAATGTGGAACGATATTGGCTGATGCACAGTGGGGTCAGAGTTGGGGCTGCTGGCCTGCCCCGTGAGGTCTGGGGGCCTGAGGGTGCCTTGTAGTGGGGATCCAGGGTAGGTAGCTGGCTTTCCCTGTGTGGCAAGGATCTGGGGCAGTCACATGGACCCTGTCCAGGACAGCTGTGTGGCAGGGCGCAGGGGTCCTGGGTCGGAGGTTGGCTGCTATCCGGCCCTTGCAACCACTGGCTCAGACAAAAGGAGGATACAGAAGAGGGGGCAAGTTCGGGTTATTGTATATAAGTAAATCCATGCAGTGAAAGCAGAGCTGGGCAACTAGTGGATTTTTTTCAGGTTGAACAAAATGTTGTATTTGATCTGATGCAAATATTTAGTTTCGTTTTGGAGCATGCAAATGAGACGTGGTACTATTCCATGCTTCACCTCATTTGCATACAGCTGCTGCCCGAGTTACGACCACTTCCACTTACGACCATCTGCACTTACGACGAAAGCGGTCGTAAATGTGGATCCAAGTTACGAACGGCGATCCGCGCTTACGAACAGCGCGGTTGCCATGTAACTGTATGGGATCCAAGTTACGAACACTTCGAGTTACTTCAAGTGTTGGTCCGTAACTTGTTCGTAACTTGGGGCGCGGTTGTATTTTTTGCGCAAAACGGGGGCAGTGTAGGCATAGCCTACAGCCGTGGTCACCAACCAGTAGATCGCGAGCTACCGGTAGATCTCAGGGGCTCTAAGAGTAGCTCTTGAGCCCTCTCTGAACTGCGCACCTGCGCAGTACATTTACATTAGATTTCCTCAGGTAATGTAGGCGGGGCTCAAGGAAGGGGCGGGGCAGTAGATCTTCGCCTGTTCTGAGACTTAAAAAGTGACCTTGGGTGTAAAAAGGTTGGAGACCACTGGCCTACAGTGTGTTGGCACTGTGCCTGGACATTATCAAAACATTTTGATTGTTCAATTTGGTTGAAATGTTTTGGCAAACTTGATAAAAATGTGCAAATATTGATCAAAACTGCATTTTTAGCAAACATGCTATTAGCCAAAATAAATTTGCCCAGATGCAATAAATAGCAGAAAATAGTCTGTATAATCTCTAGACAAGAATCCTTTTATTTGTAAAGACTGAAGACAATTTACCAAACATATACTCATATAAATACCTTTAAATTAAAGTTGTGGTGATAAAGACATCAAATCCTTTAAAAGGAGGTTTATAAGGGATGATGTAGGTTCCAAAAAAGCAAGAATTTTAATGAAAGAAACTCTTGGTCCAAGTTGCAACTGTAGATTTATGATGGAAAAGATGGGAAGGTGAGATTAGGAAGGCACTGTCTAGAAGATGGGAGGGAACAAGCCAAAAACAACTCACCAGTTAGTGCACTATTTAGGGTAATGGCGCTTTACTAACTTCTGATTTACTGAAGCAAGTTCCCAGCATGCACATAGGGAACCTGTCTGAAAACAGACTGGACTGCCAATAATTGTTCCTGAGTCAGTGACAACCCAGAAGAGATAGTTAGCTGTGGTTCATTATCAGACATGTACAATGCCCATTTTGGAGCGCTGTTTCATTCTCGATTAACTGGCTTTTGCCAGTTACATTGCCAGAAACTGAGCGTTTATATCTTTAATTATGAATTTAGCTACATGAAATGTTGCACTTCAGAAGGGAGTTTTGTACAGGCTGTACCTCTATAAACCAAGCTTCCCTGTCCCACATCTCTGCGGACTCTGGGGCTGGAGCACTGAAGGGGAAAAGCTGGGGGCCCTGCACTCAGTAACGCCTCCCCTGGACTCCCAGAGCCTCTGGAGCGCTGCAGATAGCTCAGTTACCACCTTCAAGCTTGTGGAGGGAAGGGGAGGAGTGGAGACTGGTGCGGTACTGGCGGGAAGAGGAAAGAGGACTGCAGATCCCTGTGGCTAAGGGCTAGGAGCACAGCACTGCAGCTGGTGTGGAGCCCTGCTGTTGGCAGCGGGGACCAGGAGCATACCCTTGCAGCTGGGGGCCACGAGCACAGCCCCACGGTTGGATGGGAGGGATGAGAAGCACTCCTAGCTGCTCTGCCTCTTTCGCTAAATGCTCCCCTGTCCCTGCTCTATCAATGCTAGCCCTTCTGCTGCTGTTAGAGTGGAGCTGCACAGCGGGAAGAAGCAGAGAGACTGTCATTGACCTCCCGTGGTATGGAAAATTCCCTGGTTTGGGAACAGTCAGGTCCCAAGGGTGACAGACAAGGGAGGTACAACCTGCAAGTCTCAGAGGCTGTGTCCAGACTCAGGGGTTTTTTCGGGAAAAGTAGCCTTTTCCCGAAAAAACTTCCCCTGCGTCCAGACTCAAGCCGCGTTCTTTCGAAATTAATTCGAAAGAACGCGGCTTTTCTTTCGATGGCGGTAAACCTCAATTTACGAGGAAGAACGCCTTCTTTCGAAAGTTCCTCTTTCGAAAGAAGGCGTTCTTCAATGTAAATAGGGCTTCTTCAAAAGAGAGCATCCAGACTCACTGGATGCTTTCTTTCGAAAAAGCAAGCCGCTTTTTTGAAATTTCTCCGTGCAGTCTAGACGCTCTCTTTCTAAAGAGGCTCTTTCGAAAGATGCTTTCGAAAGAGCCTCTTTCAAAAGAGGCTTGCAGTCTAGACATAGCCCTAGTGACAGGCAAAACCTAAGGTCAAATTGTGCCCTCAAATTAGGGTGCTCACTGCTCAATGCATGCATGGGCAGAATTTGGCTCTTAACGTATTGACATTGTATTGCTAGTTACCCAGTGCTGCATAATCTTCCCATGGAAGAAAGAAGGTCAGAAAATAGCTTCTGAAACTAATAACAAATGCATTCCCAGCCGAAAAGCTGTTTGTTATTCCAGAGACAAGGTTGTGGAAATTCTAGTTTGCACGGGAAGCATTAAAATACATATTTAAATCCCTGGATATGTAATGAGTACAGCTAGGGCCTGAAACCAAAGACGTACTTCACATCAAGGTGGCAAAGTGTGGTTGTTCAGCTTCTCTTGGAACCAGGTCCATAATGAAGGTTAGTTAGATAAGATCTGAGTGGCCAGTCACATACAAATCCATACATACATTTGTGTGGACTCCTTGACAACATTTTAGTGTCCAGAACCCTGCACAGCTTCTACTCCAACACCAATGCAAAGCAAAGTGTTGCATTTGTAAAGCAGAGGGTGGGGGGAGAGGGGATAGAGGACATGAAGCTGTTTAATAGGAAAAAACCAGCAGGGGAGCAAGTTGAACTCATATGTATGTCCTAAAAAGTGATCTAAACTACAATGGCTTCTGTTATAAATTCTTCCGTATACAATTACCATGTGGATGTATCTCAGATATTAGTTATTTCCTGCTCTAGCAGAGAAATATGGTGGCTCAGATATCGCTGTGGTAACTGTTCATGGCTATTGGTTTAATGGTGATAACTGTGGTTCTTACAGAGTAGATGGAGCATTCAAACAAAGTTATATTTTGACCGGGTAAACACATTTCCTGCCTGTTGAGTGGCAAACACAGTAGCAAAGTAGTGTAAGAACAGTCACAATCTATCATACTGCTTTCTGTAATCATCCCTTCTAGGAAGAATAGGGAGCCCTTAGCTTTGGTTATGGAGCATGGAGCTCTCCATCTCTGTCTCATG
The DNA here is from genome assembly GCF_052426305.1 of Pelodiscus sinensis. NCBI lineage: Eukaryota > Metazoa > Chordata > Testudines > Trionychidae > Pelodiscus > Pelodiscus sinensis. The sequence continues at coordinate 20,447,462 of NC_143062.1, read as the reverse complement.
GCTTTGAACACACTTGTATTTGCCTCATAAATGCTGCTAAGAGCCGAATGGGTATAGAAACACTGGATTATTCTCTCAGCCCGTGTGGTGTCCTCGCTAGTCAGGACTGAGGCATGTTGGTGGGGCAGTACACAGAAGACAGTATTGTTACTGGCTATGAAATATCTGTTGTGTGGTTGAACAGGATTGTAGGCCTATCAAAAACCTTCTAGGCTAGGCATGAACGTACATAGAAAGTAGTCTTCAAACTGCTCATACTCCACTATTTCTATAGATGTATTAAAGCAGTCTATGGAATGAACAGGGATATTCCTTATTATAGTAGCATAATTATATAGGAGGACTTGACAGTTCTACAAAAAATGAATATATGAATTAAATTCTACAGGCCCTTTTTTATAAGCCAACTCTACCTTGCATTATGCCACAGGGATAATTAACTCATTTGACATTTAGATCTCCAGAGTCAGCTGAGCACACGGAGGCATCAAGTTATTCTCTATTAAGCAGGATCCACTCTGGAAGCAGCTAATGCCAAACTGCAGCAACCGTCTTGCTGTCCAGCTGTTTATGTTATTTGCAGAGCAATGAGGGTCCCTAATCGATATCCCACTCTCAGCTGCAGGAAGCAAAAGACTAGGATGGAAAAGAAACCTGATTCCTTTGGTTGGCAATAGAAAGCATGATCACTAGGCCAGGGAGAGCTCGCCTGTAATTCTTGTCTCACGTTTTTATTTTTCTAACTCAATCTCTGATACTCAGATGACCTGTGGTGAAAGCCACGTTACAACATTGCAGTTCTGGTTGTGTGGCTGTTTCACATCGTTAACTTCCTCACTGTTATAGCCTCTATCCTTCCAAAAAAATCAAAACAACCCCCTCACCTCCATTTGACACTCCTGCAACATGAGTTTGTCATGAATGCAATGTGGTTCATACAGATTCTTGAAAAATCAATGCACAAAAACCTTTTTGCCTGAGGAGTTGCTGAAGGTATGGCTACACTGCAGTCAAAGCCCAGAATCAAGAGCACTCAAGTTAGCAGACCTTGGGTTGTTAACCTACAGTTTGAGTGTCTGTACTCATTTGTGACTCCAAGTCTGGAGTGGTTGAATGTTGCCTCCCAACTTGGAGATCCAGCATCTCTACTGCATTATGCAGGCCTGAGTCCAGCCACCCTAGCCTAGACTTCCTAGAACCCACCCATAACCTGTGGGATTGTGTATACTTTTGGTGGACTCCCAGAGCACAAATCCACTGGGGCTGTATCTATACTGCAAAGCACTAGTACTTTGCCTCTGGGTCCTGGCTTGACCCAGGCTCTGACTTCCCCACCTTGTGGGATCCAAGCCATGGTCAGCCTGATTTGTGTGCAGATGGAAATTGAGTTGGGGTTAGGCTTGAATGTGAGTTCCAACCCTGATCTTACAATGCCATCCAGACATACCCTGCAGTCTCCCTACTGCAGTGCACGTGAGAAGTCGCAGCAAAACTGTAGCATTTCAGGAACATCACATGAGGAATTAAAAGGATCATAAACCAACAAATGGATTATTCATATAAATTTTCATTGAAGCCAGATATAATATAGGGAATCCGGAATTACCAAACAATCCTGATCCCAATAACACAAGTCACTGAATAATAGTATTAGTTGTTCACTAGTGACTGCTCCTATGGCCTGTAATAAACTAGCCTATTCTGTCAGGCTTGTCACACCGGTGGTTTGAATGATAACATTGCAGAATTACTTGCTTGATATGCCTTTATTTTACAGAGAAACATGCTATAAAATGGTGCAACAACCGGTGTAGTAGCTGTATAATAAGGTTATAACATGGAGATATACCTATCTCATAGAGCTGGAAGGGACCTTGAAAGGGCATCAGGTCCAGTCCCCTGCTTTCACAACAAGACCAAGTATTATCTCTGACAGATTTTTGCCCTAGATCCCTAAATGGCACCCTTAAGGATTGAACTCACAACTGGGTTTAACAGGCCAATGCTCAAACCACTGAGCTATCCCTCCCCTTTTGTGCAAACTCCCTTATGCCTCAAAAAAAGGAGGTATACAGGATCTTGTGCAACAGGGGGATTTTACACAAACGGCACCATCTACACTGCTTGTTTTTATGCAAAAACCTCTTCCGCAAAAAGCATCCACAGAAAATATGCCAATGACAACATGATAAATGTGAATGAGCGCTTCATTTGCATTGTCTCTGCCAACAAAAGGCTGCATTGTAGACCTAGTCTGAAGCCTAGAACATCTGTGGAGTCAGTGTGAAGCAGCTGCAAGCATGACTGAGAGCTCTTTTGGTTCAGACTATCACCAGAGCAATCATCCCTGGGATTTGTCATCTGCTATCATCTCCCTTGTAAATTCTCTGCCATTTTGACTTTATGAGTTACTGCCTTCCTGTTGCACGGCTGTGTCTCTGCCCTGCAACGAGTCCTACACCACTGTGATATCAAAGGTAATGCAACCAATCACCTGCCTTGCCCTACTCGTAATTTACATGCAACCATTTCATTGGTAGTAGGAAGGGGTCTGCACAGATGGTGGGTTATTTGGCTCAATTGCCACAGCCACATGACAGCAGTTACTAATAGAAAACTTCTGCACTAGAAGTAACTTGCAACAGCAGCGGTCATGGATGAAATTCAGACCAGACTTTCCACACAATTTCCTGGTGAAGTGAATCAGACAAACTGCCTGGAACGTGCCATTTCACCTGATGGTTGTTTCCCAAATATCTCCATGATCGTTTGTATTACAGTACTGCATATTACAAATGGTATGAAATCGCTTAGTTTTCTGAGCTTGACAATCTGTCATAGGGCAACGCCACCTGAAGTGCCCTCCCATGATAGGCTGCAGCACAATGTGTGTGCCTGCCTCAGTTTCCCCTGAGATAACCTAAGGACTGCACCAGGCTCTTGATGAAATAACACCCCCTCCTTGGGGCAAGTTTATTACAAGACATAATTTTAACTAGCCTGTAACAACAGTCCCCAAACACAGTCCATATCCCCTCCCCCCCCCACCTCCTGTGCATCTAGTTCTAAACCACTGCTCTTCCCAGACTCCTTGCTGGAGCGTAGCTACACCATACTCCAGTGTCTTCTGTCACACGTAGGCTCCTATTACCCTCTTCTCTCCCTCAGCCAGGACAGCCATCCTGACCTTCCTGATAGCTTGCAACCCTGCGCTTCCCAGTGGGAACGCCCACAGATTCTCTACTGGGAGATGTTCCTTGCCCATAGACCAGCCTCTCTCCCCTTCCTCCTCCCACTACTCTGCTGGATGCAGCTTTCCAGTGTGGAGATCAGTGTTTATGCTGCCCTGCTGCTCCATTGGCTTCAGTCTTGTTTATCCCTCTGACTCGAGGTTGGGGAGGTCAGCCAGCAAACCCCTCTTGCTGCTCTCTTCGCCTTCAGCCTTCCCCAGGTAACACCCTCCACCGTCTTTTGGTAGCTCTCACCCCACCCCTGACTCCCATTCAACCAGCTCTGATTCATCAGCTTGTCTCCTGTCTGATTTGTCCATGATCCCTTAGGCGTAGGTGCTGCCCAACTCTACTATTTGGCCAAATTCAGAGCATCTGTTCTGGCACGGTGGCTCCCTCATTTACAGGTCCAGCCACCCTGTGACACAACCATCACATGGCAATAAACTCACACAAAGTTCTCAAAGGGGCAGCTGTGTTAGTCTGCATCTGCAAAAACAACGCGGAGTCCAGTGGCACATTAGACTAACAGATTTAATACATAGCCACAGGACTCCTTGTTTTTTACAAGAAAAAGCCATGCATGGAGAATTCTTCTGGGGGCCAGTGCCAGAGCTGAGTTCAAAAACAAACCTACACATACAGACCTATTGAAACAAGCAAGTACAGGTATGGCATATACTAAGCTATGCCGCTTTTAGCAGCATGCTTAGAACTACAGTTTTAGTGTGTTTTTTTATTATTAATTACTCCTTTCTGAGTGGAGAATGAAATTAACCAGAGACACATTTACCACTTCAGTTCATTTTGCTAGAGAACAGCTTCCAGCTCATGAGCTTTAGAGTATACACCCTAGAATAACATTGCACACCAGTAAATGTGGTCATTGTAACTTGAAGTGAATTAAAATCAACTAAAGAGAACTGCAACATAAACCAGCCCTAGATCTGGAGGTACTGATAAAAACAACCAAAACAACTTGTGTCTCTTCCTCTATTTCCATTCTGCTGAATACAGAGCAGGATGAACTGATATGAACCAAGATGGCCACTGAAAGCTCATCTTGCTTCATTATTGATTATTTGTTTTTAACTGAAATTTTTGCCTAGAAACAAGCCATTTTTTACACTGATGGCATATTGGGGAAAGCTTAGTAGACCAAGAAGCTTGAATGGGTAGAAAAAGACCCATTTGTCTGATACTGTTAAGAGATGCTCTTCTAGGGTTATGAATAGGTGTCTGATAAGAATTTTTCAGCGAGACTAAATTATTTATAGGTGAAACCAACTTGGAGAAGCTTTTGCCTGATAAAAAATACATGCTCTTTAAAGGCCTCGGTGTCTTAAAAACTATAGGTTGCATGATTGCAAAATGTCTTCAATTCTCATTTAATTGCAGAAAAAAACATGGCAATAAACGATCACCCCTTTCATCTGAAAAAAGTTATTCAGATCTAAAGACAATGGCCCGGGAACCTTGAAAATCAGGCTACTTACTCAGGGTCTGATTTCCATATGCTCAGAACTCATAGTTGAGGACAAGTCGCAGCTCTCATTATGACATTTGATGGTTCAGATTTTTTGAGAGCTCAGCAGGCTGGGTAAATGGGAAGCTGTGCTCTCTAGAAAATCTGGCTGCTATGGTAGGTCATCTGTCTTGAAAATCTGGCTCTTAATTTCTAGATATATGCCTTGCTCTTGATACCCAAGACGTGTTTTTGTTGTTGTTCTAAGCTATGGTACATTTTACCCTCCCTCACATGTGTACAATTAGATTCCTCAACCCCCAAAATCCTTTGGAAACAGATGGTATCCAGCCATAACTTCACCACTTCTTGTTTTGGATCCAGTAGATTATATTCCCCCAATATAACATCAGCAGCTGGAGGGCAGGATATGTTCCTGGCGGAAAATACTATGAAAACAGCTGTTCCTATGATGTTTGCATGGAAAAACCATGGAAACAGCTTGTTCCCTTGCATGCAATGAGAATTAAAGTTAAACAGCAAGGAGAAACTGAAAAGGTACCAAGGGCAGATGTACACAAATTGGCAGATAGCAGAAAGTCAAGAGAAACAGACAGCATGTAGAAGACAAATGAATCAAACACAAAAATCTAGAAAACATGGAGAGAATTTAGAGAAAATTAAAAGCAGGGAAATTGACCTGGTCAAGTCATATACAAGCCCCAATGATTGTTCTAGAGATAAGTGTGATGTGAGTAAAAAACCTAGATCCCCAGAGGCTGTTGAATGTAGCTGAGGCAGCAGCATGATTCTGTAGAGGAAATCGTATCCCTTGTGCTTCTCTATCATAGCCTGGGCCAAATTCCAACCTGGCACAAGCAGCAGAAACTCCAGTGGGGTCAGTGAAGTACGAATGAAGTCAATGAAGGGGTTTACATCAGGCAAGGCAATAAAAAGTCTAAAATTGAAGAGTAAATGAGAACCAGAAACAAAAGTAAGAAAAATGATTTATTTACCAATAAAAAGAGGAAAGTTGCACCTAAAAAAATTCATGCTACTCTGGCATTCAGAAATAATTAGGATCTCAACTGGAGTTGAAGGGTCAGAATCATTTGCCCACAATGGCTGCTTACATGTTATGTAGCATAGTACTATATTTTGCTACCTTTTGCACACGCAATACACCCCAGTTGTGTATATCAAAGCCACTCGCTGATAGTTATTTATGGTAACTACATGTTCAGTAGGGTTCCCCCTACAGTTTTACAGTTTTTTTTTTTAATGGAAGCGTCTTTATTTTAAGCAGTCAAGCAATGATTTTTTTTACGAGTCAATACACTGCAATATATTATTGAGATTATTATACAATACAGGTACATTCTGGGTGTGTCTAGACTACATGGCTCCGTTTCGATGGAGCCATGTAAAGTAGTTTACTCAACATAGTCAATGAAGCGGGGATTTAAATAATCCCCGCTTCATTAAAATAAAAATGGCCGCCACGCTGTGCCAACAATCAGCTGATCCGGCACAGCACGGCAGTCTAGACGCAGCGCAGTCGACAAGGGAAGCCTTTGTCAACCACTCCTGTAAAGCTCGTTTCACAAGGCTTATTTAAATCCCCGCTTCATTGACTATGTCGAGTAAACTACTTTACATGGCTCCGTCGACAGACCCATGTAGTCTAGACACACCCTCTGATATTCCTTCATACATTTTAACAGAAGATAAATTAACTGTTGGACAAATTCATGCTAAGTGCTCATCCCCTGGTCACTCTCAGCTACATTTAAATATATATAACTCATCATTAGAAGCAGCATTTTCCAAAACACTGCAGAAAAACTGACCAAGCACAAAGCAAGAAAAGTATAATATGCTTCTATGTTGCTTGAATTTCTCTATTTTGCTACATGTTGAACCTCTCTAGAATGGCACTCTGGTCCAGCAACATCAGTGCTCTGGCTTGATTTTAGTTAGCTGGATGTCCATTTATCACGGGTGTGACCAAATTTCTGGCAATCCCATAAAGTTTTTTTAGAGCCACCAGTCCTGGCTCTCTTGATCTGTGTTATTATTTAGCTCTAATTTAGCCCTAAATGTCTTCTAAGAGCCCAATAAGCAGTGGAAGTGTTGGTAATACTGCCAGACAATATTGACCTCCCTTGGTTTGGATAATTCGGCACCAATCAGATCTCTAGTCTACTGGACTAGAGAGGTCCAACCTGTACTAGCAATACAGAAAAATATTAACCTGATTACTTTGTTTCTGGAGTTAAAGGATAATTCTTAAGTAATCTACAGTAAGCAAGATAAATCTCTAAGACCAGTTAGTCATGTATTCATAGAAGAGAGGATTATCAATCTAAAAGTATAAATGAGTACTGATATTAAAAAACTAACCTATTGGGCTACAAATGTACAAAATAAAGTGACAACACAAGAAATATATTAGTATAAATGTATATATCTACAATAAAGTTAAAATGCAAGGACACTAAAATCTTTCTATTTGCAAACATAATAAATTAGAAGAAAAAGGATTAAAAGGCTATCCGTGGCAGAACTTACAATATACACCATTGCCAGCAATAGTATGCCCTTGGAAAAAATTGTGCTTCTTGTGCCAGCAGGGAATATGAGCTCTCTATGATCTTTTTCTTGGTCTTTACATTTATTACTTTACAAAAATGTTAAAGATCAGTTACAATCTCGCAAAAGCAAATAAGTGCCAAGATCAGGTTTTTTCTCAGAGGGAAATTTGCTTTTCTATACCCTGATTGGATAGGTTATGTGTGACTTAAGAACTGAGAGGTCTCGCCCTGTCCTCAGTGCAAGGATAAAGGTCACCCTCTGCCCTTAAATTGCCTAGTGGTGCTAAGCTATGGCAGCTTTTTTACACAGAGGTGTGGAAAATAATCAGCCTGCATGGATTGGAGGAGAGCAGTGACTGAGTGAGAAATAGGCAAAGGGACCACTTATAGGACCCTGCCCCAGTGGGAGAGCAGGTTTATGCAGGCCCCTGTGATCTAGTGACACAGAATCTGGGTCAATGAGTTCTGGTGAGAGAGAAACTAGCTAGAAAAAAGGTTAACTTTTGTTCCTCTCCTGTTACCTTAGAAGAGGTGAAGTTTTGGTTTAACTGAAGAGACTAATTGCTCCCTAGGAAGAGGGGGAAAATTAGCCATGGCCACCTTCACATATCAAAGGCATTCCGCTATAGGATGAACTACCCCGGTCCGGCACCCTCGGGACCTGACTAGTCCCGAATGAGGGAATTTGCCGGACCAAAGGAGGTCCCCTGATACCAGCCCTTCAGATCACTGCCCCTCCCCGCTGCCAGCTCCCTCAGCCCAGCCAAGCTACCTACTGGCCAGTCCCATCCTAGGCTTCGCTGCCAGCCTTACTGATCAGACTGTCACGATCTCAGTCCTGCTGCCAGGCAGCACAAGGCCCTAGTCGGTCTGCCTCTGTTGGGCTGCTATGGCCCCTCCCAGGCTTCTCCGTCTGGGCTGCCGCAGGCCCAGCTCCCCTGCCAGGTGCCAGGCAGCCCTGATCACGTTCTGCTGCTGCCCGGGCTGTTCCAGCCTTGCTGCTGCCTAGGCTGCTGTGAACTCGCCACCACCAGACTCGCTGCGCCGAGCTCTCAGCTGCTGGCCCTCCTGCTCCCAGACTTCTCATCAAGGAACATCCAAGGTCATGCCGGACCATGGATGTTGCTAGACCAGAGAGTCCTGGTTTAGAAAGGTGCAACCTGTACAGCAATACGGAAATACAAACACTTAGTTACATTGCAGAGAGGTTAGGACAGTGTAACTGCCAGACCTTCAGACCCTTGGTTTCCACAGTAGAAATTAGAGCACATTTTGTTGAATAACTTCTCAGCCATCAAGAAAACAGAAGGCAGAAAAAGTGAGATGTCCAAGATGCCTTTGGAGCTAATGCCATTGCTTTGTGTTCCCTGTTAATTCATTCGCATTGCACATCTCTCTGAAGAACTCCAGTTTGTATAGAAATTGAGATGCCAGACTCTTCGAAGATAGTATCAATGAACTAGCAGTTAAAACTCTCAGACTTTCCACTATAAACTGAGTATATTACATGTGTAACAGGATGAAAATTCCAGGCACAGAAAACAAGCCATTTGAAGGAAACAAAAATGCTGGTTTGAATAACTTCAGATTCTCCAGGTTTTCCTTCTGTGTCCAAGTTTAACTGGCTCAAGTGCAGAAGTACTTAAAGGAGAGGTCAATGGTTCAGATCTCTGAAACTAAACGAAAAGCAAAAAAATTAAGCTCAGTTATGTAAGAATTACAGTGACTCACAAGTTCCCTCTGTGATGGAATCAAAATCTTCTGCCATGTGGGCCTTACGTAAGGCAAAGCTGGAAGGTTCCCAACTCCACCCAGCACAGTCCTTCACAAGTTACATCCCAACATAGTCCTTCATGAGCAGACCAATGCCTGTGCCTGTTACAGACTCAGGGAGCTCTCCAAATAAGGCCTTGCTTCCAGTGGACACTCTCCTTTGACTACCAGGGGCTGTATTTTTGCCAAAATCTCAGTGAGGAGAGATTTACTTTCAGTGACCTGTAAAAACTGTATGTAAGTGAATGGGCGGATTTTTTTTTTTTTAATTTTAGCAAAGACCGCATGTGCCAGCGGGCAAAAAAAATCGTAGATTCTGAGGCCAGTAGGAGCCACTGTGATTAACCAGTCTGACTTCCTGATACTGCAGGACACAGAATTTCCCCCAAATAATTCCTACAGCAGATCTTTTAGTAAATCATCTGATCTTGATTGTAAAATGGTCACTGAAGTACTGAGCCCATAACCTTTGCTAAATTGTTGCAGTGGTTAATTACTCCCACAATTTAAAAAACACTCCAAATTCACCTTTCCAGCCTTTAGATCATGTTAGATTTTTCCAAGCCAGATTAAAGAAATTATTATTACAGCAGCTCCCCATGTGTTATTTCAAAATAATGTCAAAATACTGTCAAGCTGGAGGACTTCTTACTCCAACTCCTGTAACCCTCATTGTACGAGGAGTAAGTGCTCTATTGCTCTATTTGCTCTATTTCAAAATAAGTGCTGTGTAGACGCTGCCTATTTTGAAATAACATTGAAATAAGATATGCAATCTGTGTATCTTATTTCAACCTACCATGCAATGTAGACGCACCTTCAATGGGCAGGTGTTAGAAATCTGCAGGAGGAAGCACTTGTTCAGGTTAAGAGGGGTGATGTACAATAACTGACTCAGAAATCAGCCTGGCACGTTAATGCTGCACAAAGCAGAAGTGGCTTGTGAAGCCTGGAAACATATGGCCTATGTAACAGCTATGTAACAGCTGCAAGACTCATTAAAATGCTCACCTGCTGAATCCTGTAGCTGTGAAGGACCTCGCAACACTGTTGGAGAGAGGCTATGAAACCAGATAAGTCTAAAATTTGGTGCAGGAGACAGTCGCTGCTTAGTAAATGAATGGCTCTTCACAGAGAACAGAGGACACCTGTGCTCTGGGATTGGCTACTGGCTGGCTTCTGCACAGAGTCTACGATGTTGGTTATTATCTATTATAATCTAGTTTCATTTGGGACCAGCCTATTTGTGAGACTGCCTGTCCCATGAGAGGGCCATACCAGTGGTGAGTCAACCATTGTATTAGAATATCAGTCTGTTGTTACAGGGAGAGCTGGAAGAAATACCTGTTGTTAGGTTTGGTTAGTACGTCATCTTATCAACCTCTATTTTCTGTTCCTTTTAGCTTTGCCAAGAGATATCCTATCCACATCAGCTAAAGTTTTCTATGCCAGATAGTTGTCCCATGCTGTGGCTTTTTTAAACTTCGACGTCAACCACAAAGCCATTCCTGAGACTAGGGTTAGGGACAAATAGGTAGGATTGAATTTTAAATGTTTCTAGTTACATTTTTGTCTTTTAGTGCCTCCGTCCTGACGGAGGTATTTGAGGTTGGCAAAGAAATGGTCCTGGAGCATGAAGTGCCTTTTCCTGTCTCTGGGAAAACTCATCTAGATTTGATGCCCCCTGTAAATTGTTATCTACACACTCTGGACAGCTGATTAGAAGCCAGCTGGAAAATCTCAAACTATTTCTTGTACACATACTATGTTCTGGCTACACATAGCTCTCTCACAAAAGCAATTGCTCTGAGCATGCTTCAAGACTCTACTAAGCATTTCATGGTACGCTGCAAAGGGGAAGGTGTGCTGGACCGAGAGGAAGAATTCACTCATTCTGGTGTCAGCTCTTACTGACTGGTGTTAGGGTTATGAAGTGCATGACATGTTTTGATCTTATGCCAACTCTTCTACACTTATGCAGGAGGATGAAAATAAGAGGCTCTGATTGTAAATATCTTCCACATTGAAGAGCTTCAGATTGCTCAAGTGGGAGAATAATAATGTTCTAACACATTTATCAAAACAACCTGTGGTGCAGAATTTCCTGGGCTGGGCTTCCTACAAATGGAAAGAAGTGCATCCCAGGAAAACCATAGGGCACATTAAATGAAGTCAAACGTCTCTGCTGTTGGCTAACAACACTACATTGGGTTAACAATAAACCACACCAGTAACTTGGATAAATTCTTTCATGTGTTAATAACTGACTGGGATAGCAAAACACTGCAAATGCAATCCTGCCTAGTAAAAAGACTTTTGTAGGAGAAAGGTAAAAGTACAGTTTTTAGTCCCTTGATTGGCTTCATCAGCACTGAGAGGAGGGAGAGGCTTCTCCTGAGAAATGCTTGCTCCCTATGAGTTCACAGAGGGAAAATATAAAGGACCCCTTTTGAGGTGCAAGACTCTTCTGTGTGTCTGAGTCTTTTTTTTTTTTTGTACTTTGCATCCAAAAATCCAGAATCATATTAATCAATAATCCCTTGTATTTATAATCTGATTAAAGAACACTGTGAAGAATACACTTGCTCTCTACAGAGATCATATAGATAGTCTTTAATGGGGAAATGGTCACTTTTTTAATACAACATGATTTTCAGGAGTGGGGAGGCTGTATGAAGGTGCACTGTTGGGTGGATGGCAATAGGAAAAAATCTGAAAGGTTCATAACTCACCTTCTTGTTCCCTATTGTCTTGAGGCTGTTCCAGCCACTGGTTTCTGCACTCCAAAGGCAGTGATAAAAATATTCACAACTACTATAATGAATACCAGTCCAGTTGCAAGGTTATTGAGGAAATCCAGCTTGGCATGTTTTGCAGGGTTATTAAGATCGTATTTTACTGCAAAGAAAATGAGAAAACCAGTGTTTTACTATCAAAACATATTTACGCAAAAGTAAAAAGCTTTTTATTATTTCTTATACAGTTTTTTTCCCCTCACACTACCTGCCTGATGCATGCGTCCTGCAAAAGGGGAAGTTAGCATTGCAGCCAATGTTACAAAATCTAAGGGGGCTACTTTCATTTCTGAAGAATGTGTAATATCCTTTAATATGGTAACAGCCAAGTTCTGATCAGAGACACATTTGTGCAGCTTCTTCTCACTTGCTGTGTGTAGCTTGCTGCAGAATGTGGCCTACAGAAAAGATATCCGTAATGCCTGGAACAGTAATAATCCCTCTGGTACATTTAATCTTTCCTTCCAAAAGAAAACTGTCATAATGCAAATTTTAATTTTTTAAAATTATTTTACCTTTTGAAAACTTGGCTCCACTCATTTAGAAGATCTACCAATGAGAGCCAATAAAGTCTAGGCTCCTATGCCAGAAGGGGCAGTCTAGCCTTTCCTGATAGCCCAATCATCTCTCTCTCTCCCACATCTTTTCCAGTGTGAGATTCCTGCCTTCCCTATCCCCACCCACTGATGGCTATTCCTACTGCTTCTGGTTTTTATTTTTAGAAAACAGAAACAGATCACTCTTTGTTGAATAGATGTAATTTCAAACCATCACAGTTTGCAGTCAGTGTTATTTTGATCATCAGCTGGTTAAACATTCTTTCCTTTTGTTTGCTTGCACTTTTCCTTACATGAACTCCTGAGGGAAGGACAAATAAAGGAATATACAATTAGACTGGTGAAGGCCTCTGTGATGGGGTGCAATCACATTAGACTCCTTGAGACTGTTCTCCAGTATGCTGATCTTGCCACTAGGGGCAGATGACCATTTTGCGGGGCCCAGAGCAGCACAATTTCGCGGGGCCCCCCTTTGCCATGGCGCATGCGCAGTGACGCCACGTGCAGGGCTTCTTGAAGCGCGGGGCCCGGGGCGGCTGCCCCGCCCACCCTGCCCCTGCTTGCCACTGATACCCCCTTCTTGCTCTCTGGGGCTCCCTACCACCCTGTCCTGCTGGGCCAGATCCTCTGATCCACCCCAGAAAAGGCACAGAGTTGGGGTTACCACCCTCCTGCAGAGTAACAGACATTGAACTGGTTCAGCTCTGGGAAGATGCAGATTGAAGGGCTCAGTACCCAAGAAACCAACTCCTAAGTGGGACCAAAGCCCCCCAAATAAATCTCTTTCTTGTTGTAAAATTTTTAAACAGGGAAAGCTCATAAGGTAAATTCCCCTTATCAATAAAAAAGATGCACAGTGGTTGCTTCCCCCAGGTAACAATTATTTACACTGGGCCTGATAATAAACAAAAATGTTTTTATTAAATACAAAAAAGTAGGATTTAAGTCGTTGCAAGTGAAAAAAGAGAGATCAAAGTTACTACGCTAAAATGAATAGAAAATGCATAACTAGTTATAATTCACTAAGAAAACGGTTACATATAAATGCTTACTCTAAACAGCTATTCTTATTTCAAGTAAAAGTTTCAAATTGGAGTCAAAATCTTTTACTCTCACTTCAGTGTCCAGCTCTATAAAGTTCTTTTTATCCTCTCAGGGTGTGTCAGTCAGTTCCAAAAGCCACTGAAGACAAAGGCTCATAGCTTTCCATTGCTTAAATAGCCTTTCTCCTATGACAACAATCTTTTGTATTGCATGCCCCTTCCCATGGAAAAACACCAAGTTAAAAATGGATTCCAGTACCAGGTGGCATGATCACATGTCCTTCTAGTAAGGATGTAAAATTCCATTTAGTTAGTGAAATCTGCTATGCAAATAAAATTGGATTTTTTTTTAGTTTAGCATCTGGACCTTATAAACATTCAAGAACTACCTAGTACTGAGCCATTTGTAACTGAGCGAAAGTATAAATAGTTCAGCGAATCCAGGTTAGCCATGCTAAATTAGTTTGAAACATTCTGGATTGCTGACTTTGATTCAATGAATTCCTGGAGATTTCATCACATGACAATCTTTAATTAAAGAGTAATCTTTAATTCCTGGAAACTCTAAGACAATCCTGGAGGGTTGGCAACCCTAGACTTATTGCAGGTTTGCCCTGTGTCCACACTAGTGCTGTCCTAAACGGTCTTGATTTCAATGGCTTCTGGGGTCTGTCCCCCAGTTCTCAGCTCTGCTCCCAGAAGCAGAGTGTTGTGAAAGACTTTCCAGGCCAGCCAGAGCACTGTGGGGTGGCGGCAGCTGGGAAAGGGTGGGGGGGTCTGTTTGACCATTTCAGTTATTCTGCAGTTACATTGACACCAGAACTGTTGGGAGCTAACTGCATATACAACCCTGAAAACACGGGGAGGGGGAGGGTGGGGGCGGGGAGGAAAGAGGTCTTCTGACTTCTCCTGGAAGCACTATGATGGCTTGGCAGTTCTGTACGGGGAGATTTCAGCAAATCCAGTAATGTACCTGAACCACTATTGCTTACTGCTTGAACTTTAGCAACCAAGCTAACAGGCCCAAAATAGGCCTAAACAGCATGACCAAGTCAGGGAGGGGGAAGAAGGGGAGTTTGCGTGCCACAGAGAGGGCAGCTTGACCCCTCGTCCTTCCTGAGGCCCAAATCTCTAGTGAAATCACTGAGCTATACATTAAGAAAAACAGGAAGTTTGTCTAAATGTCCTAAGACATATATCTATCAGGGAACCCGAGCATGAAGTCTCTGAAAAAGAAAAAAGCCGCATCTGGTGAAAGTGATGATCAGAAGAAAACCTGTTGCCTAACCTTTAAAAAGTGCTCGCCTAACAAGTTTTTGAGTGACATGTTATTGTAATACTAATGGATAAATAAGGAAGGAAAGTTTGGGTTGGGGGGACAATTTTGGGAACACTTGGAGGGACACCTCGAGGACTCTTCACTTCTGGACGCATCTTTGTCTCCACTGGCAGACGGAAGACTGGCCATCAGAAGCTTGCTCGGTGACACTTGAGAGCCACACTCAACTTCGGTAATTATCGAGGGTGGGGTTGTTTTACTAACCTGTTGCGGACGTGTGTAAGTGCTTGAGACTACGTAAAGTTTAGCTTTAAGTGAAAGCACTCTTGTGTTGTCCCATTTGTACCATCCATCTATCGGTCAGACGACCGTGTCTCCCCTGAGTTGTTTCCTGACACCACCTCGCAGAGAGTAAAAGTTATCGAGAGGCTTGGGTTGAAAGAACCCCGGGTAACAGTTCCAGACAGGAATTAACTGGAATTCCTTTCTTGTAGTATTGAAGAAAAATGATTTTTAGGGTTGGCTGCTGGTAGAAAAGGGGACAGCGATAAATATATAGCTAGAGGAGCTCATGTGTTAGACATCAGATTGCGGAGGGCTGTCATTCTGATTTGTCAAAATTGGAGGCAAGGAAGTAGGTAAAATACAGCTCTATCTATTTAAAGCAGAATTCTGAGATTTCAGATGGAATTATAGGAACCCTATTTCATTATTATAGTACTATCCATGCAGCTAACATCAGCCATTCTTTAGTACAGGTATTCGTAAGCCTTGTCTCACAGTAATCCAATCCCATTATCACTTCAGGCAACCTAAACTATTGCAAAAAACTCTTTTCCCATTCCATTCTGAATGCCGTTAGCACTGCCATGGCATCTTCAGGGGAAAGTATGCAGAAAACCAGGGTCTCCAAAGGACAGGCCATTTATGCTCTTGCCTGCAGCCTAGAACCAGAAAGCTAAAATATTCTGAACTGGTTTTGTGTTTGTGGCAGGGAACCAATGGTCCTTTACAGCAGGCTCATGGCCAAGTTGCTGGTTCAGTCCAGAGCAGGGGAATTCTGGGAGTTCGTGTTCCCATGTCTGAGGAGAGTTAGAGATTCATAGCAAGGAAAGATGGGAAGGAGTTGCCAGGAGGTATGCCATGGCTTCGTTGCAGAGCTCAGTGAGAGCACTCTGGGCCTCACCTGAGCAACTGGGGGAAGCTGCTTGGAACCCTAGAGAAGAGAACCCTGGGAGCAAGAGAGGCCTTGAGAAAGGAAGCATTTGGGGGAGGGGGAGTGTTGGACTGAGCACTACGTGGCAAGGAGCGGAGGGTTTGTTTAGCCAGAGAGCTAACCTACCTGTCCAGCAAGCACACACTGAAGCAACAGCCAGATCTTCACTGTGAAAGGTAAGCAGCCATAACATTGCCTCATGCCTTCACTCCCTCCTTTAGACCAAGGGGCAGTCCAGCTTGACCACTTTTGATCTCGACAGTGCCACTGGGGGAAAGCCTCTCAGATAGGAATGCCCCAAGGAATTCAAGGCTTTATCTGCCATGCCAAAACTTGAAACATTTGGAAACTCACAGACAGCCAGTACTGACCTTGGTGCATCAGCTGCACATGCTGACTGCACACCACTCTGTTTACCAAGTGGACTGCAGCATGCTGCCTTATCTCTAGCTTCTGAACTGAGCTTGGGTGTAGGCCCCAAACAGAGCTCATTACAGCAGCCCACTCTCAAGGTGACAAACGGTATGTGTCAGAGGGGCAAGGTCCACATCTGACAGAAAATTTCAGTCTCCCAGACAGATGTAAATGTTAAAAAGCAGCCTCTGCTGCTGCTGAGATATATTATTCAACAACAGCTGAGCTCTAACCAGTCTCTTAGGGCGACTGGTGCTCATGTTTACAATGAAGACCCCTTCAATTGATGACAAAGATAATTTTTGCCTTGCATTCAGGCTACTTTCTGTAACCCATCATCATTCCTCTTTCTTATCTGACTTGAATTGCAGTCAGTACACCTTGTCTCCACTTACTGGAAGATCAATGCTGTGGAGATCGATCTTTCAGGGGTCAATAAGAGCCTGCTAAATTAATCGCTGGTCACTCTCTCCTCAATTCTAGTACTCCACTGGGTCATGAGGAGTAAGGGAAGTAGAATACCTCCCCACAGTGGGGACGCCATGGAAATTCAAACTAAGGTACGTTGACTCCAGCTAAGCTATTAATGTAGTTGGCGTTGTGTTCCTTAGTTTGACTTTGCCTCTCGTGTAGACCTGGCCTTAGAAGTCCCTCTCCTCCAGTTACTGGAAAAGACATTCAATTCCCCTGGCTGGATGAGAAGAGAGAAATAAAGCTGCCACCAGCACATCAAAGTCACCACAGTTCAAGCATCCTTGCTAACTGGGAATTTCCCCTTTGCAACAGGAGATGGCCACCTCAAAGATACTGCATGGAAAGCTAATTAACCAAAGTAACAATCGATGAGAAATCTGGGTTTTTTTTTAAGTGCCCAGTGTGCCCAGTGTGAACTTTTCCAAACTTCTGCTTTCTCTGTTTCCCTTCCTTTTTTCTTTTCCCTGTATCTCTTTTTTTCTCTTTTCTCTTCAGCATTTGAGGAAGTAAGTTGTATCTTACAAAAACTTATACCCTAATAAATGTGTTAATCTTTTAAGTCCCACCAGACTTCTTGTTTTTTTTAGAAAAAACACATCTTGCAGACTTAATTTTAAAAAAAAGCCCCTAAAATCTACATGAGTGATGTTAATATGTATATGGTTGTCAGCAGCTAAGGGCTGACACCACTGCCTTCTGAAGTCAGTAGGACTCCCACTTATTCTAATGGGCTGCAGCAACTGCTTAGACTAGAACTGTAGGCTACGTCTACACTACCGGCTTCTTATGCAAGAACTTTTTGTGCAAGAGTTCTTGCGCATAAAGTTCTTGCACAAGAGCGCGTCCACACTGCCATGTGCTTTTGCGCAAGAGATGTGCTTTTGTACAAGAACATCCATGGCAGTGTGGACACTCTTTTGTGGAAGAAAGCACTGATGGCCATTTTAGCCATAGGGGTTTCTTGCACAAGAAAAGAGCTCTTGTGCAAAAAGGCTTATTTCTCATGGGGAGAAGAATAACTCTTCATAGAATCATAGAATCATAGGACTGGAAGGGACCTCAAGAGGTCATCGAGTCCAGCCCCCCGCCCTCAAGGCAGGACCAAGCTCTTGTGCAAAAAGCCTTGTGTTCTTACACTTTACTGTACTTTTTCTTGCACAAGAATGGGCTCGTAGTGTGGACGCTCCACAAGTTTTTGCACAAAAACTCTGTAGTGTAGACATAGCCCTAGAGAAGAAGACCCTGGGAGTAAGAGAGGCCTTGAGAAAGGAAGCATTCCGGAGGGTTGGCGCAGCTCCTTATTGAGAGGAGGTTGGTGAAAACCTAAGCTTCTCCTCTGGTAATCTGCATAAGCATCTCAGATCAACTCTTTAAACTTGTGCTGCAAATATTTTGGATATAAATATTTTGCTGCAAATATTTTTCCTTTTGACTCAGTGATTCTTGTAAATGCTCTAGCCCCAGATACAAGCCTTTTTAGAAAAGCTTAGTAGAGTGACGTTGGAATCTTACTACCTATCTCACTCCTGTGATGGTAAAGTATATGCAACGACTATCAAGAATTCTGACAGTGATAATTCAAATGATTCTACTTTCAAAAATGTTTTGGAAGAAGCCTGCATATCTCTTGCCGTTCTCCCATCTTATCCCATAGATGCATGTTAGCAAACTCTGGGCTATAGTTCTTGAGCACCATTGATTTGGAATTTTCTGCCAAAATGGGGGCTAGATCACTAACACAACCATGGGATTGGAATACAGAATCCAGGATCTTGCCTTTAAACAATTCTCTAATAGCAGAATTTGGTCCTCCTGAGTACTAGACATCAGCATAGATCATCAACTTATTTGAAAACTCTCAGCCTTATGGGGTAAATAGAGTAACTGATATTACTGCATGTAGTACAACAAATGGCATTAAGGAGTATTTTAGAATTCTTACATTCTGGTTACCACACGTAGTACAAAGAACAATAAAGAGATACACTCAAGGATGCCAAAGTTGTTAAAGGTTTTGACACTAGTGAATATTTGAAGTATTTATTGGACTTAAACCCAAGAAGAGATTCACCCTTTCTAACATCTCTTATAGGTATATAATTCCTTGAAAGAAATGAATTGACAGCCATGAGCTATTAGAGAATTGTTTAAAGACAAGACCCTGGATTCTATTTGTGGAATGGTCTAACTAACAAACAGCTGAAGCAGAATGTCTTCACACCAGAGACATCTAATCCATCATCAAGCCACCATCACTTCATCTTGTCTTTTTGGCCAACAGGACACGTAACATCAGAGTAAAAGCTGATAATGTCTTTGGCTGTCAGCAACAATGTAAAAGAAATTTGGTGCTGGGGGCGTGTATACACTAATAAATTAAAGAAAACATCTAGGATACCACTGTCTTTTATAAGTAATCAAACCTGTAACATTGGTAATTGGGTGTGGAGTATGATAGTGTCCTTGGTGGTAATGGAGGGGAAGAGGAGTAATATACTCTTATTCTGTAACAGCAGGATAACTTCTTGGTCATTCCTTAACAATCTGTTGCTTCTAACTGCATGAGGCTACTGTGCATATAAAGCCTGCCCTATATAGATTTTTTATGTGCATTGCATTTAACTAAATTCATTGTTCCTCCAACCACATTGGGAAGTCCATTTTCTGGCAGTCAGCAATTGAAAATGAGGACACTTATCAGTAACCCACTTTCCCCAGTGAAAATGTTCCCTGGATTCTGCAGCTGAACTGTAACCTCTTCTAAAACAAGGCCATTCAAATAGTTTTCTTTCCCAAAGGAAAAAATGCAAAAATAGGATGAATCCTACTGGAGAAACAAATGACAATATCCTTAATACATACCAAGGAATATCAGCAGCACACCCACTCCAATCTGAAGTATGAGGGATATGCTGATGAGAATAATCAGTGGGATGTAGAATGAGAAGGAAGGTCCTTGCTCCATTACTGCTTTCAATTGGGATGCATTGGCCATCAGAAGAGCAATGTCCAACATGCTCTCTGCAGCACTCTTCTTATTAGCGTAGTGGTTCATGTTAATAGGTCCATTGCTCTGCAGCCAGCGGCGTGATTGAGCCTGAAAGTGAAAAGATTCCAATTATGGATACATCAAATTTAACGGGTTAGCGAGCTACAGAAGAGACTTCGGTCCAGCGACTGATCTCCCAAATAATGCTCTGTATAGGGATGTAAAATGGTTAATCTGTAAGTGGCCGGACCCCGGGGCCGGCAGCAGGCCCAGAGTTAAAAGGGTTAACTCTTTTAACATGCCTACGCTGTGTTGCTCATATCTGTCTCTGTGTGCTCACACTTACCAAGATCCTCTAATCAAGGAGCAATAAACTGTGCCTGGACATCAAGGCAGATATATACAAACGTAAAAGCAACAAGGATTCCCGTGGCACCTTATAGACTAATATATGTATTGGAGCATAAGCTTTCGTGGGCAAAGACCCACTTCGTCAGATACATGACGAAGTGGGTCTTTGCCCACAAAAGCTTATGCTCCAATACATCTGCTAGTCTATAAAGGTGCCACAGGACTCCTTGTCGCTGTTGCAGATCCAGACTAACACTGCTACCCCTCCGATACATATACAAATGTACTAACTGTTAAAACATGTGCACCAGAATTTCCATCTCACAAGACACTTGTGGAATCTGGGGAATCTAAAGGCAGAGAAGTGTAGAAATTGGATTGCTTTTAAATATTTGTAATACCGGGGCATGCTTTAAACCAGGGGTTCTCAAACAGGGGTATGTCTGGGGGAAGACATAGGTCTTTTAGGTGGAATATCAATTCATCTAGCTATTTACCTAGTTTTATAAAAGGCTACATAAAAAACACTAGCAAAGTTGGTACAAACCAAAATTTCATATGGATACTTGATTATACTTTTCTATGTACTGTACACTGAAATGTAAATATTATGTTCATATATTTTAATTCATTTAAAATTATATGGTAAAAATGAGACAGTTTACAACTTTTCCATAATTGTGTACCAATAACACTTTTTTATTTTTGTTTGTTTTTGGTCTAATTTGGTAGATTTTACACAAGTAGATTTTAAATGAGCTGAAACATGAGGGGTATGCAAGATTCCTAAAAGCGTACAGAAGTCTGGAATGGTTGAGTGCCACAGCTTGCAAAACACACACTTCACCAGATGAAACTCCTCCCTGCCCACATCCCACAGAAGGCCTACGCACAATGGCTGAGTCATTCATAAATCCTATTTGAGGATTTGTTGGCTTAAACTGCTGAATAAGCCTTTTTGCCAACCACACACTGGTGGATCGTCTCATGCTGCCCCTACCCATTCACACAAATATGGATATTCCACTTCTGATCTCATGTGATGAGAAATGAGACATCTCTCCCACCCTCAGCTACAAAAGCAATGGACTTTTTGTTTGGAAACTTGCTTCTTTTCTTTCCTCATTCTTTAGGATACCAGTAAAACTGTCACCAGATTTTTAAAAGGTATTAGGCACCTGATGAGATTTTCCAAACTGCCTAAAAGCAGCTTATGTTGCAGCTTATGTTGGTCACAGGCTATTAGAGAGACAAGGTGGGTGAGGTCATGCATTTTCAAGTGGCTGAGCTTACAAAGAACTCCTCTTCAGAAGCTTGAGAGCTTGTCTCTCTCACCAACAGACGTGTGTCAAATAAAAGATATTCACTCACCCACCTTGTCTCTCTCAAAGCAGGTTAGCAACCTACCTCCCTTTGGACTCTTTAGAAGAGCCAAATTATTCCTTCTCTTACATCCATGTAGCACAACTATATATTCAGGCACCTTCACCAGTTTCCATGGAATTGCATAGGCATAAAAGGGAGCAGAATATAGACCTCTTTAACACAGTACTTGAATTAGGGATTCTTCTTTCTCACTGAATGTTTAATTATGCAAGCAACTTCCTTTTTCATATCTTTGGTTTCTAACTCCCTCAGTAGAATTTATTTTGAAAACTTTTAAAACGATTATGGCTTTTTGTTTTGTTTTGGGTTTTTAACTTCTATTTGTTAGGGATATTTTTACCGTATAAATGTTGCCTTTGGAAAGGTCAACCACGGTGAGGGGAAAGTCTCTATTTAAAGATTGCCTCAATTGCAGAAGACACTCTAATCAAACCAGTCAGTGGCTATGATCAAAGCAGCCAAACTTCCAGTTTCAATGCCAGTTCAGCCACTTCCATCCTATGCTTGTCATTTTGAAGCTAGAAAATCTTCAGTGCATAGAATGTTTTATGTTACACCACAGAACTTCCCCATTGCTTCCAAGAGAACAAACTGCAACAGATCACCTCATTTCTCCGGACACAATTTAAATAATGTACCGAGGAAAAAAATGTCACGAGGCAGCAGCAGCAATGGGAATGAAGCTGTGTAATCGCAGCCTCACCCAGAAGGCTTGATCACTGAGACTTTGTGAAAAGAGGAAGTGCAAATTTTCCAGATCCAAACTTCAGTCATGAAGAACTAATTATTTATTTAGCTTGTTTAGCTCCTAAGATATTAAAAACAACCCAACCCTATTTGCCTCAGTCTCCGGAGGAGGGAAAAGAGGACATGGACACAAGCCACTATATTACTTCAACTTTATAAACACTGCAGTTCCTCGGATGATAGCATCTCCCTACCAGCAGTGAAAACTGCTGTGGCTGTGTTTCCATTACCTTCAAGGAAAAGTGGCACAAAATGAATGTTGGTGCTATTGAGGAAAAAGACTTAGAATAATATTAATAGTACAAGCCATAGTCTGCCTGTGGCTGCAACCATGTAATGCCAACAACATCAAAAAGTTGCGCCAGGGTAACAGTAAAATTTGGCCAGTGTTTTTATTGAAAATAAACTGCTTTAAAAAAATTACAGACTATAAAACTGACACCATTTGTGGGGTTTTGCTGTAAGTTCATAAATGAGGATGCACAGAAATATCTGTTCAGCTGGCTAGCTGTTTCCATCTTCCTGCCAAAGAAACGGACTTAGAGTGCAATATTTGATATATAGGTAAATAGTAGATTGCTTTGAGCCAGGGTCCACTTTTAAATTAAAAAAAATATTGCTCCTCTATCCATATTGCAATGAAAACTTTAGGGCTCAATCATCGGGCTTTCCCTGTTTTTTGCCTTTTGCGTCAATGGGAGTGGGAACATGGCCTTGAATAATTTACTTTCATACACAAGTCTTTTTAAATCCATGCAAATAGCCTGGGATTCATTCTGCTTTGATTTCCATCTGCGGAGGCCATGGAGTGCTCATATGTCAGGGTGAAACTTGGCCTTTTCCTTGTACCAGGGAAAGCACTGCCACATTTTTAACATCTTGCCATTCAGTAAGGCCTTCTTGGTTGTGCAGATCCAGTGGAATAGTGCGATGGCTGTTGATTGCACTGGAGTAACTCATAAATAGAGTCATACCATATTAGCTGAGTACAGGTTGAACCTCTCTAGTCCAGCACACTCGGGACCTGACCAGTACTGAATTAGAGAATTTGCCGAAACACGGGAGGTCAATATTGTCTAGCAGCATTACCAACACTTCCACTGCTTACTGGGTTCTTGGAAGACATTTAGGTGTTAGAGCTAAATAACAGCACAGAATCCTGAGAGCCAGGACTGGTGGCTGTAAACAAACTTTATGGGACCATGGAAAACTTGGCCACACCCATTATAAGTGGACATCCAGCCAACTAAAAATCATACCGGACCACAGATATTGCCAAACAAGAGATGCCAGACTAGAAAGGTTCAACCTGTAGGTAATTTAGTCCTTTGTATTTAAAAAAATGGAAGGGGAAGGAGGAGACATGGAGGGTTAATACCCTTATTCATTAAACAGTCTATTGTAATGGCCACTGGATTCCAACCCAATGTAAGGATTATGGTCAATAGTACTCACTGACCTTCTGCTCTGAGCTACTGCCAAGAGCCTCTGTTAGCACTGTGCTTTGGACTTTTGAGGGTCATAGAGCGTGTAGGTACAATAGTTTGGGTTTCAGCTCCTTTTCAACAATTACTACTGGACATAGCTAGCATCCATCCATAAAATAGCATACAACTTTAAACTGCAGGGAAAGTAAGACTTCTAGCCAGGCACAGAGAGAATACCCACACTTAATATTCCAGCACCCACTCCACTGAATTAATGTCCCATTTTTTAAGTTTACTATCAACATTTTACATGGTGACACTAACACACCTCAGAAACTCAGATTCAGCTGTTCTAACATAATAATAAATTTGCCACTGAAAATGGCTGCCCTCTACTGCCTGCATAGTATTTCCAAACACCAGTTAGCTGATAGTGGTGCTGATTACTTTTTATTTGGGGGGAGAGGAGGGAGAGGAAATGTAACCAAAAAAGTTCCAGGAACAACTGTGTTCCACTCTCTAACTAGGCAGTGGTACTTGCCATCTGGCAAGAGAAGGGAACAGTGCATTCATAAGTATGTCAGCACTGAAGACCTGCTGAAAGACCAGGTTAAAGCAGTGGTCCCCAAACTTTTGGGGCTACCGGGCATCCGGGGGTGGGGCTGCGCATGCGCCGGGCGCCCGGGGGCGGGGCCACGCATGCGCCGCATGCCCGGGGAGCAAGAATGGCTTGGGCCAGCCCTGGTCACTAGGCAGGCGCACATAAATGCCCCGACGGGCGCCCGCAAGTACCGTATTGGGGACCACTGGGTTAAAGCAACTGCTGAATACACTGATTTAGCCAGTGCTACTGCAGAGGCTTTGAGGTCTACGGGAATTAGAATAAGGAAAAAAAAGTTACGCAGCAATATCTACATATGTTTAAATACAATGCCGGGGGGAGGGAGAGCAGGAAACGATTTCATATTGTGGTTAAGAGAACAAGTAGTTGGCAGGTACCAGAAATTATCTTTGTGCTGCAGCTTCTTAGTTTTAGAAGATTTAAGCCTGAAGCAAAGTTAGATGCAGATGCATGTTAGGGATGCTAAATATCGACTGATTGATTGAATAGTTGATGAATTTTGCATCAATGTTCAATTAGTCGATAGGGTGCCTTCGCCTTTGAAGTGTAGCAACAGCCTTAAGGAAGTGGCTGTTGCTACACTTCAAAGGCGAAAGCACTGCATGGAGCCTGGGGTCAGCTGGGGACTCCCTCGCTGACTCTGAGCTCCATGCAACGCAGTAGCTTTGAAAAGCCGCATGCAGGCTGACACCAGGCTCCTCACAGCGTTTCAAAGCAGCAGCGCTGCACGGAGCCTGGGATCAGCTGGGGACACCTGGGCTCCACGCAGCTGCCTCTCTGAAAGGCTGTGAGCAGCCTGGGGACACCCCAGCTGGCCCCAGGCTGCACGAGGTGCTGCCGCTTTGAAGTACCTCGTTTTCTTCCCTCCCCTTGCTGCCTCTAATAGAGACAGCAAGGGGGGGAAAGGGGTAAGCCACTATTTGACTAGCCTGTCGACTAGTCCTTCAAATTCCTAATGCAAGTCCTGTGTTAAAGCCTGAACTGGCCTTGCAATAATGCTCCAAAGTGCTTGCAGCTATGTGGGTGTAAGATGCCAGCCAGTGCTTGCTGTGGCGGTGCTGTAACATTGCAAGGTGTAGATCCAGTGCAGAGAGAAGACAATTCCATGAAGAAATATATTCCCTATCCTTGTTTCCTGGGGCTCGCTACATATATGCGGCTGGGATAAAGCTGTTTGTCCACCTCTCCATCAGTGCTGCACCTTAATAGTCTTGCATGCACCAGAGAATTGCATTCCTGCCAAATGCAATAAAAAATGTAAACAGCTCTCAGCACTACACTAGTGCTAGCACTGTTCCTACCACTTGTAGAGCTACAGCAGGTGATCTGCCTAATGTGGATGTGGTCTTGGTTTACTGCGCACTGCACTGAGCCAGTACTGGCTCCTGATGAGGACGGTGACTCCTGGTCCAAGCCACTAAACCAGCAATAGTGAAGGCATGTTTCTGCACCATTTTGCGACTTTGGTCAGAGAGGTGTGATGCAATCCTGTACTAGACCTCTACCACCAGAATTATCTAGTACAGACTAGAGATGTAAAGGGTTAACTGATTAACCAGTGAGCATGCTCCTTACTGACATGCTTACCAGGGTAACTGATTAACCGGTGGGGGGTGCACCTGCTGGGCCAGGCCAACTGCACCGCAGGTGAGAACACTCCAGTCTGGCTGAGCCAATGCCACGGGGCACTTCAGCCCAGTCGGCCTGGAGCAGCCCATCCCCTGCATTGCAATGCGATGGGCTTGGCCAGGCTGGAGCAGCCCCCCACTGCGGGATCACAGTTAACTGGTTTAACATGATGTTTAAAAGGTTAACTGATTACCCTGATTACCACAAGTTACTATTTTGGGGGGTGCAGGGAAAAATTACAGCTGTCTGAGAATGGATTCAAAGAAGGCCTCATCTGAACAAGATCTTAGTGCATTCACTTCCATGATACTAACCAGCATGCACCTGGGTCTGCCACAGCAGAGCTGGCATCTGAGCTCTGAGTACTTGGGTAGGGTGACTAGATAGTAAGTGTGAAAAATTGGGACAGATGGTGGGTGGCAATAGGTGCCCATATAAGAAAAGTCCTGAATTCCAGGTTTGTCCATATAAAATTGGGACATCTGGTCACCCTCGTTCTGGGCACAGACCGTGCCTGTCTGTCCAGTGTGTTCTTCAGCTTGCTCTGAAAAGGAGAGCTGTGAAAAGCTTTCCCCGCTCCAGTCTCGGTGCATCTCAGAACAGGGAGAGTGGTTGGCTGAATAGCTCTTAGGTTTTCATTAACAGAACTTTCCCACCTGGCCAGCATCTTGCAGCCCCTCTTCAAGGTTTGTGGGACGGCTACCTGCACCTGCAGCATTTAATCCCGTCTGTGGGGAGCCAACTAATTCAGACATTACAGAACAGTTGCATTGTTTTCCTTCTCTAAATCTTTTCTGAAAAATTAAAAGGGTTAAGCCAATGTTTACTTCCCCCGCCGGATGACTTATTTTAGTAATATTTTACTGGCAACTGTATGGGTAGAAGATAATAATTTTGCAACTACTTGTTTTTACAGACAATTATGACTCTGCGCCTTCCAGTTCATGGGGATTTCCTTTGTAAAAAGATACTTATTTCTTACACCCAATTACTCAACAACTGTTCTCTGGCTTTTATTTACAATTCAGGGACAATATCCATTTCAGGTAAAGTTTGAAAACAAATATTAAAGCAGTTTGCTAAACATACAGGTCTAGTGTGCCTTACAGCTAGGCTCTAGCTTTTATTTGCTGTGTGTTGACTCAGAGGTGAAAGTTACCTAGGACAACCCTGAAGACCTAAGTTCCCTGTTCATTCACTAAATCAGTGGTTTTCAAACTATGGGTCACAACCCAGTACTGGAATGTAAGGCACCGGGTATCATTACTGCAGGGGATCAGGTGACCAGTGAGATTGGTAATAGGATGTTAAGAGGTGGGTAACTGTGTAGTCCATACAACTGTGTAATTGTGTAGTCCATACAATTTGTATCGACTACACAATTAGTCGATAAGAGAAGGTGCTCAGAAGGAGCTACCCCCACTGCGGCTCTGCAGTTTAACTGTAGTAAGAGCCGGGCACGCTGGCAGCCCAGCTCCTATTACATTTAAACTGCAGAGCCGCAGTGGGGGTAGATCCTGGACCCAGCATGAGCTGGGACTGAGTCAGGCGTGCTCAATCACGGCTCACGGCAGGTCCAGCAGCCCCTGTCCGTGAGGGGGTCCCAGTGGAAAGCTGGGACTCCCCCAAGGACAGGGGGCAGCAGCTGGGGCGGGACATGGACAGAGGCTGCTGCTGGAGCAGCCTTCCCTGCCCCTGCCCCCCCTGGCACAGCTGCCTCTGAGCGGTGGGGCAAAGCAAGGTAGGGCAAGCTGCACTGTGGAGACGGTGCTGGGGGGAACTGACTTTTAAGCCAGCTCCCCACAGCACCAACTCTTGCTTCCCCGACCCTTGCTGCCTCTGATAAAGAGGCAGCAAGGGGAGGGGAATGCAAGTACTCAACTCGACTACTCAATAAGCCTAGGCTTATCAGGTAGTCACTAATGGACTACTCTTTTACATCCCTAACTACTAAGGCTGGCTACCTGCCTGCCCTGCACCTCAGACTTCACAGCAGGCTCAGTTCACGCGCACAGGAGGTAGGGGGGAGGTGTTGGGGAAGAGGGAGAGCGCACTGCCCCTGCACACTGCCCCTGCCCTCAGTACTAACTCTGCATTCCCGCTGGCTGCTTCTGTGGCACGCAGACTGGTCGGCGGTGTCAGGAGAGACAAGAAGCATTCCTTAGAATCCCTGCTGCACCACTGACTGGGAGCCGCTCAAGGTAAGTCCCTCCTGCCCCAGCCCTGACAACCCTCCCCCAAAGCTGCAGCCCCCTCCTACACCCCAAAGCTCTCATCCCCAGAGCCCACACTCTAGTCAAATTATGTTGGGTCGTGGCATCAACAATTTTCTTCAACTGACTCATGAGAAAAAAAAGTTTGAAAACCCCTGCTCTAAACAATGCTATCACACTTTGGGTGTGTGTAGACTACACCTCACTGTTGACAGAGAGATTAGATTAGGCACATCAAAATTGCCAATGAGCAGGGATTTAAATATCCCATGCCTCATTAGCATAAACACTGCTGCTGCTTTTTTCGAAACCGAGTTTTTTTTTAAAAAACGGCAGTCTAGACGCGGATCTGTCGAAAATAAAGCCTTTTTCGACAGATCCTGTATTCCTCAAAAATGAGATTTACGGGATCTGTCGAAAAAGGCTTTATTTTCGACAGATCCACGTCTAGACTGCCATTTTTTTTTAAAAAAAACCTCGGTTTTGAAAAAAAGCGGCAGCCATGTTTATGCTAATGAGGCACGAGATATTTAAATCCCTGTTTCATTAGCAATTTCGATGTGAATAATCTACATCTCTCTGTCGACAGAGAGGTATAGTCTAGACATATACATGCCCTTACATGCCTAAAGTCTGACAAAGAGGAATGGCCTACAAGAGAGAGACTCTCTATTCAAACTTTGGTCTCCTGAGAATCTCCAAAAGGTACCAATTACACAGTTAGGAGAGGTAAAAGTATAGCTATAGGTTGGAGCTACCTGGTCCAGCACCCTCAGGACTGGGAGGGGATTTGCTGGACCAAGGGAGGTCCCTCCCCTCCTTGCCCATGCTAAACCACTGCCCCGCCCCCATCCCCAGCAAGGGCTCCAGCCTATCCCGCTGCTCCCTGGCCAGCCATTGCTCCCTGGGCCAGAGCTCACCAGCTCCCGCTGGCCCCACTGCTGCCAGGACTTGGGCTTCCTGGCTGCTGCCAGGTCTATAGCTCCATAGCTGCTGCTGGCCTCCTGCTACTACCCAGCTGCTGGGGCCAGGTCTCCATACTGTTGTGCCCCCCCCCCCCCCACCCATCACAAGTCTCCTGGCTGAGTCATCCACCCCTCTCCTCCCATACTCACTCCTGCCCCACGGCCATACTCCCCTATAGCTGGGTTCTGTGGTTCAGGAACATCTGTGGTCCTGCTGAACCACAGACGTTGCCGAACCAGGGAGTCCTGGTTAAGGAAGCTACAACCTGTACCAATTCACATGGTGGTTTTTGGTGTGGACACCTCTCCATGCTGGAAATTAGAGTGCAAAAACCAGCAGCATTGAGCGCTCATTTATTTCATTAATCTCCATAATTATGTTAAAATGTACTTCTGTAACTTCTTTGTGCCACTGCATGTATGAAAAAAATGCACTTGACTTCATGCACTGAAAATGTCAAAGCATGCCCTTTTGCTTCTGGTTTACATTGTTCTGGTTAGTCTCTTACATTTCTCCCATCATACACAAGCCTTGTAAAAGGACAGAATTAAATTCTATTTGTTTTATAACATGCCCTAAATCAAAAGAAACCTGAAACTTAAAAGTTATGAGTCAGGTCTTGCAAATGCTTGTGCACACTGAAATCAATAGTAGGGGTGTCAACATGTAGTCAACTATACAATTAACGGATAAGCCTAGGATTGTTGGTTAATCTCCCCCCTGGTCTCCCTGCTGTCCCCCCCGCTGCCTCTGTATCAGATCCAGCGGGGGGAGCCAGTGCCCGGGAGGCTCCCCATGAACACCAGATCCTTATGCCCCGCACCCCCAAACGCTGCTGCCTCTGACAGGCTGGAGCCGATATGTATGGAAAGCCAACTTTCAAACCAGCTCCCCGCGCATATCGGCTCCACAGACCTGTCTGCCCCTGCCTCCTGCCTCCTACAGTGCTGGGAGGAGCCGGCTTAAAAGCTGGTTCCCCCCAGCACCTCTTCCTCAGTGCCGCCTCTCTCTACCCTCGCTGCTACCTCTATCAGAAGCAGCAGTGGGGCGGGGGAGAGCAGAAGAGGCTGCCACACTGGGCGGCTGGCAGCTGGTCTGCAAGGGGAGCTGTTTTTTAGTTGCCCCCTGGGGATTATCGAATTGTCATGTAACCGATAATATTTTGTGTGGTTACACGTCTATTCCATTACACTATATCTAACATCCCTAGCCAATAGGGCTGTTAACATGAATGACATTCCCACATAGATGAATCAGGGATTGCGAGATCAAGCTCTAAAACTTTCACTCCATCTATAACTGATTCCACTGGAAAACCACAGGTCAGAGCTATTATACTAAACTTTCCATTTCCAGGTTCTCTGTATGTACGGCAATCTTGTGATTTGTGTGCACACAATACAAATTTGGGAACAAGGCATCCAATCGGAGATGCTTTGACTCTGATTCAGAATTGTTGAGCACCTGTAGCACCTGTGGGTTTCAACTGGTACTGTGAGTGCTCAGGGCTTCTGAATAGCAAGCCCCATGTTTCAAGTTAGGCTTCCAAAAATGAAAGCATGCAAAAGCCCCGGCGACTTCTCAAAACTACCCATTGCCTGCAAAGCACAAAATACCAGTAGAGGAAGGGGAACAACTTCTGGAATTTTTTAACAGAAACCTAATTATTCGTTTCCCAGGGTCTATGTGGAAATGTTATTCTTGTAACTACACCATTAAGCTGATGATATAATTGTCTGATATAATTGCAACTTCCCCACCTCTCTGTCATTCACAAATCAGAAATATGATGGGTAACTATGCTGTCACTTAATAATCAGAAATACCTGAGAAGGCCCCAGATTCCTGGCTGCTTTTCAGTATTACTCCTAGGAAAATCTTCGGAATGGTGGCAGCTATGCAAGAGATGGTTAGGTCCTTCTTGCTCTTCTATCTCCTCAAAGATAAACCCTCCCAACAACCACACTCAAGCACTAGTTAAATACTGACTACCACACACAGAACTGAATATCAGCACTCCTTCCTCCAGTGTCTCCATTTTGCCTAGAGGTCTGGCATTCAAGTGCTAATCCAGCTCAACAATGCTTCGCTTGTGAGAGCTGGTGAGATCACATCTTGAGATGGCTTGGCTGTGGTTCATTAGATAATTACTACAAAGCAGGGACCATCTATAAAGGGAGATTTTTTTCATGTCTAAAATCAAGAGCAGGGGTGGTTAATAACACAGCAGCTATTCGCCAGGGTTAGCCCACTGTAGTTACCTGCAGAGCCGCGGGCACTGACGATCAAAGCTCCTGTTGGCCGCAGATCGCCGCTTCCTGCCAATGGGAGCAGGGGAAGTGGTGTGGACCAGGAAACAGTTTCCAGCAGCTCCCATTGACTGGGAATGGTGATTCATGGCCTAAAGGCACTGCGATCACTGGTACCTGTGGCCATACAGGTAAATATAGTTAATCCTGACAGACCAGATCCAGCCCACAGGCCAGTATTTGCCCACTTCTGATCAAGAGCATTATTATTATTGCAACATTAAAGAGAATGAGAAAGGATTAATAGAATATTCAGATAAAAAAGATGATACAGAATTCCCTAGAAAGCAATCAAGAAGACAAGGCAAGTAAGGTGGTAAAGTGTTTTAAAGGGAAAACAAATACAACCTATTTAATCAAAACAAAAAGCATTCACACGAGATTTTTTTCTTCCCACATCACGTTTTCCTTTCATTTCTGCATTAAGATTTTGTTTCAGGAAAATGCATAAGCCTGAATGTACATCCATCCTTATTTAGGACTACACAGAGGGCGGTACATAAGAATATGTTTAAATAGGCCCAGATTCAGGAAAGCATCTGCCATCATTGCCAGATTAGACAAGAACAGAGTCCCTGGACGTTAATGTATTTCCCTATGAAAATACTTGCATAGGACTTGATCCTAAGAATTACTATATATTACTATATAGTATTGTCTCTAACAAAAGATAGTGAACTAAATTCAAATCCATAGTAAGGTAGAGCAAATCCACAGAAATACAAGCCCGGACTGCATTTAGCTGAAAGCTAAACTTAATTCAAAGGGAAGGGAAGGACTGATCCTGCTCTATTTTAAATCAATAGCAGAGCTGGATTTATGCACAAGCTAAGTAAAACACATCTTAGGGCCTCAGATTATGAGGGGCCTCTAAATACAAAAAAAAAATCTAGTTTTTAGTTGCATCCTTGCTAGGGATGTGAATGTCTAGTCGACTAATCATTCCCCCCCCCCTTGCTGCCTCTATCAGAAAGAGGCTGCAAGAGAAGGGGAAAGGCGGTGGTGCTTCAAAGCTGCTGCTTTGAAACACCATGGGGAGCCTGACGCTGGGCTCCCCATGGCGTTTCAAAGTGGCAGTGCCACATGGAGCCCGGGGTCAGCTGGGGACTCTCCCAATGATCCCGGGCTCCATGCGGCGCTGCTGCTTTGAAATGCTGCGGGGAGCACGGGACCAGCGTGGGACTGTGTGAGCCCTGGGGGGTGTTGCTACATTTCAAAGGCAAAAGTGCCCTATCAACTAATCGAATAGTTGATGCATATTGCATCTTCATTGTTCTGGTCCATTTATTTTTTAACAGGCCTCAGTGTAACTATTTCCTTGCCAATAAGTATCATTGACTTGAGCATCTTTGTTCCATGGTGTAGTGCTGTGGGGCTTATGGAGGGAATCGTCCCTCTGGGGGTCAGTGAGCGGCCATTCTTCCCCACTACACTCTACTCAATTCTTGTGAGGAATCAACAGTGGCTGCCAGCCCTAAGGTAATCCACACCCCCACATTCAGTCTATAATAGAAGTCTTTGCACACCGGCCCTCATTCAGGGCAGGGCGACAATAAGCCCCCAAACAATCCTCAGGTCCGTCCCTGGTTCAGGGTGAGGCAGCAGGCAAACAAACAAATAGTTTAAGTCCCTTTCACAACTACCCCCAGCCGCGTCCCCTTGCTCAGGTGGGAGTCCGGCAGGTGCTGATGGGGGAGATTGCCATCCAAGAGTGGAGTGGCAGGGGGACACAGGCCCACCCTCTCTACTGCGTCCCAGCCCAGGGCTCTAGAAGCAGCAGAGCAGTCTGCTGGGTCAGTGGGGATCCATACCGCAACACGCTGACCTGGTTCTAGCTCAGCCAAAAGGAGGTCGACTACTCCTGGGCTCTCTCCTTTCTCCCCCTAGGGCTATACCTGGATCCAGTGCAGGTTCTTGGGGCACCATCGTTCTGAAACCTATAGCCAGGTAAACAGACCCTCAAAGCAGTCATTCAGTAATGGGCCCAGCGGCCCTGGACAGTCCTCGGCTTCTCCAGGATCCAGCTCCTCACTTGCATGCATGGGGGAGGCTTCTGGCTTCTCTGGTCACTGGGTCTTGACTGGCCTCTCTGGCAGGCCTTTTATATCCCTGGCCCCGCCTCCTTACTGCCAGTCAGGTGGGTTGCTAGGGCTAGGTGCTGCCCACCAAGACTCCAAGAGGGGCTCCTCCCCCTCGGGGTCAGTGGGCGGCCACTCTGCCCCACTATACATGGATATTTTAATATTGTAAAATTAATGAGTTTGGGGTATGCACTAGGATTGGGCCCTAAATTAGTACTTATCACAAACTTGCCTGACCACCAAGATAGATATCTAAGTCTGGGCACTGAGGGTGTGTACACAGCAACATTACATTGAAATAAGCTACGCAATTTGCATAGCACAAATTGCGTAGCTTATTTCGAGGTAATTTCGAAATAGAGTGCTATTCCGACAATCCCTTAACCCTTGTGGAACGAGGGTTACAGGGATGCCGACATAGCGTGCCTGTTATTTTAAAATATGTTTTGAAATTATGGGTGTGTTTAAAGATGTGAAATTGCTATTTCAGGATACTTCTGGTATCCCGAAATAGCCCCGCTGTCTAGACATAGCCTGAGAGTCTGGGCAGACTCTCTTGCCCAGAGGTTCCAGGTTTAAATATTTCCTTGGCTCATCATCCTGCTTTCGACTCTGCTCCCTTCCTTCTGTTCCCTGTGTTTAGAACAGCTTAATCTCTCCCATACACCAAGTAACCTTTCTTTTCTCAAATCACCATTTGGAACAATTTTAATACCCAAAGTGACCAACTGTGCAAAAAGTAAACCAACAAAAATGATGAAAAAGCCAACTTTAATAATAAAAGCAGGTTTAATAATTTAAGCTAATGAGAACTTATTTTTAAAATGATTTTTACCCTGACAGCATTTTTAAACTGTTGGCTTTTGCCTTCCATTGCTGCTCTCCGGTGTTACAGCATTTGTCAGAATTTCATTGTAAGCTGACTGTTTGTCATGTTGTGTTTGTAAAATTCTGTTAACATGTTCCAATTGCTATAAATAATTATTACTTGTCCCTGGATGAGATGAAGTTTCCATTTGAAATATGTAATGCTTCAGGACATATTTCATTCTAGTGAAGAACAGAACAATTATGTCAAGTTCCCACATGTTTTAACATTTGTTCATTATAGTTTTATACTTCCAGGCCACTTCAATGTCCTTTATTAATGTTTATTTATGGATGCTAATAATAAAAATATACTGCCTGCTTTGCATATGTTTCTAGCAAATAAAAAAACTATAAATGTATGAATGGCTATAATGTAGCAAATACTTATTTGCTTTGCTGTACAACTTTTGGGTTTACTTTTCCTTTCTTTGGTAGTTTATTCAACCAACAGCATAGCCTAGATTGAAAAAGGGTAATTGTGAAAGTTCTATTGTGTGTACTGGTTGAAACCCCCTTGTTTGGCATTCTCCGGTCCGGAAACATCTGTGGTCCAGCATTATTTTTAGTTAGCTGGATGTCCACTTATCATGGGTGTGACCAAGTTTCCTGCAGTCCCATAACATTTTTTTACAGCCACTAGTCCCGGCACTCAGTGTTCTGTGCTGTTGATTAGCTCTAATTTACTGCTAAATGTCTTCTAAGAGCCCAGTAAGCAATGGAAGTGTTAGTAATGCCGCGAGACAGTATTGACCTCCCATGGTCAAATTCTCTGGTTTGGCACCCATCAGGTCTCAAGGGTATCCCACTAGAGAGGTTCAACCTGTATTGATACAGTGAGATAGCAAACCAGCTATAAGAAAAATTTTGAGACAGCTTTCCTATTTTTCTATTTCCTGTCTTCACTAGCGATTCCTAGCAGCAGTTGCATGACAAACCCTCTTACGATGTATCAGAAATTTCACAGGCAACATCAATGAGTTTAATCAGAATAATGAAGAATAGGCGCTACTAAAAGTGAAAAAGGAACTACTCAGTGTGAGTAAAGACATGACAATCTAATCCTGGGGTCAGCAACCTATGGCTCAGTACAGAACCACATATGGCTCTTTTGTCATTCCCAAAATACACACAACTTTTTAAATTACAATGAAACATTAGTTCAAAATTTAAAAAACACACAATTACTCATGGTCTTTTTTTTGTCTATTTCACCTTTAACCACAGGTGAAAATAAGGCAGTGCATCCAGGTAAGAACTGCCTGAGCTGTAGCAAAGCTGGCTGGGGCACTCTGCTTGTTTAAGACTGGTTGAGGGCCTGCTGTACAGGACTTTTGCATGCTCCAAGCTGGGATAGTGAGAGGGGCTGGCAGCAGCAGATGCCTCTATCTGGCTGCAGCATCCCAGCTCCAGCCCCTATCTGACTACAGCAGTTTGTCATGCTCTTGGGGCAACCCCCACAGCCCACCACAGCAGACTTGCATTTGCTGCAACAGCCCAAGAGCAGGAATTGGACTCAAACTCACAATCCCAGGCCTGGATGCAGGATCCCAGCTCTGGTCAGGTAATTAAATCCAGCCCAGAGCACCCCCACATACTCTACTTCTCACCTCCAGCACCATGCTCTGCCTCATGCACGTTCCACATACCCTAACCCCCTGCCCTGAGTCCCTCATATTCCTCAACCCAGACTCCTGCACCCCCACATACCCAGCCCCCCGCCATAACACTCCTGCACCTCCACACCCAACACTCTGCCCTGAGTGCATCATACGTCTGATCCCCCTGCCCTGAGCCCCTCATGTACCCCAACCTAGACTCCTGCACCCCCACATTCCCAGCCCCAGCCATAAGATTGACAGAAGACATCCTGAATGCCTATATGAAGCTGGATTTGACCAGTTATGATGTAAACTTCAAAGAAATGTGCGAAAAGATGCAGCGGCAGAAGTCCTATTAAATAAAGTCTGTGAATACAACGTTTCGTTTATACTACTATTCAATTATCAACAATGTTAAGTTGCATATTTTCAGTCATGCAAATGGGCATTCTTATACAGCTCTTTGTTGACCAATTGTTCTGAATTTTGATGTAGTTTGTCTCTTTGGTTTGAAAAGATTGCCGACCTCTAGCAGTCTAACAGTAGAAGCTAGGAATTTCTGGTTCTTAAGATCTCTCTCTCTCATATAGAATCTTTGAGGTCTTGGGCAAATTAACAGGGGACAGATTTTCAATAATGTTGTGCCTTCATTTTTTCAGAAGCACTTTGCTCCCAGTTATCCACCATGCTGAGCTCTTCTTAAAATCTGGTCAAAGATATCACAGTGGAATCTGCTGGGTGTTGAGTGCTTCCCCATTTTTAAGTATATAAAGATATGTCTACACAGCAAAGAAAAGCACATGGCTGACCTGTGTCAGCTGACTCAGACTGGGGCTATTTCATTGCTGTATAGACTTCCAGGTTCAGGCTGGAGTCTAAGCTTTGGGTTGCTTAGGGTGGGGTGGGTCTTAGCACCTTGGTTGCAATGTGGGTCCAGAAGTCTACACAACAATGAACAGCCCAACCGCCCGAGCAAGTCTGAGTTTGCTGACATGGACAAGCCGTGAGTTTTTCTTCACTATGTAGACAAGGGATCTGAGCTCTTTCAGAAAATCTGACCCTTCACTTCCACCTCATTTTCCCTCCTCCCCCACATACCAAAATAAAATTGACACTTGCCTATTTCAAGTCTAATGGGAGGGTTAAAGTTTGTAAATACCTCTACAATATTACTTTATAGAATTATTTGGTTTGAAATATTGTTGGCAGCTAATCTATAGCTGTTTATTTTTCCTGTGATATCTTAATTGACTGCATCTCAGTTTCTTTGGGGAAGGTTTGCTACAAATGGTATAGTAACTACAGATGGCAGAATATAAGGCAAGAGTAGCAAACGCACTAAAGCAGTGGTCCCCAACGTGGTGCCTGCGGGCACCATGGCGCCTGCTGGGTCATTTATGTGTGCCCGCCTAGTAACCAGGGCCGGCCCGAGCCATTTTTGCACCCCGGGCCCCGGTGCATGTGCGGCCCCACCCCCAGGCACCCGGCAGCCCCAAAAGGTTAGGGACCACTGCATTAAAGTATATAGAAAGATTCCAACAACAGAAACTGAAAGGAAAAAATATCCCCACCTTGAGTTAACATGACCTAATCAAAGCTACTCCTTTTGGTTAAAATGAGATGGATGAGCAATTGGCAGTTCTAATAAGAAATGTTCAGTTCTCCATTCTGACTCAAGTATGTCAAGCTTGATTGAGGGCAGACATGAATAATGCCAAAGTCAACCCTTTTCTTCTTTTTTTTAACTGCAGAGCTTTCCCAGTATTTGACAATCTGCTTTAGAGGGAAAGCCAGCAATGCTTATGTGACATCACACAGAGGGCTCATCGGGGTGGGAACTGAAATCTAACACAGATGTGTGCCTGTGCCTGGACTACATGGGAAAGTTTTACCAATTATGCAGCTACGGTTATAGTGCTATGTTGTTCTATATGAAGACTCTTATTCAGGCATAGGAGTGGTATTTTCCAGGTTAGCTTAACCTAGGGATGTAAAAATCATTAAAGGGAGATGGGCGGGAGCAGCCCCTGGCTGCAACACACCCAGGCTCTCCACAGCTCTGGATGGCCGGAGCAGTGGCTTCAAAAATACCTTATACAAGTCTGACTGTAAGAAAATTAGAAAATAGGGGATGTTTTAAAAGCTGTGCACTCAAGCAAGAAAGACAGAAAAACTCGAATTGAAAAAAGTTCTGCCAATTCCACACTCTTTTAAGGAACAGATTAAAAAAATTCTGGTCAACTATAGTATATACGAGATTCAAGGCTTTCCAGATGGGGTCAGAATCTGATTTACAAAAGGGATATGAACAACTGACACTAGTAGTAAGCCCAATATCCATTAAATATTTGAGCTTTGGCTTTGGTTCAGATCAACTGTCTTTACTCAAATACCTCTAGCTACTGGAATTCCTATATTCCTTAAATAATGTAGTAGAAATCAAACATCATCCTCCCTATGTACATCGTATTGAGCAACTCTGTGGTGAACAGTCACTGGTTGGAATTGATACCAAGCAATAGCACACACATTTCCTAAAAACTCCCCTTGAACTTAACAGAACTACATCATTTACTATTTGTAATACTTTAAGGTTTTTTTAATACCTAAAGGCTACGTTCTGTTTGTAGCCCTAGTGGCCCCAGTACTGTACAAATGTGTAGACAGATCTTAGAATGTAAGTCCCCAAAAGCTTATATTCTAATTTAATGACAATGTCAAGGGATAAACAAATGTGCTAGAATAGCAGTGCACAAGGGACTGTAGCAGCTACAGTATACAGAGCCAGGAAGAACAATTCTCTACTAGCCTTCCACAGGCAAACCTGGAAGTCTGATACTCGCCATGCAGTATATGTTCTAACAGAAAGCAGCTTGTTTGTCAGTAATTTATTTCATATATATGAAAGGAAATCACATGTGTGATCCTGCTTCTGGATACATTAACAGCAAAGAAGAAATACAAAAGGAAGTTTTGCAGGCCCCTGCACTGTGCTTTGGTGAGCTAAATTCAAAGTTACAGTAGCCATTCCAGAATGGGACTGACAGAAGCACAGGGAGCATGGGGGAGGTGCGGATCTTAAATCTTGTGGATCTAAAATGTTGTTCCAAAAGTGCACCCAATCCCCAACGTGCCCTTCCATGCCAAGGCCGCTTTTGGCAGGCCGGGGTTGCTTCCCCTCTCCCCCTTTCGCACTGCACGCAGGTGATGGGTTTGCTCGCTCAGCCTGAAGCCCCAAGGGGCAGCGGCGGCCGGGGCTCGCTCAGCCCCCCTGCCCGCGGCTGGGTGAACGGCAGGGCTCCTGCCCTCCGGCTTGGCAGCGCCAAGCATCTTGCCGCGCTTCCAGCATCTTGCCCGCGCCAGCCCGCCCCGCTACAGCCCCAGGCTCCCACAGCGGGCAGGCCGCAGCCCCGGCCCGGCCCAGCGCTGCCCCTCACCGCATCGACAGGCGCTGGTTCGCCGCCGCCGCGGGTCAGCCCGTTCAGCTCGTGGCTCTCTACGGCCGAGGTCATGGTGCTGCAGCGCGCTCGGCCGCGGGTCCAGCGCTCTGCCCTGCCGGCCGGCCCGCTACGCGCACCCAGGCGGCTGCGCTGCGGCTGCTTCCCGTTCCGCCCGGGATTCCCCTTGGTCCCGGGCTGGGAGCGCTGGCAGAGGCGGCTCCAGGGGGCGAGAGCAGAGCCGAGAGCCAGGCGGCCCGGAGGAACTCGGGAGGCCGCTGCTCGGAAGCAAACGCAAGACCGTGACACGCTGCCCGCGCCCCTCAGCCCGGGGCCCCCTTGCTGGGAACGATGGGCAGGCGGACAGTCGCCCTGGACGCCAAAAACGATACGTTCAGGCCAGGGAGGAGAGGGCGGGGCCACCAGTGGCTACTGGCCAAGATGCTCAGGGGCCTCTGGCTCTCCCTAACTCTCTTATGGTGAGCAGGGCTGCCGACAGGCGGGCCAAAGGGACACTGTCCCAGGACCCAGCGTTTCAAAAGGGGGCTCCGGGCTGCCAGAACCACATGGCGCCCTCCCAGTTGCACTGAGGACTTCCTGAGAGGGGTTGGTGTGGCGCACTCCAGGCAGGTCTGAGGGCTGGTTAGCCCCAGCCCACCCCTTCTACCCAAGGCCCCGTCCCTTCTGAAAACAGAACACCCCCGCTCTCCCTCCACACACACCCTTCCTCAGGGGCCAGGCAAGTCTGTGGTCCACAGACTGTAAGAACCAGGGACTGGGCGCAGGGAATGGATCACTCCACAAAATTGCCCTATTCTGTTATTCCTTCTGAAGCATCTGGCACCAGACACAGTTGGAAGACAACACAGTGGGCTGAAGAGATCACTGGCCTGACTCAACAGGGCCATTCTTACCAGCCTTCCTGGAAGATGGGGAGAATAATAAACCATGGCCAGGGCTACTCTAGAAACTTTTGTCCAATAGCAGTGGTTAGGCAAAGAATTAAAAACAATGAAACGACCCCAAAGCCCTAATCTAGATACAGTTTTATAGGCAAAAGCTTACTAGTAGATCCCCTGTCTGACAAACTAATGGGAGATTGAGGACTTCATAAAATCAGGAAATTCATAAAACTGAATATCTCAAACTCACTATAGGTACGGTGCATAAATTACAATGTGGATTGTCGCGAGAATCACAGGTCCGATGATAAATACCCAAGGGACAGAACCAGGTGGACAGTTTTATCAAATAAAAAATATTTATTTATGACAGTGGTGAATTTATAGTATTTATTCTAAGATTTTTAATAGACCGTGTTAATAATGAATTTACAGTATTTATTATATTCTATGATTTCTAGTTAAACATGTCAGAGATATAAGGATGGGAACGGCAAGGGAAATAGTCTCTAATCTTAAAATATCCAGCTACACTAATTAAATAACAGTGATAACTACAAACTCTATGTACTACCCTAAAACAACTACAACACTAAGCTTATACAACAAGAAAAAATCAAATCATACATACCAACTTACACAGCACACGGAACATTTCACAGATATCGGTTCGGTTGTGAAGGCCTTGGTTATGCCCAAGAGTCAGGGGAGGTGGCTGGTCGGTTGATCAGGCCGGCAGCTCTTTGAAGTATACGAGAAGGCACACGCACGGTGGTACGTGTGTTGCGAAGACCTCCTAGAGCGAACTGTGCGATGGGTATTTATCCCCAAATCTACACATCGCTTTCCTGCGCTTGCATATTACCATATATGGCCCAATGGTCACCAAGTGGGGGGGTCTGTGTCCCAAGGGTAGGGCCGAAACTGTGCAGGTTTCATGCGACCAGGTAAGCCCCGCAGTTCTCTCGCCAAGGTGGCGGGTGGGAGAGTCTGAGGCTATTTTCCCCTTTTCACACCTTCCCTTTTTCTAAAGGCAATGGTATGCATCCCGGTTTCTCTCAAGGAGTACTGCAGCCCACTATAGCAAGAGCGGCCTGGCCAAACTTTTTTACTGGGGGAGCAGTTTCTTTTCTCTAACATGGATCTGCTTCCTTTTCTTTGTGTCCTGCTAACCCTCGCAAAGTCTTTTCCAATGCACCAGAATGCCAACGTGCACTGAAAGTTATATCACTGAAGCACAAACTATTATGTGGCTTTTTTTTTCCTCTCAAGAAAAATTGTTTGTATAATTATTTGTTCTTACTCTCCTAATTTAAACACATAAATTATGTGTATAAAATATGTCTGCACTAGGAGGGTTTGCCAGTATAGCAGTACCAGCAAATCTTTTCTAGTGTAAACCAGGTCTGAGTCTTTTCAACACTCCTGGGAGATAGTAGTTAAGAGTTACCTCTATTTTACAGATTGTTAAGGAGACATTTATTCAAGATCACAAAGTAAATGTAATATTCCTAATCCCAAGCATTCGAAAATTCTGAGGCTGGTTTTTAAAATGAGAGTTTTAAAAAATATATTTGTAATTCTTGCTTCCTAGTTTACAAACCTTTAGGACACACTCAGGACAGGTTTTCAAGCTTTTCTCTAGAACAGTGAGGGCTAAAAAAATAATTTAAAAAGAAAGCTGACATTCTCATATTATATTATGACTCCAGGACCTGGTACATCAAGAAAAAACACCAAATGTAAGGCTCTCAATAAAATAACAAGAGTTGGTCACACTCCATGTTAGAGGTAATGAAACCCACACCTCTTGATTCCTAGCCCACTGCACTAACCACGGGTGCACATGTAATGCTGTCAAGACTGTTCTCCACTCTAGCACTTCAAATGCAGAAGGTAGGGGCCAACAAGAGACTTTAAAAATACCTTGCTTCTACAGGCTTCTGCTTAAAATCTCCCTAAGATCACAGGTTCCCTGACCTTGGGTGGCATGTTGCCGCCACCCACATGCAAAACCCCTTTTCTGAACCCAGGAAAACTCACTTGGGAATTTCTTCCTGCGGGGTACCCCATGCTCTTTCATTCTCCCTCAGGAGAGAGCTTGAAAACAAAGTGTAATTTCTAATAGCTGATAGGGTTACCAGATGGTTTAACAAAAATTACCAAACACGCCCCCCCCAAAAACAAAACAAAAAAAAGCAGGAAAAATACTGTTGAGAGAAAAAAAGGGGGAGACCAAAGTTGTAAAGCAAAAAAAAAAAAAAAAGGGGGCACTGCACCTTTAAATGGCTCTGCAGACGCAGCAGGGGAAAATTGTGCCCGCCAGGCTTCCTGGGCTCCTCACTTCCCCGCCCCCTCCAGAGGCAGCAGGGGAAAATTGTGCCTGCCAGGATTCCTGTGCTCCTTACTCCCCCGCCCCGGCCAGATGCATCGGGGAAAATTGTGCCCACCAAGCTTCCCACACTCCTTACTCCCCCACCCCCACCAGATGTGGCAGGGGAAAATTGTCCCCGCTGGGCCTGTGTCCGAGGGGAATAGGAAATACCGGACATTTCACATACCAAGTATTTTCTGTTTTTTTTACTGGATGGGGGACCCAAATAATGGCCAGTCCAGGAGAAAACCTAGATAAAGGTAGCACCCCCTCCCATCCATCACAAACACCAACAGGTGGAACCAAACCTGGGACCTCTACAGCTTAGTGCATGAGCCTCTATTGTTTGAGCTAAAACCCAGCAGTCTCTCAGCTAAAGCTATAGAGTACACTCATTCTTTCTCTCTGTAAATGGTCTAAGTGCCACTAAATGGGACAGCAAACCACACCTGGTAGGTGTGTGGGTTACATATATTCCAAACATCTTTTAGATAAGTGAGCACTGTAATATACTAAATCTTAGCAGCCTTTTAGTACAAGAACCATGCACTTCCCTGCAGTTCACTGTATGATTATTTTTAATAAGAAAACATTTTACAAAATGAAAACATTTAATCAAAAACATTTTACAAAATAGGTCAAAGATGTGCAGCTTAAGGATGTTAAGGACTAGTCAACTATCTGATAAGCAAAAGCTTATTGGATAGTCAGTTGATTAGTCAACTAGTCGATTCCCCCTCCCCCCTGCCTTGCTACCTCTATGAGATAGAGGCAGCAAAGGAGGGGGAAGTAGGTACTTCAAAGGAGCAGTGCTGCACAGCTGAGCCTGGGCTCAGCTGTGCAGGGCTGCCCCTTTGAAACATTCAAAGGGCAGCACCACA
The DNA here is from genome assembly GCF_052426305.1 of Pelodiscus sinensis. Taxonomy (NCBI): domain Eukaryota; kingdom Metazoa; phylum Chordata; order Testudines; family Trionychidae; genus Pelodiscus; species Pelodiscus sinensis. Next base: position 20,403,840 of record NC_143062.1, on the reverse strand, counting down.
CAGCTGATCCCCAGTGGGTCAGCTGTGCGGCACTGACCTTTGAAAGCTGCCTTAGCATTTCAAAAGGGCACTGTGGATGGAGCCCGGAGTCAGCTGAGGATTCCCCAGCTGATCCCAAGTTCCACAGCATTTCCGCGGAACCCAGCTGACTCCAGGCTCCACAGCGCCCCTTTGAAACTCCACCTCGGGGACATCCATCAGGGGCTCCTGTATATTTCAAAGGAGAAATGTGGAAGTACCTATCGACTAGTCAATTAACTGATATTTAACATCCTTAGTGCAGAGGTGAGGAACTGCACATAAGTGAAGCATCTCAGTTGGACTATCCACAGACATAAATATATGCAGGTTGGGTCTTATGTCAGGACACAAATTACACCTATCACTGGCACGCGGAGAGATAGCAGCCAGCACATAGTGTAGAATAATCAGGGATGGGACATTTTCACCAAGGAGATGACAGGAAGCCCCTACTCTGACCAAAACCACCAAGGAATTTTTAATGTCTATGCAGAGCAGATAAGAGCTCTGTTTAAACTCTGTTTAAGATATTTAACCCCTTACACCATAGGTTTCCAAACTGGGGAGGTGTGAAGAAATTCCAGGGGGGGCACAAGGTGACCCAGCCCTCTCCCCCCCCCCCCCAAGAAAGAGTCCGCGCTGGCGTTAGCTCACCCAAAGTTAATCTTTAACTGTTTGTTTTGCACTATTGTTTCCCAAGGTCTGTCTCCCTCCCTCCTCCTAGAGCTACAGACAAGCCCCAAAGCCACTTTGAAAAGGTGCTAATTTGGAGCTACAAGCCTGTGGTTTGCTCAGCTCCCCAACACTCCACCTGACCCCAACACTGTCCAGCCTGGAGCCCCCTCTTTTCCACCTCTTCCCACTCCCTCATTCCCACTCCAGAGTCCGCACATCCTGTCTCAACCCATTGAGAGTTAGTAAGGGCTGGGGGCAGCAAATGATGGAGAGGAGGGAAATGGAGGGGGCAGGGCCTCTAGAAAGGCGTGGGATCTTGAGGCTTGCCCTGAAATTTAGAAAGTGATCTTGGGTATAAAAAGATTGGAGACAGTAAGGTAAACAATTTTTTATTTTTAAATTTTATACCAGGAAAATATTTGCCTTTTGACGTGTAGGGGTACCAGTTCAGTTGGTGGGGAGACCAAAGAACGATGTAGAAGGCAATGAAACTTTTTTCAAACTTTCTAGCATGCTTGTGGGAGTGTTTGGGACTGTTCTATCATGGGAGTAGGTAACCAGTCTTGCACGGTTACTGGTGCTGGGGTATATATAAGGCAGCACGCGTCCGTACGTAATAGTAGCAGTACATAAATGTTTGCAATAACTTATCAAAGTAACTTGTGTCCATTAAATTTATTCTAATTGGGAAAATTAGTTTTATAGATTTTTTTAATTAATATATTATGTCTGTGATTAAGAAAAGGAAGACTACATTAGGTATGGCTCACTGTCATAGAAAAAAACGGGCTCAATCATCCTCAGTGCATAGTATACCACACAGTTCTTAGCAATGATGCCTTGAGACCTACTCGTCTTGAGTGACACATGACAAAGAACTACAGTGCTTTCACCGAGAAACCAAAAGGGAGCTTTTTGCTGCTAAACTTCAAAATTTGTAACACATGAAGCTGGACACTACTGGAGTTTTTCATCAAATATCGGCCAAAGTGGAAGAAGCAGCTTATGAGCTGTTATTGTTCATCACTAAAGCCAAGAAAGCACACGTAATTGGAGAAACTCTTGTGCAGCCTTGCCTGTTAAAAGCAGCTGATAGTTTTTTCTTGCTTTTCACACCAAGCACTATCAGAAATTTCACTTTCAGACAATTCCGTGAAATGTCCCATCTATGAGTTGGCGAAACATCTTAAACTTCAAGTTGTGGAGGCACTTTTGGCTTCTTTTTTTGCAATTCAGTGTGACAATACCACTGATGTAGCACAGTGCTGTCAGTTGCTTGTCTACTTTCAATTCATTAACAATAGAACTGTGAAAGAAGAACTGCTTTTTTCAAAGGAATTGATGACCACATCAAAGGCTTCTGGTATTATGAAAACTATTTCCGATTTTTTTGAAGAAAATAGACTTTCATGGGGAAAACTTGATGGTGTATGCATAGACAGTGCTCTAGCAATGCTTGGCTTTCGCTCTGGATTTGTGACATTGGTGAAAGACAAAAATCCAGCTGTAACCACAACTCACTGTGTCATACATAGACAAGCATTGGCTGCTAAAACCCTTCCAGATGACCTACGTGACTCATTGAATTTGGCCATCAAAATTGTCAATTTTGTGAAGAACAGTGCTTTAAATATGAGACTTTTTGATGCTCTTTGCATGGATTTGGGAGCAGATCATAAAACTCCTTTGTTTCACATGGAGGTACGATGGCTTTCCAAAAGTAATATGCTTTAGAGATTATTCAAACTGAAAGACAAAGTGGAAATTTTCCTCAAGCAACAGAAGAAAGAAGAGTTATATCATGTATTTACAGACCAAACATTTCAACTTTCACTGGCATACTTTGTGGACATTTTTTGAACCTTTGAACAACCTCAATTTGAAGCTGCAAGCATTATAGTGCACCACAATGCCATCAAAGCATATACAAAAAATATCCAACTTTGGAAATGTCGAACACAAGCTCAGATACCTAACTTTTCATCTTTTTGGACATTTTCATCACTCACTGAAAATGAATGTTTCCAAGAAGTTTGTAAAGACGATGTGAAGAACAAAACTGTGTTTCATCTGGACTGCCAATGTTTCTGGAAACCCCTATTCATAAATTAGTATGAAATCGATTCAATGTTGATATCGATTCATTGCCAGAAGTATTACAAGAATAAGCACTCAAAATAAAATATGATTCAAGAGCGAAACATAATTTTGAAAACACAAGCTTGGAGGAATTTTGGATAAAATATTTCCCAATGTAGTCAAAAGTTGGAGATGAAGCGCTACGTATTATTCTTCCATTTTTGTCAACTTACCTCTGTGAAAAAAAAGCTTTTCAAGCTTAGTCACATTAAAAACAAAATGAAGAAATCAACTGGATGTTGAAAATGATTTATGTTGCACACTTTCATCTTTCAAATCTAGGATTTCCCAACTGATGAAGAAAATGCAGCAGCATCCTTCACACTAAATTCAGTTTGTTTCTGCTATTATGTTAAATTACATTTTTATTAAATTTTTGTGCCAAGAAAAATTACTTGTGCGTATTTTTAATTTTAAATAATTTTTATACCAAGTTTTTGTGTTTGTTTTTAATTTTAAATTACAAGTTTTATTTTTTGTTAAAAGGGGGGTAGAATGATGGTAAAGAAGAGGTAGGGTGCGTGAGGGTTTCTCAAAAATCAAAAGGGGGGCATGATGCCGAAAAGTTTGGGAACCAGTGCCTTACACAATAAGTACATCCAATTTATATTCCTTATTAGGAAGTTTTGTTGATTCTACTGATTAATGGAGGACTTTGGCCGATAAGCAATTCCGTCCAGGTTGGGCTGTGTAGAAATTAGCTGTTATAATTCAATAGGTCAAATACAGCCAAGTGTGACTTACGCTAATATTCATCAGGAAATAGGGCTCTTCAGAAATTTGTGCTTTTTGGGTGGATGAAGGCACTTGACTTTAGACTTTGTGTATTTCAACTGTAAAATAGTTACTTAGGTTGCAAATGCCTGTTTTATTCACTGCCTACAAAGACCTTCTGATAAACATCAGAAATATTGCATTACAGAAAAAACTTGAACCAATAACACTGGGTATATTAAAAGGTCACCAATTTGAAATCTAGTCTATTAAAAAAATTAAATAAGCAGTGTCCTCCTTCCAATATTTGTGGGTTTTCAATCTCCTTGTCCTATTTTTCTAGAAACATTTCACTTGTCTGATGGGCTGTGTCTACACTGGGCCACTTATTCCGGAAAATCAGCCGCTTTTCCGGAATAAGCTGCGAGCTGTCTACACTGGCCCTTGAATTTCCGGAAAAGCAACGATGCTCTACTGTACAAAATCAGCCGCTATTCTGGAAAAACTATTCTGCTCCCACTCGGGCATAAGTCCTTATTCCGGAACACTGTTCCGGAAAAGGGCCAGTGTAGACAGCCTAGTAGTCTTTTCCAGAAAAAAGCCCTGATCGCGAAAATGGCGATCGGGGCTCTTTTCTGGAAAAGCGCGTCTACATTGGCCACAGACACTTTTCCGGAAAAAGGGCTTTTCTGGAAAAGCAGCCTGCCAATGCAGACGCTCCTTTTCCGGAAAAACTGAAAACGGAATAGTATTCCGTTTTAAGCAGTTCCGGAAATTCATGCCAGTGTAGACACAGCCTTAGTGTGTGAGTGATCCACATAAAAAAGAATGACTGCACAGTGTACTCATTTTATGGTAAAGGACATTAGCACAGATCCGCAAGATGGGTAGAAACAGTGAAAAGTAAGAGGAAAAAATTTAATAATTTTTCCTGATTTTTTAAAAATGTATGCTATTATAAGTAATGCCTGTGATTTCCAAAGATTGAAAGAGTATAGATTAAAAAATTAAGTAGACTCTTTAACACACACATGTAATCTCCTTTCAAGCAGCTGCATAGCTACCACTAAAATTGCTTTCCAAAAGGGCTGTACACAGTTACAAGTTGCTCAGTAGCTCTATTCTTATGCTGTTTATATCTGAGTAATTGTATTTAAACATAGCAAATAATCCTATAAATTTCCATTAAAATGTTGGTTCTGGCTAGTTAGGGCTCATTCATCATCCAGTTTAAGTTAGAGCAACGGAGGTTATCCATAGCATAGATACACTGCAACTTTCACCTTTTGGGCTTTGCTCCTTATGCAGAGAAGTAGGAAAGGATATAGGAGGAAACTGCTACATCACTAAGGAATTCCTTCCTCACCTAACCGCTCCAGCAGCTTTATGGCTTCTTTGCATCAACACAGACAATCTCTAAGGGTGCGTCTACACAGGACCCTTAGCTCAAAATAAGCTATGCAATTTGCACTACACAAATTGCATAGCTTATTTTGAGTGTATTTCGAAATAATTTGCTATTCTGAAATGCCCCTTAATCCTCATGGAATGAGGGTTACCAGGACATCAGAATAAGCTGCCCATTATTTCATTTCAAAATAATGGGTGGCTTTAATAGGCGCAGAATTGCTCTTTCGGGATACTTCCGGTGTCCCAAAATAGCGCCGCAGTGTAGACGTACCTAAGAGACGGGCAGAATGGAGAACTGGGCTTTTAAAGTGCTGACTATGTAACAGTAGTAATCACAAAACTAAACTCTTTCTTCTGTATCCTCACTGCTGCTAATGATTTTTCTATTGGACTTCACACTATCTTATACGAAACCAATTAATCAAGCAACTTTCAGCAAGTCACTGTAAACTTTTAGTCTTGGTACATTCCAGATAAAAGTGTGTGGACTGTCAACATGTCTGAATGCAAAGAAGCACAGTACTAATAAAAGGTGATTGGAGGGAAGGGGGGAAATTCAGATTAGTCCAATCTAATTTATCATTAGCTTACTGTTTATAAAAAGTGTAATGTACATCTGCACAAAGAAAAAAATATTGTACAGCTCCCCATGATAAAAAGCAGTAGGCATTTTTAGTGGACTATCTTGGACCACTTAAAGAAAATTCCTATAATTTACAAATCTATATTAATTCATTGTGAACTTTAAAAAACATAGCTGGATGGAAAGACTTTTTTAGAGCATTTTTTTACAGCATTATGGACTCATAAAAAAAGATAGAAAACACCATAAAATAATATTTGGAATAACATCTTGGAAACATCTTGGAAACAAAGGTATATCCACAACTCCCCTTGTTATGTAGAGGAAATATACAAGAAGAGAAGAGAGTAAAAGAGCTTAAAAAAACTGTCCATACATACTGCTACTGCTTTGGATCCCCAATACAAGATGACAGAGGAACATGACTGAACTATTTACCGGGACAATGGGAAGGAATTGTGCAGGAGATACTGTGGCAGTTTGTCAGAGGTGGGCCTGGCCATTCTGCCTATAGCATTGCAATGATCAACAGGGGCCACTGTAGCAGTTAGCTGCAAACTACATCACAGGCTGAACCAGCTCCAGGTTGGGGGAGGGACATTGCTTCCTGCCTAAGACACAACCTTGGGCTGTGTGCTAGACTAGAGGCCACTGCTGGTAGAAGCCAGCCTAGCTGAGCATGTAGTCTACCATTCTATCAACTGTTTTATCAGTCATCACGGTAATGCCTAATTAAAACCTCAATCTGCTTGGCCTGTAATAGCTAGAGCAGTCTTAAGGAGTATCGCCAGTGAGTAGAACTAGCCAAAATTATCTGAATTTAAAGTTTTCTGCAATAACTTTTATTAAAAAATTCTGGTTTTGATTACCTCCTTTCTCCCTCTCCCTACACACACATTTTGATAGAATTGTTGAAAACATAGGGGGAGTAAACGAGCATTAATGATGTCCAGCATTCTGGTTGTACGTCTATTGGATTTGAGGAGGTGAAATTCAGTTCTGTGTGTGTGAGGTACTGCAGTTCTAGATGGTTTGGTTCTGACTTTATGCTGCCTGTGATGTTTACCTGGAGCTACCATACAAACAGATTTGTGGGATGTACCCCTTTTTTGTAGACGTAAGGGAAAAGAGTATACATATTAAGATGCACTTTGGTCTGGTGTTTGACAGAAAAGAGCTGGGAGCCAGGATTCAAATGCAGTCTGAAACACTCAATGCAGCGTGTGACCTGGGGCGAAGCACATTCCCTTCTCAAGCTTCCGTCAGTCCAAGTGTTACAGCCTGTAAAAGCAGAACTCACTTTTTAACCAAAAAAGGAGCATCTGAATTGAGAGTTATTCTGAGTAAACTAAAAATAATTTTTTTTCTAGTTGGCTGCTTCATTTCTAACCATAAAGAAAAGACCCAATGCTCCAATATAATATTTACAAACGGTTAGTCATGACTGGCCATAATGGGAGGAGAATGTATAAAGTAGTGACATAGAATCATAGAAATATAGGGATCAAAGGGATCTGAAGTGATAAGCTAGTCTAACCCCAGCCCTGAGGCAAAACCAAAGTACTGGATATCTAGACATGATCAGTAAGAAAACTTGTAATGAAACTGTGGAAGAAAATTGGCAGGACCATATATACCAAAGGGATACAATCAAAAAAAGTGAACACATATAAAATTGACAAAGATAGCTTCCCCAATTATCACCCCTAATATCATTATCTCATAGACACTAACCTCCCCCCTCCCCCGCCCACCCCTCTCAGTTCTAAAATCTGATTTATCAATTTTATATGTGTTCACTTTTTTTGATTGTATCCCTTTGGTATACATGGTCCTGCCAATTTTCTTCCACAATTTGACCTGAGGAAGTGGGTCTGACCCACGAAAGCTCATCACCTAATAAACCATCTTGTTAGTCTTTAAAGTGCTGCATAGTCCTGTCTTTTGTTTCACAAAATCTCCAGGTCTCTACAGCATGAGCCAGCCACCCGCTGCCACCCAGCCCTCCGCCTCTTCCCGGGACCAGGCTGGCGGCTCCCAGGAGCCTGCCCGGGGCTGCAAGAGGCGGGCGCCCGCCTGGTCTAATGCAGACATCGTGGACCTCATCCACAACCTCCGCACTAGGCACAGGAAAGTGGCCGTCTAGGCAGGATAGCTGCCAGCCTGGCCACCCAGGAGCAGATTTGCATGAAAATCAAGGTGGTCCAGTGAGACCCCCAACCCTGAGCCCTGAGCTTAGAACAGTCGTACTGGGTCAGACCAAAGGTCCATCTAGCCCAGTAGCCTGTCTGCCGACAGCGGCCAACACTAGGGACCCTGGAGGGGATGGACCGAAGACAATAACCAAGCCATTTGTCTCGTGCCATCCATCTCCAGTCTTCCACAAACAGAGGCCAGGGACACCATTTCTACCCCCTGGCTAATACCACTCCATGGACCCAACCTCCATGAATTTATCTCACTTCTCTTTAAACTCTGTTCTAGTTCTAGCCTTCACAGCCTCCTGCAGCAAGGAGTTCCACAGGTTGACTATTTGCTTTGTGAAGAAGAACTTTCTGTTATTAGTTTGAAGCCTGCTACCCATTCATTTCATTTGATGTCCTCTAGTCCTTCTATTATGGGAACTAATGAAGAACTTTTCTTTATGCACCCTCTCCACACCACTCGTGCTTTTATAAACCTCTATCATATCCCCCCTCCGTCTCCTCTTTTCTAAGCTGAAAAGTCCCAGTCTCTTTAGCCTCTCTTCATAAGGGACCTGTTCCAAACCCCTGATCATTTTAATTGCCTTCCCTTCTCCCAGCCTCTCTCTTCCCCTCTCCCACCTCCTTTTCCCAGTCTCCCCGAGTTTTGTCCAATAAAGAGAGTTTCTATTTTTGAACACACATGTTCTTTATTTTGTACATCAGGAAGGGGGGCTAGAGAGGGGTAAGTGGAAGGAGGTGAGGGAGGAATGGGGTACAAGCCCCCGATGGGGAGGACTGGGGTGGCTCTGCAGGCTCCTTGGGTTGGAAGCTCTCCTGCAGTCACCCAATTGACCCTCCCCGGGTGGCAGCCTGCGAAGAGTGCAGCCGGGCTGATGGCCGAGTGCTATGATGTGCTGAGTGTGGGCATTCAGGGCACTGCAAGCCAGGACTACATTGCTGTCCCTCATTGAGTTAGACAAGCACGCGGGGAACCCCTGAGAACTGTCTATCCGGGGTGGGGGTAGGGTCCCTTTAAGCACAGCTCTCGGCTAGCCTGAGACAGCAGCTCCACGCTCTAAGTCCTAACCTGATGCCCTGCCGGCACTGCTTCCGGCCATCCTTAACCTCGGTTCAGGGTCCACCTAATGTGGACATGCTAGCGCGAATTAGCAAAATGCTAATTCAAACTAGTTTTTAGGTCTAGATGCACTATTTCGAATTAGCTTAGTTCGAATTAACTAATTCGAATTAAGTTAGTTCCAATTAGTGCTGTAGTGTAGACATACCCCTAGTTTGTTTCCTCTACGGCATCCTCCCCAGGATGCTCTAGGAGGGAGGGCAGCTGAACCTGGAGACGCGCATTATCCCCACCCCCTCCCAGCAGCTCAGTACAATGCATCCCCATCGCCCCTCCCCTGTGGTGCTGCAGAGTGGAGCTAAAAGGTGGTGAAGCAGAACAATAAGCTTTGCTCTAAAGGCCCCCTCCTGCATCAGCGAGGGGGGGGCAGTTGGCTCCAGGCGCCACTCTGGGGGGGCACCAAGCTGAGGTGGAAGCACACAGCCCCACGTAGCGAGCACAGCGCTGACAGGCCACTTGCTCCCTGCAGACAAGCCACCAAGGCAGGGCTAGGTGGCGGGAGCGGGCACTTCTGGGGAAGGGGAGGGGCATTGGGTTAAAGCAGGAGGGGGCTTGGGATGCCTGGCTCTGTGGGAGGGGCAGGACATTGGGTTAGAACAGGGAACCTGGGGGTACTTTTTCTTTTTTGAAAAAGGGTTACGGGCAATAGAGGCTGCAATTCCAAAACCAACACTTGGTGTCAGTAATAGCTGTAATTCTGTTTACAATCTCCTCTCCCTGCAGCACATACTTTTTTGTTGTTCTTGCTCCTGCATTTATTTAAAAGATGCCTTTGGAAGGCAGCTATACTTTGGACAATTTTTTTTTCATCACCTCAATGGCAAGGGCAGTGTGTGCGCCCTTTGTTCACTTGTTTCTTTTTTGTTCCAGAGTTTACAACTTACCACTAACCCTCCTTTTAAAAAGTTCAAACCACTTTGTTCCACGCTCTTTGCCTTTCTTCTTGGGTTTCATGCTTCTTCTCTCTGCCATGCATTGTACCTTCCAACAAGTGTATTTTAAGTGTATTTTCACATTCAGCTTAAATGAGAAACTCAGACGTGCTTGACCGTTTGCACCAAATACCTATCTATCTTCTCTGGATTGAAAATAGTATATAAATATTGTAGTTATTCACTGTAGAACACCTGGGGCTCGTCTACACTGGCCCCTTTTCCGGAAGGGGCATGTTAATTTCAGCTATCGTAGTAGGGAAATCCGCGGGGGATTTAAATATCCCCCGCGGCATTTAAATAAAAATGTCCGCCGCTTTTTTCCGGCTTTTAGAAAAGCCGGAAAAGAGCGTCTACACTGGCCCCGATCCTCCGGAAAAAGCGCCCTTTTCCGGAGGCTCTTATTCCTACTTCGAAGTAGGAATAAGAGCCTCCGGAAAAGGGCGCTTTTTCCGGAGGATCGGGGCCAGTGTAGACGCTCTTTTCCGGCTTTTCTAAAAGCCGGAAAAAAGCGGCGGCCATTTTTATTTAAATGCCGCGGGGGATATTTAAATCCCCCGCGGATTTCCCTACTACGATAGCTGAAATTAACATGCCCCTTCCGGAAAAGGGGCCAGTGTAGACGTAGCCCTGTTGTCTTTGTAGCTGATAACTCCTGGTGGGTGCAGAAGATACACATCGGTGCTATCTTTGAACCTGGATTGATAAAAGTTTATGTATATGTAATGGACTGGTCTCTTGCACCCCGCCCAAGTTTGGGGGGGGCAATAAAGTCCCCTCGTACCGAGGGACCACTGACCCGCCTTTTGGTATAGCGGCAGGGGCCAGTCGCAAGGTGGGTCGCACGAGGGGGACCGGGGAGGGGACTCGGGCCCTCCCTCTCTCTGAGTCCCAGCCCAGGGCCCTAAGGCAGGGGAAGCTCTCCCTTGCCAATGGAGGGGGTTGAGACCCCTTAACCCTCCATTCACGGGGTCCACGGCCCTGCCCTGGACCTTCTCTCCCCGGTTCGGGTCAGTCAACCCCCCATCGCGGCGAGAGACTCACCGCACTCTGCCGCCTCCGAGCCTCCACAGTGGTTTTCGGCTCCTCCGTTTCTCCCCCCGACTCCTGTCCCTCCTGGCCCTTTTGAAAGGGCCGCCATTCCGCATCCCCTCTAGGCTCCGCCCCCGGCTGCGTCACCCGGCTCCCCGGGAGTCCCAGGGTGATGCCACGGGTGATGTCATCTAAGTGCGCCAGCCTGGGCTGCGGCCCCACCGCCACGGCCGTATCCGCAGTGGGCGGAGTGGTCTCGGGCTCCCCCATGGCTCCCCCGCCACTCCTGACAGTGCGGGGCAGCGGGATGAGACCGGCTGCCTCGTCACACACCTCCCCCCTTAAATCCTTTCCTAGCCCTGCCGCCCCCTCCTTTGCCCGTTCCGGTACCCACGATAAACAGTCTGCATTCGCATTAGCGGTGCCAGATCGGTGTTTTACTGTGAATTGGTATGGTTGCAGACTTAGATACCCTCTTAATATCCGAGGGTTCGTATCCTTCATACTTCAGATCCATTGCAGGGGCGCGTGGTCTGTTACCAAGGTGAATTCGCCGCCTAGAAGGAAATAGCGTAACGAGTCAATGGCCCATTTAAGGGCTAGGGCCTCTTTTTCTATTGTTGCGTATCCCCTTTCTCGGGGGAATAGCTTACGGCTCAAGTATAATATTGGGTGTTCCTCCCCTTCCTCCTCTTGGGCTAGCACTGCTCCCACCCCGAGGTCGGATGCGTCTGTTTGCAGAATAAACGGTTTGTTAAAGTCAGGTTGGATTAGTACCGGGGCGTGAGTTAGTGTGTATTTCAGCTTTTTAAAGGCCGCGTCACAGTGCTCTGTCCACCTTACACGTTATGGTTGCCCCTTGGCTGTCAGATCGGTCAGGGGGGTGGCTATTGAAGCAAAATTGTCCACAAACCGCCGATAGTAGCCGGCCAACCCTAAGAATTGGCGTACTTGCTTTTTTGTGGTCGGGACGGGGTATTCCTGTACTGCTTGGACTTTACCCAGTAGGGGCTTAAGCTGCCCTCGTCCCACCATATATCCCAGATAGGATACTTCTGTTTTCCCGAAGTGGCACTTTTTTGGGTTGGCTGTCAAGTTCGCTTGTTGGAGCGCCCCCAGTACGGCTGTTATGTGGCCCAAGTGCTGCTCCCAGGATCCGCTAAAGATAATAATGTCATCTATGTAAGCCGCAGCATACTCTTGGTGGTCCCTCAGGATATGGTCCATCAGCCTTTGAAAGGTGGCCGTGGCCCCATGTAAGCCGAAGGGCATATTCACGAACTGATACAGCCTGAACGGAGTGGCGAAAGCCGTCTTGGCTTGGGCCCTGGGGGACAGGGGGATCTGCCAGTATCCCTTCGTAAGGTCTATGGTTGAAAGGTAGCGGGCCCTTCCCAATCGGTCTAGCAACTCATCTATGCGGGGCATGGGGTACGTGTCGAACCTGGAGATCGCGTTTACCTTGCGAAAGTCAATGCAGAATCGGGTGGATCCGTCTGCCTTCAGTACCAACACTATTGGGCTTCGCCATTCGCTTCGCGACTCCTGGATCACCCCCCACTTCAACATCGCTTGGAGCTCCTCCTTCACCACACCCCATAGCTTACGCGATAACGGTCGCAGGTGGTCGCGCACCACTTTACCTGGTTCGGTTATGATGTCGTGGCATATCCCCTGGGCTCGTCCCGGCCGGTTGGTCAATACCCCCTGGAATTGTTGCAGCGTGTGTTTCACCTGTTCCTGCTGGGTCTCCGAAAGCGTCTCCTCAATCCTGGCCTGATCGCTGGCTATTTCAGGCTCTCCCCAGGGCCCGAATTCGATGTCTGTGGGCCGAGGGTCGATCAGGAGGGCTTCCCGGGGGTTCCACTTTTTTAGCAGATTTACGTGATACGTGATACCATATACATTAGAGCGGGCAACAGCTTATCCCAGTCCCGGGGATCGTCTGCGACGAACTTACATAACATCCCTTTTAGTGTCCGGTTGAAACGTTCCACGAGCCCGTCCGTCTGAGGATGGTAAACGGATGTTCGGAGCTTCCGCACCTGGAGGAGTCTACATAGTTCCGTCATTACTTTGGATGTTAGGTTAGTCCCCTGGTCAGTCAACAACTCCTTTGGCAACCCCACTTGGGAGAATACCCTTACCAGTTCCTCTGCTATCGCGGTGGCCATAGCCTTCCTCAGGGGGACCGCTTCGGGGTACCTGGTTGCGTAATCAATGATGACTAAAATATATGCATGCCCCCTGCTCGACTTCTCTAGCGGTCCCACCAAATCCAACGCGATGCGCTCGAATGGGGTCCCCACGATGGGGAGAGGATCGAGGGGGGTGGGAGGTACCTTGGATGTGGAAGTTTGCTGGCACTGTGGACAAGAGGCACAGAAGTCTTTAACGTCTTGGTAGACCCCCGGCCAATAAAATCGCTGGAGGATTCGTTGCTGCGATTTTTCAATTCCCAAGTGGCCAACCCAGGCGTGGTCATGGGCTAACTCCATTACTTTCCACCTGTATGGCTGGGGTACGATCAGCTGCCACCTTTCCTCCCCTCCTGCTTCCCTGGGGGTGACGCGGAACAGGCGGTCCTGGTGTACCTCAAAGCGGGGCCCTGGGATCTTCTGCCCTTCCCTTCCCTCCACCGCCCCTATCTGTGCCCACGCGTTCCGGAGGGTCGGGTCTTCCCGCTGTAGAGACACGAAGTCCCCTTCATCTAATCCTAGGTGGGGTGTCGTCGCCTGCGTGTCTGGCTGGGGTCCAGTCCCGGCCGATGGTCCTGCCACCTCCTCTCCGTGGGCCACTAGGACCTGCCCATCTTGTATTTTCCCCTTCGGGTTCCCCAGCGTTCACCCCCAGTCACTCAGTAAGCTGGCTAACCCTGGCCAGTCTCTTCCTAGTAATGCGGGGTAGGCTAGTTTGGGCGCGATTGCCACCTCACAAGTGCCTTTCACCTGACCATCGTCGATCACCGCCTGTGTTGTGGGGTAAGAGTGGATGTCCCCGTGGACACACCGCATGTATACTCGGGGGCCCCGAGGTTTATGGGGCTTAAGGACGTCGGCCCTTATTATCGTTTGGCCGCATCCTGAGTCTAGCACTGCTTTCAGCCACCGTCCGTCCACCCATATCCCATGTGTTATTTGTGCTCTATCCCAGGTACCCCCCTTTACCTTCCCTGCGGGTCCTTGTCCGAATGTGCAGTCCATGAGTGGGCAGTCCATTTTGTAATGCCCTTCCTGGCCACACTGGAAACACGCCCCGCGGGTTCCGGTTTCGGGCCTTGGGTTCCGCTCCGGCTCGGGGTGAGATCTTTCTGTACTGGGCATCGGCCCCTCCGGGTGGCTCCACCGAGGGGCTCGTCTCCTTTCCGGGCCAAGGCTTAAGGAGGTCCTGCGGCCGGAGACGGGTTGGGATTTCGCTCCCGCCCGTGGCGGTGGAGACCCCCCCTGGGTGTCTCGCGCTGCAGCCTTGGGCCGGGCCCCTTTGGACCCTTCCGCGGTGAGGAAATGCTCCATCAGGGTATGGCTTCTTCCAGCGTCTCGGGGAGGTGCCGCCGCACCCACCGCTGGCCTTCTGCCGGGAGAATCTTTACATATTGTTCCAGTATCACCGTCTCGGCCACTTGTACCCCGGATTTATTTTCAGGCTCGAGCCATCTCATCCCCGCCTCTCTAACCCACTGGGCCACCACCCTGGGGCGTTCCCGTGGCTCGTAGTGAGCCTCCCGGAATCTTTGGCGATACATCTCGGGCGAGACTCTGAGCTGGTCCAGGATGGCCTCCTTCACTTTGTAGTAACACAAGGCCTCCCGGGCTGCCATTCCCTGGTAGGCTAGTTGCACCGGCCCGGACAGATAGGGGGCTAGGAGGGTCGCCCAGTACTCCTGCGGCCACTTGGCGGCTGTGGCCACCCATTCAAATGTCACAAGGAAGGCCTCGGGGTTGTCCTCCGGCCCCAATTTGGCCAGTCAAATTGGCAGCTGCATGCCCACCATACCTTCTGCGCTCCCCATCCCGGGGGGTCCACTGCCCATAGCACCCGTACCGGTCGGGGCCTCTCGCAGCCCTTGGACCATTCATCCCTGCTGCTCCTGAAATTTGTCCAGGATTTGCTGCAACGCCTGGGTTTGCTGTTGCCGCATTTGCTTCTGGTTTTCCACCAGCCATTTGAGGATTTTATTCACCTCCATGTTTCTGCTCAGGGAATTAGCGATTTGTTAATGTGATCGGGCCCAGCCCGTTTTTTTTTTTTCCAGCCTCCTACTGAGGCACCCTACGTCCCTTACCTCAGGGGTGGGGTCATGCCCACATTCTCCACCACGTGTAATGGACTGGTCTCTTGCACCCCGCCCAAGTTCGGGGGGGGGCAATAAAGTCCCCTTGTACCGAGGGACCACTGACCCACCTTTTGGTATAGCGGCAGGGGCCAGTCGCAAGGTGGGTTGCACGAGGAGGACCGGGGAGGGGACTCGGGCCCTCCCTCTCTCCGAGTCCCAGCCCAGGGCCCTAAGGCAGGGGAAGCTCTCCCTTGCCAATGGAGGGGGTTGAGACCCCTTAACCCTCCATTCACGGGGTCCGTGACCCTGCCCTGGGCCTTCTCTCCCCGGTTCGGGTCAGTCAACCCCCCATCACGGCGAGAGACTCACTGCACGCTGCCGCCTCCGAGCCTCCACAGTGGTTTTCGGCTCCTCCGTTTCTCCCCCCGACTCCTGTCCCTCCTGACCCTTTTGAAAGGGCCGCCATTCCGCGTCCCCTCTAGGCTCCGCCCCCGGCTGCATCACCCGGCTCCCTGGGAGTCCCGGAGTGACGTCACGGGTGACGTCATCTAAGTGCGCCTGCCTGGGCTGCGGCCCCACCGCCACGGCCGTATCCGCAGTGGGCGGAGCAGTCTCGGGCTCCCCCACGGCTCCCCCGCCGCTCCTGACAGTGCGGGGCAGCGGGATGAGACCGGCTGCCTCGTCACAGTATAATACAGGTATGTAATCTCACAAATTGCTGCATAACTTGCCATTTTTGCCAAAATGTGGCATTAAAATATACCAAATAGTCATTTTTCCTGCCATCTTCCATTGTAGCTTGCCAGCCTGATCTTTATTCTCCTGGTCTGTTTTGGACTTCCTCACAAGGCATGTTTTAATTGTAATCTATGCAGCTGCCCTTAAAAGCATAGAACAGGAGGCAGAAGAGGGAAATCCTTATGATTAAGGACAAATAACGTGTCTCGCTTTACCTTGTTTTAAAAGTAGGCAGTGAGCTAAGAACGGAAGAATGGAAGCTTTCTCCCTTGCCCTCTACCCTCCCCCCCCCCCCAAAAAAAACCCAATCCCAAAAAAACACAGTGCAGGTGGTAGCAGGTGATATTGGGCCTCCTAAGACAAGCCAAAGTGCTTTGGCACAGAGCCTCCACCACTTCCTACATCTTTCCCCTTGCTCACTCAAACTCCAGAAGCTGCTGCATGCCTCATGCCCAGATGAGCATTCCGTTTAAAAAGCCTTTGGAAATGGAGGAATTCAGCTAGAATGGAATGGTGCATTTACAGAATTAATTTCAACACAAGCAGTCCAATGATTTTCTAACTGTGACACTGCCAATTAATTCAGAGCAGCTCACTGTGTGTTTGAGGTCATGATGCATAATTTAGATCCAACGTACCATGTTCCCCAAGCCATGAACATATCTTTATTCCAGAGAACCTTAGGGACAGGTACTTTATGGTATTTATATACTGAGATATTTTTTCACCTTCCACTGAAAAAACAACAAAATCCATCATACAAGCACACATTTAAAAAACAGTTTGAATTTTATTCATGTTTTTGAAAATTAAAAAATATCTTTAACAAGTTTAACACTTCCACAGTTATTGAATTTTTAAAATTAGGGTACTTTTTTGGCCTCCCCAACATTATTGCTTATTTCTGCATTGTGCTAAAAGTGAACAATATTAATTCATTTTTCTAGAATTGCATCCCTAGATCAGTTCGTTATTAAAAAGCGTAATTCTGAAACAGGTGAAAGTACTAGTACTGAGTCAACAATGCTGAAAACAACAAATCATCGCCAGAAACTGCAGCAAAGAAAAAGAGAGATTAGAAGGACATCAAATGTAAATTTCAAGAGAAATGGGAATTGGAATATGCTGTCATTGAGGTGAATGAAAAGCCAAGAGCTGCGTCTAGACTGGCAAGTTTTTCCGCAAAAACAACTGCTTTTGCGGAAAAACTTGCCAGCTGTCTACACTGGCTGCTTGAATTTCTGCAAGAACACTGACTTCCTCCTGTCTGAAATCAGTGCTTCTTGCGGAAATACTATGCTGCTCCCGTTCGGGCAAAAGTCCTTTTGCACAAAGCTTTTGCGCAAAAGGGCCAGCGTAGACAGCTCAGATTTGTTTTCCGAAAATGGCAATCGGGGCTTTTTTGCGGAAAAGCATGTCTAGATTGGCACGGATGCTTTTCCTCAAAAAGTGCTTTTGCGGAAAAGCATCCGTGCCAATCTAGACACTCTTTTCCGCAAATGCTTTTAATGGAAAACTTTTCCGTTAAAAGCATTTGTGGAAAATCATGCCAGTCTAGACATAGCCAACATGTTTGCTGTGTCGCACAACAATACCAGCAAATAAAATTGATAACATACAAAGGCATTTCCAAGGGCAGCACAGTGATTTCAATCCAGTGTTTCCTATTGGAAGCAAAAAACGAGCTGATAAAATTGGTCATCTGAAATTGGATTTTGAAAAGCAGCAGGTTTTGAAGCAGTTTCTATCTTCACCTGAACTGGTAACTTTGACCAGCTATAAAGCAGTATGGATACTTGGTCACAGCAAGAGGTCATTCTCAGATGAAGAAATGGTGAAAGAAATTATTCTCTCTGCCATGGAAATCTTGTTTGAAAATCATAACGAACAGATGTGAAATAACATCTTGCAGAGGCAGAGCATTCGAAATTTGCAGCTGAGTCACCAAACAGTTGCATGTTGGTTGAAAGATTTGTCTTTTGAGCTCAAAACCCAGTTGCGCGCTGAACTTGATCAGTATTTGGCCTACTCATTAGCACTGGATGCATCATGTGACATAAGTGATACTGCTCAGCTTCTGGATTCATTTTGTAATGAAGATTCATGAAGAACTGCTATCAGTGTGTGGGTTGAGAGATCGTCCCCATGGATCTGGTATATTCAATGCTTTCAAAAGCATCTCAAATAGTTTTGATTCGGTTTTTAGCAAAATTGGCTTCTGTTACAACTGAAGGTGTGCCAGCTATTATGGGGAAAAAAATCTGTATTTGTCTCTCCTGAAAGAGTACCTGCAAGCCAATAAAATGAACAGCAAATTGCTTTCATGCCATTGTATCAAGAAAATCTGTGTGCTCAGATGTCCATAACAGATACTCTGAAATTTTTGATGGATACTGTGGTCAAAATTGTGTACCACCACCAATTTGTGGAATTTTTGAAAGAAATCAAATCTGAGTATTCTGAAATCATCTATTTTGCCAATGTACAATGGCTGAGTTGTGGAAAGGTATTTGAGTGGTTCCTTGCACTGCTTACTCCAGTCAGAGACTTTCTTGTCAAGAAAGGAAAGCTGGACAGTTTTTCTGCTATTTATGATAAGCAGTGGCAATTTCATTTGAGATTCCTGACAGATATTACCTGTCATTTGAATGAACTCAGTCTGAAACTTCAGGGAAAGAGGAAGCTGATTTGTGATATGGTCCAGCACATTTGGGAATGCACTTCTAAGCTACAGCTATCCATCATTCAAATGAAGGCAGAAGAATTCACCCATTTCCCAAATTAGCAGAAAATTTCTGGAGATAATGAATTTGAGCATGATTATCAGCGTTATGTGAGATGACTTGAACACCTGGCAATAAAATTCAGCCAGTGTTTTACAGATTTTGAAAGCTTCCCGTTGGCATTTCGATTCATGAAAACCCATTTCAATTCCACATTGCTAATTCTCAAGATCTTGTCATTTCGCTTGGCCTGGACAAACATTTGTTTGAAGAAGATGTGCTCACACTTCAAAGACAGCTCAATCAGCCAAAAAATGAATCATTTTTGACAATGTGGATGCACTTTTGGGACAGAATCCAGGCCCATACATGGGGTGTGTGTGCGAGGGGTGCAAACATACACCCCAATGTCTCCCAGATCCCCCAAACATGAGGCAGAGAATCAGCCTCTCTCAAATGCGCTTAGAGTGTACTGAGCATGCTCACTGGAATGGAGCAAGCTCAGTAAGAGCTGCTAGGGCTGCTACATCCAGGTGGATTCACACACTGTACCTGGCTTGCATTAAAAAGAGGTTCAGGGAAAATTGCAGCGGGGGATGGGCAGAGGGAGAGCAGGGAGCAGAAATTAACTGGCTCAGGAGTTAAGCAACTTTAGGGTGAGGCAGAAGTGGGGCTGGAAGGGAAGAATCAGGCAGGGGGAGGGTAGGAGCTGGAGTTTGGCGGGGGGAGGAGGAAGACACTGCCAGCCCTTGTGCCAGGGTTTTGCCCCCATACAGGAAGGGGCAAAGCCATCTGCCAAGTGTGCAACGGCAGGGGTGGGGAGGGCAGAGGGGGATTATTTCCCCTCTCAGGGCGAAACTTTAGAGCAGTGTTTCTCAACCAGTGGTACGAGTACCCTAAGGGTACTTGAGAGAAGTCTGGTGGGTACAACAACACAACTGAAATTTGGAAAAAAATGGACTTTTGTTTTAAGGTTTACAGTGCTTTATTATTTTTGTACTTTTTACACCCAAAAATTTCATCACCAACCCTGCTACGATTAAGTTGTTTAAAAAAATGTGTTGCAATGGTAGAAAAAAAATGTGTGTGTCTGAAAACTGTAGGTACTGGGGGGTACTTATATATATATATATATATTTTTTTTTTTTTTGAAAAAAGGGTACGTTATACAAAAATGGTTGAGAAACACTGCTGTAGAGCACCGGAGTGCAGGGTAGCTGCAGCAGTCAAAAAAGCAAACAGGATGTTAGGAATCATTAAAAAAAGGATAGAGAATAAGACGGAGAATATTTTATTGCCCTTATATGAATCCATGGTACACCCACATCTGGAATACTGCGTACAGATGTGGTCTCCTCATCTAAAAAAAGATATACTGGCATTAGAAAAAGTTCAGAAAAGGACAACTAAAATGATTAGGGGTTTGGAACGGGTCCAATGTGAAGAGGGTTTAAAGAGACTAGGACTTTTCATCTTAGAAAAGAGGAGACTAAGGAGGGATATGATCGAAGTCTATAAAATCATGAGTGGTGTGGAGAAAGTGAATAAGGAAAAGTTATTTACTTCTTCTCATAACATAAGAACTTGGGGTCACCAAATAAAATCAATGGGCAGCAGGTTTAAAACAAATAAAAGGAAGTTCTTTACACAGCACAGTCAACCTGTGGAACTCCTTGCCTGAGGAGGTTGTGAAAGCTAGGACTATAACAGGGTTTTAAAAAGAGCTAGATAAATTCATGGAGGTTAAGTTTATTAATGGCTATTAGCCAGTATGGGTAAGGAATGCTGTCCTTAGCCTCTGTTTGTCAGAGGGTGGAGATGAATGGGAGGAGAGAGATCACTTGATCATTACCTGTTCGGTTCACTCCCTCTGGGGCATCTGGCATTAGCCACTGTCAGCAGACAGGATACTGGGCTGGATGGACCTTTAGTCTGACCCAGCATGGCCGCTTTTTTGTTCTTATACTCAAAATCATTTACATAACTAGTAGTTACTGGTTTTAGCAATTCCATCTGTGTTTCTATTATAGCACTTGCTGTGGTCTTTGTACTTTGATTTGTACCTTGGAGTTCATTTTACTTTTTTTTCTTTTTATAACACAAGTTTTATTCTATTGGGTCTATTGCTTCCAGCTCTGTGTTTTTGGGGAATGAAAGCACAGTGTCTAGCCTATCTGACTCATGAATGACATCCCTCCACCCCCGTCTCTGCTTAAACTGCTTCCTGATGGCCTCTCCTGCCTCTCTCCCTTCCCCTGCGCTGCTGCCTCTGATGGGGGGGCAGGTGCACTACGGAGATGGTGTTGAGGGGAACTAGCTTTTAAGCTGGCTCCCATGACCACCGGCTACTGCTTCCCCCCTGCCCTCTTCCTGCCTCTGATACAGGGATGGGAGGAGGGGATGCGAATAGCAAACTCAACTACCAAATAAGCTTAGGCTTACTGGGTAGTCAACTAGTCGCTTACGTCCCTAAATTAAACCCCTCTGAAAGCTTCCCTAGCTTCATGTGCATCACTCCATTAGTATACAGAATGGAGAACATAAAGTCCGAGGCAAGAACCACATCCTGCACCCCCATCCCCAGCCTGCTCCTGCACCCCAGCTCCCACCCAGACTCCCCATCTCTCTCCTACACTTACTGTCCTCCCAGACCTCACATCCCCAGCCTGTTCTCTGCATCCTGCCTAAACCTTGCACCCTCACCTCAGTGCATTCCCATAGAGCCCCCTCCCATATATTGAATCCTTTATTGTTGTCCCTACCCCAGAGCCTAGGGGCCCCACTCTATCTATGAGCCCCGGCTTCCCAGAGGAGTTAATCCGGCTCTGGGGGGAAGCCCTTACAAAAATCAAGATAACACCCATTAATGGACCACGTGGTAAAACTGGATCACAGAGAACAAGTCATTATATCATCAATATGCTCACTAAATCCAATTGAGCTGGCTCTTACTGGGTTAAATTTGTTCAAGGGCATACGTCAATGCACCCCCATATGTACAAACATTCCATAAGGAGTGGGCAGCATGGCTAAAATTATGGTATATTGACAAACCCATAAGAAAAAGAACCCCAAGGGGTGTATTGGAAACTGTTTTGGGTGGAACTGGATTAGGAATTGGAGTACTGGATGCTACTAACAGAGATTGGCAAACAATTTTATTAAGGGTATGTCTACACTGCAGAGTTTTTTCAGAAAAACAGCCGTTTTTTTTTTTAAAAAAAAACCTCCAGTTATGTCCACACTGCAATTGCGATCTTTTGGGGAAAAAATTGAAAGAACAGAGGAGTTTTTCCAACACTGGGAAACCTCTTTCTACATGGAAGAAGCCTTTTTCCAAAAGAGCTTTTTCAGAAAAAAGTGTGTGGAGATAGAGAAGGGGGAGTTCTTCTGAAAGAAGAGGAAAGAGGAAAAAGCACAGGTGCCCTGGTGGCCACTCTGTCCATAGTAATCACAGCTTAAATGCAAGAGAGCGTCCATTCGGTGTGAACACTATCTTTCAAAAAAGCAGATTGCTGTTTCGATGCGCTTTTGCTGTGTAGACACTCTCTTCCGGAAGAAGTTTTTTCGGAAGATCTCTTCTGGAAAAGCTTTTTCTGAAAGATGCCTGCAGTCAATACATAGCCTAAATTATGTTACAGCTGAAATACAAGAGTTTGGAAAGCCTGTCAGTGCATCTTTATCAAAATTAGGATTCGGACAACAGTTATTTTCTAGAATATTGTCAGTATGGCAACAGCAGGGGGAAAGAATTTGTTACTGTTAGCAGGAACTATGGGATCAATACACATAAATGGGTCCCTAGCATTAGCCTGTACACAGGTTCAGGAAATAAGCGCAGGACCGAGAGAAACATCGCCCCCTCCCCCGAGCCATCCTATGGACGGAAAGGCTCTGCTTGTGGAGCTGGACTTTTTTTGTTGACGGAAATGGCTGTTTTTCCCGACAAACATCACATTGCAGTGTGGATGCTCACACAGTTTTGTCACTAAAAGGCACTTTTCCTCACCAAAACTTGCCAGGGTAGACAAAGCCTTAGTTTGTCCTACCTTTGCTGTCAGTACATTCTGAAAAGAATTAAAATATTTTGCATTTTCAGAGACTAATCTAAAAGTAGCTACAGGACTGATGCAGGAAACACTGGTGAAATTTAATGGCCCATGTTGTTCAAGAGGGCAGTCTAGACAATCACAATGGTCCCTTATGGCTTTAAGATCTATGAAAATTTACAAAGGCTAAAAATCAGTAGTGTTTTATTTAGGAAAAAATATTGTTCTCCTACTCAAAGCAGAAAATCTGCCACTAAAGTCTTTAAAATAAAAAAAAGGGGAGGGGAAAGCTCTTGGCTTCCTCTCTGAGCTTTCCTTCTTCAATACCTACCAAGACTAGCTTTTCAGGCAGCCTAGAGCCTGTGCCAGACTTATCTATCACACAAGCTGACGGGAAACAAACAGTGTTGCATATTCTTAGACCTAGATCAGATGAATTCTCTAATACTGAAACATGGATGTCTGGAGCTCCTGACAGTCAGCTGGCTTAACAATTGCAACGGAAATATATTTGATTTGATTTATTTAACAAGGCACTATAATGCAGTTTGTTTGCCCAGCGAGTAGCTGGCATTACCCTAGGAAGTTGTCCTTACATAAACTGCTTTTCCAGACTGTAGCACTTGCATGGCTCATTCCTTTCCCCTGGGCTTGCTGACCTTTAAACAGTGACACTTTTCTCTATAATGCATCGTGTTCACAGTACACATCAAAACAGCCATACTGTTACCACATTTGCCCAATACTCTGGGGTATGCTAATTTATTAGGGTTACTCTTATGGGACTGGGAGGAGGTTAACAATTCTATCGGTGTGCTGCTTGTGCTTACTTGTGCTCTCATATGGAGCTGAATTCTCCCTGCTGCCAATTCCCCATCCCACTGGAGCTCTCCTGCAGGAACTAGGTTCCTCAGGATGGGGTTCTTCCCACCTTAGAAACACACACAGACACTCATACCCACTGAGGGTATGTCTACACTACAGCACTAATTCAAACTAACTTAGGTCGAATTAGTTAATTCGAACTAAGCTAATTCAAATTTGCGCATCTAGACTTAAAAACTAGTTCGAATTAGCATTTTGCTAATTCGAACTAGCATGTCCACACTGAGTGGACCCTGAACTGAGGCTAAGGATGGCCAGAAGCAGTGCCGGCAGGGCATCAGATGAGGACTTAGAGCGTGGAGCTGCTGTCTCAGGCTAGCCGAGGGCTGTGCTTAAAGGGACCCTACCCCCACCCCGGACAGACAGTTCTCAGGGGTGCCCCGCTTGCAAAGCAGTCCTGGCTTGGAGAGCCCTGAGTGCCCACACTCGGCACATCACAGCACTCAGCCATCAGCCCGGCTGCACTCGCCGCAGGCTGCCATCTGGGGGGGGGGTCAATTGAGGGGCTGCAGGAGAGCTTCCACCCCGAGGAGCCCGCAGAGCCACCCCAGTCCTCCCCACTGGGGGCTCGTACCCCATTCCTCCATCACCTCCTTCCACTTACCCCTCCCTAGCCCCCCTTCCTGATGTACAAAATAAAGGACACGTGTTCAAAAATAGAAACTGTCTTTATTCCACAAAACACAGGGATACTGGGAAAAGGAGGTGGGAGAGGGGAAGAGAGGGGGGAGGGGGAAAACTGGGAGGAGGGAGCTGGAAGGGGTAAGCAAGGGAAAGGAGGGGGTGGGGAAACTCAGGGATCAGGGGTTGGGGTCTCACCAGGCCAAGCACCTCCCAGCACGGCGAGGGAGGGGGCCTCGGCGTCCCTGGGGAGATGGGGTGGAGGGTGCAGAGGTTGAGGTGGGGGGTGTGGACATTGAGGAAGAGGGTATGGGGGTTGAGGAGGAAGAGGTGGGGGGCAGGAGTGGGAGGAGGGACAGCAGTTGGGGGGGCAGCAGGCGCAGGAGTGGCACGGGGCACCATGCTCTGCAGCAGGACCTGCAGGTTTGTGCTCAGCCCTCGGACCTCAGCTGGCACGGACCGCCCCACCCCCCAAGAGTCGGTTGAGGGCAGGGAAGTAGGGGCAGGTGGCAGCCCCTGCTGTGGTGCCACCCCTGGTGGCCCTGGCGTACGCCTGACGCAGCTGCTTGACTTTCAGGCGCACCTGCTCCTGGGTGCGCCTGTGGCCCTTTCGGGCCATGGTGGCTGCTATGCGGCCATAGACAGCCGCGTTCCTCCTCCTAGTGCGGAGATCATGGAGATTGGGGGCCTGCCCCCAAACCTCAATGAGGTCCATGACCTCCGCACTAGTCCAGGAGGCCGCGCACCGTCTACGTCCCCTGGCTGGCTCCTGGGTGCTGGGGGACTTGGCGGGGGACACGTCACTGCCACTGGCTGCCTGGCTCATCCTGCGGCCACTGGGTCAGGGGCAGAGACTGCTGGCAGGGCTGTTTCTGCAAAGTGCTGTCTGGCCAGAGTCTACCCCTTTAAGGGCCCGGGGCTGGGGGAGAGGAGAGGAGTTTTCCTGGTTGTGCCCAGAGAGGCCACCAGGGAAAGCTGGGGAGGGCTAGCCTCCCACTAGTTCGAACTAAAGGGCTACACAGCCCTTAGTTCGAACTAGTAAGTTCGAACTAGGCGTTAGTCCTCGTAAAATGAGGTTTACCTAGTTCGAACTAAGCGCTCCGCTAGTTCGAATTAAGTTCGAACTAGCGGAGCGCTAGTGTAGCGCCTATCAAAGTTAATTCGAACTAACGTCTGTTAGTTGGAATTAACTTGGTAGTGTAGACATACCCTAATAGAGCACGCCTGAGAGGACTGGGTAATCAGCCCTCACAAGCTGACCCCTCATATGTCTCTGGATTCAGCAGGCTGGGTTTAACAGCAATGCCACACTGCACCCTCATGAACCTTTGGACTCGGTGGGCTGGATTAAACAGCACTTTAAGCTGCCATCCTCATAAGACCCCAGGTTCAGCACCCCCCATCCCCACTTTCACACCACAGTCATTCACTGGTTAACCACACAATGAGCAAACCCCACAGGATTTTGGGCACTACAGGGATCTTTAGCTTGGGTACAGGAAGCGTTGTTGCAGAGCAAATGGGGAAGCCAAAACAACACCCCTTGAGGAAAAGTGAGCGAAAGAGAAAGAAAGAGAGAGAAGCAACAGCTTAACAATGAAAGTCAGGGTATGTCCACACTGCCACCCTACTTCGAACTAGGGTGGCTAATGTAGGCATTCGAACTTGCAAATGAAGATGGAAGATTATGCCCAAATAAATCTGTTAGTCTTTAAGGTGCCACAGGACTACTCCGTGTTTCAGAGACAGGATTTCAGATATTAGCTGGACCTGGTGTCAACTGAGGTTACTCCTCTCTCCCGCACCATGAAAGAAGAGGGGAGGGACCGAGTTAGTCTCAAAACAGAACTCAGAATCTTGCTAGCTGTCTTTCCAGTCCACATCAGTAAAAGAGATTCTAAAACAAAACCTCACCCGGCCTAAGCAATAGTGCTGGAAGCCAGACAAAGGAATCTGTGCAACAGCGGCAAACTTCACACAACAATGTGCTGTTTAGTTATAAACACTAGACAGAAGCAAACAACCAGCCTTAATCCAAACTAAAGTTCTGTTTTATAGAGATTATTTACATTCCTCTCCAGAGAGCTTGTTGCTCCTCCACCTTCTGTTAGCTGATTACAGGCTGTCAAGTGATTCCACTTTATTCCTGGGACAGATTTCTTAGGGGTGTACAGCAGGGCTTTCTGTTAACTCTGTCCTGGAAAATTATTGTGCGAGGTCTATTCTCCCCATCACATCCCCTGTTTTTCATAAAATAACAGCATTCACCATTTTCTAGGTGAAAAGCTGTAGAAGGGCAGCTGTGTTAGTCCGTGTCTGCAAAAACAAGGAGTCCTATATGACACCTTAGAGACAAACAGATTTATTAGAGTACAAGTTTTCATAGGTAATATCCACTTTGTCAGATGAATTGGAGTGGAGTTTACAAAGGCAGGGGTATATATAAGGAAAAGAAAGAGAGTGCTTATGTAAATAACTATAACCAAGTCAGGATGGAAGTGGCTCATTTACAGCAGTTGATATGGAAATGTGGATATCAAAAGAGGGACAATTGTCTTTGTAGTGTGTTAACCAGTTAAGATCATTATTCAAGCCTAAATTGATAGTATTGAATTTGCACGTGTTACCTCAATTCTTAATCCTTTACTTAAAATAGGAAATAATTTTGCTAGTGGTTTGAGAACCTTCTGGCAATTAGTAACTTTTTAATGCTGATTGAATTAGAAGGGTAGGTCAACAGTATTCCCTGTAAGCTGAGTGCTTGGGTGGCCACCCCAAAAAAATTCAAATGAAATTTAGCTGATTAGCATATGCCTCAGTGCACATACCAAAATTTATTCTGCACATAGTTGGAAAAAATTAGAGGGAACATTGTCACTGACTGCAGTTGTGAAGGAAGCATAACATTTTCCATACTTTCCTCATTTTTAGACACTCTTAACTTTCACATTTTCAGGTTGACATTTTCTATGCATGGTCTGTGCTCCTGAAAATTCATTTTTTTTAAGTTTCAACAAAATCATACCAGCTGAGTGTGTCTCTAAGTACTATGACTACATGCAATATGAATATATAACTTAGTGTATATTTATACACTCTCTCCATTTGAGAAGAATGTTGCCTTTTCTTGTGGAAAAACTGTACCAGCTGAATCCTGGGAGGATAGAAATTTGAGGTTCAACATGAGTATAGGCCCTTACTGAGTGCGCCAGTGAAATTTAGTATTGACTTCATGAACATATGCTAATTTGAAATGTTATTGGGCAAGCATAGTACATTTCACATCTAAGCTCATAGAGTGGCCAGCTAAAAAAAGCTGTGTTTGTGCACACATGACTACCTTAATTGCATGGTGGAGAGTATGCTAAAGTCATTCAAGGATAGAAAGGGCTGCCGTGCCATTTGTAAAGTGTACAGGAGATGGATTCATTTTAGGAGTGCTGTAGCACCATCTGCTAAAGCAGAGGTGGGGAACCTTTTTTGGGCTGGGGGCCACTAACCCAGAGAAAAATCAGTTGGCGGCCACAGACAAGTAAGAAGCAAAAACAAACCGAAACCAAACTCTCATTGATGTGGCCCCCAACTGAGAACTGAGGAGAAAGACACTCCCCATATTCCCCTCACACACCAGAACCGGGGGGGGGGGGGAGGGGTAGTAGATTTTGTGTGCGCCAGGCCCATGGGAGGATGGCAGAGGGGCTGGAGCACCAGCACAAGCTCCACAATGCTGGATTTCTTGTATGACTTCTTGTTAGCCAGTGTGGCAATCAGAAGTGCTCTTTGTAACTGATTTGTAGACCCTCAGTTTTTGGGCCGTAAGTAGGAGGTGCTGGAACAATTTTGATAGTGGAGGTGCTGAGAGCCATTGAACCAAACTGTAAACCCGGCACATACTGGAAACCACTTCAAGCCAGAAGGCGCCGTAGCACCCCCACACGCATTAGGAGGGGTGGGTGAGATTTTGTGGCCTGCACTGTGCAGGGGGTCAGACTAGATGATCATAATGGTCCCTTCTGACCTTAACGTCTATGAGTTCCAGTGTCTCTGGTAAGTAACCCTGTCTCTGAGCAGTTCACCTTTATTTGACCCTTTCAGCAGTGCCCCCAGAAACGTCCTGTATCACATAACACTGGGGCAGTGTAGAAGCCAGAAAAGTTCCTCACAATAACAGGATCATTACCCTGCTCACAATAGTAATAGCTCTATTTGCAGCACAATCCCATTTCAATCCATTCTCCGTGCAACTTGTCCCATCCCTGCGCCCATGGGGCCACCTCCTCACTATTGCACAGAGAAAAGCAATTTGCTGTCAACAGACTCAGGAATTGTAGAAAAAAATAATAATTTAAACTCTCCCCTGTGCAAAGGAACCGCCTGGCAAACAGCTGCCAGGGCTAATCTGGGATGATCTCCCAGGCACTGGGCACCCCCAGCTCCAATTGCAGCCAGTGCAGGGGTTGAGACCTCTGACAATCCTGTAGATTATTTCAAGGAAGAATTGCCCCTTCTGGATGACACTAGGGACTGTATGAAGGGGGGGACGCCTCCCTCTGGCATGTTTCTTTCCCTCCCACCTTCTGTGATATGGCTGGGAAAGAGACTGTCTGAATTGTCAAGCTGTGGAATGAACAACAATCTGCAGTCACGTCTATAACCGCACACACCCACACCGCAGTGAGTGTGCTGGGGAAGGCAGGCTGAGCAAACAATTGGAAAGGCTCAGTCAGTGAGAACAGGGCCATACAAGCCCAGACCATAGGAGTTGTGACTGACTGGCTGAGGGATGGATTAGAATCCATTGGGGTCTTCCCATGGAGGTTTGAATCCTCCCAGTTATGGAAGAGCTGGAGTCTTGTGCCGTCATGGCAGAGGTTTTAGTGCCTGAGCATCTTTGGTGCCAGCCAGGGCCAGGTGCAATCTGACTCTTAGATTGTCTGTAATTCAAATACTACAGCTAACCTATGCCACTCAGGGGCTGGCTGGGGTGGGATTTTTCACACCCTGAGAGTCAAAGATTTGCCAGTGTAAGTTCCCAGTGGAGACCAGTCCTTAGGTCTCTCTTGAAATACTAAGTTGTGTTCTGAAAGTAAAGCTAAACATTGACTCATAAATCCAGTGACTGAATTCTTCAAATGTAATCTCAGGGCCCTTCCCAGAAAGGTACAAACTTCACTTCATTCTTGCAAAGAACGGGAAAATAAAGGCAATGCTATTTTGTGACGAATTCTTAAAATTTAGAGGTTAGTTATTTACATGA
Organism: Pelodiscus sinensis; assembly: GCF_052426305.1. NCBI lineage: Eukaryota > Metazoa > Chordata > Testudines > Trionychidae > Pelodiscus > Pelodiscus sinensis. The sequence continues at coordinate 20,374,464 of NC_143062.1, read as the reverse complement.
AAATTAATTGCTGATTCCTCCAAATAACCCTATAGCATGAAACAAAAATGAGACAAACCTTGCCTCTACAGATAAATTTCCCAGCTGATCCACATAGTATTATTCATTTCCTATGAGTGCCCAGATGATGTCTTCAAATTTCCAGCATGCCTGCCCTGCAGCCACCTTCCCATTGGAAATGGTTGTCTTGGGTATTGTGGTGTTTTAGATGCTGCTTGTAATTATTAGAACTGGGAGCACTGGCTGTTGGGAATCTGGAAGCATAGGAAACAGGAAGGAGGGGAGAGGAGATGGGCCAGGCTGAGTTAGAGCTACAGAGGGGAGCAGCAGCAGCTTTGTAAAGAGGTTTCACATTTGGTAAATAAAGGCCTGTTGAAGTTTGTTACTACCTTGCTTGCATGATACAACAGGTATGCCCAGACTTTGGAAATTGGTGAAGTTCAGAGGATGAGCAGCACACCTGGCTCCCAACACCAAGGCTACGTCTACACTGGCATGATTTTCCGGAAATGCTTTTAACGGAAAAGTTTTCCGTTAAAAGCATTTTCGGAAAAGCGCGTCTAGATTAGCAGGATGCTTTTCCGCAAAAACACTTTTTGCGGAAAAGCGTTCGTGGCCAATCTAGATGCGCTTTTCTGCCAAAAAGCCCCAATCGCCATTTTCACGATCGGGGCTTTTTTGCGGAAAACAGTACTGTGCTGTCTACACTGGCCCTTTTGCACAAAAGTCTTTTGGAAAAAGACTTTTGCCCGAACGGGAGCAGCATAGTATTTCCAGAAAAGCACTGATGATTTTACATGAGATCGTCAGTGCTTTTCCGGAAATTCAAGTGGCCAGTGTAGACAGCTGGCAAGTTTTTCCGGAAAAGCGGCTGATTTTGCGGAAAAACTTGCCAGTCTAGACACAGCCCAAGAAAGATTTGGGCCTTTTGTTTCTTTCGCTTAGTCTTTCCCAATAGCACAAGAAGAGTTTTATAAAAAGTAGGGCTGTGAAATGACAAAAAAATTACTATTGCTTAATCACAAGATTAAAAAATATAATCTCAATTAATCGCAGTTTTAATCGCACTCTGGAACTGTAACAGAATCCCATTTATTGAAATATTTTGGGCTGTTTCACACAGTGTCAAATAGATTGTCTTGAATTGCAACACAGAATAAAGAATGTACATAACGCTTTGTTATTATTTTTTATGACAAATGTGTTAATCTTTCCAACAGAACAAACCTTATCACAGAGCCTGCTGCTTCCTGGCTCCTCTGATGTGCACACTCCAGACACAAGCTGCCCTTCTCAGGCCCCATGGACACAAGCCCGAGAAAGGCATAATAGCTGCCACTCCAGTATGAAGGGACTGGGCACCTCACCCCACGTGACCGTCAAACCCCAGAGCCACAAGGGCATGAGGCCCTGGCAGTGCTGGTGTTGGTTGATGGTAACCCCATGGAGTGCAGGGCAGGCGAGGCCTGGGGAACAATGCATACAAGAGAGCAATGCCCAATCTCCCCCACATTCATGGGCTGGCAAGATGCCCAGAAGTGGCTCTTCCCCTTGGAGAGGAAACTCCAATGAGCACAGAGCCAGAGGTGGCCCTGGGCAGTTCCCTTTGCTGGGACCCCTGCAGAATGTGTCCTTGGTATCCTTGCTGGGGGCCTGAGCTCAGCTGGAGGATCCTTTGGGGTCTTGCTGAGTGTCACTGGTATCAGTGCAAACCTCAGCCCCCAAAGGATGCATGGTACAGTTTTCCCTTCCCTCCCTGGGTGGGGCTGCAGCTCCCCTATGTACTGCTCCCCCAGGCCCAGGGTGGTGCTGGTAGCAGTGCAGTTGGACCTAGTGGTTGGGGTTCCTGGTTTTCACTTGGATTCAGTTCCTGATCTGGCAAAACACAAAGTTTCTGCTCAGAGGGAAGGCTGGTGGCGTGGGGAGCAAAGGGGGATCTCAGTATGGGATGTGTCTAGCTGGCGTATGTCCATCCACTTGCCCTATCTACATCCTAGCAGCTACCACTCCTCTGATTTGTGTGGGGTCCAAATCTCTTCCCACCAGGCTCCCAGGTTACCTTACACACATAGAAAACCAGACAGCCTGGAGCAAAAACCTCAAACTCCAGAGCTCAGATCAAAGGAGCAGGCATATTTCAACCTTGCGACAGAGCATCTCTCCCCCTGCCCCCCCATGATCAGTGAGGTTTGTCCAGCCACTGAGTTTGCCTGATTATATGGAGACTAAGGTGGTACATAAGCAAAGGCAAAGATTTAACTCTCTATATACTCTTTGATACCCAAAATGACACTCCATGTTCTGTTAACACCACTCTCCTCTGCCTCGTTCATAACAATCGCATCTATGACCAAACATAAGATTCTTCATTATACATCAGATTTCATAACATGCTTCTCTACTTATTACCAGTAGTAACACAACTAAGAAGAAAGGTGGAATTAGTATTTTTCCTATTCCTGTGTCTCTGCAAAGAAACTATTTTTCTCTGTGCAGTGGCCAGGGGGTGGTGCTCCAGGCTCAGGGATGTGGAAACACCCAGAGAACTGACAAAACTCCAGCCAGCTGTACGTCAAGTAGATCTAATTGTGTGGCTGTGAGAGGGAGGAAAACGGGACGCTAATTCCCATTAGGCAGATGTCTGTCCCTTTCCCAGCGGGGTCCTACTGAACCCAGGAGAATGAGAGAGACTAAAGCCCTGAGCAATTCCGTCCTTTTCTTTGATTCACAATGAATCTGGTGATGTGTTACATGACTGTGGGCTCAGCTCTGGTGGCCGCAGCTTCAAGCCCTACTGAATGAAAGTCACCTCCGCTACCTGCTTCCTTCGGATATAGAGCCCCTAGGAAGGCATGGAGACCAAGGGGAGGGACCGCTCAGACATTGACAAGTACAAAGTCTAGACTGGTTTATCAGTTTTATTACAATTACAATGACGGTTGTGATGACCCATACATAGAAACCCTACCAAGCGCTCTGCAAAAGTTACGAATATAGTCATACTCACATCCCTAGGATATTCTTAAGGCCTCAAGGCTGCCATGGCCAACTGATCATGAAAGAGGGCCAGTTCCTGCTGGTGTTTCCTCATCAGCATCACTGGACCCAATCTGGGAGCCTCTTTCCTCTGGTGATTCTGACTCCACCTAACACCCTGTGCATGTGCCTGGCATTGTCGACCCTCTTTGTCCTTATTTGTATTGTCCCCCAAGGACATTGGGGTGCCCTGTTTTCTATAGGTTGTTAGAGTCTCATTAGCATTTACATCCAAAGTGCACCCTGCAGTGACAGAGCGTATTGCAGGGGCGGGCAAGAATTTTTGCTAGGGGGCCACTCCAACAATTTGGTAAGTGGTCAAGTGCCACACTCGTCCGTTATATTAATGAAGGAGGTGTGGGGTTCTGGGATGGAGGTTGGGTGTAGAAGGGAGCATGGGGTAAGGGACTGGGGTGTAGGATCTGGGAGGGAGTTTGGGTGAAGGAAGGGATTGTGACCTGGGACAGTGAACTGGGGTACAGGAGAGGGTGCAGGGTCTGGGAGAGGAGTGTGACTGGGGTAGGGGTGCAGGGGTTTGAGTTGTGACCTGAGACAGAGGACTGGGGTGAAGAGTCTGGGAAGATTCTGGCCTGGGGGAGGGATGTAGGAGGAGGGACTGTAGGGTCTGGGAGGGGGTTGTAAGCTGGGGAAGGAGTGCAGGAGGGGATGCAGGGATTGGGTTATGACCAGGGATAGTGGATTGGGGTGCAAAGTCTGGGAGGGGATTGTGACCTGAGGAGGGATATAGAAGGGAAAGATGTAAGGGGGCTGGAACAGGGCTGCAGAAGGTTTGGGTTACATGGGGTAGGGGTGTATGAGGGGGGCAGAGGGTTGGGAGAGGGAGGGGCTGGGGTGCCAGATACAGGCTCTGGCTGGGAGACCTTACCTGGGTGGCTCCTAGTCAGCAGCCCAGCAGGTTTCTTAACTAGGGTCTCTGCCTTCCACGCCCCTGTACTGCTCACAACAGCTACAGAGGCCATTTTTGCTGCTGCAAACATTGTAAACTGGGGAGGGGGGGGAAGGAGAGGCGCTTTACATGCTGCCTAGCCTGCAAACGGGAAATGAGTCATTCTTTGGTCACTTACTTATGTCAATCATGTCTTAAAGCTATGGCCCAGTATGGTTAAGCTGAAATCTTACAGGCCTCAGCCTGTAGGCCTTGCCTTTCAGTCCTACTTGGATACCTAGTACTTACTATTCTGTCCTCTATACTGGAGTTCAGTCTGATCCATCTATAACCCTACCATTGAAACCCTATTATTGCATTTGAATATGTCAAGCCATAATCATCGTACCAAACAATCAAAGAATAATGACATGAAGTGACCGGCTATAAGAGACAAATGCTGTTTGCTTGCAGATGAACCAGTGCTTCCCACCCCAGCCAGCTCCACACTTAATAGTAATGTTGATCCAGCTCAGGAGAGCTAACAGCCACGCCAGTCCCCTGGGCAAGGTGGGGGGTAGCTCCATGTTTCTGGAAGGTGCGAGGCCTCAGGAAGAAGGGGAAGGCTAGTCCTTGGTGCCACCCAGACTGTGGCACAATCCCACCTCCCCAGGCAGCCCTAAGAACCACCCAGTTCGGACTGTGCAGCACTCCTGTGGTGATTTAAAGGGCTCAAGGTTCCACTGCTTCTGCAGCAGCAACCAGAGCCCCGGGCCCCTTTGAATCAGTGGGCCCCAAGACAATTGCCTCCTTTACCCTCACCCCCTGTCAGCAGGCCTAATCCAACTCCATTGCTTAGGGATATGACAAATGCACACCCCGTTGCCATGTAGTCACCCCAGTCTAGCCCCCCTCAGACAGTGCTATGTTGATGAACATATCATTCTGCTTACCTCACTCCTGCCATCAGGGTTGCCAGATAGTTTAACCAAAAATACTGAACACCTCCCCCCTTCCCGCCCCCACAAAAAACCACCAGGGAAAAATGCTATTGAAAAAAAAGGGGGGGGGGACCAAAGTTGTTGAGAGAAAAAAAAAAAGGACCCAGAGAGTTATTAAGCAAAAAAACAAAAAAACCCACACAAACCAGCATGGCCCCTTTAAGAAAAGCCTTTAGGCTTTTTGCCGGTGGCCATCTTGTTTTCCTGATCCGAGCCAGAAGGCAGCTCCCCTGTGGAACCAGGTAAGCAGGATATCCGGGGACCTGGGGGATGATGGGGGTTGGGCCGGGTTGCTAAGTGTGTGTAGGGTTGACAGGTGTCCAGTATTTTCACCTTCTGGCAGGGGGAAAAAATCAGAAAATACTGGACATTTTAGATGTCTGGTATTTTCTGAATTTTTTTACTGGACTGCATCTTCTCTTGGCCCCCGATCTGCTTCTTTGGGTAGATGCACTGCTAACCTGCTGTAGCCTTGTTGGGGGAGAAATTGCCGTATAGCACTGTTTTGCTGGTGTGCTATCAAACTGGTGCTTGTCTATGTGATTTAACCCATCTCTCATCTGACTCTTTTTCAGCCAAGCTGGGTTTGGGTTCTGTGTGTAAAGGGAGAACATATGAACGGACATATTGAGTCAGATCAAAGGCCCATCTAGCCCGGTATCCTGTCTTCCGACAGAGGCCTATACCAGATGCCCCAAAAGCCCTTTAGTTGGGGCTTTTCAATAGGGTTCCACCCTTTTCCCAGAGGGGTATGAGTGGGGGCTTACGTACTCCCATGGCTGCCAAACAGACAGGCTCTTGTGTGTGTCCTCAGACCACTGAACTACGCTCCTGCCTCCTTGTTAGTCAGCCACAAACTGAGCCAGTCTCCTTCCTTTTCTTCTTCCTCCAGGCCTGGCATTGGCTGCTAGTAAAGCAGGGTGGGACTGGCTTTAACCCCTGGAATGCTGGGCCTTCCTTTCTCCACTCCCTCACACCTAGTTTTGTGAGGAAGTCTGTAACAGGAAGATTGATGAAGGAGGAACTTAAAGAATCATGACAGGAAGCAGTCCAGGGAACAGAGCAGTAAGGTTGGTGAAGTCCTATACCTTAATGGTTGCTACAGGGCTCTGGACTGGAACCCCATGTAGAGGGCAGGGCTGGGCTCTCTTACTACCTACTGCAGAGTGATATTACTTACATAGGCACCAGCTTCCTCTGGGCCTGTAGAGTGCTTAGTCCTCTGTCCTGCCCCTCCCTGGTCCCTTCCCCCAAGTTCCTGCTCCCACTCCTCCTCTTCCAGTGTTGCCTTTTCCCTGAGCGTCCCTTCTCCCTCCTCTTTCCCTGAGCTCCCAAAGCCTCCTACATGCTGTGAAACAGCTCATTGTGGTGGGCGGGAGGCGCTGAGAGAGAGGAGGAGGAGGAGCTGATCAGCAGGGACACTCCCACCTCCAGGCACCCTTTAGAAAATCAGGGAAGACTGATTTCTCCCCCAAATTTGTATAGGAACATTCGTACGGGATCTTTGTTCCCCTCCGTCAGGAAGAGAGGGGAAAGTGCAGTATTCTGCATTCCTCACTCTGGGTGGGGAGTGCAGGGGGCAGATGAACTTGGATCTGCCCCAGCTGGGCGATATGTCTCCCTTCCCAAGATGTGGCCTCTGGAGCTGCAGGTGCCATGGAGAGGCATGTCTCACCTGGTCCCAAGTTGCTGCGGTGAGTGTGTGCTATTTTAAAGAGACTTCTTGAAGAGACTTGGGGTGCTGAATGGAAACATGACCTTCTAGAAACTTGACCTTCTAGAAAGATGAGAAAAGAGCTAGAGCACTCTCATCATGTCTACACATGTCAAAATAACTTCTTTCTAAATAATAATTCCTGAAATAACTATTGCAAAATACCATGTCCACACTACAGGGAAGCCTCAAAATTAGTCTGAGGCAGGCTCCCTTAATGTGGACATGCTACCCCAACTTAGAGCCCCAGAAACCACTGGGGTGTAATTACTTTGAATGACTCTGGAGAGTAGTTATTTCAAAATAGCAGCAGTGAAGTGTCCACTCTACTGCTGTTTTGAAATACCTATTCTGAAATTAGCATCATTCCTCGTGGAAAGCAGGAATTATTATTTTGAAATAACCAGCCCCTTATTTTGAAATAACGGTAGTGTGGATGCTCCACTTGTTATTTCGAAATAAGAGCTCTGGGAGTTATTATGAAAAAGATGTGATAATCAGGTTTTAACTTTTAGGAGCAAGAAATTTATAATCTCAACCCGAACTGGAAATGCTGCTTCAGTGTTTCAGCATGGAAGTAGTAGCCTATCAAGAAGGATAGAGAAAGAAGATTGCAATATGGACTCCTTAATCCTAGGTTTGATAGCCCAGTTTAACACTAACTTGTGTAACATTATTCCATATGGCTAAATGAGAAATTAACCGAAAGCCAAGTTTCAGATTGGGGATGGTAACAATAGCTTCTTTTACATAAGTGTTGTGATGAATAATTCATTTATATTTACATAATGTGATTTGCGACTTTCCTTTAGAAAGTGTTCTAGATGTTCAGTGTGTTGGAGATAAACATTAATCACTTCATTATTGAGCAATGTTCCAGGTATTCCCTGCAGGCACTTCTGCCATGTAGCTGACTGTACACAAGGGGAGGAGAAATGTTCTGTTCACTTGATTATATGGTTTCATATAAAGCTAGGATGCATGCATAATGTGTGAAGTTAAATTGCTCCAGAGTTCTTATTAGTTACTGAGACAGTCCTCTATTTAAAGAGTTAAGGTGAGTTAGGTAATCTTTTATTGAACCAAGTTCTGTAATAAAATATATTAATAAAATAATATTCAGTACATTTAATATTAAAGATATTACCTCACCCACCTTGTGTTTCCAATAGCTTGGAATCAACATGGCTACATCCACACTGCATGCATCTATTTAAAGCTGAAATGTGCACAGATTGACATAGTCAGCAAACAACATGTAACATAACCTCTGTTATGCAGAACACAATGCTATATACAGCATGAAAAACAATTCTAACCTTATAATCAAAGAGGTTGACAAAGGGGGCGCTGTAGTGATCATGAACAGAACAGATTACGAACAGGAGGCTGCCAGACAACTCACCAACACCAGATTCTACAGGCTTCTCTCCTCTGATCCCACTAAAGAATACAAAACCAAACCAAAACAAAAACCTAAGCAATCTGCTCAGGAAACTTCCACTTCCTTGATGCTACAGTACAATTGCACGACAGCCACACTTCCACCACCTTATACCGGAAACCCACTGCCTGTTACACTTACCTACATGCCTCTAGCTTCCATCCAAGACACATTTCCCAATCAATTGTTTATAGCCAGGCCTTAAGACACAACCGGATTTTCTTCAATCCCACAAACACCTACAGGATCTATATCAAGCATTCTTAAAACTAAAATACCCACCAGGAGAAGTGAAAAAACAGATTGACAGAGCCAGAAGAGTACCCAGACATGAACTACTTCAAGACAGGACAAGAGGAGAAAATCATGCCAGTCTAGACATAGCCTCATTGTACGAGGAGCAAGGGAAGTCGGAGGAAGAGGGCTCTATTTCAAAATAAGTGCTGTGTAGATGCTCCCTATTTCGAAATAAGCTACGCAGTTGACCTAGCGCAATTTGCGTAGCTAATTTCGAGTTAAGCCCTGTTGTGTAGATGCACCCTAAAAGATTTGTTTGGACATAAGCTTTCATGGGCAAAGACTCACTTCGGGTCCTCCTCATTGTTTTCTCTAAGCTGTGTTAATAGTTGGGTACCTCAGCCACTGAGACCATTATTGTTCAAGGGATTCGCCAGTCCAAGGAGGCTGTTTGAGTAGGCTTTTTCTGCAAGCTGGTGGGTTGTGTTTTCTCTCTCTCTCTCTCATCTGCTTAAGTGCTGTTACTTTTGCAGAGCAGGGCCCAGTTCCACAATAAAGTGCTATTCTGCTTTGTGGAAGGAAAAAAAAACAAACAAGAGGTGCAGCATCCTGTACCAAGCTTTCCATTCTGCAAGAGCTTTTGTACCATCAGCTTCAGATGACTTATAGATAACAAGCACAATAAACTGCTTTTATGCAGGGATCATCTGATACACTCTGACACAACTGTCCCTGTTGAAGAGCCTTCAACTGCACTGAAACTAAAAGCCACTCTCCGTCTTTCCTGTGTAAGTGAGAAGCCTGAAATCAAGAGTACATTGAAATCTGCCTTCAGCCATAACTCAAGAGATAAAAATCAACTGCTTAGTGGAAGCGGCCTTCTACTGAAGATGGATCATAACTGCAGTCAATAAGTTTGGGAATATTTCAGAGTAACCTCGTAAGGCATGAGGTTTCTTTTCATAGGGTCTATCTTGTATAGTTTCCTTGTATTTATTGCAGTGTCAGCTGTTTAATTAAAAAACGCAGAGGATAAAAGTACTTCTATTCTTCATGCATCCATGTGGACCCATGCACCCATGTCGATGAATACAACCTCTTTCCCCACTCGAACCCAGGGATCTATAGACCACTCGTACTCAGACAAGCTCTCAGCTACATGACACAGGAAATGAAGAAGGGAAGTCTGAGTAATTAGGAATTCCTACCTTTGCCATCAATTGTTCCCTGCTTCACATAGCCTCCTAGTGCTTGTGTAACCCACACACCTTCTGGGTGTTGTGCACTGTCCCGTCTAGGGCAGCGGTTCCCAACCACCAGTGCACAAGCTGCAAAGCCTGCCTGCCTGCAGCACCCTGCCAGGTCATGCTCCCAGCTGCTAATGAGCTCCGCCCGCTGGGGAGCTCTGTTCCCTATAAGGTGCGCACTTGCGTGCACTGAAAATTCTCCTCCCATGGTGAGTGGCACTGTGGGCTGCCCTAGTGCGGGGCAGCCTCATCACAGCCTCAATTCCAGCTCTGGTGGCAGCTACGCGGCCCAGCCGACAGGGCTGGGTGGTGGTCAGCTGCTCCGTCTCCTTTCCGTTGCAGGCAGCATGTTCAGGACCAGCAAGCGGAGCCTTTGCAGCTGTAAGCATCCCAAGAAGGATCAGGTTAGAGGGCCCGGGGAGCCGTGCTGGGTGTCTGTGATTTCCACCCCTCCTCCAGCAGGGTAGGAGGCTTCCCCTACGGGGTCTCCCCTGCCGTTTCTGGCCTGCACCACGTGTCTGGCCGCTTCCCAACAGCCTGGGGCGCCCCAGCCTGCAGCACTGCTCGGTGTTGTGCAGGGGGAGCCGGACTCCCTGACTCAAAGCAGCAGGTGTCAGGGAGGCTAGTACCACCCGGCTGTCAGGTGGGTGCTACGAGCCTGAAACACACACGGGCTGAGTGACCCTGTGCCTCTAGGCCTGACTGTTAACGGCCTGGGGACGAACTCTCAAGCCACCAGAAACGTGCGCCCACCACAGACACCGCCCATCCCGTGGCAATGCAGGGCAGCGGTGTCTTCCAAGCCATGGAAGAGCTCTTTGCTGCACAGCAGAAGGGCCATGCAGAGCCTTAGAGCAGCAGCACTCATCTGGCAGCTGGGAGGCAGCACAGGGCTAGGTGAGGGGGGTGGGGCTAACACTGGAGGGCTCAGGAGTCATGGGGGGCTCTAAGACAGGGGGCTGGCACTGGAGGGGGGGCACTGGGGTCAGAGCTAGTACTGGGGGGCTCTGGAGATATGACTAATATTGGGGGCTGTCACTGGTGGGAGGCTCAGGGGGGTTGGGTGCAGTGGGGCTCGGGAAACAGGAGGCTGGCACTGGGGGGTCTGGTGATGGGGCTCCAAGGGGTTGGGAGTTTGCAGTGGGGGGCTCTGAGGGCAGAAGGCTGGGATTGGGGGGGCGTGAGTACAGGGGACTCTGGGTTAGTGGCTGGCACTGGGGAATAGTGGAGGAGCTCTAGGAGTTAGGGCTGGCACTAGCAGACCCTGGAAGCCAGGACTTTTGGTAGAACATTGTATTTGAACATTTGCATATTAATTATGCAAATGTTATCAGTCCACCAAAAATTTGTAAACGGTGTGGCAAAGTCAGTCCCACTCCTGGGTCCCAGACCCCTGTTCTGCCAACTATCCCACAGTTTAGGGGCCACAGTACAAGTCCCCCTTGCCTTTTCTCTGTGTTTGGCCTTCTGTCCCTTGGCAAAACAAAGGAGCATTGAGGCTGATGCCCCCTGCCACCCCCTGGCCACCGGCTGAAGTGTCTGGCTAGTTGGGGGGAAGGGAGCCTCCAAACACTCCCTGTTGGAGCCCCTCACCACCCCCTGCAGCCTTTAGTTGTACTGATGTTGTTCTGATCAGCTCCTCATAGTTGTTCATTCCTCTCCTTCTCTACTCTCTCCTACCTGCTCTCCCAGGGAAGGTTTTTAAAGAATGCCCTGAAACCAGCTCACCTGGCCCTTAGTTGATTTATGGCAGCCCTGTCTCAGCTGCCCATGATTAGCCAGGGCTGTTGCTGGGTTGGTTTTGTTTGTTTGTCTGTTTTTTGAGCTGCCTCTCTCCCCTTCCATCAAACCCTTTAACTTGCCCTGTCACAATGGCTATGTCTACACTGGCATGATTTTCCGAAAATGCTTTTAATGGAAAACCTTTCCGTTAAAAGCATTTTCAGAAAAGCACGTCTAGATTGGCAGGATGCTTTTCCGCAAAAGCACTTTTTGTGGAAAAGTGTCCGTGGCCAATCTAGACGCGGTTTTCTGCAAAAAAGCCCTGATCGCCATTTTCGCGATCGGGGCTTTTTTGCGGAAAACAGTACTATGCAGTCTACACTGGCCCTTTTGCACAAAAGTCTTTCGGAAAAAGACTTTTGCCCGAACGGGAGCAGCATAGTATTTCTGGAAAAGCACTGATGATTTTACATGAGATCGTCAGTGCTTTTCCGGAAATTCAAGCGGCCAGTGTAGACAGCTGGCAAGTTTTTCCGCAAAATCAAATGATTTTGCGGAAAAACTTGCCAATCTAGACACAGCCAATGGGTTTGCCAGTCCCTGTTATAAAAAAGGTTGGGAACCACTATCCGGGGCATCAAGACCACTTACAAAGAGAATAATGAGTCTGCTCTACAGCCTTAGTTACCAGCCAGCGGGCTTTTCACTCATGCAGTAGAGACTCATTCAGGGTATGTCTATACTACCACCCTAGTTCGAACTAGGGTGGTAATGTAGGCAACCGGAGTTGCAAATGAAGACCGGGATTTGAATTTCCCAGGCTTCATTTGCATGTTGCCGGGCGCCGCCATTTTTAAATGTCCGCTAGTGCGGACTCCGTGCCCGCGGCTACATGCGGCACAAACTAGGTAGTTCGGATTAGGCTTCCTATTCCGAACTACTGGTACACCTCGTTCCATGAGGAGTACAGGTAGTTTGGAATAGGAAGCCTAATCCAAACTACCTACTTCGTGCCGCGTGTAGCCGCGGGCACGGAGTCCAAACTAGCGGACATTTAAAAATGGCAGCACCCGGCAACATGCAAATGAAGCCCGGCACATTCAAATCCCGGGCTTCATTTGCAACTCCGGTTGCCTACATTACCACCATAGTTCGAACTAGGGTGGTAGTATAGACATACCCTCAGAGATCCCAGGCTTGGTTCTGCCTGCAGACAACTGGAGTCTGTCAGCATCATGCTAGTTAATCAAAGATATAACAAAACAACCAGACAACTGTGCTTACTCTTGGCCTCCTTTATCTCTGTGAGATAAGAAGTATAGAGAAAGTGGATCTAGATCGTGCAATAACCCACAACAATCAAATCCTACCTAGGTGTTACTTCTATGAAAGAAGTACCTGCACATGCTTAGGGCAAAGTATGTCTCCCGATTACTCTGGAAATCAACTCAAGGAAAAACCTAACTATCTTTGGGAATCAGAGCCATATTGCCTTGCCCCATAGGGTCCGTTTCCTGTTTGGGATCTGTAGGTGCTACTGTATAATGTTTTTAAAATGCCACTCCCTGGATGTTGCTACTGATTCTCCCTCTTGGCAGTCTTATGACCTTGCCAAAAGAAAAAATATTATATAAGCCATAGGTCCCGTGCTGTGTTGCATTTCTTTCATTAATTAGAAAGGGAAGGGATCTCAATTTTGTATTTCAGGGCTTCCATTTGTCGCAGGATGACAACACTTATGTACTGTTGCATCTCTCGTCCCACATCTCATTCTTCTCTCTGTTCTGCCTTCCTGTGATCTGCTCCTTTCTGTCCTCAGTGCACTCACTACTCTCAAATCCTTTAGCACATATTAAACGAGTGTAGAGTGAACCTTCCCTTTTGTAGGGCTGTATGCAAATATTTCCATTGTGTGTGTGCGTGCACATGCACAGTTTGTCCTGACTGAGTGGAAGACAGATTCCTTTATCCCTTACAAAGTGCTCATCATCTTGAGGTTAATGACCCATCAACTAACATGAGAAGGCGACCTTGCTGGTATGTGATTTGTGCTAGCAGTTCTATAGCTCTCCATGGAGCCTTGCTTGCATTTGTCTGTTTGTATTCTGGAGTGTTTATTTCATGATTTTATGGCAAGCAACAGATCACCTGTTCTTTTATAGGTGCATCAGTGAGTACATGAGTAAACAGGCCTATGAAAAAGGATTCATTGTACTGAAATAGAGAACAAAGGCTGTCTCTGTGAAAAGAAAGGGCAAACATATTAGACACTGCAGAGTAAATATGATATACCTATTGGTCACAGTAGGCTAACTTTAATATTGAAATGCCAAATTGAAGTACAGCTGATCTTCTTCACTGGGAAACAGTCATATAAGGGTGTATCTACATTGCACCTGTACTTCAACATAAGCTATGCAAGGTTATTTCGAGGTAATTTAGAAATAAAGCACTATGCCAACAAGTCCCTTAACCCTTGTGGAATGAGGGTTACAGAGACACTGGAATAGTGTGCCCGTTATTTTAAAATATATTTTGAAATAATGGGCACATTTAAAGAAGCAGAATTGCTACTTCGGAATATTTCCTGTATCCCGAAATAGCACCATTGTCGTATCCTAACACAGCAAGAAGTAGTATTTGTAGCTCAGTGCCAAAAGCATTCATCTTTGTTTTCTGTATGACATGCAAGGTATAGAATTGACATAATTTTCTACACCAGCATTGATACAACTGAAATTTTAAGAACCGTGGTGTGACGGGCCGTCATGGACCAGGGGGGAGGCCGGCCAGAGCCACCCCCCACCGGGAACTGGCGGCCAGTCCCGAGCCCCCCAGCGTTACCCCGGCGTAAGCCGGAGGAGCCGGCAGGACCACTTGCCACCGCGCCTGCGCCGGCAGGGGAGCGTTGGCCCCTCCCTCGAGGCCCCGCAGGGCAGGGGCGGGGCGGAGCGAGGCAGGCGTGCAGCGGGGGCGGAGGCCAGCACGCTGCCGGAAGGGGAGGGGCCCCGGGCAGTGGCTGGCGCGGCCCCATCCCGCAAGGACGGGTAACTATTTAGGGTTCGCTGACCCCTCCTTCCATCCAGGAGGGGGTGATCACACCCAAGGACTCGGGCCCCAGAGCAGGGACCCGGGGTACAACGAAGGACCAAAAGAGGACAAGAGGGTCTGCAGACCCCCCCCCTCTGGCTGGGAGGGGGTGATCGCACCCCTCACCCCTCACACGTAGCCTGAAATGGGGGAAGACAAAATAGGAGAGAGGCATAGAAAAATCAGAAGAGAAGTAACTAAGGGTAAATGAGCATGCTGTTGACTATCCGATTCTGAACCAATGAGGCTCTCAAGGGGTGGAGGAGGTAAAAGCACATCTAAGGCTTCCAGCTAAATAATGGGCATGATACAGTCTGTGCTGATAGAATTTAAAGCTGCAATGGTCAATACTGCCAGGTGTGCTTTTGTTTTTGACTGCCAGGCTCTGATTATAGACAAGCAATGGGGATAGACAAGCAATGGGGACAAACAGAAGAGTCATGGAAGGGCATGGCCTTAATTGGCATCCCAGTCTCACATGATCTTAGCTCCATGAAGTGACATCAAGAAGCAGGGAAGAGACAGCACTTGTGCAGAAAGATTTAAGTTGGCAGTTCACAGTGAGTGCCTGCAGCATCATGGCATTTTCTGTCCCCTGCACCCAGTACTTTTCCTCACTTCCTAGGGAGTTAAGTTCAAGTGGTGCCTGTCTCTTTCCCCAGGCTGAAGAGGAGTCAAGAAGCCCTGTTCCTCCTTCCTTTCAGCCCTCTTTTCCCACCCTACTAAAGCAGTGAGAGGGGTTCCGGATAGCATCTCTCCCTCTGGGTTTTGGCAAAAGGGAATGAAGATCTGCTGACAGTGCTGTCTAGCAGATGTGGATTGTGGATTAAAATGTAATTATTGTTGACAGAGGAGCCAACAAGATTGCCGAGCCCATGGGCAATGTGGGAGGGGAGCCCTGTGCGCTCTCAGAAGGGATGGGATTGGGACAGCCAGCCCTCATTACTACCTAGGCCACACCACATGCCCCCCTCTCGCCCCAGCCCTCTGAGCCACCAGGAGCATGTGGAGCAGGGTCCAGGAGTGCAGCGTGCAGAGTTCCCATGGCAATTTAAAGGGCCCAGGGCTCTGGGTGCTGTAGCAGTGACAACCAGGAACCCTAGGCCCTTTAGAATCATCACGCCCTGGGGCAATTACCCCTTTCTCCTCCACCCCCATCAATGGGCCTGATTGTTGTTGGGAGTCATATGCACTGGGAAGAGGAACCTCCTCCCCCATCATTTCTCTCACATTTGGTAAATATGTGAATGAACCGCTTTGATTCGGTGTGGGATTAGAGTGAGGTTTGGCATTCATCCTTCCCAGCTAGCTCTGGGGTTCCAATTCAGCTAGGCCAAAATCTCATGAACTGCCATCAAGCAATGTTGAGTTTTGGGGCAATGCAAACCATATCCAGAAAACAAGGTTCTTGTAGGTCTGGATCTGACTTGAAGAAAAACTATTAGGGCCGACTTGGATTGTGGATTAAAATGCCACCTTTTGCAATTCAAGGGCAAGGCTTGGATCTAAGGTTTTAGTTCAATACTATAGTTAATGAAAGCCATCACATGTCAGGGTCACAACCTAAAAAGTAATCTTTTTTGCAGACAGGCATTTTCTATACTACAAGTTGGCATCTTGAGTACCACTGTGTGGTAACAGTGGGTAAATTAAAACTCTTGTTTAAAAAATATCTTCCACTGTCAGTTTTGTATTATAGAAAATTATGTTGGCTGGATAACAGAAATGAAACAACTGGGTAGTGAATATAAATGGAAATGGCCGATCACTTAGCACAGTATTAGGTTATGGTATTTCAGTCTACTTTGCAATTACAACTCTTTGCCAGGCTCAAATAGCCCCAGTAGAGTTGGCTGCTTCCTTTCACCTCCTCCCACTGTTAGCAGCACTGGAGAACAAATCCTGAAACAGGAAACCTAAAGGAAGCACTTTCATGATCCTTGTTGTTAATGAGACTGTCGCTCTTCAGGGTATCAAGCACCAGAAGGCTTGTTGCTAGGCAAAGGCACAAATTAGCTTTGTCACATTGCTCTATGGATGAGTCTGAAGGTCTGAGTTTAAGCAAGCGGCTGAATTCTAGGCGTGCTTGAATGTTTACTTCATTTAAAAACTGTTATTTAGAATGAATTAAAAACCAACAATTTTAACTCATGTTAATCCTGCTATTAGTTTTTGTTTATTGTAGCGCTGTCTCCAAAGACTTGCATTAAAATCCTTTCCACTAAAATAACAGTCTGGTTTTCTGGCTTCCATTTATATTACATTTTCATAGTAAGTTTACCATGAACATTAATATGCCATAATCTTTTTTCAGAGTTGTAATAATATTGTGGTATGAAAACATCATCTCCACGGAATGACAGCACTTTGCAGTAAACTAGGAATCTCTACAATTTGGCATCAGGCTGTATTCCACACGGCACAATAATGTGATCTTTTGTCTAAACTTGTTTGGATTCAGTCATGAAATTGCAGTAATTTCTGTTCTAGTGAATGCTGGACTAAAATTATTGTTAAAGGAAAACACGCAATGTAAAGTAGCTACTGTACAAATTTAACTGGCTTGCTGTTTTAAGCTTAAGTAATTTGACTGTTGCTGATAGCTGAAAGTGCCCATCTGCGGTACACTGAAATGGTTTACTCTGTTGATAATCTCTATCTAGATATGTGCGTACCCACAGCATATGTGTGAGTGTGCGCACCACACATGCCTGCCTACTGCTTTGACATGAATGCAGAATTTTAGTCTTTAAATCTATTCAATGAAAAAGATGCAGAATAAACCTGTGAGTGCATTGAAATCACTTGTAATTAACTTTAGTAGTCTAGGATTTCATTATTTTGGCCCTCCAGCCACTGTCAAGGGGAGAACAGAACAAAAATGGAGGTTTAAGGGGGTCAATTCACAGTGATTCCAGCTGATTTGTATCAATTTTATCATCCAGTATTGGACAGCCTTTATGTGAGATTCTTCCTTGCTTTACCAGAAAAGTCAAAATGTAGCTGGAAACCAAGCTGCATATATTCTCTCTTGCTAGAATGGGCAATGACCACTCCAGGACTTGCTCTAATGTGTCTATTTCTACACAGAGACAATATTTTCTCCTGGTCAGGTAGATGGTTCAATTACATACAGAATGAACAGCAATATTGAAGAAATCGCTATTTTAACTTAACAGAGAAAATGCTGACAGTAAAATATCCTGAAATGGGCATAGGAGAGAGATTAATTCTGACATCTCAAAGATATCTTTATGGAATTGCTTAAACATTTAGATCATTTAGATGTATGGAGATTCAACCTGTTCAGTGATGCAGCTAAGCAGGAAATAGATTGTAGATTCTTCAACAAAATGAAGGTATAACTGGGAGAACAGCACTATCTGCTTATTTTGCAGGATGGGGGGATGTATTCACAAGGGCATGTATAAGAGACTATATATTTGTTTTTTCAAATTTCAAGGAGTATTTTCTAGAGCCATTTGGCTTATACATAGCTTTGTGTATGTACTTTGTTCAATGGTATCAAATGTAATTTTGAATACAATATTACTGCTGAAGCAAATATCTGATACTTGCCAGCCATACTTGCTACATGTCTATATGCCATGATATACATTTTTAATGATCTAAATGAAATTAGGGACAGGGTATTTTATCACAATTTTGCTGCAATAAGCATCAGGAATAGCACATATGAGAAGAGGATGCTAGGAAAATGCAGGTCAATCTGTCTATCTGTCTGTCTCTACATCTACATTTATGTATAATTGGGGAGATTGCTGGGTTTCAAAATTGACGACAAAGAAAAAGTTACCGTGAGGGAGAGGGGTTAGGGTTAGGGTTCGCACAGCCCAGGAAGCTCCCGTTGGCCGGAAACCATACTATCTCTTAGGTTCATAGATGGCCTTTTGTTATAATACTAGACACCAGTGGTCCTCAAACATTTTGTGTCAGCACCCCCTTTCACACAGAAAGCCTCTGAGTACCACCCTTTCCTTATGCATTCAAAGTGGGGGAATTTAATTTTTAAAAATTAAATTTTAATTTAGTTTAAGTGGGGCTATCAGCCCCAAGTCTGGTAGTAACAACTGAAGCCATGACATGCACAGGACTGACAGCATCTGACCTTTAGGTGGTAACCTCACAACCCCTCAAGGAGTTGTCACCTCTCTCCCCCCCACCCCCATAGTTTGAGGGCCCTGTATACTGTAATGTTTAGTGTAGACAGAACCTCCACCAGTAGATGGTGCTATGTCCTTATCTTAATGGTAAGTAGTTGATCTGATCTGGAGGGTTGGCCATAAATTCAGTCCTGCTTCTGAGTACTGCTGTTGACACTTGAATAAATCTCTGTGATCCCATAAGTGAGTATTACAGTACTTTGGGCCACCTCCTAGACTTGTAGAGTTTAAGGCCAGAGGAGTGATCATGATAATCTAGTCTGACTCCTTACATGTCACAGGCCATGGAACTTCACCCACCCACTTGGGCAACAGACCCATAATCTACAGGCAGTCCCCGACTTACGCGGATCCGACTTATGTCAGATCTGCAGTTACGAACGGGGCTTTTCTCACAACCCAGCAGCACCCCAGCTGCTCTGCCCCGGCCGTCCCCAAGTCAGCCGCTGCTGAAACTGACCAGCGGCTGACTACAGGAAGCCTGAGGCAGAGTCGCTTTGCCCCATGCTTCCTGGAATCAGCCGCTGATCAGTTTCAGCAGCAGCTGACTTGGGGACGCCTGGGGTTCTTAAGTTGAATCTGTATGTAAGTCAGAACTGGCATCCAGATTCAGCCGCCAGTTCCGACTTACATACAGATTCAACTTAAGAACAAACCTACAGTCCCTATCTTGTATGTAACACGGGGACTGCCACGAGACAAATGGCTTGGTCACTGTCTTCGGTCCATCCCCTCCAGGGTCCCTAGTGTTGGCCACTGTCGGCAGACAGGCTACTGGGCTAGATGGACCTTTGGTCTGACCCAGGACGGCCATTGTAAGCTCAGGGCTCAGGGTCGGGGGTCTTAGTGGACCACCTTGATTTTCATGCAAATCTGCTCCTGGGTGGCCAGGCTGGCAGCTCTCCTGCCCTAGCCGGCCACGTTCCTGTGTCTAGTGTGGAGATCGTGGACATGGTCCACGATGTCCGCACTAGCCCAGGCGGGTGCCCGCCTTTTGCGGTCCCGGTCAAGCTCCAGGGAGCCGCCAGCCTGGTCCCGGGAAGAGGGGGAGGGCTGGGGGGCATCGGGTGGGTGGCTCGATCCGTGCCAGGTGCAGGGTCTGCTGGCTGGGTGCTGGCAGGCTTGCAACTGGCACGGGCACCGTAGCCAGCCCGTGCCCCTTTAAGAGGTCCGGGGCCGGGAGGGGGGCAGACGAGTTTCCCTGGTGTTGGCCAGAGTGGCCACCAGGGAAAGCTGGGGAGGGCTAGCCTCCCACTAGTTCAAATTAAGGGGCTACAGAGCCCTTAATTTGAACTAGTAAATTCGAACTAGGCTTAATCCTCGTGGAATGAGGATTACCTAGTTCGAACTAAGCGCTCCGTTAGTTCGAATTAAATTCGAACTAACGGAGCGCTAGTGTAGCGCCTATGAAAGTTAGTCTATGTGTCTGATAATTCTGTTCTTTATTATAGTTTCAACCAATTTGTCTGGAACTGAAGTTAAACTTACTGGTCTGTCATTGCCAGGATCACTTCTACAGCCCCCTTTTTAAAAATTGGTGTCACATTAGCTATCTTCCTCTCTTTACCAGCTGAGCATCTAAACAAATAAAAATTTATTTAAAAAAACTCTCTTTTGGTGACTCACATTTCTGTGAAAGATGGTCTATAATCAGGTTCTCCTTTGGCTTTCACGCTGTTCTCATACTATTTCACCCACCTCTTTTTAATTTTTTTAAGCCCATGACTAAGAGAAGCAATTTTAAAAATCATTACTGTATTGTCTCTTTCAATGCATTCATCAGAGACTATCTTATTGTGTTTTCCTAGGATGGAAATTATGGGGCATCTTCAAAGTGAGGCCGAAAGAAAGCAGCTGATGCTGCGGGTGTTGCTTGTGCCCTCTTGTATTTGCCTAAAAAAGTGCCATTATTGGAGTGAGGCTCTTATCCTCTAAGTTTAAACTCTTATCACTGGCAAGCATTGCTGCCTTTGTTTCTGCAGGCAATTGAAATGACAAGCAAACACACCAAAGTCCCAGGTGCAGCTGAGAAACATGGCTTCCTGCCAGAGCCAAAGAGACTGTCTCCTGGAATAAAGTTAGTTTTAATAATAATAAAATACGCATAATATGCATTATTTTCTGCAATGAAAAGACATTCTAACCTGAAAATAGAAGGGAAAAGGAATGAGCCTTCTGTTCTCTCTGTGCACAAAGTACAGCAGGTGTTGCCTGAATTGTTCCCAACTAAAAAGATCAAAATGGCTCTGGTGTCTGCTGGCGTGAAGTAAGAAGAAATGGGCTTCTTGCCAAGGGCTGCCAGTAGGTTTTGTTGGGCTACATGGTGTCAGGCCCCTCCACAGATGAATGCTTTTAATAATACGGGAGCAGCAAGGATGTATGCGTGTGAATGCAGTGCCCAGATAGGTGGCATAGATGTACGAAGAGCCAAATACATAATTCACATGAGCTTTGTGCCTGTTCAGAATTTGATCTGCTATATTGTTGGGACAGATGACAACCTATAATGGTCTTGATATCATAGTTGCTCTTCTTCTTTTTATAATCCAAATACTGGTGTGAATGAGCAAGGAGAGCGATTTTAAATTCACTTTCTAGAATTATTTGTGCGTGTGTGAGGTTAGATTCACACTTAAAGAGCATTTGTAACTCAGCCATATGAGTAGTGACAGCAAATAATGTGGGTGAAGGAAATTCATATTGAAATCCCAATGAGTTGTAATGGGAACACTAATCCCTTATTTGCTCAGTTCTGTGTCTTATGTATCTACTGACTGTGTTCATGCAAAGATTGTGGTGGCTGGAGATGAAACTCAAGAAAGTTCCAGTGACTTAAAGGTAAAGCTGGATTTTTATATCTGTGGTGGGTGACCTTAAATTAAAACAAAACAAAAATACAGCAAGCCATGTAAGTACATCCCTCAAACAAGTGAAAATAAAATGGATTTTTTTTGGAAGTGCCTAATGATAACCCATTGTAGAGTACCATGATTCCACAACTGGTTTGACATTGACTGGTCAACACATGGAAGTTGAACCAGTTTAAGTTAAATTAGTTTTAAATATATCTAGTTAAATTTTGTGTAGATATTTGTATGTCTACCTAAATCTGATTTTGTATTGATGACTTAAGTAAATTTACATAAACATTATACTGAATCAGTTTACATGAATTTGAAAACTGACTTTTAACATTGTGTACCTTTAATTGCAACAGTTCCCAGTAGAATTAATTGGGTGTTTTAGACAAAAACAGGCACGTTATTCAATTTAAAAAAAGTTATACTAAGCTAAATTTGCTCCCAAACTGAATAAAACCCTTTTGGGAAGATTGTTTTAATGTTCAAAGGAACATGCTGATTTTCTTGTTTTGCAAGGAAAATATAACCTGTGAAGTGTCTATTGAGCTGTAGTTTCTTGTTCAAATACATTCTGACATGGGTGAACCATGTTTAGTTATGATGCCTCATGGGAGGTGAAAGAAAGCTTTTCTTTCTTTTTGCCTTGTTAACTGGAATCAGAACAAGTCTATCCACCAAAACCCTCTTAGTTTATACTGCTCTGTTTGTTCATGATGCAAGAATCTGTCAGTAGCTAAATGAATTAATTGATGCTAATGCAAAGGAATGCACTACACATGAAGTGCCAGACTGTTATGGCTTGTCAGAGAATTAGCATAATAGGAGCCCCCCAACTTATGAAAACACGAGTTTCCATTTAAGGTCTAATCATCTAACTAAGGACTATCTGGAGCAAAATCAGACAATGTTGGGTCCTTTATGGGGTCGGTTTAGAGCCAGTTCATCTATTTTATCTATTTTTCTTTCAAGTTAATACTCCATGAGAGATAGCAGATTGACAACACTTTCTCCAGTGTGCATCAGAAGGGCAACTAGTGTATAAACTTCCCCATGCCGCCCAGCCTGTGTGCTCAACTAGACTCTGTCTGGGTTGGGGGAAGAGAGTACAGGCTATTCAAACAAAGATTCTAATTAGTGCCGAAGGCGGTGATGGCTCTTGTGACTGAGAGGAATTGAACTGAGACCATTTCGCGCAGAATACCAAACTAGCAATTTGGCTTCGGTTCAGACCTATATATGTTAGCGTTACACTTTCCTTATTTGGGGAGAACCAGGCTCACCTGAGAAGCATGAGACTAACATGCTGTATTAGAACATTGACAGGAGCTTCTTCTTTTGCTTCTTTGCAGCTAGACTTAAAAACAGCAGAATAGTATGGCTGATGCCAGAGATGGTTTTTATTTATCAGTCTGCTGAAAAATGCATAGACCTTAACTAATTCTTCCCTTTCCAGCTTCTGCCTGCTTAGCTGTAGGGGAGAGCTCATAGGAGCTGAAGCTACAAGAAGGAAGGTTACCACAGCTCCCTTCGTACCTCCCCTTTGAGGAGTTTAGACACATCTAGCACCAGTTCGCCAGCTTTGCCATGTACTTATGTTGGCCACTACTCATCCAACATGTCCTGAGTCACAGCTCTTCTGGAGAGGTCCCTATGGAGTCCTGGGTGGAGCTCACAGATGCTCTTCCCCCAATGGGAACTCAAAGGAAGTCAAACAGGATGATATACAGTTTATTCCCCTTCCATGACTACTGGAGTGAATTTAGCTCAATGATTTTTGTTTTGCCAGTGTAGCTTTAGTTCATAAAGGTACCACTTGCAGTAGAGCTTCTGTCCAGAAGTCATCACATGAATCAATAGCAGTACCAGGTAAATGTCACATCATCCAAAAGAGGCTTCAGGCAATTCTTAATATCCTCTACAGGGTGTCCCATTTTTGGTTTTTTTAAAAAGGCTTCAGTGGAAAATAATGAAACAAAAATAAGCAGACTCTCTCTGCCAGCCTTTTATCAATGTAATAAAAAAACCCTCACTTGCTTCTTAATCAAGATAGTGATAGTTGGATAGTGGCACAATACTTGGCACAGCATTACTGGTCTCAATAGCACACCTCTACTACAATGGATCATCCTGTTTGACTGTGTGTGTCTAGACTGCAGGGTTTTTTCGAAAAAAGTGGCCTTTTTTGGAAAAAAAAACTTCCCCTGTGTCTAGACTGCCACCACGTTCTTTCAAAATTAAATCAAAAGAATGCGGCATGGTAAACCTCATTTTACAAGGAAGAACGCCTTTTTTTGAAAAGTGCTCTTTTGAAAAAAGGTGTTCTTGAATGCAAACAGGGCTTTTTCGAAAGAGAGCATCCAGACTGTCTGCTTCCAGCAGCTGGTTCTCCCGTCCTCCTCCTCCTGATCTC
Organism: Pelodiscus sinensis; assembly: GCF_052426305.1. Lineage (NCBI taxonomy): Eukaryota > Metazoa > Chordata > Testudines > Trionychidae > Pelodiscus > Pelodiscus sinensis. The sequence goes on along the minus strand of NC_143062.1, from coordinate 20,350,632 downwards.
CCCCGGCCAGCTCCCCTGCCCCCCGGCCAGCCCTGGTTCCGCCACCTGCCATCCCCAATCTCCGCCGGACTGCCCCGCTGCCCCCAACCCTGCTTCCGCTGCCCGCCTGGATCTCCGCAGGACAGCCCCACTGCCTCCAACCCTGCTTCTGCCGGCTGCCCGCCTGCCCAGATCTCCGTGGGACAGTTCTGCTACCTCCAACCCTGCTTCCACTGGTCACCAGTCTGCCGGCCCTGATCTTCACGGGACAGCCCTGCTGTCCCGAACCCTGCTTCTGCCGGCCGCCCGCCTCCACCCATCTCTGCAGGACAGCCCTGCTGCCCCCAGCCCTGCTTCCCGGGGGCTGGTTTCCCGCCCTCTGCTCCCCTGCCGGCAGCCACACTGAGGCCCGGTATTTTTTTCCCGCGGCCCGGTATTGGGCCGTGGCCCATAGTTTAGGAAACGCTGGTCTAGGGGGTAAACAGCTTTGTTACACTTGTTTTATCCTCAAGTTTTAGTAACTGGCAAGTCAGACTCTCTCATTTTGTGAATGAAGTGTTTGTGGTTGAATTCAGAACCATAGTAAGCAGCCCAGCAATCATGAAGGGCTATGGGATCAACCAGGGGCGGCCTGTGGCTATAGGAGGACTCGGCCGCTGCCTAGGGCACAGCCGCTCGAGGCACCCGATGATGACGTCACAGGGGCACCTGGGGTGCCCACCAATGATGTCAGTGCATTGATGGCCCTGCAGGCGGGGATTTCGATCGTGCGTTCCACCTGGGGCGCCAGCTGCCACAGCTGGCCTCAGGCTGCTCCTGGGATCAATGTGTCACTAATGTCATTTTATTCCTGGGCTGTGTCTACACTGCACCCCTTTTCCGGAAAAGGGATGCAGATTAGACAAGTTGGAATTGCAAATGAAGCGGGGGATTTAAATATCCCCCACTTCATTTGTATAAACATGGCTGCTGCTTTTTTCCGGCTCGGGGCTTTGTCGGAGAAAAGCGCCAGTCTAGACGGGATCTTTCGGAAAATAAAGCCCTGGAGTATAAGCAGAGAACACCATTTACCTTCCTGTAACTTGCCCCAATGTATTATTTAATGGGTGTGCAACTTTCTTCTACCCTTTGAAACACATACTGATAACAGGAAACACAGCTACCAGGAACCCTAAGACGCTTCAGAGGGGTAGCCGAGTTAGTTTGTAAATGGAAAAATTTTAAAACCATGAATAGTCTTGAAGCATCTTAGAGACTAGCAAAACATGTAGATGGTATCATGAACTTCTGTGGGCACAACCCATTGTGGCTCCTAAGAAGGTCTGCTTTATATCTCAAGACATGTTTTGTACAGAACGTGTCCTAATCCTATCAAAATGGTGCTAGGATGCTATTTTAAGACTCAGAGTGTTACATCTTCATCTAGCTGCCTAAGATCGCTGTCTTTCAAATATGTTGTGCTTCTAAATATGCCCAGTTAATTTTCAGCAAAACATTCATTGGCTTTGGAAGGCTACTCTACTCCTACTGTATTGTAGATCAGCTCTGGCTTGCTTTATTCTGACCCATTTTACTGCAACCTCATTTATTTCTCCTTAGGTCACAGTTAGTGACAGCTAAACATCAAACGCTTGGTTCCTTCTACAAAAATCCTTGATCCAGAAATCGGGTAGAAACGTCCTGAAAACAAGCTCTTGCTACATTTTCCAGTGAGTCCTAGCCTCTCATTGGTTAAAAATGTACAGTTTTTGCTCTGGCAGTTTGGGATTTTTGTTTCAGTTTGTTCTCTCCTCTACAGCTGGCTTTAAATGCCTTCATGAGAATGTGAACACTCTTCATAGAAAAGACAGTATATTCTAAAGCTATAAGCTTCCCTGTGAAACTAGTTACTAATTAACTTCATGAATGGAACAAAAGAAACTCTGTTCCTCATTTGGATATTTCTGTAGAAGGTGCTACTTTATTTATCTTGTGGTGCTGAAAAGGAAGCTTGGGTCTGGAGATAAACATACTTAGTTTGAAAATGCATTGCCAGAGAGAGAGAGCGCGTATCTGTAAGAATATTCTGCAGTTCATCAGCTGATAAAGCCTTGCTCAAAGGGCCTCAGAGGAAGCTGTTAAAGGTACTAAGTAGTCAGAGGGTGACAGCTAGAGAGTGTTATGGATTGGCCAGAAAACAATGAACAGGAAAAAGTGCCAATATGGCAAAAGTTTAATAGTCGAGTGCTCTAATGTTCCATGCCAGGACCAATGTTTAACATGCGTTAATGATCTACAAAAGAAAGGCGAACAGTGAGGTAGCAAAACGTGAAGATGACATAAAGTTACCTGAGTTCCTCTGAAGTCTTTCAGCCTTCTGTAGTTTTGGCTAACCTAACACTGAATGAGCTGCGTGCATGATGGCAGATGAAGTTCAGTGATGACAACTGCAAAATAATGCTCAGTGGAAAGAATAACCTGACCTACCTATAAACTATTACTTCTAAATCAACTGTAACTATAATGGGAAAAGACGTGAGAGTCCTTGTGATCATTTCAGCGAAACCCTCTGCTCAGTGCACAGCTGTCAGAAAAGCAAACGAAATGTTCAGCCTCATAAGGACTGGGAGGGGAAATAATACTGAGACACTGTAGAAATAGGGGTGAGAGGAAGGGCTCAAAGATGAGCCATGGAAAGAATTGCATATGAAGAAACTCTGAAAAGCTTCTGTCAGTTTGGTTGGTAGAGGAGATAAATAAGAGGAGACATGATAGAGGTATTGAAAATAAGGAACCGTCTAGAGAAGGCATACCTTGCCTCCTATTCACTCTTTCACAATAAGAAAACAAGGGGATAGTTGATTCTATGACACAGAACACAGTAGACAAACTTAAAAGACCTCTTCCACTTCAAGTAATAGCTTGGGACAAGGTTTCATCCCTTGTGAACAGGGACAGGTGAGTGGCAGGGCCTCTGCAAGCCAGATCAACCTGCTTGATAAACAGCCCTTTTGCCCACCCCTATGCTATAGCAATCCCAAAGCATGGAAGGGAATAAACACCTGGAAGGATTGACTCACATGACCCCATATTCAATGGATACTGTTTTGTCTCTGGTATATCATTAAATCCCAGAGACAGTGAGACTAACCTATTGGATGTCTAAGCAGCAATATTTTGGCGGACCCCACAACACATACTAAAATTAATTAGGGGCTTCTGGAGCTGCTTGGGGCACTAAGCAATTGCTTAGTCTACTTATGCCTAGACCCAGCTCTGGGTGGGATACTAGACAGGGAGGGCTCCAAGCTACTACATAGAATTCTGTCTGATGTCAGGCTGGTAAGTTTCACCCACACGCTCAGTGTCTGACTGATCACCATGTTTGGGGTCTGGAAATAATTTTCCTCCAGGTCAAATTAGCAGAGATAGTGAAAGGTTTTAGTGTTTTGCCTTCCTCTGCAATATGGGTCATTTTCTGGCTCGAACTAGAGTAAATGATGAATTCTCTCTAACACAAAGTCTCTAGCCTCATGCAGGCCCGTACACAGGAGTTTCTACGGGGGTGGTGCTTTTTTTATAAATGTGGACTGCAAGGATGTGAATTCATCCCCCCCCCCCCCCCATGGTCCCTCAAATAAGTGGGGAAATCAGTCCCAGCCTTCCTCCGGCTGCCCAGAGCATGGGGGAGGGAGGCTCAGGCCTTTCCCTGGCCAGCCGGACCATGGATACTTGGGGAAACATGGGGGGTGCTTTTGCACCCTTTGCACCCCTCCTGAGTACAGGCCTGTCATGTATATGTCCAGAGATTTAAATAGCCAATATTTTTGGTTAATGATATTTTATTTTCATTGCAGTGGTGTGAGTCTGAATGTATCTCTGTACTGGATTGCAGAGTTTGAGCCATGCTCTCACAACTGAGATCATCAGGAAGAGCTGCCTTTAGTAGCCAAAGAGATAAAAGTTACCAGATAAGTCCACTGAAGTACATAAAGATACATTTGTGTTCCCTTATGGTTTGTACCAAGTGTGTTCAATCTGGTGAACATCCAGTCTAACACAACAATTTAAGTACCTCATGTAAGCTGATCTTCATTATTAGAACTAGTATAACAAGTCTTCATTGAAGAAAATCAGTGCTTAAAACAAAGCTTGCAGAAGTCATTTCTATGATGTTTAAATTACTGTCCTATATAGTGCAGTAATGCACTGAAAATTATGGCAATGAAAGACCATGTGGTAGCTGATACCACCCAAATAGGATTTTTTAAAATATAAAATACAAATAACACAGGGTATGTCTACACTGCCACACTAGTTCAAACTAGGGTGGCTATTGTAGGCATTCGAACTTGCAAATGAAGCCCGGGATTTAAATATCCCGGGCTTAATTTGCATGTTCCCGGGCGCCGCCATTTTTAAAAGCTCTGTAGTTCGAACTACCTGCCCGCGGCTACACGCGGCACAGACTAGGTAGTTCGAATTAAAGCTCCTAATTCAAACTACCGTTAAACCTCTTTGAAGGAGAAATAACGGTAGTTCGAATTAGGAGCTTTAATTCGAACTACCTAGTCTGTGCCGCATGTAACCACGGGCAGGTAGTTCGAACTACGAGGCATTTAAAAATAGCGGCGCCCGGGTACATGCAAATAAAGCCTGGGATATTTAAATCCCAGGCTTCATTTGCAAGTTCGAATGCCTACAATAGCCACCCTAGTTCGAACTAGGGTGGCAGTGTAGACATACCCTTAGTTCTTGAGTTAAATTCTTAACCAACATATTATGTGAGGCCCTGTGATGAAGACCTGTTTGAGTTTCAGACAGTAATATTGGGTGAAATTCTTGTACAAAAAAATTTTTTTTTTAAGTTTGTGCAACCACCTACGGAAATGGGATAATTAAAGAGTTGTTCCCTGTGATCAAACATTTTAATTGTAAAAGCCCTTCAGTTCTCTCCATTCTGAAAAACTGTATTGACTTTTGGCCTCATAGCTCCAGGCCTTCACTGCCTTCCCAAGTATATAATGAGAGTTTTAGTTTTGCTGCAGAATGGCCATGTTTACTAAGTATTCAAGGAAAAAAGTTCCATTTCAAGAAAACAAAGTGGATCATTTATAAAGTGCAAAATAAGTTGATTTAAACCTATCCAGAAATTGGAATAGGAGAAGCATTAATTAATCTGCTTCCTGGAGATATCAAACTATAAAGCTTCATAAATAGCCCATCTGTTAAGAGAGAAAATTGAAGGTCAGGAGGAAGTCAGAAATCTCATTTAAATCCAGCCTGTCCTTTAAATTAACAATTGTTTCCCACAAGATCTTATTCTGGTCAAATAGATGACAGTTATGTATTTATACCTACAGCTTATACTGGTGCATTTGATAGTTTGTACAGTATATGATAAAGTTCTTCAAATGGTATGATTTAAACAGACTGGCTAATATGTGGGACAATAGGGGCCCAGTTCTGAGCTGCTGAGCTCCTGTTTCCTCACAAAAGGAACTCAGCGCCTCAGAGGATTGTGCTGCACTCTGAAATTCCCTGGGGACAACTGTTGAAATTGCATCACCCATTGGGAAAGTCAGGGAGGGTTTGTTTGTTTTAATGCTCAGCTTCTAATATCAGCATTGGCCACAGTGATAATCAATTTCTGGGGACTGATGGCCAGTTGAGGTGAGTGGCTCTTGGTGACACAGTTGCTTTCATCCTTATGCATGGGTTCCATTGTTTGAGAACAAATACCTGTTCTGAACTAATTTTGGGGTGCTGAGTTAAACAGTTATATCTATTTTTTCCCATGACATACAGATTTTTTGAAAACTGGAGTCTACTTTTTAAAAAAATGCTATTATAATGTGTTATACGTTATATGCTGTGACTTATTTTCAAGAACTTAAAACTATATGCCGCGACTTATTTTCAAGAACTTGCATGCAAAAATATCTCAAATTGATTGAATTTGTCAAAATGAATGCCATCTGGCTTCATTTAATTTACACCGATGCTGATAATGTTGGAGGCGATACTGAGTATCGACCAGAACATGCCAGTAACGAGCCATAGCTTTTCACCCAACGTGAATTGAATGACTTAGTGAGAGACCTGAATCTGCCCAAAGATTCTGCTGAGGTTTTGGGATCTAGACTTCAAGCAAAGAATTTGCTTTCCCCTGGAACAAGTTTTGCTTGGTACAAGAACCGTGAGAGAGTTTGTTCCATATTTCTCTATGTCTGGTCTGTTGGTATGCTGCAATAACATTGACAGATTAATAGAAAGCTTGGGGACAGCTTACCAACCAGGTGATTGGAGACTGTTTATTAACTTGCCAAAGACCAGCCTAAAAGGTGTTCTACTTCATAATGGCAATCAATATGCCTCTGTGCCTATTGCCCATTCTGCTCACTTAAGAGAAACCTATGAAAATCTTGAGCTTCTCCTTGAAAAGGTGCGTTATCCAGCGCATGAATGGACTGTATGTGGAGATGTAAAGCTGTTGTGTATGCTGCTTGGTCAGGAGGCTGGTTACACAAAAATGCCGTGCTTTTTATGCAAATAGGATAGCAGAGCAAGAGCTCTTCATTGGGTGAGGAAACAGTGGCCACCAAGGGAGAGTCTGACTCCTGGCTCCAAGAATATGATTCATGAAAAACTGATTGAGCCCAACAAGGTACTGCTACCTCCACTCCACATCAAGCTAGGTTTGATGAAACAATCTGTGAAAGCATTAAACAAGAATGGTGACTGTTTCAAGTACATTTGCGACAAGTTCCCAGCTTTGAGTTACGAAAAAGTTAAGGAGGCTTTGTGGCTCCTCAGATCAGGAAACTGATTCTTGACACTAACTTTGAAGAAACCAGGAATGACTCAGGGAAAGATGCTTGGGTGGCCTTCAGAACTGTCGTACGAAACTTCTTAGGGAATAACAAAGATCCTGATTATAAAAACATTGTTGGCAACATGCTAAACAAATTTGAAAGACTTGGATGCAACATGAGCTTGAAAGTTCATTTTTTGCACTCCCATCTGGATTATTTTCCTGAAAAAACTTAGAAGTGTCAGTGAAGAGCAAGGGGGAAGATTTCATTGGGATATCAAGATGATGGAAAAGAGATATCAAAGATGCTGGGATGTCAATATGATGTCTGATTACTGCTGGTCCCTGAAAAGAGAGACCGATGGTGAAATGCATAAAAAGTTGTAAAAGCATCGATTCAGTCGTATCTAATCATTTAAAATTACTCAGTAGTTAAATTTCACACTTTGCTCCTTTGTTCTTTAAAGAAGGACTTACAGCAGACCTTCTAACAGAACTATAACTTACTATTTACCAAGTATTTAATGCATAAGGTGGAATAAAAAGCATGAAAAATGTTCATTTTTTCTTTTTGATTTGTGAAAAAGCCTTACGTGATACAGCAAAATGGATGCCATTTTTGAAATTAGCATAGCAAAATTATGTTAAGTCACCAATTTTTATCAAAACAACTGAAACTTTGTTTCAATTTGCAGACCAGTGTTTTCTGGCTTTCACATCTTCAGCTTCTTACTAATCCTTGGGAACTATCCTTTGGTTTGATCCATTTTGCCTTAAGGGAACTGCTTAAAGAATGGAGGAGAATTTCTTCACAGGTGAATAGTATAAAGGCCTCCCCTCACTTCATTTTGTATCCCCATGTTCTTGGATCTGACACTAGCTCAAACCCCATTGTGCCAACTGTTCTCTGTAAAATGGTCTATGCCTCAGAAAGGTCCACTCTTAGGGTACGTCTGAATACCAGAGGTATCCTGGAAAAACTCTGCTGCGTCTAGGAATCACGTTTGCTCTTCTGCTTTTTTTTGCGGAAGTGCAATGCGCTCTTTTGGAAGCCCTGTCTTCCGCATCTACTGGTAAAAAGCATTATGTGCATGTAACGTATATCTGGTGTTTTCAGGATCAGGACTGAATCTCCCTATTTCCAAAGAACGCAGGCCTAGGGTCTAACGCATCCTTAGTCATAGGAGTAATTGGACTGATGCAGTGAGTTTGTTGTCTTCAGTGTCACTACTTGTGTGACTAAAAATACTCAGAGCCATCAGTGTTCCCTTAAGTGTTTTGAATAATCATGAGTCCTAGACTGATGTCTTCTCTACATTTCAGTATCTTTGACTAGGTGCTGAGTCTGACAAGAGAGTCCTGTGATGAGGCTGTGACCTAGGTGGTGTGGGTTGAACCCCTCGCTTTGCCACAAGCTGTCAGGATCCATGTGTGGCCTTGAACCAGTCACTTCATCTCTCTCTCTTGTCTATTAAGAGCTTAAGATCTCTGGGACATGGATTATCCGTGATTTAATTGTACAACACTGAACACAATAAGGCCTTGATCTTAGGCACTACTGCAATCGGGGGAGGGCAGGGCTGACAGGATTTCCTGGCCACTGGGCAATGTGGGGGGTGGCTCTGTGCTCCCTGAGGGGGCAGGGCCTTGGATGGAAGAGGTGGGGCAGGGGCAGTCAGCCCCCAGCACTGCCTGGACCATGCTGCTGTACAGCTAGTTCGGATAGGAAGCCTAATCCGAACTAGCTAGTCTATGCCGCGTGTAGCCGCGCAGCATGGGGTCCGACCTAGCCGGCATTTAAAAATGGCGCCGGCCGGCTTTATGCAAATGAAGCCTGGGAAATTCAAATCTCAGGCTTCATTTGCAACTCCGTATGACTACATTACCCCCCCTAGTTCGAACTAGAGGGGTAGTGTAGACATACCCCTATTGACCTGTGTAATCAGGGGCATCTTGATGAGAGGGGTTACAGAAGCCACTAGCCACAAGAAACCCCGCAACACAGCTTGGGGAAGGGCCAGAACAGCCCCCTCAATGCTCCCTCCCCTCTTCTTCCCCACCCTTGTTCCACCTCTGCTCCATCCCAAACAGTTCCACCTGGGGGACCACTCCTCCACTGAGTTGTGCAGCCAGGAGAGCAGAATGAGCTGGGGCCGTGTTACTCCGCTTCCCCCGCCACTGCCAGTGAGTATCCCCAGTAGCCCCCTCAGACATCCAGTGACAGTGGTTCCACCAGCTATTGGCTGGCCCCTTGTCTCTCCCACCCATCTCGTGTAGGTGCTGTGACAGGGTCAGGCCAGGGAGCTGCTGCAGAGAAGGGAAAAGGCAGCCCCAAAGGATAAAAAACCCTGTAAGTAGAAGCAGAGAGCTGCAGGCCAATTAGATGCAGCTGGGAGGGAACTGGCTCAGGCTGATTGGGTCCAGATGACTCCGCTGCTGGCTGACTGAGGGTCTTTAAAGCATCAGCAGTTGGAAGGTGGAGGGAGAGGATGGAAGGGCAGTGGTGGGAAAGAGAACAAAACCACAACAGCATTAAGTGGAGGTAGCTAGCTAGCTAGGGAGGGAGGGAGTCTGAGGAGGCGTGGCTGGGCTCCCTACCAAAGAGACCTGCTGTGACCCCCAAACTCTGGGATTAGGAGTGAGAGACCAGCCCAGAGGTGGCCAGGGTAAGAGGGGCCCTTGCCACAGTGCATGTGCTCCCTCGTGCTCCCACATGTTGCCTCTGTGTGTCATTGTATTTCAATTACAGCAGCACTGAAGGGGATTACAGTCTTAGATCCTGATCCTGCCAACATGCCCATGTTTAGTTTAATCTTGTGAGTAGGGACAGCTGGATGCGTAAGTGTTTGTAGGATCAGAACCTTATCAGGCATTCTGTTCAAGTTATTTGTATGACACTTTGTCAAAGGTAAGCTACATGACTCCTGTTCCTTTGCCTGGGAGTGTGGGGGTTGGGGCTGGGGTGGGAGAGAGCTCTGAGTCTGACTCATTTGGGAAGGCAGTCACTCTTCTATTAGGTGACTGATGAAATAATGTGAAATAATCAGTGACTCAGCAGCTTGGCTTATCCTAGATGATGAACTCACAAGTCATTGATCTATCATCCAATACACAATCAGATGTCTCCCTTTTTCCCTGGGGTTCCACTCAGGATTAATATCTATTGATTTTTATTTTTTACACCAACTTGGAGATTGGCCTCTTGGCATGTTTTCATTTTCAATTGTGTCCAGTTATTTTGTCTTTCTAGACTCTGGATTTTTTCAGTCTTCAGTGGAAGAAAGGAGCATTAGAGACACTCATAGATTCTAAGGCCATGAGGGACCATTGTGATCAGATCGTCTGACACAGCAGGGTCAGATTCTGAACACTGGTGTTGTTTTTAAATCTAATTCTTTATGTCATGAAGGATCATTAAGACACCCAAAGAGCAATACAAATATATTATATGCATAGGGTAATCGTCTTTCCCAAAGGGAAAATGGAGACCATGCAGGGCTGGCCTGGGGGCCCACTCATGGGGCTGGCCCTCTCCACTCACCCAAAGCCCCCTTCCTATGTAAGACTGGGGTTGCTGTTAGCTTGAGTCCTGCCTACCCGCTCTTGTGCAAAAACTTGCTGCCTGTCTACAATGGCCGCATGTTCTTGCGCAAGTACACTGATGTTCTAATGTATGAAATCAGGACTTCTTGCGCCAGAACTCTGACGCTCCCACTCAGGAATAAGCCCTTGCGCAACTGTTCTTGCACAAGAGGCCAGTGTAGACAGGCAACATGAATTTCTTGCACAAGAAAGCCCTATGGTTAAAATGGCCATCAGAGCTTTCTTGCTCAAGAGAGCGTCTACACTGGTATGGATGCTCTTGTGCAAAAGCACATCTCTTGCACAAAAGCACGTGCCAGTGTAGACGCTCTCTTCTGGAAGAGTTTTTGCACAAGAACTCTTCCGCAAAAGAGTTTTTGCGTGAGAACGTGCCAGTGTAGACGTAGCCAGAGGTTTTTGCTTTCTAGGGAAGGAATAGCCCCATGGACAACTGATGAAAATACAGACACTGAAATGATCAGAACAATTTCTTAAGCAGCTGCAATGCAGTGAATTCGTTAAACTCTACAATTTTGATATGGCAGCCTTGCTGCAAAGATGGGGTTCCGTCCTATTCACATTTAAGTCAATGAGAGTTTTGCCATTGTCCTATTAATTTGTAATGAGAGCAGAAAATGATACAGCAGGGGTTTTATGGCAAAACCTGTAATTAGAATGGGAAATTAAGGATGCAAGTAACATTGTCTTAGGCTCAGATTCACCACATCTTAGACAAGTTCTTACAGGGTATGATTAATAAGGAAAAGATACCAAAGCCATAGGGTTCAAACTATAAAGCTTTATAAGAAGCAACAATTATGTTCTTTATACAATCAAACTCCTTTGATTTCAAACATATGATTTTTTAAGTTTCTGGAATGCATAATGGGAGAAGAAAGAAGTACAAGACATTTAAGCTCATGAACTCTTTTTATATTACATAAGGATCGATTTAAGGGGTCTAAATCTGAGTTTATCTCCCTGATCAGTGAAGCTGAACCCCGAAAGGTACAAACTATGACATCTTGGGCCTAGTCCTTGGATTTGTCTGAACTGTATTTGCTCCAGGACCTAGTGGGGTGAAGGAAAAGGTGCTTTATGCCCCTCCTAATGCTGGGGTTGGTCAGTAGTTTGTTCAGCCCACACTGCAATTTAGAGCTTCAGAGGAGTTAGTCTGTAAGGGTATGTCTACACTAGCTTGTTAATTTGAGCTAGGTAGGCAAATCAGGCAACCGGAGTTGCAAATGAAGCCCAGGATTTAAATATCCTGGGCTTTATTTGCATGTTCCTGTCTGGCCTCCATTTTAATGTCTCCTGCGTGGCGGCCTGACTGAGCGGTGCAGAACTCAGCTTAGCGCCATGGAGGAAGGCAACAGCACCGCCCAGAGAGAAGAGCCAGGGGGCGGGGCCTGGACGAGCATGTGTCTCTGACGTCAGCAAAGGGCACTGGATTCAAAAAGAGGAAAGCGGAGCAGACACAGAGGATGTGGAGGAGACAGAGAGGAGAACAGAGGAGGCGGAGGACAGCAAGAGAGAGAGTGAGAGAGACACAGCAGGAGGAGGAGGAGGAGAGAAACACAGAGTGAGAGGCGAGAGGAGGAGAAGAGAAAGAGAGAGAGGCAGGAGGCAGACCAGAGCTGAGAGAAAGAGAGGATGAGGCAGTAGGAGGAGAAGAGAGAGAGAGGCCATTTGCGCCGTTTGCTCCCGTGCGGTGGTCCGGCTGAGCAGCGCAGAAGTCAGCTGAGCGCCACAGTGGGAGGCAAAGGGGGGCAGGGCAGTGACATACATGCCCAGGGGGCGGGGCCTGGACGAGCGTGCATCCCTAACGGAGACAAAGGAGAGCAAGAGAGAGAGAGACGGCTCAGGAGAGAAAACCGACGTGGAGGAGAGACCTGAAAATCCCGTCTTATGATGGGCTAACTGGCTAGTATATATATATTTGCCACAGGACTACTCATTGTTTTTCAATTTAGAGTAACATCAAGGCTGCTATAAGCTATCCACATCTTCCAGAGATCATGGCAACACAGAGGAGAGAGTGGTAGAGGACCAGCTACATGGCTCTATAGCACTGAAAGGTTCCCCTATGCAAGGAGAATCCTCAGCTGACCATTCAAGCCAAATTTGTCTGCTATGTGCTGCTGAAAGTTCTGGACTTTGTGGTGATTACTTAAAGGCAAAATGGTAGAGGCAGTTGGGTAATAATTCAAAGCACAGCTGAGGGCCAGGTTATGTAGGCAGAGTAGAACTTTAATAGCACGAATGAAACCAGAGAGGGGGTTCTGATTTCTTAGCTTGTATGAAATAAGTGCATGTACTCAGACACCTAAGTGAAGAGGGCATTATAAGAAACTGAATAGAACAGAATTCAGTTTTGCTACCAAACTTCCCTGGAGCTTTGAATAGAACAAGGGAAATGACGTTTTTCCTTCACATGGCACACCTGAAACTTGTAGCTGACAAATGTGGACACTATATCTGGTGTAACCTAATATGAGAGAGAACTTGTGCATTGGATGATGATAGTAAAACATGCAAATGTTTTTTTTATAATTCACCAGCAGTCTCCATCTAGTTAAACTGTAATCTTCTTGGGGCTGCATTTTTAACTGGCCTTGTGCAGTATCTGGCACGTTGGGGTCCTGATTCTGGTTGGGGACATGGGGTCCTGATTCTGGTTGGGGACATGATGTACTACCATAATCAGAATAATGGATCAAAGGTGGAATATAAATAGCTTGAAAGCAATTGCACCCTATTTTTAAAGGGGAAAAGGCAAGATGAAGATGGCAGGCAGTGGGGGAGGAATATACTCCGAGAGTTACATCCTAAAGTCATAATTCAGTGAAAACTGTTGGAAATCAATTGCAGTTATAGTTCTATCTTTGTAAGAGCTGAGTGAGGAATATGGGTCTGGGCTCAGCTCCAGATCAGAGAGAGTTGAAAAGACCTTGTTTGTTCGCTCTTTATTTACATATTATACATCTTCATGGTTTGGCATTCTTTTTTTTTCTCTTCCATTAAGTACATTCAATGCACATTGCTTAACACACCTTACTCGGATTTAGAAATGTGGGTAACAACATAGGAACTGCTAGACTGGACCAGACCCAAAACTGAACTAGTCCAGTATCCTGTCTATGGCAGTGACAGCACCAGAGGCTTCAGAGGTAGTATAAGCAACCCCACAGCAGCAAATGTAGGAGAATCTGCCTCCTCCATTAGCTCTCATCCTGATCTCCAGTAGTTACAGACTGGCTTAAGCTGCAAGGCAGGAGATTTAACATCCCTTTCAAAAAGTTGTTAATTAGAACTAGATGTTCATTACCCATATAAATGTTTAATACCTTTTTGAATCTTGCTATATTCTTGGCTTCAGTAACATCCCGTGGTCTAATTTCTTATGAAATGAGTTCCATGGTCTCATTTCTTATTCTGTGAATAAGCATTCCTTACCATTTTTTAAATTTTTCCTACCTTTTAATTTCATTGACTGTTCCCTTGGTCTGCTGTTACTAAGGCTACGTCTAGACTATGGAGTTTTTCCAGGATACCAAAGGTATACAGGGAATGTGTCTGCTCTTCCAACATTTTCTGTAGAAGAGCAGACAAGCTCTTTGGGAAGCCCTGTCTCCCTCGTTTCACAAGGAAGAAGGGCTCTTCTGAAAGAGGTGACTTTTCCAGTGTAAATGGGCCAAATTTCAGAAAACCCTCTTCCGAAAAAATAATCAGAAAAAGGTATGCAAATTGTGGAGCGCAATTTGCGTACCTTTTTCCAATAAAACTCTGTAGTCTAGACTTAGCCTAAGCAGAGAGAATGGACATTCCTAGTTCACCTTCTCTAGTCCATCCTTTGTTACATAATTTTATAATGTGACCTTTTCATCTCCTCTCTAAGGGTACGTCAACACTACAGCGTTATTTCGAAATATCTAATTTCGAAATAAGATATTTCAAAATAACATGTCTACACACAAAATGCATTTTGAACTAGCATTTGGCTATTTCGAAATAGCGTGTCCACACTGAGTGGACGCTGAATCGCATTTAAGGCCGGCTGGAACCAGGTCCGGCAGGGCATCAGGTCAGGAGTTACTTTGTGTGGCTGCTGCCTGAGGCTATCTGAAGCCTGTGCTTAAAGGGACATCACCCCACCTCCCCCAGACAGCAGGGGGGGTGGGGAATGAAACTCTGGTAAGACTGGGGAAAGGAGGCGGGAGAAGGGAGAAGAGAGGGTGGGAGAGGGGAGGGGGAAACCTGGGAGGAGAGAGCTGGAAGGGGGAAGCAAGGGGAAGAAGGGGGAAGGGAAGCTCAGGGCTCAGGGTTGGGGATCTTGCCGGACCAACTTGATTTTCATGCGAACCTGCTCCTGGGTTCGCATGTGGCCTTTGGTGGCCAAGCTGGCAGCTATCCTGCCATAGATGGAGGCATTCCCCCATCTAGTGCGGAGATCATGGATGTTGGGAGCATCCCTCCAAACCTGAATATGGTCTATGATCTCCGCCCTGAACCAGGAAGCACCTAGCAGGAAGACTGCTCCTGGGGAGTGGTGGAGGGCTGGCTGCCAGTGGCTTGCTGGCTCATGTTTTGGGGCCACTGGGTAAGGTGCAGTGACTGCTGGCTCTGGGCTGGCAGGCTTGGAGCTGGCACAGGCACTGTGGCCACAGTCTACCCCTTTAAGGGCTCCGGGGAGGGAGAGCAGTGTTTTTGGTTGAGGCCAGAGTAGCCACCAGGACACCCTGGGCTAGCTGGACCTTTGGTCTTACCCAGTATGGCTGTTCTTATAACAGAATGACTCCCATTAAACTTCAATAGATTTTGGACTATCACCCATATGAAGAAACATCTGAAAAACAGTGGCCATTGTTTAATAAAATATTCTCCATTACTGATTTATTCCAAGTGTAACTACCAAGTTGGATATGCAGTGTTGCTGTGTTGGACCCTGGATATTAATGATACACAGTGGGTAAGATAATCTCTTTTATTAGACCTACTTCTGTTGGTGAAAGAGACAAGCTTTTGAGTCACACAGAGCTTTTCTTCAGGTGTGGGAAAGATACTCCAAGTATAGAGTGGTAAGTGTTAATCAGCGACTCTGCCTTGAATGCTCCCTTAGAATACTATATATGTTAACTACTTATGCTAAACAATCTGTCTCTCCTTGCATTTAATTGTGATGCTCTTCTGAAAAAGCTCTGTGTGATTCAAATACTTGTCTCTGGACATATTCTCCCTAGATTGAGGAACAGTGATCAATCCAGCAGGGGTGGAGGAGTTGATTTATTATGTCTTTTATAGGCATGATAAATCAAATGCTGAGCACTCCCATAGTGGCTCTGCTATTCCACCATAATGAGAAGAGTAAGCAGAGTTGATGAAGAGCATCAGCTATTGACTTCCCACCAGGAAGACACCACTGTAAGTAGACTCTATAGCTTGGAGTCTGGGTACAGAGCAGGAAACAGAGGCTAAAGCTAGACAGAGAACATGTAGGATTCAATTTTGGCCAGCTTTTTAATGTTGTATATTTAGACAACATTGAAGATGGTGTTGAAAGTAATTTCTAAATTTGTAATAGGAACTTAATGGCATTCAGATAGAAAATGATTTAGCACCTTCTCTATTTCTAATTGTAGGCTTGTTTGATCTAAAGTATAAAGCAAGTTAATGCAGGGTGAAAATTGCAAATGGAAATAAAGATGTTTTTTGTCTCAGTGCCCAAGAGTATCTGAGTTCATAAACTAAAAATGGGGGGATGGGTTAAGTGGAAAGGACTGTGTTTTTTTGTTTTGGGTTTTTACAAGCAACAGGAAACACACAATGTATCTCATCACTGAACTCTAGGAAAGTCAACCATGCTTTAGAAACCATATCATTATGTCCAGAAAGGCAATGGTGGTTCAAAATCTCATCAAATCTTTCATTCTCTAGCAGTCTCCATCCCACAAAACTATATATCCATGTACTTACTGAATCAGCTCTTCCAAGACTGCATCACATGTATAACTGCAGTTTGTAGAGTAAATGGAAATAATTGATTTCAGGCCTTCTGGCTGGATTGCTCTACTTTTTGACTGATCTGATGATCTGCTAGCACTCAATTAAAGCACCCTATGGAAGAAAGTTTCTAAGTATTTTTAAAATTTATACAGGGACCAAATTATCTAAACCTAAATTTTTACTATCCAATGTGAAAATAAGGCTACATCTTCACTGCAACAGAAAGACCACTTACGCGAAGCACCATAAATCAAGATACCGTGGGGTCTATACCACAGAGGGTTGACAGGAGAAACCCTCCTGTCAGCTTCTGTTACCCTTCTCATCCAGGATAGATTAACGGGGTTGACTGGAGAGTGATCTACAGTTGATTTTGAAGGTCTTAACTAGAAATTTTCAGTGGTTACACTTTTACCGAAAAAAAAACCCTATGCTTTTTAACATCCCTAGTCAGTGTCACTGAGCCCCGTCCATGCTTTACGAAAATCAGCTTATGAACATGTATAAATTGAAGACGCTTTATGACAGTGGTGGGCAAAAGGGACTCCACAGGCCGGATCCGGCCTCCTGAGCAGATTGATCCAGCCCTCAGAGGCCCTGTTGCTCCCCCGCCCCCAGGCCAATTACGGCCTGGGGGCAGGCGGAAGCACACAAAGTTTCCTCCACCCTGCCAGGAGCTGCTGTGCACTCCTGGCTGAGTGGGAGGAGATTTTGCACGCTTCCAAGCCCGGATTGGCCTGGGGGCGGGAGGAGTGCGCAAAGTTTCCTCCACCCTACCTCTGCCCTGCAAGGAGTGCATGGCACTTAGAAGCATCGTGCGCTCCTGGCAGCATGGGAGGAGGCTTCGCACACTTCCTCCACCCTCAGACCCTGATTGGCCTGGGAGCAGGGGAGCATAGGAAGTCTCCTCCACCACCAGGAGCATAGGTGCTTAGTGGGAAAGGGGGGGCAAAGGGCCTCCCTCACCCCCAGACCAATTATGGTCTGGGGGTTGGGAAGCCTGGAAGCATCCTGGCCTTACCCCTTCCAGTGCAGCCTGGGGCCACTTCAAAAATTTTTGAAGTGGCCCCAGCAAAAAATGATTGCCCACCCCTGCTTTTTGAAAAATGCATCTTGTGGCATAGCATTTTTAAGGTTACAATCTACGGAATGTGTATACCCTATTTTTGTGCATGTATCATTCTTATATGTGAGTTAGAAATATGAAGCATGAATATGGTTTTAATTCTGAATGTGCTAATGAGGGACATTAGGGATACTCTGGGAACATAATGGCTCAGTACTCAAACCAATAATCTGTGATTAGTCTTGTTTGTCTTGTAAGCCCAAACTGTGGTTGGTCCTAGAAAGACATGTGACCATGCCACCTGGTGCTGGAATCCATCTTGGATGTGATACTTTTCCATGGGGATATGATGTGCTAAACAAAGGGTTTCCACCCAGGAGGAAAGGCTATTTAAGGAATGGAGAGCTATCATATCTTAGTTTTCATCTGGCCTTTGAAACTGCCTCAGCCATCCTAGGAGGATACACAAGAAGGAATCTGGAGGGGAACAAACACTGTGCATATCTCTCTTCCACTGATAAGCTGACCTTACAAGCTTTCTCTGTGTAAAAATTTTTCAAAAAGTAAGATGGATTTATTTGGTGTTTTTGCTCTCTTTTGAGGGTTAGTTTCCCTAGATCCCTTATAGTTGAGCCCTCCCAGATCTAAACTGGTTCAGTATCTGAGATGCTCTGCAGGGGGCAATAACCCCAATTCTGTGCCTTGGTTGGGGGAGACTAGGGCTTCTGGCCCAAAAGGACTGGGTGTGGGGAGCCTGAGCAGGAATGAAGGTGGGCATCAGTGGCTTGATCAGCACACTGGGGGACAACCTCAAGGGGATTTCTGTGATCCATCCTGTCACAGTCAGGCAGTCAGATTATTAAATATTATAAACATCAAATATATCATGAGAAGTCCTGTAGCACCTTATAGACTAACAGATTTATTGGAGCATAAACTTTCATGGGTAAAAACCCACTTCGTCAGATGTATACATACTCCTTCCACACATCCCATGCTTCCATGTTGCAGCTGACGAAGTGGGTTTTGCCCACAAAAGTTTATGCTGCAATAAATCTGTTAGTCTATAAGGTGCCACAGGACTTCTCGTTGTTTATGCAGATTCAGACTAACACAGCTACCTCTCTGATACTCATCAAATATATGTTAACTGGACTGGACTGTAACACACAGAGATCCTCTTCTCTAATTCAGAATGTCATCTCAACTAGTTTGTTCAAGACTACTTCACAGCCTGTAAAACGCTACACAGCTTCATCCCTCTAGCATAGCTACAGGCCTGGGATGAATTCTTGGATAAAGCTGGTTTTCAAAACAGAATGATGTAATTGCTATCATTCACTTTCTAGCTGAAGGGCAGCGGGCCCACAGAGGTGTCAGATAAAAGGGCAAATGTTCCTGCAGTGCAGACGGGAGGCCAGAGTTAAAGCTGCTGCAGGCATGTGGCCAGGACCATCCTTAGGATTTAGGGAGCCCTATGCAGTACTATTAAACTGGTTCCCCTATGCCTAATGGCAACCCTGGGGGAGGAGATAGCATTTTTAATGTGATTTTATAATCTTCATCAATACACTAAAATTTGCTTTTAAAATATTTCATTAAACTAAGATCCTGTGGACTAACATAGTAAATTCAGAAACTGACAGTATATACCTGGGGTTGGCAAATGCCTGTTAACTGGCTTCACTAAAACCTGAATGGCTCTTTCAGGGTTTCAGCGTTCTACTAACATGTCTGGCAGGTGTTTTTGCTTTTAGGTTAACTAGATCTTCTCTGGAGGAAGCAGAGCCACAGAACAGAAATAGGAAAAGGTAGGTGGGTGGACATTAAGAACCAGTGGTGCTCCAAATGTTCAGGTGCCCTACGCAGCTACATATTCTGCATATGAGTAAGGACAGTTCTGTATGTGGCTTAGTGAGGCAGCTAAGGAGCCTCGCTAAGGAGCATGGGCTGTGTGGAAACAGTATGTATAAAGGGTGTGGACTATATGAACAGGATGCTCTGTAAGGGTACATCTAGACTACAGGCTTCCAAAGAAAACTTTTTCCGAAAGAGAGCGTCCACACAGCAAAAGCACATCAAAAAAGTGATCTGCTTTTTCAAAAGAGAGTGTCCACACTCATTGGACACTCTCTCGCATGTAAGCTGTGCTTACTATGGATGGAGTGGCCACCAGGGCACCTGTGCTTTTTCCTAGAGGCCTCTTCTTTCGAATGAACTCCCTCTTCTATGTCCATACATGCCTTGTTCTGAAAAGGTGTTCTTCCTTGTAGAATGAGGTTTACCAATGTCGGAAAAAAACATGCATTTTTTCGATTTTCTTTTGAAAGAACGCAATAGCAGTGTGGATGTAAGTGAAGTTTTTTGGAAAAACGGCCATTTTTCTGAAAAAACAACAACAATCCTGCAGTCTAGACATACCCTAGAGCAGATAAATACATGGCATGGTTAAACTATAATCCTCTATGCTACTGTTCTCCTTGCAATAGGTTACTTGTGATTTTTTTTTCTCTGCAAATCTTACTTTTCATACATAGCAAAGCATCCACTCTCATTTCAGATGACACTTAGATTAAAGGAAATAAGAAAAAGGACAAATATAAAATCTCAATGACTCTTCACCTCCCAGCTCCCTAGCCAATGAACCTGTTTCCTACATTTAAGGGTAGACAACCATGGAATCGTAGCTATGTACACCACAAGCTGACAAAATCCATAATCTTCCAAGTATTCCTGGGAGAGCTCTTTTAGTATTTTGGCAATCAATAATGAGAATCTGTACTGGAGCTGGCAAGCATCTAGAAATCTTTCCCAGTAGGTGATTCTGTTAATTGGGGGTAGGGGCAAGTGATATATATCTCTTCCTCCCTGGCTGCAAAGAGGAAGGAAGCCCCTTCCCAAAGTTATTAGTACTTTGTACATCTTGCAATCAGAGATAAAGGTATTGCAGTGCTGTTATATAGCAAACTGAACAAATTGCCTCTGTCACTTAGGACTTTGAGTTCTCATTCTCAAAATCGTTTGAGTGGGTTTATGTATCTTCTCAAAGCTTTGGGAGGTTTTCTTGAGCAATTTTGACTTTTCCATGTGACATCTTTCACTGCACAAAATCGAGCCGTTTCCTATGCTGCAAGTAAGAACAGTATTACTAAGTAATAGAGCCCCTAATCATGAAAGCAGGCTGAAGCTTTGTGGTAATCTCTAGTAAAGGCTGCATCTTTCATTCATTTTATATCAACATTTCCCAATTAGTAGTCAGTCCCTGGTAAGTTCTCCTTCCTCTGGGTATGTCTACACTACAAAGTTAATTTGAACTAACAGACGTTAGTTCGAATTAACTTTAATAGGCGCTACACTAGCGCTCCGCTAGTTCAAATTTAAATCGAACTAGCGGAGCGCTTAGTTCAAACTAGGAAAACCTCATTTTACGAGGATTAAGCCTAGTTCGAACTAGCTAGTTCGAATTAAGGGGTGTGTAGCCCCTTAATTCGAACTAGTGGAAGGCTAGCCCTCCCCAGGTTTCCCTGGTGGCCACTCTGGCCACCACCAGGGAAACTCGTCTGCCCCCCTCCCGGCCCCGGACCCCATAAAGGGGCACGGGCCGGCTACGGTGCCCGTGCCAGGTGCAAGCCTGCCAGCACCCAGCCAGCAGACCCTGCACCTGGCACGGCTCGAACCACCCACCCGATGCCCCCCAGCCCTCCCCCTCTTCCCGGAACCAGGCTGGCGGCTCTCGGGAGCTTGCCTGGGACCGCAAGAGGCGGGCACCTGCCTGGGCTAGTGCAGACATCGGGGACCTTGTCCACGATCTCCGCACTAGGCACAGGAAAGTGGCCGTCTAGGGCAGGAGAGCTGCCAGCCTGGCCACCCAGGAGCAGGTGTGCAAGAGAATTAAGGGGGTCCACTGAGACCCCCGACCCTGAGCCCTGAGCTTACAATGGCCGTCCTGGGTCAGACCAAAGGTCCATCTAGCCCAGTAGCCTGTCTGCCGACAGCGGCCAACACTAGGGACCCTGGAGGGGATGGACCGAAGACAGTGACCAAGCCATGTGTCTCGTGCCGTCCCTCTCCAGCCTTCCACAAATCTTGGGCAGGGACACCACTCCTACCCCCTGGCTAATACCACTCCATGGACCCAACCTCCATGACTTGATCTCACTTCCCTTTAAACTCTGTTCTAGTTGTAGCCTTCACAGCCTCCTGCAGCAAGGAGTTCCACAGGTTGACTCTTTGCTTTGTGAAGAACAACTTTCTGTTACTACTTTGAAGCCTGCTACCCATTCCTTTCCTTTGGTGTCCTCTAGTCCTTCTTTATGGGAACTAATGAAGAACTTTTCTGTATGCATCTTCTCCACCCCACTCATGCTTTTAGAGACCTCTATCCTGTCCCCCCTCCGTCTCCTCTTTTCTAAGCTGAAAAGTCCCAGTCTCTTTAGCCTCTCTTCATATGGGACCTGTTCCCAACCCCTGATCATTTTAGTTGCCCTCCCTTCTCCCAGCCTCTCTCTTCCCCTCTCCCACCTCCTTTTCCCAGTCTCCCTCAGTATGGTTCAATAAAGACAGATTCCATTTTGGAAGACATGTTATCTTTATTTTGTACATCAAGAAGAGGGGTTAGGGAAGGGTAAGTGGAAGGAGGTGAGGGAGGAATGGGGCACGAGCCCCCGATGGGGAGGACTGGGCTGGCTCTGCGGGCTTCTGGGGGTGGAAGCCCTCCTACAGCCCCCCAATTGCTCCCTCTCCCCAGATGGCAGCCTGCGGCAAGTGCAGCCGGGCTGATGGCCGAGTGCTGTGATGTGCCCAGTGTGGGTAGTCCGGGCAATCCAAGCCAGGACTGCTTTGCAAGCGGGGCACCCCTGAGAACTGTCTGTCCGGGGTGGGGGTCGGGACCCTTTATGCACAGCCCTCGGCTAGCCTGAGACAGCATCTCCACGCTCTAAGTCCTCCTCTGATGCCCTGCCGGCACTGCTTCCGGCCATCCTTAAGCCCGGTTCAGGGTCGACTTAATGTGGACATGCTAGTTCGAATTAGCAAAATGCTAATTCGAACTAGTTTTTTAGTCTGGATCCGTTAGTTCGAATTAGCTTAGTTTGAACTAACTAATTCGAACTAACTTAGTTCGAATTAACGTTGTAGTGTAGACATACCCTCCGAGATGGTAGATGGTGCCCAGGTTACTTTGGTGGCCTTTGCACTGAGCCCTAGGCTTCTGTGACTTCCAATTTTACATTTTCTGCAGGGGGTAGTGAACTCTGGGGTAGGTAGCTGTGTGTGTGTGTGTGTGTGTGTGTGTGTGTGTGTGTGTGTGTGTGCGCGCGCGCGCACGCGCACACTTTATTTAAATAAAGAAATTAAAGATGTGCGAGGGAAAGTACAGGTTGGACTTCTGTATAATTCGGACTCCTGTCATCCAGCAACATCTGTGGTCTGGCATCCTCTTGGGTGCTCCTGAGCTGGAGTACTCAAGGCAAAAAGGCCCCTTCTCTTACCTCCCCCCTTCCCACTCAGAAACTCCTTCCCCGCCCTCCCAGAGCTTTCGGAGAACCACAAATAGCTCATTCGGGGCTCTCAAGCTCAGGAAGGGAGTGGGAGGAGCAGGGACAGGGTGACACTTGAGACAGGGTAATTGTGGAACCGCACAGCCAGTGGTGAGGGCTGGGAGTGCAGCCTGGCAGCTGTGGGGCTCAGTGCACTCTCACAGGATTGCATTCCTGGCACCTGGCCACAGGACTGTGCATCCACCCTGCCTCTTCCTCCAAGCATCCCCCAGCCCACACCCACCTCCCATTCCTGGCCAGTCAATGCCGGCCCTTCTGCTGCCACCGGAGCGCAGCCCCACAACTGGAGACAGTGGAGGGGCTGGCATTGACTTCCCCTGGTCCAGCAAATTCACTGGTTTAGGACCAGCCAAGTCCTGAAGGTGCTGGACCAGGGAGGTACAACCAATACGTTGCTGTGATAGAAGTATATAAAATCATGAGTGGTGTGGAGAGGGCGAATAAAGAAAAGTTATTCATTCGTTCCCATAATAGAAGAACTAGAGGACACCAAATGAAGTTAATGGGTAGCAGGTTTAAAACTAATAAAAGAAAGTTCTTCTTTACACAGCGTGTAGTCAACCTGTGGAACTCCTTGCCAGAGGAGGCTGTGAAGGCTAAGACTATAACAGAGTTTAAAGAGAAGCTAGATAATTTCATGGAGGTTAGGTCCATAAAAGGCTATTAGCCAGGGGATAGAAATGGTGTCCCTGGCCTCTATTTGTCAGAGGCTGGAGAAGGATGGCAGGAAACAAATCGCTTGATCATTGTCTTCGGTCCATCCTCTCTAGGGCACCTGGTGCTGGCCACTGTCAGCAGACGGGCTAGATGGACCTTTGGTCTGACCCAGTATGGCCGTTCTTATGCTGTGGCTGAGTTCATAAAGCCAAAAAGTTAAGAAACCAAGATGATGTTCAATAGAGTAATTATTATTCAGCCATACACCACCACACTCTGCACAATCTCTTAAAGCACATGCATATTACAGCATTACTATCTAATGTGCACAGTCAGTCAGATTTTGGTTATCAGGACTGGAGTGTGGGCAGTCATGCCTAGTGATCAGGGCAGAATTGGAACAAGGCAGGCACAGAGCAATTACAGCTGCAGACATAAGCATTGAGCAACCAGCAACATACTAGTGCTGCAGGGCTTACGAGTATGCCCGCTGACTCCTTTCAACCAGACAGTTCGGCTGTAGCCCCATCTAGACTTATTAGTCTGCCAGGAGACTGAACAAGCAAGTCCCAAGGTCAGCTGCAGGCCCTACCGCCAGACAGCATTTGCTGTGTGAGGCATAATTTTGATTACTGTGACCCATGGACTCCACATCTTTAACCATTGCATGCAATTGCCCTTTTATTGTATTGCTGGTGTAATAAAATAAAATATCACAACAGCTCGCAGGCTGTGGTCTCTGGAGCATTTGCTGGAGGTCTGTAAAGACCTGGCTGGTGGTGTGGTTTCAGGCTTTCCTCCTTACTTCCAATTGCTAAATGGTATTAAAAGAAGCTTTAAAAAATACATTGTGTTGTTTCCTACGACCACTTTTTACTTCTCATGAATATAAGAGAAGGTGGTTCATGAGAGAGAGGCTATTAAGATCAAAGCCCAAAAATGTTTAAGAACTCCTGAAGTTGGCTTGTCTATTCCTCTCTGCTTTCAAGAGGATTGGGGGTAAGTGTAGATTTAGCTGCACATTGTTATAAAACAGGGTGCCTGGACTATATATGTTTGCTCCAACTGGGGGAGACGGGAAGGGGAACTGGGTGTGTGGTTGTCACTTCTATGCTGTGTTTGCCCTCTGGGGTGCCGTTGATATTGCAACCAATTCCTCTGATGCTTCATTGTTGTTATGCAAGAAGTATTTGTGCTTCAAGAAACATTGCCAATCCTTCTGTTTCCTTTTGTTCTACCCTGAGGCCATGAGGAAAATGGCTTGACAAAGCTTTTGCTGCTCTTATTCCTCTGAGTGCAAGATCTTGTTCCTGTTGCATAAGAAACCCCTGTGTGCTCTCACTGTTGAGCATAAAGCGCATTGGATACAACGATCCTGCAGACTCTGATTACTGTGTTACTATTGTAGCACTGTTAATTGGCACATCACTTCATGAGATAAAACATGGCCTGTGCTCTGCCGAATTTATAATCTAAAACAAGCCACAGGACAACACATTCAGAAGAAGGCTGCTACTAGGTATTATTAATGAGAAAGAGGAACCGGTGTCTACAGGGTTTTGAAGGAAGACGGAAAATACACTTGGTAGATAAGGACTGTAGGCTCCATGCGTAGGACTAAAATGAGAGAGAATAAAAAGCTGAGACAGGGAAAGGAGACAGATGCTTTGTCATACTGTGTGATGTGAAGGCAAATAAAAAGTAATACAGCGTAGTCACTGGGGTTTAAACACAGGGTTACAGTTACAATTCTGAGAGCATCACCATTTTTGGAATCAATTCTAGCTAAGGAACACACGTTGCTAGGAAACTTTTGTATTACAAGACATTCATCTTTGAACCTCTTGGAAACATTGCAGTAGTGGGGTTTGTTTTTTCTGTGTTGAGGAAGTCATTTTAATGTTATTTCTGATACCTGTGTTTAGACAATATAGCAGAGAGAGAAAAACTTTGATTATTCTGTGCAAAGATGAAAATCTGAATATAACACTTCCACTTCTGTTATGAGTTTAAATTTCTTTCGTTGCAATTTTGATGTAGTTTATCAACCTATAAATCACAGAATTGGAAGAGACCTCAACAGGTCATCTAGTCCAATTCCCTGCATTGAGGCCAGACTCCCTCTCTCTGGGATCCCTCTAATCGAGTAAGATTTTCCCTTGGACACCTATAATTGGTGAGTGTGAAGATGAGAAATTAGGCCAATTCTGGCAAGGAACACTCTTTGGTAGAGCCTGCATGTGAGGTCTCTATCTCCATCAGTGCCAAACCCAGAGGTGCTGATGTGGGCCCAGGCACGCTCCCTATGTCTTATCTAAACCATGCCAAAAAGTGTTTGTCTAACCTTCTCTGAAAAACTTCCAACGATGGAGATTCAAAAACATCCCTAGAAAACTTGTTCCAGTGCTTAACTACCCTACAGTTAGGACGTTTTTTCCCTCATGTCTGGTCTAAACCTCCTCTGCTGGGATTAAGCCTTTTTGTCCTGTCCCCTAGGGTTAAGAAGAACAAACCAATAAGGGTGAGCTTCTTTCATTTTGAAACACATTCTGGGGACTGCCATATGACATGCCATTAGCTGGAAGTGGAAGGTAGAAATTCTCATGGGCCCAGTAAACAGGGTTTTGTGGAGTAGTAAGTTAGCCCTTAGTTGGGGGAAGTGGCTTGGTATTTCACAATGCACTTACGGAAACTTTCTGCAGTGGGAGGACCTACAAATAGATGAGACTAGTTAGCCAGACATTTTCAAATTAAAAATAATGGATAATTCAGTGAGGCTAGTTGACCATTGACATAAACTAACATGGGAAGTGGAGGATTCTTCTTTTCTTGATGTCTTCAGATGGGAATTGCATTCCATGCTTTCCAGAAGATGCATTAGTTATACACAAGTTATTTTGTTCAGTTCAGTGGTAACAGAGTGAAACGTAATGTTCTAGTTTTATACAGGAGATCAGACTACATGATTGAATGGTCCTTTCTGGCCTTAAACTTTATGCATCTATGAATGTTATAAAATTAAGACGCTGTTGTCTAATGTGGAATTCCTGAGCTATGTCACAATGATTGAGGAGCATTACATAGCCTATACAAAAGGCCTGCTCATAGTAAAATGGATCTGGCTTCCATTTACTGAAAAAAATTCAAAACCTATTATGTGGCATGTAATAGTATTTCTTGTATATATTGACAAGAGCATAAGAACAGCTATACTAGTTCAAACCTATGTTATATCTGGCCCAGTATACTGTCTTCCAACCATGGCCTATATCAGATGCTTCGGAATGAATGAGCAGAATAGGCAATTTTCAAGTGATACATCCCCTGTTATCCACTTCCAGCTTCTGGCAATCAGAGTCTGGGGACACCCAAGTCATGGAGCTGTGTCCCTGACCATCTGGGCTAAGAGCGATTGATGGGCCTATCCTCCATGAATGAATCTAATTCTTTTTTTGACCCCATTATAGTTTTGGCTTTCATAACATCCCCTGGCAATGAGTTCCTCGGGTATGCATTGTGTGAGGAAGTACTTTCTTCAGACCATTGGTCCATCTAGTTCAATATCTTGCCTTTCAACAGTGGCCAATACCAGGTGCTCCAGATGGAATAAATAGAACAGGCAATTACCAAGTGACCCATCCATCATCCACTCCTAGCTTCTGGCATTCAGAGGCTAGGAACAGAAAACGGGGTTGCCTCCCTGACTATCTTCACTAATTGCCATTGGTGGACCTCTCCTATAGGAACTTATATAATTCTTTTTTGAACTTTGCTATAAACTTGGCCTTTACAACATCCCCTGGCAACAAGTGCCACACGTTGACTGCACTGTGTGAAGTACTTCCTTTTGTTTGTTTTAAACTTGCTGCTCATTAATGTCATAGCATGACATTTGGTTCCTGTATCAAAAGTATCAGAGGGGTAGCCGTACTAGTCTGTAACTTTAAAAAAACAAAATTATATATATATATATAGGGCTCAACAAACTATGTAATCTACTCTCCCATGGCGAGTAGATTACAACCCAGAAGAGCCGTGTGTGTGTGTGTGTGTGTGTGTGTGTGTGTGTGTGTGTATTTCTTGGTTCCTGTGTGATGGAAAGGAATAAATAACACCTCCTTAATCACTTTCTCCACACATTTTATGGTTGTGTAAGCCTCTATCATATCTCCTCTTATCTCTTTTCCAGGCTGAAAAGTCCCAGTCCTTTTAATCTTTCCTCATATGGAAGCTGTTCCATACTCTTAATCATTGTTCAAGTAACCCTGGGCTTGAATAAAGCTATTAACTGGTTATCATATTACAAAGCCAGTTTCCCCTGCCTTTAACGTTTGCATTTTCACATGCATGTAATATTCAAAGTGTGGGCATGACATAGATTTATGTGTTGGTGTTAAGATATTTTTATCTTATTAGCTACCCTTTGGTACATAGTAATGGTTCCTAACATTTCTGCTAACTTTTTTGACTGCTGATGAACATTGAATGGATGTTTTCAGAGAACTATCTGCAATGACTCTAAGATTTTTCTTGAGTTATCACAAGTAACTTAGACCTCATCATTTTGTATGTGTGGTTGGGATTGTTTTCCAATGTGCAATATTCTTGCATTTGCATTGATCAATATTGCATTTCATCTCCCATTTTGCTGCCCAGTCATTTCTAACAAATAATTGATTTTTAAAAATTGTTAAGCTATGTGTGTCTCAAGTTACTGTCAACTTTACTCTAATGTATTAAAGAAGTTGAAGCTATATTGACTAGATGTTGCCGTTCAGTGGGTCTATCTATAAATAATCACAACTTCAAAAAATTTTTGTTCTATGATTCAGCATAGTCCTAGTGTTCTCAAAACAAGTTATCATCTGATAAATGTCAATATTATTAATAGTTTATTAAAAGAATCAATATGGTACAATGTGTAATAAATAGTATTTAACTACTTCTAGTTCCATATTAGACCTTGGGATAGATTTTTCCAGGAATTGTCTCTGTCAAAAGTTTCAAAATTTTGCTCAGGAAGAGAGCAAAGACCCTGCCAAGAAATTTTGCTCCAGAGTGTTAAACATCTGCTACTCAAGGATCAATGGTAACTGATTACACCAACTTAAAAGCGATCTGTGAAACAAAACCACACGAAGAACACTTCAGACTTTTCAACTGTAGTGGAGGGAGGGTTCTCTTTGCTTCTTAAGACATTTAAAAAACCAGAAGGCAGGTTCTCTGCTCCACTGAAGTGGGGAAAGATAATTTATACCTGCTAAAAATCAGCCCCCATGTCTTCAATTCTTTGTTTTTGCCAGACAACCTCAGTAGGATCTTTGAAAAGCCAAACTAACAACAAGGTGGGAACAGAATGTGCAGGAACACTGAGCAAGATCATAAACGCTTCTGCTAGATGGAGCCAGGGCTGGATTCAATATCCAGGGGTCACTCGCAGGCACAGACTCTGTGTGTAGAAAAGAAAAGTTTAATAAAAGGAGGAAAGTAACAGCATTAATTTGGGAAAACACTGAAAACAAGGTTCATAAAGCTAAAGCACGAATCAAAGTCCTACCCTACGTAGGTTGTCCTTTTCCCCTCAGGTTCTTATGTCCAACAACCTAAACATTCCCCTCACATGCCCAAACCGTCTCTTCATCCTACTCACAGTTCCTGCAGACCCAGTGTTCAGAGGTGCAGTCACAGATTTCACATCCCCTTCTCCCCAGATGGGGGCAAGTAAAGAGGCTAAAGAGGCACCTTTCACACTCATTAAGTTAGTGCAAGCATAAATATCACTGTAACTGCAGTAGCACACAGGCCCACCAACAGGAGGAGGCAAAAGAGGCAGCTACCCTGGCACACAACAATTCTAAAGGACCTGAAGTTCCCAGCCACTGCCACATCCCGGGCCCTTTAAATCGCTATGGGAGCACTGCACGGTGCACTCTGGGCAGCTCTGAGGCCTGCCAGAGGTGGGGAAAGAGGTGGCACAGCACACTCTGAGCGATGCTGAGGGCTGGCTCCCCCCAGCCCCGGCCCTTCCACCCAATGCCCCATCCCTTCTGGGATCATGGGGCTGGTCCCCATCTACTTTGCTCAGGGGCCTGACAAGGCAGTTGGCTCTGCTGGTGTCACAGATAATGGCAGGAGGGAGATAAGGCTAAGCCATGCAGAGTACATACCTACCAGTCTCAGGCAGGTTTGTACTCTTCATGGCTCAGCTATTCCTCTGCTGTCACTCCCTGTGCTTCCAAGATGACTATTTATACTTGGGCTAGCTCACTGAGAACTGGTGAGCAGGGGAACTACACTCCCAGCGTCTAGTGTAGATATAGCCTTTGGCTGTAACATTTTTGGGGCAGAGACCATCTTCTTATTCGGTGTGTACACAAAGCCTAGCACAAAGGGTTCTGTGGTAGCTCCTAGATGCTACCACAACACAAATAAAATAAGATGGTCTTGATTGCCATTTATGGATGACATGCATAGACTAAGGCTCTAAACTGGAAATTAAACTGGAAACAATGTATGTGAATAAGTTCACCCACACAGTTAGTGTCCTAGTCAAAGGACATGAGTAAAATTATTCATGTTTGCAAGACCAGGGCCTGACACATTGCATACTCAAATTTTATTGCAGGTCTTTTGTCCCTTGTTTCCTGACATTACTCAGCTGTTATTATTCATCCCCTCTATACTCAAGGGATATGGGGTGGGGAATCATTTGGTTAAGAAACCAAGGGCACACAAATAGTTTATTGTTTTAGCCTACTGCAAAGAGCACAAAGAGCCACTCATGAAGTCATTAGAAGGCACCATTTTCTTGTTTCTCCAAGTTATAGGTTCTCTGTACTGCCACTTGGTGGAGTTTAGGGATTTAGGCCACAATGAACCTTCTTTTCCAAACCAGGGCTGTGGATGCTACTTGTAAAATGATAGATTGTCCCTGTAATCTGAGAACAAAGAAACACAGCTGGCATGTTGCTATAACAGGAGAACTAAGGAAAAAGACTCGTCAAAGATTCAAAAACAAGAATTTACTTTAAACTAGGCCTGATGAAGGTGTCAAATCCCAAATGTTAATATAATTCCTCCCTGTGAAAAGTAAAGAAATAAACTGTATGTGTTTATTTTTTAAATAAGTGATGTTTGTCGATTAATATACTAATGTTTGTCAGATCATCAGATGGGAAGTGTTATAGTAGGCTAAAGTATTACAGGTTGAACCGCTCTAGTCTGGCACTTTCTGATCCAGCAACATCCGTGGTCTGGCATGATTGTAGTTAGCCGGATGTGCACTTACCGTGGGTGTGACCAAGTTTCCTGTGGCCCCATAAAGTTTGTTTACAAACACCAGTCCTGGCTCTCAATGTTATATGCTGTTGATTGGCTCTAATTTACCCTTAAATGTCTCCTAAAAGTCCAATAAGCAGTGGAAGTGGTGGTAATGCTGCTAGACCAGTGTTTCTTAAACTTTTTAAGACCGAGTAATGCCACACAATTTTTTTGTTTGAGGGACACCAAGAAACACTGTGCTAGATAATATTTACATCCTGTGGTTTGGCAGCAGTCGGGTCCTGAGAGTGCTGGACTAGAGAGGATCAACCTGTATGGTTCATCTTGTGGGTTGGAATTGATTTTAGCAAAGAAGAACTTTTTTCTTTTCTTGAATCTTGTATAATAGAGTTTGCTCTATATTACTCCAAATTTGTGATGGTTTTTTAATGCTGTTTTTTCTCTAAGCAAAGTAAAGCTTTCTCACCCACCAAACCAAAGAATTAAATAATGAACAGCTAGACTCAACCCCCTCATTTAATTGACAATCAAATCCTGATCCTGCTTCCACTGAAATCAATAGCAAGTCACTTCAAAGGACAGGTGAGTCAGGTCCTAGGCTAGTTACATTTTCATCTGGGAAACTTAAACTTAGAGCCTTTTTCTAAGATCAAGCCTTGATTACTCTTCTTATTCTGGTACCCTCTCTACACCTTGTTGTGTAATACAGATTATACACTCTACAGAGCTCATTAACTCCTGAGATTTACAGCTCTTATTAATTCCTGGTTTCTAATCCCTACCTAACATTTTATCTGAGCTCAATCAATACACAAAATTAACATCAGCTAAGTTCTGAGGGTATGTCTACACTAGAAAGTTAGTTCGAACTAACGGACGTTAGTTCGAACTAACTTTCCTATGCGCTACACTAGCGCTCCGCTAGTTCGAATTTGAATCGAACTAGCGGAGCGCTTAGTTCGAACTAGGTAAACCTCATTTTACGAGGACTAACGCCTAGTTCGAACTAGCTAGTTCGAACTAAGGGCTGTGTAGCCCTTTAGTTCGAACTAGTGGGAGGCTAGCCCTCCCCAGGTTTCCCTGGTGGCCACTCTGGCCAACACCAGGGAAACTCTATGCCCCCCTCCCGGCCCCGGACCCCTTAAAGGGGCACGGGCTGGCTACGGTGCCCGTGCCAGGTGCAAGCCTGCCAGCACCCAGCTAGCAGACCCTGCACCTGGCACGGCACAGAGCCACCCACCCGATGCCCCCCAGCCCACCCCCTCTTGCCGGGACCAGGCTGGCGGCTCCCGGGAGCTTGCCCTGGACCGCAAGAGGCGGGCACCTTCCTGGGCTAGTGCGGACATCGTGGACCTCGTCCACGATCTCCGCACTAGGCACAGGAAAGTGGCCGTCTAGGGCAGGAGAGCTGCCAGCCTGGCCACCCAGGACCAGGTGTGCATGAAAATCAAGGGGGTCCACTGAGACCCCCGACACTGAGCCCTGAGCTTACAATGGCCGTACTGGGTCAGACCAAAGGTCCATCTAGCCCAGTAGCCTGTCTGCCAACAGCGGCCAACCCTAGGGACCCTGGAGGGGATGGACCGAAGACAATGACCAAGCCATTTGTCTCGTGCCATCCCTCTCCAGCCTTCCACAAACTTTGGGCAGGGATACCACTCCTATCCTCTGGCTAATAGGACTCCATGGACCCAACCTCCATCACTTTATCTCACTTCCCTTTCAACTCTGTTCTAGTTGTAGCCTTCACAGCCTCCTGCAGCAAGGAGTTCCACAGGTTAACTATTTGCTTTGTCAACAACAACAACAACTTTCTCTTACTAGTTTCAAGCCTGCTACCCATTCCTTTCCTTTGGTGTCCTCTAGTCCTTCTTTATGGGAACTCAGGAAGAACTTTTCTGAATGCACCCTCTCCACCCAAATCCTGCTTTTAGAGACCTCTATCCTGTCCCCGCTCCATCTCCTCTTTTCTCTGTAGCCTCTCTTCATCTGGGACCTGTTCCCAACCCCTGATCATGTTAGTTGCCCTCCCCTCTCCCAGCCTTTCTCTTCCCCTCTCCCACCTCCTTTTCCCAGTCTCCCCCAGTTTTGTTCAATAAAGACAGAGTCAATGTTGGAAGAAACGTTATCTTTATTTTGTACATCAATAAGAAGGGGGGCTAGGGAAGGGCAAGTGGAAGGAGGTGAGGGAGGAATGGGGTACGAGCCCCCGATGGGGAGGACTGGGCTGGCTCTGCGGGCTTCTGGGGGTGGAAGCTCTCCTGCAGCCCCCCAATTACTCCCTCTCCCCAGATGGCAGCCTGCGGCAAGTGCAGCCGGGCTGATGGCCGAGTGGTGTGATGTGCCCAGTGTGGGCACTCAGGGCACTCCAAGCCAGAACTTCTTTGCAAGCGGGGCACCCCTGAGAACTGTGTGTCCGGGGTGGGGGTCGGGACCCTTTAAGCGCAGCCCTCGGCTAGCCTGAGACAGCATCTCCATGCTCTAAGTCCTCCTTTTATGCCCTGCCGGCACTGCTTCCGGCCATCATTAAGCCCTGTTCAGAGTCCACTCAATGTGGACTTACTAGTTCGAACTAGCAAAACGCTAGTTCGAACTAGTTTTTAGTTCTAGATGCGTTAGTTCGAACTAGCTTAGTTCGAATTAACTAATTCGAACTAAGTTAGTTCGAACTAGCGCTGTAGTGTAGACGTACCCTAACTGATCTAGAAAGACTTGACCCCCAAAGGTGAAACTTGTCCCCACTACCAACCTGCAGGTCCATTGTAATGTGTTAATATCGTGTGTTGATCGTCAGTGGCCAGTGGCGATCATCCTCTAAACTCATTCCAGATTCAGTACACCATCTGCTGCACCTATGTCTTCTCAGCCCATTCACAGAGAAACAGTAGTTTCTATGTGCAGCTCTCTTTCTCAAAGGTCAAATGGAGGTGGAGGGAAAATAAACTGGAAAACATCCAGAAAGCAGTTTTATGTGGGCAATAGGGATGTAAAAAGTCTTGTACAAATGTAACCATGACGCTGCTAAAAACCCTAGCGGTTACACACACTGTGGCCTCTGCTGTATATAGCTGCCAGCCCTGCTCCTAGGGTTAAGTTATACTGCAGAGCTTCCAGTAAGGCCTCTCTGAAATTGGGGCAGGCAGCCCCTCCTGGCCCAGCTGCCAAGGAGCCAGCGTGTAACCTGCCAGGGGCACGTGGGGAGCTGCTCCAGCCCCTAGCAATTAACAGGAACCAGTAATCCTCACCCGTTAACTGGTTAACCATTTACATCCTTAGTGGGCATAGGTGTCTGCCCACATAGAGCTTATGGCCAGATCAAAGCCTTTTCCGGCTGCTTCTCAGAAAATGGAAGCAGAAACTTTGCAGCACTTTTTCAGTTAAATGTTTCCCAATTAATATTTAATCAGTTCCTACCATGGGACTTATCAGATACTAGAAGTAAATGAGATGCTTTTACATGATCATTTGATTTTGCCACATGCTAAGCAGAGGTGGAAAGTAACTAAGTAGAAATACTTCATTACACTACTCAAGTACTTTTTTTGGTTTTTGTACTTTACACAAGTAATTTATTTTTGTGATTGTAGCCAGACACGAACCCCATCTTGGTTTCTGCCCCCCCCCCCCCACCCCCAGAGAGCAAGAGAAAGGCAGTCAGCCTTTGATGCCCTGGGAATGTAGGTGTGCTGCCTGTCCCTGACTCTACCATAAACAGAAACCAGACAGTAAATGGGCTAGCTGACGACCCGGGGCCTCCCGCCGTCCTGATGGCTAGTACCAGTAATTGACATGCCTGCACTGTCCCAGGAGAGGAATCTTTGCCCATCACATACCAGAGGTGCCCATTGTCTGCATTTTCCCAGGTGTGAATTATGCTTTGCACCCTTCCTGGGAAACTTGGCATTCAAAGCCATTTTTCCTAATTGGCCACTTGAGACCAGGAAGAAGCCTACATGACCCAAGGGGTATAAGAGGGGTATAGTAGCCCACCCCATTTGAGCTCCAATCATCTATACTTGCTGGCAGGTATTGATTGTCTCCCGAGGTCTGTGGGACGCCCAACCTCACCCTACTTCTTCCCGAGGGATTGAGAGAAAGACACTGGCCACGCCAAGTCTGGAATGCAGGGGTGAGAATATACCTGCTATGAGTCTATTTTGCATGCATTTAATAAGAGCTCAGAGAACCAAAAGGGTTGCATGGTACCTGTAAGTGACTTATTAGTGTAATTTCTGTCCTGTCCTTTGTAGTGGCTGTGTTATCTGTAACACAGCAGTAGCATTTAACAACTAAGTTTACCCTGTAACAATAAAATAGTAATTGTTTAAGCTTTAACCTGACTCCTTCAGTTGCTGTAACAGAACCAAGCACAATTTAAAAGAACTTCAGCCGGTCATAAGGGACTCACTGCCCTGACCATCGGCTGACAGTGATACTTTGACTTTTACTCAAGTATTTTTTTTTTTAGAAAATATTGTACGTTTTACACCACTACTATTTCCGGAAGTGCTTAGTTACTCACTCCTTTCAGCACCCCATTGACAGTTGCGCATGTCGGCATTCTGATTTGCTAAAGCATAGCCGCATGCGCAAAACATCCAATCGTCATGCAGTGACCATTAAAAAAAAACAATCAACAAGCACAACGACCCTGCCATCGAAGAAGCCTTTTAATAGGTACATCAACAGCTTTTCATTAAAAAACAGTATATATGCAGGCGTGAGGAGCTCAAGACTTGCGGGCTGGATCCAGCATGTTGGGGAGAAGTGCTGCTGCTCACCGTCCCTCACTGGGGAAATGTGGTGCTGGAAACCACTCATTGGAGGGTTTCCCTGCTGCTCTCATTGGTCAGATTTTGGCCAATGGGAGCAGTGGAGAGCATGGAGCTAGGTAAGCACCCCCCCCCCACTTCCTTTATGGACAGTCCCCACATCTTCATCTGTCCCCTGTGCCCCCCCTTCCCGCCCAGCTGTCCCAGCACTGGTCCATTCCTGCACCTTCTCCTTCCAGAGACCCCACCCTTAGCCCGCTCCTGCACTTCCCTTCCAGCCACATCTCCACTCCCAGCATGCTCCAGCACCCTTCCTCCCACCCAGACTCCCATCTTCACTCTCATCTGTATCCCACTCCCTGGAAACCCCTTCCCACACATTGAACCCCTCATTTTGGCCTCACCCCAGAGCCTGAGGGGCTCACAAAATCTACTGGGAGCCTGGGACCTCAAAAGACTTAATCTAGCCTATGGGAAGCCCTGAAGCTTTGTCCTCCCTGCCTCCTCTTCTCCCTGTACCTTTTCTCCGCCTTGGGGCTGGAGTGCCAGGGGAGCGAGACATCTCAGTTAGAAGCCACAACAGTGAAGGTTTTTGGGGGGGGGGGGTTACAGGAGAGAGGGGTGTTGCTTCCCATTTGTGTGACCCCCCGACTGATTTTTCTGTAGATTAGTGGCCCCGACCCAAAAGATAATTTGGATGCCTTACAATAATTCAGGTGGTTAATCATAGATTTCCATAGGATGGCTATTTTTTATGTCTGGATACTTGAGTACAATTAAAATGCGATACATTTACTCAAGTAGTTTCCAGAAGGATACTTTGACTTTTACTTAATTACATTTTTTTCAAAGTACCAGTACTTTTACTCATGTAACTTTTTGGGGTACTTTTTCCACCACTGATGCTAAGAATGGATGTTACATAATTTAAAGAATATTCAGAGCCTGCTACAGGTATCTGCAGCACATTGGCTCCAATTCCCAGTCTTTTTGTACTGAAAATTATTACAAGAAAAAAACAAAGCAGTTATCGCTGGTACAGGAGCATTAATATGGCTTTTGATACTCTCTTCTTCTGACTTGAGTGTCATTAAGAGACATGCACATGATCATATGGTTTGTAGAAATATATACACTGTATATAAATATTGGCACATGTACATCAACTGTTTTATATAATTCAAGTTTCTCTCACGTTCATTTTTGTATTCCACAAATTCAGATTCATGGTGGTAAAACTGCATGGCAGGAGGAATCTATTGAGATAAGATAATGTGACACTGTGATAAACTGGGATTTTACCATGCCACAGCTGCATTCAGCATTGAAAGGCCAAAGTCCATGTACTTCAGTCATCATGAAGCTGGAACTCCACTTTTACTTTGTTTCTGAATGCTTAACTTGGCTCAATCTCTCAATGGGTTTCTGGGGTGTGAGGTCTCTGTGACAAGAAGTGATGCTACTTTGTGTATCCTGCATGTTGCAATTCCTCAGCAGGAACTGAAGAGTTAGAATTATGAGTCTAGAGCTTCAAACAGTGTAGTGCTTACCTTTCATTTGTTTTTTAGTTTGTGCCACAATATGTTTTTACTTAATTGTTTGCCTGTGAAAGTATGTTTAGTTTAGTGAACCAAATGTTGTTGTGGAAATGCCTGAAATTTAGATCAGTCACTTTTCCCTAATAGATACTCTGTTGTCTGTATAGCACAGCTGGGGGTTCCTTTTTATCTTCCTAAAGCAGTGCCATTTACTCATAGAAATATCATACTCTAATCATTTACATTGGAAATGGAATGTTTTTGTGGAACAAGTTTATACAGTCTCATCTCTTCTGTGGACCCTAAAAAATATAGTATCAGTAGGCTAATTTCTATAAGCAATATTGTATTGTATTGCTAGTTTTTAATTATAGTAGAAATTATGCCTAATTTTCTACACCTAGAGTTGACAATAAGGAATGGTAGAAATTGCTACTATACTCTTGGACAAACCTGTCAACTTTGTTCCACAGTGGACCTCAATTCTTTAAGGCACATGGGTTTGCTGATGAGTACAATTCCATAGCCGAATATGAATTTTGCTATTGATTTCAATTGTATTGTTTATCATAACTGTGTAGGGCTATAATACAAGCTGCAAAAGGAAACGATAAGGCTTTTAAAGACATGGATAATTTTTCATGATGATAAATGGTAATAGTTGCATGGGGGACTGAAATGGGAGGTATTCTTTCAAACTATTTTATCCTGTACCAAAGTGATATGTGAGGCCAGGTGGGAGAGGTAGTATCTTTTTGGTCCAATAATTCTGTTGGGAGGAGAAATAAGTTTTGAGCTTACTAGATAGGAGTTGGTAAGAAACCCTCACCCTTTTTGTCTCTGTCATATCCTGGGGCCAACACAGCTACAACAACACTGTAGATACCAAAGTGTGTGTGCAAATTATACTTATTTCTGTACTCTAGTAGTAAGAGAGGCATTGCTCCTGCAGCTGGAACCAGAAGATTCTTATGTCCACACATTCTGTTGTTTGCCCATTTGTGTTCAATTGCAAGGACCAAAAAGTCTTTCAAATGGAAATCAAGGCAGATAAATAACTAAATACAAACTTTAAATCTACCTGTAAATTATACGACAACTTTATGAAGGAGAAGATTTGGGGGAAAGCAAGGTGATGGTGCCCTTCCAAGCTCTGCCTACAAGGTGAACTCTGAGCATAGGAGCTGGCAATATTAAAATGTGAGAATTCACTCATTGTAGAATGTGCAGATATTCAATAGGTGATCATATTCATTGTTTGCTTCCACAGGGCTCCTTCAACTATGCTCTTCTTCAGTGGGGCTTGAATACAGCTTCCTTCTTTTATTAAGGGGGAAAAAATAAATTGTGTTATCTCCCAAAAGCCACCTACGTGCTCTCCAACCAGCTTCTTAACAGCTTGGCTCCTGCAAGGTTGAAGAGAACAGTTCCTTTAGCAAGGGTTTCTCTACTGAAGTTCCAGACTGTCTGGAGAGCAGAGCAGGTCTTTCCACACCTTACATATACTCTCAAATTTGGAAGATTTTACTGGTCTAGTGTGGCACCAGAGAGGTACTACTGTCCTACCTTGTTCTCTCCCCTACCATGTTTTGCATTTCTTTATATCTCCATTTAAGAAGGGTTTCAAAGAGAGTGATTCATTGAGCAATCCCTCAGCAGGACTTGATCTTCTCTTCCAGTTACTGATATATCCCAAACTTGAGCCTTTGGGGCAGACTTCTTTCATCCTACCATCCCTCCCTGTTGGATGGTGTGCTGCTGCTTCTTTCTTTCTTTCTTTCTTTCTTTCTTTCTTTCTTTCTTTCTTTCTTTCTTTCTTTCTTTCTTTCTTTCTTTCTTTCTTTCTTTCTTGTGAGCTGATTCTTTCTATATTTCTCTAGCTGTAAGTAATTTTTCCTTTTATTTTATACACTTGCAAATGTACAGTTGTACAGGTTTAAGTCGTTCAAATATAATTAATTATAAGTAATACATTTAAGCAATTCAGTAAAAAATTACAACACACCAATTAACACTGAAATTATAATTATCAAAGGCATTAAGCATATTTCTTAAAATGAAAGCACCACCGTTCTTACATAATTTAAATACCATCTGTTTTCTTGTAATTTTTAAAATATTTTTATAATCTTTGTATTTTAATTATCTGTGATTTCCTCGGTAACCAGCTTCTTTACATTCAGAAATAACATCCTCAGGACACTCTGAGTTATTGCTAGACCTTCTTTGTTTTTAAAGTTTTTAACTTAATTGCTGTGTGTGTTACTTATGATCTCAAAGCTTGACAATGGTGGAGCCCGAAACCACTTTTATTTATGTACACAACAGTACCACACCAGCTACTGCTAGCCTACGTCTACACTGCAGGGTTCTTGCATAAGATATGTTTTGCACAAAAGTTCTTATGCAAAAGTTCTTGCACAAGAGTGCGTCCACACTACCATGTGCTTTTGTGCAAAAGTGTCCATGGCAGTGTGGACACTTTTGTGCAAGAAAGAAATGATGGCCATTTTAGCCATAAGGGTTTCTTGCGCAAGAAACCCCTCTTGCCTGTCCACACTGCCTTCTTGCACAAGAGCTCTTGCGCAAGAGGGCTTATTCCTCGTGAGGAGAGGAATAACTCTTGTGCAAGAAGCCCTCTGTTCCGACGCTTTACTGTAAATTTACTTGTACAAGAACGCATGTGCAGTGTAGATGCTCTGCAAGCTTTTGTGCAAGAATGGTCATTCTTGTGCAAGAAGCTTGCCGTGTAGATGTAGTCTTAGAGTGAGCATTTCTAAAGGGCTGTGCTTGTCTCAAAACTTTTTTAAAAGGACCTATGCCAGAGGGGAGAGGAGTTTAGTCTTCAGCTCTGTTCAGGGCTTTGTATCTCTCCTGCCAATACCTCTGTCAGTAGTAGTGACCTATTTACGTGATGTGATGACATTCACAAAGACTGAGAACACCAAATTATTTTGGTCACTCCTGACTTGCCAACAGCAAGTAGAGATTTCAGTCATTTTTGACATGTGGTGAATTCAAACCAGCAGCTTTGAGCAGAAAGGCCTCTCTATCCCACTGTCTGTCTACACCATGAATTCTTATAAACTAACTCCAGTAGGTTCCATTTTTTAAATATGTGATGTAGCTCAAATAATGGGTAATAGATGATATAGCACTCCTCCAGCTCTCTTATGTGTCTCAATTATACATCAGATTGTAAACAGTTTTGGATATAGGGCCTGTTTCTCTGTGTTTACACAAGCCTGCCACTATGAAGGCACAGGCTAGTGAGGGGAGTCCTCATCCCTGCTCCAGCTACATAAAAATACTCTTCCAGCAGGGAGGGGGAAGCCACCTCTCTGGCTGCAGGTGCGTTTGTAATTCTACAGTCATCCACATACTGCAGTGCACTGTAACAAAAGTGCTCATCTATTTCCCACCCTCTCCCTTGCACTGTAGTCTCTTTTATTATTTCCATTATGCTAATTATTTCATACCGGCCCCCACAGCAGGTCACCCGCAGATTCTTTAGGGGCTGGTTGGGATTTTAAGGGAGGCGGGAGGAAGTGCTTGGAGACTATATCTACCAGGCTCGGCCCAGAGGGGAAGAAATCTCTGCCCCCGTCCCTAGAGCAGAGAGTTGGTGGCTGGGAGCATCATACTGTGGAACCTGGCAGCAGGTCCCAATTCCCTTTAGAAGGAGGATGCTTCTCCATTTGCGTTTTCCAGTCTGCTCCCTCCCCCCTCGGGCATCCCAACCTGCTCCGGCAGCCCTGAAGCGGATACTCCCGCCCTCACCTCCGGCCTACTCCATTATGCCCCGCACCTGCTCCCCTACATCCTCTGCCGCCACACCCCGCTCGGGTTCCCCCTGCCGCTGAACGCCCACGTCCGCTCTTCCGCCTCCCCCTTGCTCCCGGGCCACTCGGGATAAGGGCCCCGGGCAGCGCTGCCGTTCTCCAGGGGCACGCCCACGTGCTGCTCAGGGGAGCCCTGGCGGGGGCGGGCAGGCGCGCGCCCACCCGCCCATTGTTCCCCAAGGCGGGTCTAGCCGGCGACCCACGCCCCCGGCCCTCCTCATTGGCTGGCGGAGGCGCCCGGGGCTCGGGCCAGGCTGCTCAGTGGAGCGTGAGTTCCATTGACAAAAGCGCCGGGCGGCCGGGCCGAGGGCTACCGCCGCTGCAGCCGCTCAGGCGGGGAGGGGGCGCAGGCTGCTGGGGCGGGTCCACGCTTGTGTAACCCCAGTGCGTGTGGCGCGGAACCGGCTCCAGGCTGCGCGGAGCGGGTGGCGGTTCTGGGTTGCGGCCGGGCGCCCCCCGTCCCTTTCCATGGCTACGAGGAGGGGCGGTCCCCCCTTGGAAGGTGAGTAGCCGGCCGTGCTCCATTGTGCGGCCGGGGGCACCCGGCCCTGGCTGGCGCCTTTGGCACGGTGGGAACGTGCGGACCCAGCTTGCAGGCAGCTGCCTGCTCCTGCTAGAGGACGCCCCCGCCCCCCGGCTGCGGTGCAGATGCGGGGCCGCTGCTTTTCCCGGCCGGGACGCAGGCTTAGAGGCACGAAGACCCTCGCCCCAACCGCTGTGGCCGTGGCGGGCTCTATGGGCAGGTCTGGCGAGGCTGCCAGGGGCTGGATCGGCGGCATTGGCCTTAATCCC
The DNA here is from genome assembly GCF_052426305.1 of Pelodiscus sinensis. NCBI lineage: Eukaryota > Metazoa > Chordata > Testudines > Trionychidae > Pelodiscus > Pelodiscus sinensis. The sequence goes on along the minus strand of NC_143062.1, from coordinate 20,308,769 downwards.
CCCCCCCCCCTATTTTGTAGAATCCCAATATGGCTTTGCGGCGAGGAGCGCTCTGCCTGCAGCAGCCCTGGAGTGGGCAACAGGGGCGGGTGGGGGATTTGCGAACCCCAGGCGTGGGGGAGGGGCACCTGCTGGGGGTGCACGAAGGGAGCTGCGCGGGGGAGGGGCTGGCGTGAGCGTGGATCCCGGGCAGGGGAGGGGGCCGCGTGGCTGGGGAGGGGGCCGGGTGGGCCGGGCTCCGCGCAGGTTCTCCCAGGGCCGCGGGTGCGTCAGTGCGCTGCGCTCTGCCCCGCAGGTGACCGGGCCGGGGCCCCGCAAGCGGACGGACCATGGTGACTTCCACGCTCCGCGGACAGCGGCGGCGGCAGGAGCCGGAACCTCGGCGCTAATGGAAACTGGGGGCGCTGCCAGCTCCGCACCTCCGCGGGGGGGAGGCGGCGCGTCTCCGGCTGCTGCCCGGCCCCCGCCCGCGGACGGGAGCGCGGCTGTCGGTGGGCTCGGCAGCCGGAGCGGGACAGGCATGGAGACCGCTGCGGGGCCGGAGAGGGGCCCGGAGCCTGCCCCTACCCCACCTCCTCGCGGGCGCGGAGCCAGGGAGCCCCGAGCCGGCCACCTGCGGTTCCTGCGGCGCAGCGTGGTGGACTCGGACCAGGAGGAGCCGCCTCTGGAGCTCTCCGAGGCCGAGCCGCGCAGGATCGTCCTGCTCCCCAAAAACAGGCGGCTCATTGCGGAGCTGGCCAAGGAGCGGCAGGGGGCTGCTGAGCCCGCGCCCGAGCCCAAGCAGGCAGCCCCGGAGGAGCCGGCCGCGGCCGAGGAACAGAAGGAGCCGGGCAGGGATGGGGAGAGGAAAGAGCCGTCGGACAAGGATCAAAGCAAGCCCAAGAAGGAGGAACCGGAGGAGGAGGAGGCCGACATGAAAGCCGTCTCCACCTCGCCCGACGGCCGCTTCCTAAAGTTTGACATCGAGCTGGGCAGGGGGTCCTTCAAAACGGTCTACAAGGGGCTGGACACGGAGACCTGGGTGGAGGTCGCCTGGTGTGAACTTCAGGTAAGCCGGGCTGTTCGTGGCCACGGCCCTGCTCCGAGCCCCTGGCCAGGAGACAGACTGTGCCATCTACAGACCTCAGCAAATGCAGCCTTCAGAGTCCCCATTGCTGATTCTCCTGCGTCTAACTATAGCACGAGATTTTCATTGGTTCAGAATCGGCCACCTTATGTAGGCTGCTGTCTGCCTTAACCCCCTCGGCACTGGCCTTGGTTATGATATTTTTGGCAATGCAATGGGCTAAGGATGAGAGCCTGATGAAAAGGTCAGGAGTTCTTCACTTAACTGCCCAGAGATTGCTTGAAGAGCCTTCAGGGGGTAGTTATCAGTTACTCAAACTGACACTTGAGACATTTGTAACTTGATTTAGCAGGAGCCTAGCAGCCTGTAACTTAAACCCCCTACACATATACAAGATCTTAAAATACAATTGCAGAAAATGGATTTGCTTCCTTTACAAATGGGGGTTGGAGGTCAAGGGTCTCTTCTTCCCGGAACTCCCTATTTTGAAAGGGTTATTAAGCCGTCATAAACTCCTGAATGGAAATTTAGGGAGAACTTTCTAATCAAACGTGGCTTACATATTTTTGGCCATATCTGAGTTAGTCTTTCAACAAAGTAAAAAATATCTGACTTCAGAGGTCTTTTTGAGGAAATACAACTTAAGTTTTTTCCCTACTCTCTTATCTCTCTCTTTTTTTAAATCTCTGTAGGGTGATGCAGTATATTAATACAACTCTAATTGAAGAAACTTCCGTTTCTGGGCATGGGTACTTCTCTTTTAATAATTCTTGTAATTCTTTATATTTTTCATACAAATTTGTATAACCCATACTGCACGTGATGCATTTAAATTGCAACATGATGTACCTTACGTTTTTGGTGTCAGTTTCTTGACTCCACCTAGGTTCTTAACATAAATTGACAAGAGACCTAAGCTGTTGTGACTTTTCCAATCCTTAGGTTTCTATCTTTTAGTAAGACCTTTTTTATTAGACTACCTCTTAGTTGTGGTGTACAGATTTTGCTGGAGCACTGACATCTTTACCTCAAAATGAGCCATGGCACTAATCTTAGATTTCTTGTGCTTGAGAAACTGCCACTGAATACAGGATTGACCCTCCTGCTGTAGTAGTGCTGAAGTACAGTTAGTAAAGGATAGAATGGAAGCCTTGAATCTGAAAATCTATGCAAAATGCTTTATTTCCTGTGATAGGCAGATGAGTAGATGTACAGTATGTCTTGTTACTTTGGTTGATTCTAGTATATGGTATCTTGTAATCCATTGCAACCCCATATTGTCTTAATTAAAAGTGTAGGGAATACTTACCTCAGTCAAAGAGCCAGTGAAATAAAAGCAACTTGCTTTACTTGTATTACTGGGTTTTTGAAGGGGCTGCAAGAATCAAAATCATGGTATATTGCAGCACGAGAAGTAGGAGCAAAGGCAAGATAGAAAAGGTCTCAGTAACATGGGGGAGACTATATATAGAGAGAAACAAGGTAGAAAGTTGTGTAATTGGAGAATAGGTTAAGATGCATGTTTTTATTGGGTCTGGGAGGTGGTACAGGGAGGATCTAAAAAGCCTTAGACTCCAGCTGATTCCAGGGGACAAATAAAGAGAAAACAGGGATGGGTGTTAAGGTCAAAGGGCTAAAACTAGGGAACTGGATGGACACACAGAGTAGAGAGCCCCAGACAGCGCCCACTGCCCCTCAAAGGCCTCAGGAGAGCCAGTTAATGCCTCCCAGTGGAACTCTGCCTGTATGTGTGAATGGATACAGGAGCCGAAATAGACGCCACAGTCGCAGGCCCCTCCCTCAGCTAACCTCTGCTCCCTGGTCTTATAAATTGCCATCTTGGCTATAGCCAGGAGGAGGTTGATGAGGAGGTCCTGTGACTTTGTGGGGCCATGGATAGGGTGTACATAAATTACCCGTAAATTAGCATATATAACCCGTGGGTTATACACGTTTTTACAACCTTCCCCTCCCCTGGTGGGGTATACATGTCCACGGGGTATACACATTTATTTTTACTCTTGGGGCCTGGGGGCTCTCCAGTCCCCCGCCTGGAGGAGAGTGGGTTGTGCCTTGCTGCAGTTGCACGGGGTCTGGGGGTGAGTGCGGTTCCCCTCCTGTAGGCCGGCCAGCATGCCTGGGCTGTGCTCTCTGCTCCCCTGCCTGGAGGAGGGTGGGTTGTGCCTGGCTGTGGTTGCCCGGGGCCTGGGCATGAGTGGATGAATGCAGGACCCGCGGGCTATACATGTCCGTGGGTAATCTAAGGGTTCTTTTACACGAAAAAGAAAAACCACAGGTTATACATGGGTGCATGTTATACATGGGTGCAGGTTATTTCGCTAAACTGTAATAGGTGAGGGGAGAAGTGCAGCTAGAATCTCAACAAGGAGGAGCAGAAAGAGGGGCTGTAACACTCAAGATAAACTTGCACCAGGGTCAAGCTGCAAGCTGTTGGGGAGGACTGGAGAAAGCATCATCATCCCAAGCTTGCTTTGCTATTCCTGTTGGGTTAGGCTGGAGGATGAAAAGTATTAGCATGTGTAAGCTTTTTAAAAATTGTAATAACTTAAAGTTTATTTAAATATTTTCCAGATGTTCTCTCTTGAGTGAGTGTTTGGCCTTTCATTACATCCAGTCTCATCAGACAATCTTACTTTGGCCTGTGTTGCGCAAATACTGTCCGAACAACACTGTCACAGCAGTTTGTAATTCATTTTACTGTCAACTTCACTTTGATTCTCCTTTACTGGTGAAGAGTAATAATTAAATCTATAAGGGTAAGTCTACACTACCCCGCTAGTTCGAACTAGTGGGGGTAATGTAGTCATCCGCAGTTGCAAATGAAGCCCGGGATTTGAATTTCCCGGGCTTCATTTGCATGAAGCCGGCCAGCGCCATTTTTAAATGCCGGCTAGTTCGGGCCCCGTACCGCGCGGCTCCACGCGGCACGGACTAGCTAGTTCGGATTAGGCTTCTAATCCGAACTAGCTGTACACCTCGTTCCACGACAGTATTTCTGACTGTCACTTCTGACAAATCTGTGTCAATTAGTTGTATAGATTTGAAGGTAATGTTGGAGAAAGGTCAGATTCCAGGAGATGGTATGTCAAATTTTCAAGTTGCTGTTGAAACTTGTTTTGGATTAATGAAGGGTACTAAGTGATGACTGCAGGGTTTTGGTGGGGTTTTTTATTGTCAGTACTACATTCTCAACCTTTATTTGCAAGAGAAGCGAATAGTCAGCATTATACATTGATGGAATTATGTATTACTTTTTAAATCCTGAGTTGCATGCAGTTTATATCTAAGGTTGACATTTCAAAGAAACCATGCTTATTTACAACATTTTGAAATATTTCAACATGCAAGTCAATTATACTTGGTTCTGTTTTACTTCTCTTAGAAATGTGGTCAGTTGCAAGTGGCAAAGGACTCCTACAAACCTGTAATTAACCTACAGATGAAAACATAAAATGTGTATCCTGATATTTCCTGATATTTTCATACCACAGAAAGCAATTTTTTACACTGATGAATTTTAATGTTACATTAATCTTTTAGGAAAGCTGTATACGTGCACTTGTCTCTTTTTTTTTTTTTTTTTTCTAGTGAGATTCCTACATTTCCATGCTGATCAGTTGCATCCTTCACTCCTGATTACAATACACACCCCAAAATTATAAATAATAGCACAAGACTTTTAAAGGCATGATTCTATCACAAGTACACATGAAGCTTAGAGAATAAGAGCCAATGAAACACCTTTGCTACATGTAACTTGATAAGCTTTCAATGAAGATAAGTAGGAAAGGAAAAAGTTGTGCCTTGTTAAAGTGATGCAGTAAATAACATTCTTTGGCTACGTCTACACTGGCCCCTCTTCCGGAAGGGGCATGTAAATTTCACGAGTCGTCGTAGGGAAATCCGCGGGGGATTTAAATATCCCCCGCGGCATTTAAATAAAAATGTCCGCCGCTTTTTTCCGGCTTTTAAAAAAGCCGGAAAAGAGCGTCTAGACTGGCCCCGATCCTCCGGAAAAAGTGCCCTTTTCCGGAGGCTCCTATTCTTACTTCAAAGTAAGAATAAGAGCCTCCGGAAAAGGGCACTTTTTCCGGAGGATCGGGGCCAGTCTAGACGCTCTTTTCCGGCTTTTTTAAAAGCCGGAAAAAAGCGGCGGACATTTTTATTTAAATGCCGCGGGGGATATTTAAATCCCCCGCGGATTTCCCTACGACGACTCGTGAAATTTACATGCCCCTTCCGGAAGAGGGGCCAGTGTAGACGTAGCCTTTATGTTTAACTTGATTTTTCTGAGTCTGTGACCCATAAGAAAATACCCCTGAAGGCCCTAATACATTTCAGTTTATCTTCTCATAGATTGAGTGTCCAAGCAGCCATCACTATTTTGTCTTTGCTCAGCTTTTTTTTTCAGTCTAGTCATGTTTTGTTTTTTTAAATCTAGAATAGTTGAAAGCTTTGTGAACTGTTTTGAGATCTCTCCACTCTGAATGCTCCACCACTGGATTTTTTTTTTATTCAAGAAGCTGATTTTAACGAAACTTAACTTCACAGAATTATTTATTTCGTCGTGCAACTATGAAGAGATGAACTAAGATGTAGAATTAAAATAATGGTTAGGTTCAGGTTAAAAGTTGCAATGAAATTAGGTTTTAGATTTGCCTGAGCCAAGATATTAAGGCATTGTTCAAGTCTGAACTAGAAAAAGGACATCTTTACTATGTTGAATCTGGTCTGGAACTTTTAATACCTTGGTGATGGTATTTGTATGCTTGCTGAAATTTGAAAGGGTCCAGGGTCTTGTTTTTGCTTTCCTCCATTTAACTGGTGACACATCGCAGCTGTATTCCAAGATTTCAGACCAGCCATATTTCAGAATATGCCTTCTTACTGTAATCTCCGTTCCTGAGCAAGGGATGTTAAGATCTGCCAGTAGACAGGTTAAACATTATTTTTCGATAGATGCCTGCTAGGAAGATGAAGAGCTTGAAAATAAAATCCCTTTTTGGGACTAGTAGAAAAATTCCGCGGGAGGCTACGTACAAAACTACATAACTGAGTAGTCCTCACTCAGGATGTGAAAGTTTAACCAGTAAGTCTCACCCTTAATGGATGAGGCTTACCAGTTAAAATTAACCGGTGCGGGTGGGGCACCACGGACAGAGGCTCTATCCGTGGTGGGCCCAGGTGCCCTGTAGATTGCAGCTGCTCCAACCGGGATGCCCGAGCAGCCCCTGCCTGTGGGGTTCCCTGGCCCGCTGCAGGCAGAGCCTGCCCCAGCCCGACTGGTGCAGCCCCTGTCTCTGGCCATTGGTGGGGAAAGACACTTCAGCCCTCCCTCGCTTGCCTCCCCCTTTAATCGGCTAACCTGTTAAACAATATGTTTAACCGGTTAGTCAGTTAAACAGGATTTTTATATCCCTAATACTTGTTAATGCTCTTCAATTCCTATTATGATTCTGGTTACTGAGGTTTCTATTTAGAGCTCTTATTATTAGCACTGCTGTTGCAAAATTAGAAGGGAAAGAGGGCATCCTTTGCTTGTCCTTCTTTCAAAGATGTAAGGATCAGAGCAGTTTCTACGTACCACCAGTTAAATTATTAAAGTGCCCTCTCCCACTTAAAATTGTCCCAGTTCAAAATCATGGGTGTCCCCCCCTTTTAATTACATTTTGTAAACCTCAAAAAATCCACTGATAGGCTTGGCTATCTGGTCAGATAATATCAATTGACCATCTAATATCTGACCACAGTCAGATATGGTCAGATATTCCAGCAAGAATGCTGTGATGTAGGTGTCAATAACCTTTCATTTTGGCTGCAACAAGATGCCATCTGTAGCAAGCCTACTTAAATGTTTGTGATCACTCATTTTACGGCATGCTATTGCCATTTGTTGGGGGATGGGGAAAAGTAAATTAATTGAAAGTTGAGCGTCTTGATTGGTTGTAATTTTCTAGAATGAACATTGCATGTATTTGGTGGCCTAGTGTACAATATACATGGCTGTTGACAAAGCATATTAAACAAGAGAGAAGAATGTACCAGCCCAAGAGTTTACAATCTAAACTGATTAGACAAATATACAGAAATTAGGAGACTTACATGATGTTTCCTGGTTCTGGCCCAAGGGTGAAGGTGGGGCCATGCTGTCCTCTCCCTCCCCTCCGTCCCCCAGTGCTCCCCAGGCCTGGGCTGGGGGTACGAGGCTGAGGTGTGGGGGAGGAGGGGAGAGGTGTGCACGGGCCAGCCAGGGCCAAACTGGATGGCTTGGCTGTGCTGGGGGAGGTGGGCTGTGGCTCTTGCAGTGAGGACCAGGGCTGAGCTGCCTTGCTCCAGCGGTGTTTCCGGGGCGGGGGGGGGAGCCTTCCCTGCCCCTTACCCATCCAGTCTGGTGCTGGGGGTGGGGTAGGGGTTTTGGGTGAGGGGGCTACTTACCTGGGCTAGTGGTAGGCAAGATGGCTGCCCCCAGTGGTCACTTTGCAGTATATCAGTTCCTTGCTCTTGTTGCCCCCAGTGGTGACTGTGAATGTGGTATCTCTGCGTTCAGCCCCTTCCTTTTTATGTTATGGAAAACAATGGAATTCTAGGCACATCCCATTTTCCTGACACAACCTGACCCTGACTTTGCTTTAAGGTAGGATACAAGGAAGCTGCATATGAAATGTGATGGTTCTAGCTCTTACCTTTTAGGAGTTCTTGAACAAAGAGACTTACAGATAGACAGATGCACAAATTGTGTGTGTCTGTGTGTGTGAGAGAGAGAGAATTCAAAAAGGAGTAGGGGAGGGAGAAAAGGGTTCAATTATTAAACCTCCACCCCCTCCAAAATAGAAGAGATTCACATCCATTAAGCTGGTTGAAGAATTGGTCTGCTTATCAGAAATCCATTTAAAAATGACTCTTCTTTTGTAGTTGCTATGCATTTGTTTAACTTCATTTTTCTTTTCTGCTGTAATTCTTCAGTCTGGAATAACTCATTTTAAAAGTACTATTTTTCTTTTTTAAAAAAACTTCATTTAATTGTGTTCCTGCATTTTCTGAGCTTAAATATTTCAGACAAGTAAATTGCTTTCTGTAATTAGGCATTAGGGTCTATCAAAGGCTTTTGGTGGGCCTAAAGTCTTTAGTTTATGTCACTGTTCTAATAAAGTAGTGCTTTAAAATATTTCATCAGTTATATCTTGATACTGGTCAAAAGCCCAGCCTCTTCTCCCTACTGTATCTGGATTGCATTGCTTGTATTCTGAAGGGAGATACATGCCTTATTAAAATAATTGACTTGATTAGAAAAATAACTGAGGTGATTCACAGTACCATGACTTGCCTTTTAGGGTATTAGACTGAATTAAAGAACTATAAGCCCAAGTTACAGTATTTTGAGAACCAACAGTGTTGATTTTTAATTTTTAAATTTGTACCCCTTTTGGCATATTCTTTGCATAAGAAGCTTGTGCCATATTAGCTGAAGGCAAATTCATTTTAATGTGTTTTGCAATATTCTACTGTTACAAGATTAGGTTTAAGATTTTAATTCAGACCATTAACTCTGGATCCATATGCACTTGCTAATCTGTGTTTCCAAGGGTGATATTTGTCTTTAAAGCTCAATTTACAATTTGGAAACTGAAAATTACTTAAGTGGAACAAATCTCCCACAAGCACTATCATGTATTAATGCCAGCTTCTTACTTTTTAATGAAAGGAAGACCTAAGGTTTATCTTTCATTTACTTAAACATTTGGTGCTGTGTAGTAGAAAATATTCAGCATGATGCTAAATGGGGCCACTCTTGAATTATTAAAATGCAAAAGGAAAAACACTGCACATACTGAGCTGAGTGTAAATGTTCCAATTAGGCTTCCAGTTGCTAACCAAGGACTGGATCCTACAAACTGATCATGTAGGTGGAACCTTATGTTTGTGTTAAGCCCTGTTCGTTCAAAGGAGGAGCTCGTTGAATGGGCAACTTTAATAGTTGTAAGATGATTCTTGTTCAGTGACATGTGAATAAGAATCACAAGTGTTTCTAATGTCCCCAATTAACAAGCAACCACAGATGTAATTCAACAAACTGTTACATTATTTGAAAGTGCAATTGAAGTTGAAGTGCATTTCTCTATTCTGGATAGAGGTTATAACAAATAGACTTCAGGTTTTCATTGTTGCATTAGCATGATGTTCATACAGCTCATAAAGGCTGAGAATTGTTTAGCTTACTGACAGAAGAAAAAGGCTGTAGACATTTAATAGGCTAATGTAATATCAATTAAAATGACTTCTTCATGGTCTTAGTGAAAGGTAGGGAAACCCATATCTTGGAGTTCTAAATCTGCGTTAAGACTTTCTTAATAACATTACATAGTGTTCACCCAGATTAGCTTTATCTGAACCTCACAGTAATTTTTAAAAAGGTGATTTCTATTTAATTTTGATTGTTAATTAATTTAGTGGAACTTTATTTTTGAAAGAACTGTCTAAATTTTTTATTTACTATGCTAATAAAAAAACTCATCTGCACAGCAGAGCCAGCCTGAGCCCTTTTGGCGCCCTGGGCCTGGGCATGTGGTGCCGCCCCCGGGCACAGGGCGCACGCAGGCCCGCCTGTGGGGTGCGGGCCCACCCCCCGCAGGGTGCATGGGCCCACCCCCGGGGTATATGGCGTATGTGCACACTGGCCATGGCCGCTGGCGTGCAGCCTGGGTCCCGCCCCCAGGGCACATGGCACACGGCGCATGTGCTGCCTGGCCCAGCCACCGCTGCTAGCACACATGCCGGGCCATGCCTGGCCCTGCAGCTGTAGGGGCAAGGGCGCTGCTGTCCGGCGCCATGGGGCTGGTGCTGCGGGAGCCAGGCGTGAGGCTCCTGATGGCAGCTGCAAGGGATGCTGTGCACCCCTTACAGCTGCCATCAGGTGCCCCCTGTGCGTAGGCACCCTGGGCAGCTGCCCGGCTCGCCCATGCCTCCGTCCAGCCCTGCTGCACGGCATAAAGTGTTCACATGCTGATATAGCTGTTTGCCACTGGACAGCTAGGTAGAAGTATAGGAATAAAATACCAATATACTGGATTGACTTTAAATGCTTCTCAAATCCAGAAAATTGGAACCCATGGCAAGTAGAGCTGAGCAAGATCTCAGATACTTACTTAGAATTTAATTAAATTTGACTTCTTTTGCACTTGAAAAATATTTTAATAGATTATATATAGTGAGTGGGTTGGAAGCTTAAATTCATAACTTTGCTAGACCCAAAAATCATGGTCTTAACAGACACTGGATTTATGGTTTATTAAAATACTCTGAAACATACTAACCCTCCTTTTGGTCCTACGACTACAATGGTATAAATAGGCCACTTCACTTTATAATATGGTCCCTTAGTTTAGCATAAGCTATCTGTTCATATTCTAGCTGTTCAACCTTGTATTTAGCTGTGACACAAAGTAACTGTCACAGACCTGAAACATCTCTGTGTAGTTTGAAAGCTTGTCTGTCAAACCAACAGAAGTTGGTTCCAATAAAAGATATTGCTTCATCTGCTTTTTCTCTGTAACATTGTGGGGTTGACATGGCTAAAACACCACCACATACAGCTATGTATTTTTCTAGTAAAAATATTGTGGACGTACCTAAGATTTGGCCTGGTGAAATATGGATAAGGGAGAAAAAGAGGGAAATTACTGCAATTCTGTCTGCAGTGAACTCTGCCCCCTTTGCTCATGTCTTATTCATAGTTGGAAGAAAAAACTTTATTAAGGATAAAGCATAGCTGCCAAGGCTTGTTCTGTTGCATCTGACCTTGTATGCAAATTTTTAATGTGCTAATTTGTGTATTTACAAATCTGCAAATGACCTAAAGCTTATGGTCAATATGCTCTGTCTTGAGCAGTGTTGAGGGTTAAGATAGGTACAGGCAGTCCCCGACTTACGCGGATCCGACTTATATCGGATCTGCACTTACGAACGGGGCTTTCTCGCCCCGGAGCTCACAGGCAGCGGTCAGCCACCTTGACCTCCAGGGCGAGAAAAGCTGCTCCCGGTGCCCCTGGTCTGCTGGGGACCGTCTCCAGCAGACCAGGGGCATCGGGAGCAAAGCAGCAGCCCCGGCGGATTTGCTCGCAGTGCCCCTGGTCTGCTGGAGACCGTCTCCAGCAGACCAGGGGCACCGCGAGCAAAGCGGGTCCCGCGCGAGAGCAAAGCCTCAGAGGCGAGGCACCCGCCGCTCCGGCTTTGCTCCCCGTGTCCCTGGTCTGCTGGGGGGGCGGGGCGCAGCTAGTGTGCCCCCCCCCCAGCAGACCAGGCTTTTGTTGTGGACCCTGGGGCAGAGCAGCTGGGGCGCTGCCAATTGGTCCCGCAGCACCGCTCTGGGCACTACTGGACCAACCCAGCAGCACCCCAGCCCTCTGCCCCAGGCGTCCTGATTCAGCCGCTGCTGGTCAGTTTCAGCAGCGGCTGAATCAGGACGCCTGGGGCAGAGCAGCTGGGGTGCTGCTGGGTTGGTCCAGTAGCGCCAAGGAGCCGCGCTACTGGAGCAACCCAGCAGCACCCCAGCTGCTCTGCCCCAGGCATCCCTAAGTCAGCCGCTGCTGAAACTGACCAGCTCTGACTACAGGAAGCCCGAGGCAGAGTTGCTCTGCCCCGGGCTTCCTGGAATCAGCGGCTGATCAGTTTCAGCAGCAGCTGACTTGGGGTTCTTAAGTTGAATCTGTATGTAAGTCAGAACTGGCGGTCAGTTTCAGCAGCGGCTGAATCTGGACGCCAGTTCCGACTTACATACAGATTCAACTTAAGAACAAACCTACAGTCCCTATCTTGTACGTAACCTGGGGACTGCCTGTACTTAAAGGGACGAGAGGGTCAGGGTAGAGAGTCACTGGACAGGCAGTTACTATGACTACTCGAGGTCAGGGGGCTGTGAGACTAGTTGGAGTTGCTGCAAGGAGGTAGTAAATGCAGGGACTCCTGGTTGGTTGGGTGTAGGTGAAAAGGTTGTCAGTGTTGGGACAGCTACTAGAGAAAATGATAGAAATGCTGGGGTGCAGCTGACTACTCACCCAGTTGTGGCTGGGATTGAGGAAAGGCTGTCACCAGGTGCACCCACTATCATCCAGAAAGGGAGATCTGCCGGGACATGTGGCTGAGTGACATTTGAGCTGGGCCGTGGGAGTATGGATATAGCTGCCAAATGCTTGACTGTCAGGCGGGATGTGATGCTTGGCAGCCTTGTTGAAGAAGAGACCTTCAGTGCTCTGAAATGTGAGTGGTTCGGTTAGTTGGTGTATGGAAAGCACTAGAAGTAGCCATCGACGCATGCAGAGTTGGTGTCTTTCATTTAATAACTCACTGTAGAGGTAAAAGTGAAGCTGGAATTTTGGCTCTTTGCTGCTCTGATTCTATGTAGTCCTGTAAGAATGGTAGGGTTTAATAAGCACAAGGATGGCTGGCTTCTTCCTGTCAACTTCCTTCTGTCTGGGGTGCCCCTGAAATATGTATGAAATGTGGCTACAACATGACTTGGAGGCCATCAGAGCTAGAGGTCGAGCATCCCATCCATCTCTTGCTTCCATCCAGTTCTCCAAGAGAGTTATGGGGAGAAATGAACCTCTTGATTTCAAAGCCATTTACATCACAATTTAAAGGAGCAAGCAACAAAACTTGGTTTAAAAAAATCAGTTTTACTTGTTTTGCATTTGTACTTTATTTTTGGAAAGAGGCTGATTCTCATTGGTTGGCAACCATTAAAATGTAATTTACAACTAAACTTAGCTCTTCCCTAGAGTGATGCTTCTTTTTGCTAGCCAGGAGGATGCACTTTATCTACATTATTGCATTTTATTCAGATTCTTAATGTTTATGGTTTCATTATGGTAGAAAATGGCAAATGATGCATTTCTTGTTCAGTAGATAAATCACAAGTAAAAAAATTAGTGTCAAGCCCTATTGAACAGAAATTCAAAATAAATTAAAAATGCACAAAACTAGCAATATTGTGTCCAGCTCTGGGCACTTCATTTCCAGAAAGATGTGGACAAATTGGAGAAGGTCTAGAGAAGAGCAACACAAATGATTAAAGGTCTAGAAAATGTGATCTGTGAGTCAAGGAAAATATTGGGTTTGTTTAGTCTGCAAAAGAGAAGACTGAAAGGGGATGTGACAGTTACAAGAAAGAGGGAGAAAAATTCTCCTATAACCTCTGGGGATAGGAATAAAAACAATGGGCTTATGTTGTAGCAAAGGAGGTTTAGGTTGGATTGGGAAAAACTTCCTAACTGTTAAGCACAGAAAAATTGCTTAGGGAGGTTGTGGAATCTCTATCATTGGAGGTTTTTAAGAGCAGGTAAGACAAATACCTATTAGGAATGGTTAGAAAATACTTGGTCCTGCTGTGAGTCTATCTGAACTCTTGAGGTCCCTTCCAGTACTATATTTTATGATAACATTCACTGAAGGATGACCCATAAGTTCTCTGAGAGCCAGTAGCCTATTGGTGGTAGTCATCATTGCACATGCATGTGCAGGAAATACTGAGGAGTTGCAAATTTGTACGGAAAATTACATTCTTAAGGTTGTGAAGGTGAGGCAGGTCACTAGAAGCAGGGATGTTAAGAAGTGGGTATTTTACTAAACCTGTAGTTTGAATTTTTATTGACTACACGATTAGTCGATAAGGGAAGGTGCTCAGTTCTGGCTCATGCCAGGTCTGGGAGCTACCCCCGCTGTGGCTCTGCAGTTTAAATGCAGGAAGAGCCAGGCTGCCTGAGGCCGCAAGTCGGGGGGGGGGGGGGGGAAGAATGCAAGTCGTTGACTTGACTAACCAATAAGCCTAGGCTTATCTGTTAGATGATTGCTTGCTTACATCCCTAACCAGGAGGTGATGCTGCTTGGACAGATTCCTTTTAGACTGCAGGTAGCAGAAGCTTCTCTCTTTTAATTAGTTGTGCATATGATGTGCATTGTCTTTCTCTCACTGTGCCTATTGGTGTACTGAGCCTCAGTGGCACGGGAACATTCAAAGAGGTGTGAGATTGAAATCAACTTCACCAACTCCTGTCCACCCTCCCTCCCAACCCCCATTTGTGTGGGGCTGGCAGCAGAGCCAATTTGATCCATGGGGCAGTAGCCAGGAGCTTGGGGGTGCTGCAGCATCCCTCCTCCCCTGCACTCCCAAGTTCCTGTGCCTATGGCTGATCTACAAAAAAGGAAGCAGCCAGGAAAAAAACAACAACTAGCAGGGGTATGTTTGTGTGTCCTGCTTCTAAGATCAAGGAATTAGATATTTCAGAGGGGATTTTTCTTATGGGAGGCATGACTTTTCTCCTGAATGGAAGATCACAGCCAAGCCTAGCTGGAAGGACCCTGGGGGGAGCATTGCTCTATAAGACAGGAAAGTGTCTAGCCAAGTAAGCCTAGGTTCTAGAATGTGTTATGATTTTTACTTTCTGTGTAACCATTTGCTTTCAGTACTTGCTCTTGCCATCACTTGAATCTCTATTTTTGTTACGTAAACTTTCACTTGTTTTTTTGCACTAAACATGTAAGTAAGTGCTGTGTGAAGCAAAGTGGTGATCTGAGGTGGAACTGGTAAGCTGGGGTGTATTCCTTCTTTGGGAGCAGTGGGTGTGTGAGTATTGCCAGTGGTCAGTGAAATGGGGGCCAAGCATTGAAAGGAGATACTCAGAGATCTGGAGGACTGGAATATGCCTCTCCATAACCTGTAGGGCAGTGTTTCTCAAACTGTGCTCCGCGGAGCCCTCTCCATGGGCTCCGCGAGGTTGACAAACTGGAAACATTGATAGGTACAACACATACAATCAGTGGACTGCTGAGGCTCCGCATAAATTTTTATGCATGTAAAGGGCTCCGGAGTGCAAAAAGTTTGAGAACCACTGCTGTAGGGAAAGTGGGGCCTGGGGAGGCCTTGAGAGGTGTGCTTGTGTTGTCTGTGGCATGTTGGAGAGCTGACCCTGGATAGGCACAGATGAGGTTTCCTCACACTAAGGGCAGATGGTAACATGGAGCTTCACTACCTTGTATACCCCAGGAAGCATCACAGAAGGGCTTCGGGGATGGGAGGGAGTCTCCCATACCATTCTCCAGGAATCTTGTTGCTTCCACTTGCGAGAAGCCATGGAAACTTTGTTGCTTCCTACCCTGTTCTGGTGTCTGTTTTATGTAGAAAAACAGCCACTAACAAGCCTTCATAATGATTGGCCTAAGTTCTCACTCATCAAGAACTTGGACTACAGACTTTTAAAAACTAGTATTTAGGTCTGTAGCAGTCACTTGACTTGCTCCAAATCAGAGCAGCTCTGAAATCAATGGAATTGTGCCCTTCTTCTCTGAAACTCTGCTTTCCATGTAAAAATAGTCTGTGCGTAGGTATGTTCACTATTAAAATGCAAATGGTGTATACAAGGTGAGGTGACGTACAATAAATGATTACTTGCTGAGCTGTTCAGCTTAACGTACCTTTTGCATTCTGGTTATTGTAAGGAATAATGGAGGACTCCTTTGACAGCCATGGTTGTGGGGATACACGTGCTATGGGTTAAGCTACCAAGCCAAGAGTAACTTAAATCCTAATGCCATCTGTCCATCAGTTCTTTGTGCTAGAGAGGGATACAAAACACTTACTCAGGAACTTGAGGAAGATAGATAAGAGAGAGAGGGACTTGAATAATATCTTTTTGTCTACTTTCGGTAAACTTAGTTTGATCCATGTCCAAATTTGTTTCTAAATGGAAAATTATACATCTTTGAAAAGGTATTTGATCTGTAGTCTCTTTTGACTTTTTAAAAACAGGGTACCAGAGTTAATTTACTTTTATTTTGAGTAAGATAAATCTGTTCCTTAGCACATCTAGCTCTGAGCATTTTACTCTAAGAAAGTGGTTCAATAAGATATCAAAAGGAAATGAGGCATCCCTCTGCTTAAACTATTCTTCTTGCAACACCTTAAATTGGTTGATGTACAGTTGATACAATTTCTGCTAGCTTGACTTTGAATTCTGGGGGGAAAGTTAGCTAAAACTAGTTCTTATTTTACTTGGAATAATTTTAACCTTTGTGGATTTTCAGACATAGACCAGTACATTTTAATCTGTTGTACTAAAAATATGTTGTACACAGCAAACAAAAAATATCATTGCTTTTTTATGCATTTTGCCTTTTACCTCTTCGTATATTGATGGCCTTGACATGATATGATTACTTACTGTAGGCAGTTTCTATCGGTGACTGCTGAGCACAGTTTCTTGTACATCTACAATACATTAGAATGCATCATGTAGTAATAATGCAAGGACAGTTGAAGGCATTTTTTCTTTGGTCAAAAGCAACAGATTACTTACACTTTATGGAACAAAGAGCTTTGATAAAAGGAGCAAATGCCAATTCAGAAATGCAGAGAACTAATTTTTATTGCCATAAAAAATTTGAAATGTGTTTTACTGTAATGTAGTGTGTCCTTGAAATTAACGTATTCTTTGTTCTTCTGGCATATGCTTTGGGGCTTATAATTATGATATTTTGACATATGAACCACCTTTTAGCAAGGCTTTTCCAATTTGTTTAAATCGTTCAATCAAAGCAGCATTTAGACTTGACCCCTGCACTTAGTGGTATTAGTACAGCTGAACTGAGTGCTAAGCTGGGTCAATTTTGTCTTTTAAAATAGAACTGTGTAGGAGAAGAATGCGAAAGAGTTGACATGCTGTATTGTGCTGCAGAACTGTACTAGTTTATTCCTTGTTGAAATATTTGGCAATGTTTACATCTTGTGAAAGTGTGTTGATTCCAAGTGTGTGTTTGCATTGTTTTTGCTCTTCATTACTGAGTTAAGGAAAATTGCCATTTTGCATGAATATGAACTTGATTTTCTTCCATTTCATAACAATGCTTCCTTTTGTCTTGGAAATTGCATTGCAGATAATAAAGCAAGTGTTGCATCAGTAAAACAGACTTGCTTTTCTCTGTCAATTGCTACACAAGCCTATACTGCTCTTGACTTCTAATAGAAGACAAGAACATGAAGCTTTTTAGCAAACAAAACAATCCTATACATTAATGTTTTTCCATATTCTTTTGGAAAATGTTAAGGTTATATATTTAAAAAAATGCATTAAACATACCAATCACTATTCCTTTGCTTTTATGGATGTGATCGTTTGTCTCAGTATAAACTAGGTATGATATAAACCAGAGTGTGTGGAGAGGAATAAAATGAGCTGGCAAAAGCTTAGCTGGAGTGCATATTTGTAGCCTATTAGTTGACTTAGATCTTCACTCTGTGGTTCTGGCTTCTTTACATCCCATTTGATATGCAAACTCTTTTCATCCCATTCCCTTCCAGTTTGTAACATGCACAGTAACTTTATGCACCATCTTTCATGGATATAGTGAGATGTTAAAAATCTTCCTAGCAAATTGCACTCATGGCTAATTGTAGCACAAGAGCTGGAAGTTAGAAACTAAAGCAGTAAAGGGAAAGTGAAAAGCAGAACAATCCATTTTTAAGGTGTTTAATCTAAGATCCCCTGGAAAGTACATTAAATTGACAGATACCTGTGAAATTGGTATTTAAATGTTAAGCACTGGACTAAGCTCCCAGGCCACACCAAACTTCTCAATAATATGAAATTTCAAAGTTAGTGAGCTTCTGAGCTGGAACTGGCCCTGAGGTTGAAGAGATGCTGAGTTATACGAAACTCCCAAACTGGAATGTTATATGTATCTAGCAGTTGCGTTGCTTTCCATTGTCTCTTCTAAGACTTGGGTGAATTTAACAGACATAGTGCCCATAGAAGCCTTTCACTGACCTGCAGAGATTCACATGCAGAGCACCCACAGCTAGGTTTTGGTTTCTACTGGCGATGCACGTTCTCATAGGCCTCAGTGCACATAAATGTGTTCCATACATGGATGGGAAGGATGAGGGAACATTGCTGACCAGTCCCTTAGTCTTCAGTTCTCTGGCTGCTCCATCACCCTGTACTGTGAGCTAGGAATATAAAATCTCATTTAATTGGATTCCGGAGCAGCCCTTGCCTATAGGGTGCCTGGGCCCACCGAGGAAAAGGGCTGCTCCTGTCCACTGGGGGGCTCCCCACGGGGCTGGAGTTGCTCCAGCTCCCACTGGTTAACAGTAAGCTGCACTTGCAATGGAGCTGAAGTTACCGTTTAACTGGTTAACCTTTCACACCCCTTTTGTGAGCAAATAGACTACAAAGCCATACTGAGCAGTAGGGATGGAAAATGCCGTTTAATTGGTTAAACTTAGTGGTAACGATGTTTAATTGATTAAAAGGGTCTGGCTAGAGTGGTCCCCGCTGCAGGTACAGGCTGCTGCAGCTCAGCTGCTCCCAGCCCCGGTGTAGGGGCTGCCGCTGCGGCTCCTGCCCCCTCACAGGCTGGGAGCTGGCAGCCCGGGGACGGACGGACCCGGTGGTGCTAGAGCAGCCCTCCACCCACCATTGGCTGCTCCCGGGTACTGGTTAACTGGGTAATGCTTACCATGTAACTGTTTAACTTGGGGTGGGAAACCTTTTTTGCGTGGGGACCACTGACTCACAAAAAAATCAGTCAGGCCACACACAAGTGGCTCCTGACTGAGAAGGATAAAGACGCTACCCACATTTATTTCTCTTACACACCAGAGCTTGGAGGGGCAGCCTAGAAGATTTTGTGTGCTCCAGCCCCCCAGGTGGCAGCAAGGGGGGGGCTGTAGCACCAGTGCAGGCTCCTCAATGCTGGGGGGCCAGATCCAGGCAAGCCAAAGGTTTCATCCAGTCCCCGTTACCCATTAACATCCCTACTGAGCATTGGTCTGTGTAGCCCACCTATGAAGAAGAGAAAACTGGACACAATCAGAGCACAGAAAGAGGCAAGGGAGTGCAATATTTCACAATAATGGTGATATTTGGCCTGAGAGGGTCAAACTGTTTAAAAATACTAAAATAAAAAACACCATGAGTGGCCATATGTTGGCTGTCTGCTTTCCTAAATGAGGTCTACATTTTTGCTTTTAAAACAAAAACCTGTGATTTGTTTTGTGGTTTTTTTTGTTTTTTTTTTTTAAACATAAATTACAGTTGGGTTGATCTGCCAGTGCATGGCCCACACAGTGGAAAGTTGCAAGAACTCACTGTCTAATGTGCCCTTCAGTTTTCTCAGTCCTCTCTTTCACAGAGCGGTACTGAGGACAGGAAGGAGAATCTATTCTGATGTAGAGTCCAGTTTCTATTCACATCCATAACTTTCTTCAGCTGATTTAAGACTATTTCTTCTAAATGTCTCTGTCCCTGGTCCTGCAAGTGCTTCCCTTTGCACGTGTGAGTAATCCATTGACATCCATGAGATTACACATGTGCATGAGCATCCACATCCCTGTCTGTTGCAAGACTGGGACCGTGCATTCATTTCTGCTCAACTCAGCAGACCACCCACATTCCCCTCCACCAAGCTGGTTAAGTTGCTGCTGAGCAGTTCACTTTATAAAAATACCATCCTTCACGTTAAAGGGTAACTTATAGGCAGGAGGCACTTCCACAAGGAAAGCTGGTCAAGAGGGGGAAAACCTTCTGGGTATGTCTACACTATGGGTTTTGTTGGAAGAGGCAATGCAAATGAAGTGCTGATTAGCATTTTGTCACGCTTCATTTGCATAATCTATTCTGAGCCATTTTTGTGCAGAAACAAGCAGTGTGGCCGTGGTCATAAGGATCTTGCACAAAAAGGGTTTTTTGCGCAAAATGGACATGTCCACACTGCTTGTTTTTGCGCAAAAACCCCTTCTGCAAAAATGGCTTGGACTAGATTATGCAAACAAATCATGACAAAATGCTAATCAGTGCTTCATTTGCATTGCCTCCTCCAACAAAACCCGCAGTGTAGACGTAGTCTCTTGGTATGGGGGGATGCTAATAAAAGCAATACGACCAGATCAGAAATTTTGAGTAAGGAGAGTTAGTGCCACATCCAGAGAGTCCCACAGCAAATACACAATTTGCAAATCCAGACATGAAATCCCTGTGAACTGAATGGTGGAGCACAAATACGGGCACACGGGCTGGGAGAGGAGTGAGTTTGTGGTCCACAGTCGGGCTTGCTACTAACTCAGGAATGTTTGTATATAGAGTGCAGGAACAGAATAATGCATTATCAGGGAATCTTCGTTAGGAAAAAAAAAAATGCACCCTCTGCAGTCTTTAATGGACTTAAAACTATTTCTTTAATTTCAAACAGCACAGATACACACCTTGCTATGTAACAGCAAGCACAAAAATAAGTACATTTGAATAATATTGAAGAATTTCTACAAGAACAGCATGGACTGCAACATCATTACTTCCCTAAAAGTCTCATGTTTGCCATTTGCCTGTGTTTAGATTTTTTTTTTTTAAATTTCCTTTGATAAAATTCTTCCTATAATTTCATAAACTAATCCAGCAAGATATTGCTTTATGTAACTGTAGGGTGACACACTTTTCCCTCAGGGGAAGTGGGACACTGCATAGGGCAGGCTTGAGGACCCCATGCAAACTCCTTCCCACCAGCCATCCTTGCTTAGAAGCTCCAATCAGGAATCAGAACCCTATTGTCCTAAGCACTGTAGAAATATAATAAAAAGAGAGTCCCTTCCTTACATAGCTGAGAGAACTCATGTTGCAACCATAAGTCCTGTTTCTTTGCTCCTCCAGGGTCAACTTAGTACAGGATGTGCATGGAGAACATACAGGAGCCTGTGCAGGCTGCCTGATGATTAGGTCTGATTTGCATCAGTCCAGGACCAGTTAAAACAGAATAAATAAAAAAAAACTTGGCTTCTTGTTTCCTGTGTATAAAGATATTGAATAGGTGGAAAAGTATGAAGCCAAGAACACTTCACCTCTGTGCCAACAGCTCTAATTCAAAGCTGACCTCAGATTCTGAACTAGATACAACAGAGCCAATTAAAGTAATTCTCCATTAGCTGGTCAGCTTGACAAACAAGGCTCTTATTCTAGAGGCTGCTGACTTAGTTTTCACTGACTCAAGGAAATCATTGTCAAGTGTCTACAGCACTCTGAAGGGCAGGACTAGGGATCATGGGTGGTCGATGCAGCGGGGGCTGGGAGAGGAAGGCCCCCAACCCCACCTACAGCCCTGCCCCCTATGCTGAGGCGAGGCCCTCCCCTCCCCACTATGGAGAGGGGAGGAGGAGCATTGCATGAGTTCCACCCCCATGGGGAGGGGAAGAGCACGTGTGCCCCCCAACATCCGTGGAGCAGCGGAGAGGGAAGAGGCTGCAAGGCTTGAGCCTCCCTGCCCTCGGGGGCAGTGGGAAGGGAGAAGGCCATCTGGCTCCAACCTACCCAGAGCACGGGGAGGGCAGGTGCTCCAGGGGCAGCAACACCGTGGGCGGGGCCAGGCTGGCAGTTTGGGAAGGCAGACCCTTCCCCCGCTAAGCCACTGGAAACCCATGCTAGGGATGAAGCAGCCTCTTCAATCCAAGATTCTTTTAAGTTTGAGAGAGGGAGGGGGGAGAAAGTTAAGATTTGGATTTCTAGGTCCAAATCCGCTTCTGTGGGTTTGGGTCCAGGTCTTAGCCCAAATTGAAAGGGCTGCGTTCTTCTTTAGGAGATGTCATAGAATTACTGAGGTTTTGGGGACTGAAATCTCATAAGAACAGCCTTGAATTGACCTTGTTCTCTGTCCTAAAGGTAAGTTGGATATAAAAATGGTTAAAATTGCTAATCATGTAACCGATTACAATTCAGTTGATTACACGGTTAAATGCTACCAGCCCCTTGCGCTCCAGGTGCTGCCTGCCCACCGGAGTTCAATCATTAACTGGAGCCAATAAGCATCAGTTTATCAGTAAACCAATTAAACTCACATCACTACTCCACTACCTTTCAGCTAAAACATTCACCACTTAATTGGCTTCACTTAACAAATTTGATGATGCTACTTTGTAGTTATAGTGGGATTGTGATGAGGGACAAGGGATGGGGTGCACAGTCAGATTGTGAGGGGATTGTGACGGGGGACAAGGGATAGGGTGTGCAGTCTGGGAGTGGGTATGGGTGTAGGATAGGTTTCTGATGTGAGGTGCAGGATCTGGAAGAGAGTTTTGACCGGGGCAGGGGTACAGGAGGGATTCCCAGTCTCTGGGTTGTGACTTGGGGCAGGGTGAGGGGGTGCAGAGTGTTTGGATTGTGACCTGGGTCAGGGAGTTGAGGGGGTGGGGAAAGAAAGGACGGTAGGAGGAGAGGGTGCCAGTTGCTGGTTTTGACTGGGAGGTCTTAACCGAGTAGGTGTCTCCTGCCCAACTACCCATTGGGGCCCTCCCTGCTTGCTGGGCTCCACACACACTGGGGGCATGTCTCTCTCAATAACTCCCCCAAATAGGCCACCTCCATGACTTGGAGTGGTCACACTAAAGTTCAAAGTAGCATGGACATAGGTGCATTTAATAAGTAGCCCACCAATTCACCTTACATGGGCCAGAAAGCTACTGAATCAGTTATCTAGGGCTGAAACCATAGGGTTGTATGGCCCACTGCTAATCTATTGAGAACCAGATCTTCCATTGTAAAAATGTAGTGTGTCTGTGTATAATTGTGTGTTTTAGGTTGAGCAGAAATGGAAATGGTTTCAGCTATCTGGCTACCTTACTTGGATGAACTAAATAGAAATAATCCCAGTTTATCATTATCTTTGATCTATGTTTAGGTAATTTCTAAGGCCAAGCTCAGAAATAGATATAACCTATGTGAGAGAAATTGGGGCATATTTTGCTTGATACTATAGAATGGCTGTACAAAGTGTGAAACAGAAGCACTGGTACAAAGTCTATCTGGTATAAATAGTAACCGGTTACATTCCTCTGTAATGACGGATCCTTTTAATATCCTTACTTCTGTCCATTACTTGTAAGAGAGTGTTGCCTACAATCCAAGCTTACGGCCATTATGCTGGAGACTGTAAAAGCACAGAGAGGGCCTGCCCTGTAGAGCTTATAAGCTTATTAGACAGAACAGACAAAGGCTGGGAGAAGAGGTGATCAAACTCCCTCTTCTGACAGATGAGGGACTGAGGAACAGCGAATCATGAGTCCTGACACAGGCAGTCATGAGTACAGACAATCACTGAGCCCATATCTCCTTCATATTAGACCGGGGCCTGAATCACAAAGCCACCTTTCCACGTCGACCTATATTTGTGCCTCAAACCCTACCTGCATTATACAGATCTTACCCACATGAGCAGATCATATAGTTAGTATGATATTGCAAGATCCATCAATTTCAGTGGTTGCTAGAGTTATGCATCTGTTGAAGGCTATACTGGGTGTGTTTTTTATTTCTTCTTCTAATACTTGTATTATTTGAAAGGGACTCGGTCAATTTTAAATGGTCACTTTTCCAAAATGACTAAAATGCTCCTTCCAGTACTAGGCCTGTCAAGAATCATGGGACAATCTGGTGCCTTTAAAGATTATTTTATTGTATTTTATTTTTCCCTCCACTGTGCTGTATAAAGCCCCCAAACAAACAAGAGGGAAAACTGACTGGTTATAAAGGGAAGATGGTGAAAATGACCAGAGATGCAGTTCTGTCAAATATACACCATTAAATCTTGCAGATGATTGACATTTTGCACATGACACTATAGCAGAGGTGGGCAATAATTTTTGATGGGAGGCTATTCCAAGATTTTGGAAAGTAATCAGGGACCGCACTCTTCCATGATATTAATGGAGGACATAATTCAAAATGACCTTAGCAAGTTAGAGAAATGGTCAGAGGTAAACAGGATGAGGTTTAATAAAGAGAAATGCAAAGTGCTCCACTTAGGAAGGAACAATCAGTTCCATACATACAAGATGGGAAGCGACTGTCTAGGAAGGAGCATGGCGGAAAGGGATCTAGGGGACATAGTGGACCATAAGTTGAATATGAGTCAACAGTGTGATGCTGTTGCAAAAAAAGCAAATATGATTCTAGGTTGTATCAACAGGTGTGTTGTAAGCAAAACTCATGAAGTCATTCTGCTGCTCTACTCAGCACTAGTTAGGCCTCAGCTGGAGTACTGTGTCCAGTTCTGGGCGCCACATTTCAAGAAAGATGAGGAGAAATTGGAAAGGGTACAGAGAAGAGCGACAAGAATGATTAAAAGTTTAGAGAACATGACCTATGAAGCCAGGCTTCATGAACTGGGCTTGTTTAGTTTGGAAAAAAGAAGATTAAGGGGGGACATGATAGCGGTTTTCAAATATCTAAAAGGGTGTCACAAAGAGGAAGGAGAAAATTTGTTCCTCTTGGTTACTGAGGACAGGACAAGGAGTAATGGGCTTAAAGTGCAGCAGGGGAGGTTTAGATTGGACATTAGGAAAAAATTCCTAACTGTCAAGGTGGTCAAATATTGGAATAAATTGCCAAGGGAGGTGGTGGAATCTCCCTCTCTGGAGATATTTAAGAACAGGTTAGATAGACATCTGTCAGGGATGGTGTAGACGGAGCTTGGTCCTGCCTTGAGGGCGGGGGACTGGACTCAATGACCTCTCGAGGTCCTCTCCAGTCCTATTATTCTATGATTCTATGATTCTATAAGTAAGGGGTCTGCGATGGAGGTTGGGTGCAGAAGGGAGCTTGAGATAAGGGATTAGGGTGCAGGAGGGAGAGTGGGGCCTGGGAGGGAGAGTGGGTGAAGGAGGTTGTTGTGACCTTGGGCAGGGGTTTGGAAAGTGACCTAGAGCAGGAGGGGGTTGTGGTCTGTGACCTGCCCCCTTCTGTGCCCTAGGGGATTGGGCTACAGGGGGTCAGGGGTTTGGATTTTGACTTTGGACAGGGGATTGAGGTGCTGGGCCTGGGAGGGGGACAAAGGGTTTGGCTTATGTGAGGTAGGGGGGCAGGAGTGGGCGAGGGCAGAGGGTTGGGGGAAGAGAAAGACTGGAGTGCTAGAGGCAGGCTCTGACTGGGTGATTCCCAGAAAACAGCCCAACAGAGTTCTCAGGTAGCTTCCTCGCCTGCCCAGCACAAGCTGCATGGGCCAAGTGCATTGGTGAATAAGAGCCTGAGGGAAGATGGGGAGGGTGCTTCCCATGCTGTCTGTTCTTCAAACAGGCAGCTCCCATTCTCCAGAAATCTACCAATGAGATTGTGCAGGGGGCGGGAGCAGCCTGTGAAGAAGCACCACTCCCCCCTCATTGGACTTACAGCTGAGAGAGTAAAAACAGCTGCAGCAGCCACTTTTCTGAGTGGTGTGGTGAGAGGGTTGTGAGTCAAGCAGGGAGTCTGCCTGAGGCTCCCCACTACGTCTGCAGGCTGGATCCTGTAGCTTGTTGGGCCAGATCTGGCCCCCGGGCCGTATTTTTCCCAGCCCTGCATTATAGGCTGGTCAGCATGTACAATTTAAAAATGTTAGTTTTCTCACCTTTTGTTTTTTCTGTCTCATTTTCATTGTCATAGCATCTCTTGCTATCACAAGAAATCTGCTGCTTATTTGTAGGTAAATACATCTCAGATGTTAGCATCTATTAGAAACTTTTCGTAATGCATGAGGTAACTAAATTAAAATAGAAAGGACAAAACATCTGTGCGGGCAAAGTACAATTCAGCCAATTAAATTGCTGGAAGCAGTTTCAATTCTAGCAAATGTTAATACGTTTATCGCAATATGAGTGTTTCTTTAAAAGCTGTATTAAGTTTATAGATCTGCAAAATTAAACTGAATACATGACATTCATATAATGAAAGCTGATCAGAATATGTAACTTCTCACTAGGCAACACAGCATAGTTAATACAAAGAGTTTTCCAGTTTTAGTTGCAAATTCTCAGAGGGCCCCCTTGTAAGGGTGTGAGGAGAAAGGATGACTATAAACAAGACTCAAAGAAAAGATATAAAATCTTAATGTGACTTTTGCAAAGGAACACTCACTTATGGAGCAAAAGCCACTTTTCGAAACCTATTTCTTCCATGAGTGTCCACTTGGCAGTTAATTTCTTCTTTTTGCATTGGTTGTATATTAAAAAAAGTGGTGATGCTCGGATATTGCATCATGGCCATTCTTGTCATTTATGGGTATCTGCACTGAAACCAGGTTCCACTAAAGACTGTGTCAAAACTCTTACTGACTTAACTGAAGTCAGGATTTCACCTCTAATATTATGTTGTATTTTCAAAAGCAATTTTTACTAGCATCAGTTTTTCTAAGAGTATGTGTTGAAAAATGGTGCAAGGAAAAAAAAAATCACTTTGAACCTGATTTTAAAAAAAATGCCAAAATGCTCTTCAATCTTAACTGTCCTGCTGCTTCAGTCTGAGGCATGGAAAATACAGTTGGGGAGCTGATCCAGTGCTATCTGAAATCAATAAAAGTCTTTCCATTACTTCATTTAAGGGTTGGATTGGCCCAGTGATGAGAATTGCTCAACCTACACTTTTGCAGGAGTAAGTGCAGAGCTAAAGCATTGTTCAGTAAATTCTTGCTAGATGTCCAGAATTCCAGTATGACTTTGATATTAATTTGAGAATTATGCAGGTATTCATCATGTTCATGGTTGATCACAAAGGAAAACTGGTGATGGAATTAAGGATGTTAAATTGTTTATCAGCTAATTGATTAATTACAAAGGAGCTGCTCTGCAGAGCCACACCCCCTGCACTGTGGTTCTGCATTTTAAATGTAGTAAGAGCTATGCAGAGGCACAGCATCCCAGACCAGCACAAGCCAAGACTGCTCCGTCC
Source organism: Pelodiscus sinensis (assembly GCF_052426305.1). NCBI lineage: Eukaryota > Metazoa > Chordata > Testudines > Trionychidae > Pelodiscus > Pelodiscus sinensis. The sequence goes on along the minus strand of NC_143062.1, from coordinate 20,281,952 downwards.
TGGCTCATATCGAGTCCAGCAGCCGCTGTACACAATGGTCAGGGCTCGCCCAGGCCAGAGGCTTCTGCTGAAGCAGCCCCTGTATGTGGCCAGCCCCAGCTGCTGTGAATGGGCTGCTTGATGGCAGCAGCCCCTGTCTGAGGGGGGTAGCTCCTGGCTGGGACCCTTGTGGATAAGGGCTGCTTCACAGCAGCCTCCCCTATCCATTCCTGCTGCCTCTAATAGAGGCAATGGGGATGGGGGGCAGACCGCACCAGAGAGACGTGCTGGAGAGAATCTGCTTTTAAGCCGGCTCCCACCATCTCCCACTCCTGTTTCCCCTCCCCACCTTGCTGCCTCTCATACACAGGCAGCAGGGGTGGGGGGGAGCAAGTAGTCAAGTACTCCGCTCAACTAACCTATAAGCTTACGAGTAGTCGACTACGTGCTAACATCCCTAGATGGAATAACAATAGAAGAATTTGAAATCTTTCCATGCAAAAGCCTGGTTAGAACAAAACCTTGTATCTGACACTAATGCTTACTATATGTGAGATGCTTCAGGGGGTAGCCAAGATAGTCTGTACAGGGTAAACTTAAAAATACAAACAGTCTGGTAGCACTTTATAGACTAACAAAACGTGTAGATGGTATCATGAGCTTTCGTGGTCACAGCTCACTTCTTCAGATGATCGGTCATCTGAAGAAGTGGGCTGTGCCCACAAAAGCTCATGATACCATCTATGTTTTGTTAGTTTGGTAGCACTTTATAGACTATTAGTTTTTTTAAGTTTATATATAAGATGTTCAACATGTATCCTCCAAGAGATTGTTCATCGTTATTTTATTCAGTGGTGTAGCAATAAAACTTTCTACTTTGGGGAGGGAAGTGAATAGAAGAGTGATATATTGCTAATTATATGTCTGAAATGCAGCACACTTAACAGAACTGGTGATATACAAGGGTACAGCACTTTCTTCTCCATTGCTTGCAAAAAAGAAAGTACTGTATCAATATCAATGCTAGTAGATTGTGTGTGGTTTTCTTTTATTTTTTATTTGCTTATTTTTGTCCCTTGAAGACAAAAAAGCTAATGGCATGTTAGGAACCATTAGAAAAGGGGTAGATAATAAGACACAAAATATAATCCCAGGGTATGCTCACACTTTGAATACTACATGCAGTTCTTGTCACCCCATCTCAAAAAGGATAGACTGGGATAAAGTACAGAGAAGGGCAACAAAAATGATTAACGGTATGGAACAGCTTCCATATGATAAGATATTAAAAAGATAGGAACTTCTCAGCTTGGAAAAGACACAATTAAGAGGGGATATGATGAAGGTCTTAAAACCATAAATGGTGTGGAAAAAGTGAATAAGAATGTGTTTGTTCCCATAACACAGGAACCAAGGGTCACACAACGACATTAATAGGCAGCATGTTTAAAACAAACAAAAGGAAGTACTTCACACAATGCACAGTCAACCTGTGGCACTTGTTGCCAGGGGACGTGTAAAGTTCAAGATTGTAACAGGGTTCAAAGAAGAATTAGATAAGTTCCTGGAGGACGGGTCCAATTTTCCCTTTTCCAGCCACGTGCAGAATAAGTTTTATGTGCACTAAGACATGTGCGAATGTTCAATACTACTAGAAACAAAAAAACTAGCAGTGGGTGCTCTGCTAATCAGCTGAGTGGCATTTGGAATCCCTCTTAAGTGGCTGCCCAAGCGTTCACCTTACAGGGAGCTCTGAATAGGTTCACCAGTGGCTTTTAGCCAAGAGAGGCAAATCCATTGTCTGTCCCTCACTTCTGACTGCCAGAAATTATGTGTAGATGCCAGGATGGGTCACTCAGTAATTGCCTGTTCTGTTCATCTGAAGCAGCTGGTATTGGCCACTATTGAAAGACTAGATGGACCATTTGTTTGACCCAGAATGGTCATTCTTATGTCCTTGCTGTCACACAGTATTGTCAAGTTTGAGTGTCACTCTTCACAATATTCTTTAGGATTCTTAAGAAAGGAACCAAATTTGAAATCAGGTGCATGCAGAATCATTAGTTTAGATATTTGTGGGATGCATAAACAAACCTGCTACTAACTGGCCACATTTCTGAAGTAGAAGGTGAAGGAGAAGAGCTGGAGGGGATGAAAATTTTTTTCTCAAATCAAATGGGTTGTGTGTGGAAATGGAAATGTTAGAAGTGGTTCATTGTGCTGGTTTTTTTTCTCAATAGACCATGTATCTGCTATAGCAGTAGCTACAGTCAGCCTGCTGTCTGCTATTTATATAGACCAACAGAAGTTTAAATGCAGTCCTAATGCCACTCTAATGTGTGTATTATTGGGATGGGAATTTGCTCTTCCCCCTTGCAGAATTTATGGTGAAAGTGGCTTGATCTCTAGCAAAGCTTGCCCATGTTATGTAGGTGGATGGCAGTGTTTTTGCTCTCTTTAAATTCCAATGTTAGGAACAGCTAGGGTTTCTCTAACTCCTACAATGACTAAATGCATTTGAAATGAAAGAAGAATTGACACTAGTCCATTCTTCTGAATTAAATACTCTCTTTTTATTTCATTTTCATTTCATTTTCTTACCTCTGCCCTTTCCGCTGTCATTCAAATGTATCAGAATGTGCCATCTGTTCTCATGGCATGCTTGGTCAAAACCAGAAGGTACTTGTGAAAAAAAAATCCCACGAAAGCCTGATCCCAGGAGACTTTCAAAGAGCTTCCAATTATGAGGGTTAAACATCAAGGTAAATGTTGCCTGTATGCGAACACAACCTAATATTTTATTACCCTGACTTTCTGCTTGCTTGTTTTCATCCGTCTGCTATCTTGTCTTTTTGCAGTGTAAGCTCTTCGAGGCACAGAGTGGTAATTTATGTTTGTGCCTAGCACAATGGGGCCCTGACCTGCCTGAGGCCTGGAGCTTCTGCCACACTACAAATATCAAAGAATAACCTTCTGTGGTTTGCATGTCAGGAGCACAGGTGGCTCATACATGTTCAAAGCTCCTTGAAAACTAGTTCTTAGATCTATATAAACAATATGGAAACCTATAGCACAGATACAATTAAACCCCAAATTTATAGTGCATAGATCTTAATTCTGAAGTGTGCACATCCTACTTGGGTCATATTTGAAATCATCTTTCTTCAGGGTATTGTTCAGGATGTCCAATTCTTGCCTAATATAATTAATAAACCTAAAAAACCTGTAGGGAATGAAATGTTTTTGTAAAGCTTTTAATTTTGGAGACCAAACGGAGGTAGTCTTTAATCCATATTTCTTTTGAACGGTGGCCAACACATAAAAGCCATAATAAGCAGCAAATTATTAGCTGCATCCTTTTTTCTTTTATCTAATACAATATCTTTTAAATTAACCTGTGACCCTTTCGATAAAAAGTAGTGGGTTTCTGAAATGTAGTGTCTCTCTTTTGGTGGAGAACAACAAGATATGCATTTCTTGGGATTCAAACAATAATTGCTATGATCTACAGATCTCTTAGTGATTAAAGGATTGATGAAATCCTGCCACTTATTAATGCAATGCCTGCTCATATTTCAAACTGTTTTAAGCTAATGACAGAGTATGGTATGGTCATTAGTCCTTAGCAGCCATATGCAAAAGCTGCTTTCTTGCCTTGCTTTCCTGTGCCAAAGTTCTTGTCAGGATTTTGGGACAAATTGTTGTTGACTGATGTATTCCATAGAATGCTGAATTCACTGAATGGATAGCCCATTTCTGTTGTCCTGAAACATGGATTCAATTTGTGTAGTAGCTCTATCTCAGCCTTGGAAGCTAAAGTAGGACATTTTGGGGGTTTCATGTGCATATAGTTTGAGACTGAATTAGTTTACTGTACTGAGTCAACATCTGTTTATCTTTAAACTGTATGTTCTCCAAAATGGGTCTTGATTGGCAGTACAAAAGTCTCTTGTTTTCTTCTGGTTCTGTTTTAGCTAATTAATGTATACTTCTGCATTTGTCGGCATGGGTTTGATATTCTGTTAAGTAGGTTCCTGATATGCTAAATAGCAAGGTTTCACACATCTGCAGAGCTGGCGAACGCGTTGGCATTAAAATGTTTTCACAAAGACCTTTCACCCTAATTGTGTGTGGTACCAGCTTTATGATTTTAGTCAACCCAGGAAAGACTCATTATGAAATCTCAGAGCAAAGTTTCACTATAATAAATGAGATAAAGTGCTTACAATAACACATTAGCTAATAAGTTTCAGAGGGGTAGCTGTGTTAGTCTGTAACTGAAAAAATTAAAAAAAAAATGAATAGTCCTGCAGCAGCTTAGAGACTAACAAAAAATGTAGATGGTTTCATGGGCACAACCCACTTCTTCAGATGAATTGAGTTAAGAGGGTCCAGGGTACAAATAAATAGCAGAGAAAGAGAGAGGATGGGGAGGGAAGGAGAAGGGGGGGGGGGGAATGGAAATCATGTAGAGTTCACAGTAGGAATTGGAAATGTCCATGTTTTGTGCTAAATGCATTCATGCTCTGTATCCAAATATGTAGCAATATGGGGTACAAGTTAGGGTACGTCTACACAGCAGTATTATTTCATTATTCCGAAATAACATAGTCCATGTCTACCCTACAAGCAGTTATTTCAGCATAATGTGAAAATAATGTCGAGCTGGAGGACTTCTTACTCTGACTCCTGTAACCCTCATTTCACGAGGAGTAAGGGAAGTTGGAGGAAGAGTGCTCTTCCTCAGACTTCCTGCTGCGTAGACAGCGCCAAAAGATAAAATAAGCTATTTCGACTTAAGCTACGCAATTGACATAGGTGAAGTTGTGCAGCTTATTTTGGCTTTAGCCCTGCTGTGTAGACATGCTCTTAGTGAGAAGGGATTGTGGATCAGTCAGGGAAACCTGTGCTATATCCCTTAAGTTCGGATCCACTTTGACTCAGCATAAGAGAGGGATTGCAGACGAAGAGGCACCTATGTAAGCATAGAACAATGCAAAAAGACAACACTTTATTGGATGGTTTCTTAAAATCCATTACTTTAAAAGATTCTTGAAGGACCCAGTAAAGAATTCCAGTCACTTTCTTAAGACTCCTAAAGCAGCAAAGCCCCAATGCCATTGACGTGGTGTGTTTGGATCTGCATGACTTGGCCTTTTCTCACTTGTTGCTGCCATGGCACCATCCAGACAGACTGCAGTCTATCCTCCGTGGGGAAAGCTTTAATTTTCTGTTGGGAAGAGAATATATTCTAACTGCCTGAATTTTTAAAGCCAGAGAATCTTAGGAAAGCTGTTAGAATGCAGCTTTTGGACTTCCTGGTTTAGTTCGCTGTCACCACAGAAGTTAGCCTTTTTAAAAACTTCCTTTCAGGTGTACAGTATCCTGAAAGAGCCTGTCACCTTGGTTTTTAATAGCCAGGATCAGCAAAACCAGGGAATACTATAGACCAGAAATTAGAGGTTTTGGAGTGGCTATGTGGAATTATTGCATAGGATTAGGGTTGCCAGACAAAAAATCCCGAACATGTCAGGGGAAAAAAATTGGTTGAGAAAAAAAAAATAGTCACTGCGCCTTTAAATTCCCTTCTCCCGCCCGCCAGATGTGGCAGGGGAAAAATGTCCCTGCCGGACCTTCCAGTATTTTCTGGGTTTTTTGTACTGGACAGAAGATGCAATTACCAGACTGTCTGGGCGAAAACCGGACACCTGGCAACCCTACATAGGATTGGCCTATATTGTTCTAGCTTTACTCAGAGGAAGCAGTTATGTGGTGCTCTTCCATATTTCTTTTCTGTAGGGGTCAGGGAACCAAGATGTGCATGTGTGTGTTTTTATATTGTTCCACAATTTACTGGCCTTCTGTTTTGATAATCTTTATCACTATCTGTTATTCCTTTCCTACAATTTGAACCTCTCTAGTCTGGCACTCAGGTCCAGCATGATTTTAGTTAGCTGGATGACCACTTCTCATGGGTGTGGCTAAGTTTCCCACAGTTGCATAACGCTTATTTACAACCACCAGTCTTGGCTTTATTTACAGTCACTAGTCCTAGTAAGCAGTGGAAGTGTTGACAATGCTGCTAGATAATATTGACATCCCGTGGGTCTGCAAATTCTCTGGTATGGCACTGTTCAGGTCCCAAGGTGCTGGATTAGAGAGGTTCAACCTGTACTTGTTTCATGTTGATCAATGTCCTGAGTTGCTGGGCAGGACTCCAATCAGCTATGGTTGTAGGCAGCTCTTCGGTTCCTGCAGGTTTGTCAGGGCTCCTGTACGTGCCCTATTTTGACAGATCATTGACTTTATTGTGGCTTAGAATATGATGCTAGAAAAATGTTAACCTATCTCCCAGGGGAAAACTTTTAACTCTAAAATGATTTATAGAAAGTGTTTCCAAATTAGCTGTTGCACAACTCTAAGCCTGATAAGCAATCAGAACAAGGATGCACTCACAATGCAACCACTTGTGTTTTTGTAGTGAATAGCTAAACTGTGCTGCATGAGCTCTTTCATAGACTACAGCTCCAGAGAGTATATGAAAAGCTTGGAAGTCTATTTTTTCCATTCAATATAAACATAATACAATTTAATAATTAAAGCAATCACAGATACGAATCTGATCTTCAGAAAAAGAAAAAATTGCTACAGAGTCAAAATAATGAATGGAGTCTCTGGCATGTGGGATATTAGTTTCCATGCCTCCAGGAAACAACGCTGTTCAATGACAGTAGTTCATGAACTCCTAATGTGAATTTATAGAAATATTTTTGAGAACTGTTAAGTGGGGCTTGGCAGAGACCTGTATCTATATATGCTCATGTGTCCATGTTGTGTTTACTGTTGACTGGGATATAAAGCTGGTATTTTGTCATTTAATATTTATAGTGCTGCTGTTTGTATTACAGAGGAGGGGTTACAGAAATGGAGCTGAAACTTGGTGTTGTATGCTACACTAGCAGTGATTTTTTTAAAACAAACTTTTTTATAAAATGAAAATGAAATGATTTTAATCTTTGGAGCTGGGAAGCAGACTGCAAAGTGCTGTTAGTAAAGCATGCTAGCTTCTACCCACCAGCTGCCTTTTCCACATAGTGGATAGTAACCAACAAAATAATTGCAGTGAATGGTGTATTGAAGTACCAGAAATGCCAATCAATACCATTGACTTTGCCCAGTGCTTTCACAGTTTAGACTGTTAGGAGCTGGCTAATTTTTGTAGGAGGGTTGCTTCTTTTGAAGCTGTCTCACTTCCATGAGTGTTATACGTATAAGAAGCACATGAGATCTTTTTTAGGAGAACAAGCAATACACGGTGTTTATTGAGAATACAATAGAAAGGCAATTAGCATATGCTTCATAAAGACAACCGTGCCCCCCCCCCCCCCCCCCCCCCGGTCCTGCAGATGGCGCATAGTTACCAGTCTGTCTTAGCTCAAGTCCATCTTGCTGTCCAGGCAAGGCTGACTGAGGGAGGAATCCGGGTTGCTCTGAAGACTTGGCTTGCAGGACTAAACCCAGAGTCTTACTGGCAAAAGCTTACCTTCTTATACAAGGAAATTCCCATTTGAGTCTATGGGTATTGTAGTGTCATGCTGCAATCATTTATCCATAAAAGGTGTTAATCTTAGGTTTTTGGTTATTCTTTGATGGTTATTGTTAAGCTTCTTATCTTTTGTTTGTGGTCTCACCTTTGGGAGTGTCTGCCTGTCCCAAGGGCTTAGCTATTCTGCAAATTTCTTCAGCCTTTCTTCATCAACCCTCAGGCATCATGGATATTCTCTCATCATCTCCAAATGCCTCAAGTCTTCTTGATCATCTGGACCTTCCTGATGCCTTTTTCACACATTCTTCACTCACTTGAAACAATGTACAGAGTACTTCAAAGGATTACGTGGTTACTAAAAGATATAACTTAGTTTGCAATGCAGACATTGTCTAATCACAAGAAACAGGGTGAAATAGAAACATACAGAACTTACAAGCAAATTATTATACATCAAATCATTTTGCATCATACTTGTCTATTTTAGTATTGGTTATAAAAATATATTTTGGCTAATGAGGATTCACATTTGGTGCATTTTGAAAGCAAGACCTCTCGCTGTTCTGGAATCAAGAAGATGATTTACGAAATTATGGTTTAGAAATTATGCTCCTGCGATGGTAAAGAGGGAATATGTGCTCTAGCACATGTGGACTGTCTTTGTACACCTGCTTTCCTCTTGAGTGTTTCCTATGCCAAAAACATCTGTTCAGGAAAATATCACCAATTCCCAAGGCATGATTTTCAGTATGCTTCCTTGTCAAAGTCGTACAAATTTAGACCATTGATCCTTACAGTGTTTCCTGAAAATTAGGGTTTTATGTTTCTCATATTGTAGGAGAGCAGTATTTAGGAAATGCATGAATCATTTCCACCGATGCTTTTCTGGAGAGTAATTCAGTATCAACTTCATCCCATCAGGCATGAGGGCAAGTGTCATTAAACAACCCAAATACGGATATATCAGAGGAGGTGCTACTTGGCATACTAGCAAAATACTGAGTCATAGGGTCATAAGCATTGTCTTGTTACAGCCAGAGATGCGGTTCTGAGCTCCTGGGTCCTATATCTAGTATTGGTCCAGGCTCATTGTGACTTCTAGAACACCACTAAGATTTCACTGGATTACATTCCCTATCTGCAAAATGGGGTCATCCCCCTTCCCTGAGAGCTAAGGCATAATTATTGTCTTTGAAGCACTTTGTGATCCTTGAGTGAAAGGCGGCTTTGAAAAGTCACTACTGCACCACAGAGTGTTCGTATTAAAGTCTTCTCATAGAAAGGTCTGCATTGGCTCAAACTTAAGATTTAAATCCATGCCAGGATCCTAGTAGAAACAGAGTAAATATTTAATTGAATGAAAATTTTAGGAATTTTCTCTCTTCCCTTTTTAATACAATGGCAATATTACTATTGATCTTGTTTATTTATTGTAACTCTCCAACATGCGCTGGAATGAGCTGAAGAATAGTAACTGGATGGCATGACCAAGTGTTAGCCCTTTTAGAAGGACTATTGATATATGTGACTTCTACAGTGTGGGCCAATGCTGCTTTAGAAAAAGGTGTAGTCCAGTGGTCACCAACCAGTAGACCGGGATCTACTGGTAGAACTTGGAGCGTCTGACAGGTGATCCTGACTGGTTTGGCCACGAGGCTATCAAGTGCCAGCACTTCAGCTGCCTCTTCTCCTACTTCTGCACATCTCCTGCCCTTTGCCTTGGAGCTGTTCTCCCAGGAGCCTCCTGTTTGCTGTGCAGGGCAGGGAAGGGAGAGAAAGGGTGCTGATGTCAAGGTGCCCCCTTCTCCCATCCTGTATTGTATTTCCACAGAGCAGAGAGGGGGCACAACAGGACTTGGGATAGAGCAAGTTTGCTGGCTGCTTCTGGGAGTGGTGCAGGGCCAGCGCAGGGATGAGCCTGCCTTAGCCCCATTGCACCATCATCCAGGAGCCACCTGAGGTAAGCAGTGCCCAGCTGGAGTCCACAGCCTGAACCCCTACTCAAGTCATGAACCCCTTTCCTGCCCTAGCCCTGACCCCTCTGCATCCAAATACCTTCCCAGAGCCTACATTTAGAACTCCCTCTGGCACCCCAACTGCCTGCCCCAAAGTCAGCTCAGAGCCCCTCTCACACTCCAAATCCCTTAATCCAAGACCAAGCCTGCACCCCAATCTGCTGCCCTGCCTGGTGAAAGTGAGTGTTGGGAGGGAGGAGGAGGGAGTGAGCAGGGGCAGGGCCTCAGAGAGAGAGGCAGGGCAAGGAGCACAAAGGAAGGGGGGCAAGGATATTTGGGTTTGAGGTTAGGGTTGCCAGGTAGACCCCGCTAAAAAAACGGACTCGCTTGTTGGGGAGGGGGCGGGGGCTGCAGGACTGGCTGGTAGGAAGAGGGGGCGGGAAGCTGACCTGGCCGGGGGGGAGGGAGCCACTGTGCCCCTGGCAGGCGCTCCCTTTACTTGCCAGCAGAAGCGGGGCAGGGGCGGGGCTGAGAGCCACTCCCCCTGCCCGCCTTCTGCCTGCAACCAGAGGCTCCCAGCTGAGAGGTGGGCCATGATTGGCGCAGGGAGCCTCTGGTCCCATGCAAAAGCTGGGAGTGGCTGGGAGTGTGTGCCCCGATTGGATGCAACTTGTCTAAAAAGTGAAGAGATGTGTGGATTTAGTTCTATCTCCAATGATTTTTCTACCAAAAATGTCCTGTAACCTGGGGAGGGGGGGGGGGGGGAGAGAAACAGCCTTGTTGAGCCCCTGGGCACGGTGCAGGAAAGAACTACCCTTTGGAACAGCTGTTACCTATGCCGACAGGAGAGCTTCTCACATTTTCCACAGGGACACTCTGGAGTATAGAGTTTAACATTGTGTGATATGAGATGTTTTAGGATAGATATTGTTCAGCAAAATTGTAGGGCAGGGTCCCTTTTCCACAATTATTATTAGAACAAAGAATGGCCATACTCGGTCAGACCAACGGTCCATCTAGTCCAGTATCCTGGCTGCCAACAGTGGCCAATGCCAGATGCCCCAGAGGGAGGGAACACAAAAGGTAATCCTCATGTGATCCCTCTCCTGTCACCCATTGCCAGACAAACAGAAGCTAGTGACACCATTCCCACCCATCCTGGCTAATAGCCTTTGAAGGACCTAGCCTCCATAAATCTATCTAGCTCTTTTTTGAACCCTGATAAAGCCCTATTCTTCACCACATCCTCTGGCAAGGAGTTCCACAAGTTGACTCTGTGCTGAGTGAAGAAAAGCTTCCTTTTGTTTGTTTTAAACCTGCTGCCTATTAATTTCATTTGGTGACCCCTAGTTCTTATATTGTGGGAATAAGTAGATAAGTTTTCCTTATTCACTTTTTCCATACCAGTCATGATTTTATAGACCGCTATCATATCCCCCCTTAGTCTCCTCTTTTCTAAACTGAAAGTTCAAGTCTTTTGAATCTCTCTTCATATGGGACTCGTTCCAAACCCCTGTTTATTTTCATTGCCCTTTTCTGAACCTTTTCCAATACCAATTCTGTATATCTTTTTGGAGATGAGGCGACCACATCTGTATGCAGTATTCAAGATGTGGGAATACTATGGTTTTATATAGATGCAATAAGATATTCTCTGTCTTATTCTCTATCCCTTTTTTAATGATTCCTAACATTCTACTTTTTTGACTGCCGCTGCACACTGAGTGGATGTTTTCAGAGAACTACCCACAATGACTTCAAGATCTCTCTTGAGTAGTTGTAGCTAAATTAGTCTCCATCATATCGTATGTATAGTTGGGATTATTTTTTCCAATGTGCATTACTTTACATTTATCAACATTAAATTTCATTTGCCATTTTGTTGCCCAATCACTTAGTTTGGTGAGATCTTTTTGAAGCTCTTCACAGTCTGCTTTGGTCTTAATTATCTTGAGCAGTTTGGTATCATCTGCAAATTTTGCCACCTCACTGTTTACCTCTTTCTCCAGATCATTTATAAATAAGTTGAATAGGATGGGTCCCAGGACAGACCACTAGTTACCTCTCTACAGTCTGAAAACTTATAATTTATTCCTACCCTTTGTTTCCTGTCTATTTTCTGAAACCATTTGACTTCTGGAAGCTAAAATTCATTAAGTGCATGATATTGGCATTAAAATGGAGGCCAAGTTGAATATTTTTATCTTTTCTCAATAAGGAAGAAGGATCAGAGCTTGCTGGGTTTGGGGGAACATGTTTAAAAATAATATGCAGTTGAAACATTGTGTCTCTGTACATTCAGTAGGCAAGCACATATAGAGAGAGAGACCCCCAACTAAATTCCACACTGCACATTATCTGTACATAGGCACACCAAGAAGCTTAGAACAAGGATTAAGCTGTCTGATCTTGGCATATTTAGCAGAGGGTATGTATACCTACAAACAAAAGTCCTCATTCTCTTCCCTCCCCCTGCCCAGGCCCCCCCAAATCCGAAGCAAGATAGAAACCTCTTAGTTCCTGGGAAAATTCTGATACAAAATATAATGCATCACATCACAGAGGCACAAGTTCAATGTCAGAAGGAACCATAAAATCAGGACTCAGCACTATCACACTAAATACATTGGCCAAAATTAGACCAAAGTATTACAGCCCACAGAAAAAGTAACTATTTGTGTGCTTCAGACAGACAGTAGGAGGGACTGTAATGCACCAGAGACTGAGGCCCCTCTAGGGGCAGAGAAATATTAAGTGAGAAATACCCAGATAATCTCAGTAAGTGACCCATATCTATAACCTCAGAGAAAAGCAAACAAACTCCCAATCGCTACTGATCTGACCTGGTGGGAAATTCCTACCCAAACTTGCCTACAGTGATCAGTCAGACACTGCACCTGAGAGCATGAACCGGCCAGGCTGAGAGAGAATGCATTCCTACTGCCATCCCATTCAGTGTTTCATCTGAAGCGCTGGCCATCTCTGATGATTCAAACAATAGAGACAATGCCCCTCCCCGTCCAATAAAAAGCCCTAGAATACAATGGAGGAAATAATCCCTTCATGATCCCTGAAGGTGACTGGCTGAAAATCTGATGCATGAGATTATAGGAACATGAGACATGAATCAGAAAGTGCCCCCAGGGCTATCGACCTATGCACTTGCCATCAGAAGTAACCCTATTCTATCATCCCACTCCTGAATTGGTGCAGGGGTCTCTTAAGACTAATCAAGTTGTTTGACCCCACATTTCTTACTGAGAGGCTGTTCCAGAGCCTCATTTCGCACGGTAAGAAACCTTTTGATTTCTAGCCTGAATTTGTCCCTCACCAGTTTACCCATTTGTTCTTGTGCCAGCATTGTCCTTTAGTTTAAATAGCTCTTCACTTCCCTGGTATTTACCCTTCCCCATGCTCCCAGTCTATTTATAGAGAGCCGTCATATGCCTTCACAGCTTTCAACATGCTATGCTGAATGAGCCAAACTCTTTCAGCCTATTTTCATAAAATAGGCTCTCCATTCCCCTCACCATCCATGTATTCCTTCCCTTTACGGGTTCTATTCTGAATTCATCATTCTTGAACATGGGTGACCAGAATTATACCCAGTGTTCCAGGATTTAACTCCCTTTCGGAAATCCTCCTAGGATACATCCAAGCATTTCCTCTTTTTCAGCGCCATCACATTAATAACTCACTGTCATCCTGTGATCTATCAGCACACTGAGGCTGCTCTCCTGTGAGACTTCCAACTGAGGAGTCCCCTAAGTTATAAAGGTCTGCAGAGACATTTTAAAGTCTCTGCAGAACTTTATAACTTAAACGCACTTAAAAGTACGTTCTGCATTCTGCTGACCAGTTAAGTTGGATCACGGGCCCGTCCAAGTAAGCCACTGGCAGGCCACGAGATGCTTTGTTTAGTTAAGTGCCCGTGGGCACGGAGCCTTGCAGCTCCCATTGGCTGTGGTTCGCTGTTTCCAGCCAAGAGGAGCTGCAAAAAGCGGAATGAGCTTCCAGCTGTGGGAACCTCTGCTTCTCACTGCTCCTCTTGGCTTGAAACAGCGAACCACAGCCAATGGGAGCTGCGAGGCTCTGGGCACTTAATACACAAAGCATCTCACAGCCTCAAGCAGCTTACCCAACGGTAATGTTCCCTCTAGGCTGTGCAACAGCACAGCTTCATACGTGGTTAATCAGCCCTGCCCAGTCAGAGGCTCAGGGCTCCATGCTGACTGGGCAGGGCTGATTAATCATCTGTGAAGCTGTGCTGCATTGCATCTTAGAGGGAACATGACCAGCCGGGCTTATGACCCAGCTTTGAAAACCCCTGGAATAGCCTAGCTTTGCAAAGTCCTCCAGCTAAACAGAATGGCAAAAAAGGTTAAATTTGAAAACCTAACAGGGACATTTCAGCCATATCAACTTCCAGTTATTTTTTGGTTGAGAGGTTGCTCTCAAAATAATGTGTTATACTCTGATTACCCTAAATTACTAATAACAATATTATTTAAATAATTACAAGTGCAAACTTTTAAAATCCAATTTACTGGTCACTCTTTGTTTTTTACTTTTGCATTTTTCTCAACCTGGATTTCTCAACAACATTTTTCATGTTTATAGTGCTGCACTATTTGGGCTTTAAATACAGCAGTGGAATGTTTGTTCATTGGTGTAATGTTTTCACTGGAAGTTTAAAATTGTGCAAATGTGAGACTATTATCTAACTCTGACTGTGATAGAGAGTCTGGATTATATTATACAGGAGGCAATGCCAAACTAAATTTGTCCAGGGACAAATCTAAATTAAGAAACTTAATTTATTTTGCTCATTCTTTGAGAAGTGTGTTTCAGCTGGTGAACCTCATTGTATAAATAAATGTTATAAATGTTCTGTTTAATATGAGGTTGAGAAGCAGAATGTTTACTTCATGTTCAAATACTATGAAGCAGTGCTTCTGAGTCTGTGGTGTACGGGCTGCAGTGAAGTAGGACAGGATCTTATTTGGGGGAAATACTTTATTCTCCATAACTTGTTCAGTAAACAAAACCATTTACACAGAGGCAGGGCGGACATGCTAGGGGCTCTGCAACTTTAAGATAAGTCAGTTTAGAGTTTCCTGGATGTGAGAAGGAAAAAGCAAATTAACTTTCCATAACCGGCTTCATTGGAGATGTGTAGTGGTACAAACAATGCTGCCTTTGATATCATAAACAAAGGGACACCTCTCTATGATTCTCTCTGCCCCACAAAAAGCCTCCCAGACTAGTTGGGGACCACCATATCTGTCATCAACCCCAAATCTTCTTTGAAGAGCAGTAGTGCTCACAACTCTCCTCTTTTCTCATTCCTGCTATGAGAATGTGAGGGGGAACCAGCTGCAGTTTAACATCCGGCCTCTAGGGGCATTCTGTCCCACTCCCTTGCTCACAGTTACTAATCCCTCCCACTGATCATTCCATGGTGAGTGTGACATGTAATTTAGCATAGCATCAAATTAAGAATTCATTATAGCTACACTGATGATAATTGGAAGGTAACCTGCTAGGTGCTTTGGAGTCTTTAGGTATGACACATTATGTCTTAAAATCTGCATCTGTTGCTATAAAGATGCTTGAAGCTGGAAGTAGAGTTAGAATTGGCCATTACTCTGGGCTGGGGTTCCTTAGTACCTCTAGGAATAATGGGTATTTGTTATGGAGATGTTATGACTTGTGCCCAGATGTGGTGGTAATGAGTGCCATAAAGATGCCTTTTGTAATTAGATGCAGAAATGTTTTCAATATTTTACCAAACTGATAAGTAACCACTAACCTGAAAAAGTGGAATAACTGTTTCCATAAACTTTAACAAACACTGCATTTCAAGGTAGATGACAGAAAATACCATCTGCATGTCAACCCCCAAAATATTTCTGACTTAAATATTGTAATTTTTTTACCTTCATTGAGATGCAAATGCTTGAAGATTGGTGATATGTTGTTGCAAGGAGTATTAGCTATTGCCAGGGCTTGCCAAGCGGGGGCGAGCCCCGCTCGCCAGCCACGCGGTTTCGGGCCGTTCTTCGTTCTGCGCATGCGCAGATCGCTCTGTCCCGGCTCTTCCAGGTTGTAATCTACTCGCCACGGGCAAGTAGATTACATTATTTGTCGAGTCCTGGCTATTGCAGACTAGGGATGCAAAAAACGGTTAAACTAACCGTGTAACTGACTGCAATTTGATCGGTTACACAGTTAAACACTGCTGGCTCCATGGGCATTTAACTGTTAACTGGAACCGATAAGCATTAGCTTATTGGTTAACCAGTTAAACTCTTACATCCCTGTTAATGGGGAGTTTTCTTTGAAAGATCTGTATGCCAGATGACGAGAGGGTTCTAAAGTGAATTATTATTGGAATTCCATCTACATTTACTACTTTGTGTGAACTTACTCTACTGCCAGTTTAGCAAGTAATTTCAGCAAGTAATCTAGATGCTGCTTGCAGCTCGTTTAAAGATGTTTGTGTTAAACAGCACAGTTTTTGCTAGGGAGGCAGTATAGTTGTGTTTAGATTAACATTCACATCCTGAAAACATCTCTACGTACAAAATGTCTCTGGCACTTCAGTCCTAGATGCCATAACACTGAGTCTGCTCTTTCTCTTGCCCCCAGTGATGTTATCAGAGGAAAAAGTCTTAGGGTTTCCAAATGGAGGAGGAAGGGGGCTCATAGTGAACAAAATGTTTTTCAAGTCGGTATGAAATGTGAGAAACTGGTAGTGTATTATTGGTGTTTCTCTTTCATAGTGGTGTCTCTTGATTCATAAACTTTGAAAAGTAGAAGGCAGGCTTAACTATAAGGAACCTTTTTTTCCTGATGTTTGATGAAAGGTTAAAAAGCTGGGAGAAAATGGGAGGACCTTTTTCCTAGAAACATTTAAAACTATGATGAATAGAACACTAGAGAACACAGGGAATGGGTCTTATTGGCAGGGTCAATATAGGGGTGTTCTCCATCGTAACACAAAGGGAACTTCTGCTAAACAAGTTCCTTTACTTGTAACTTTATATGCACGTAAGGCTCGTCTACACTGGAAAGACACTGTGCTGAAATTTTCTCCCTCAAGGGTGTGAAAAACCACCCCTCCTTCCTCCGAGCACAGCAGCTTTCAGTGCAGTAACTTGCCACCTCCCCTTGTGAACGTGATTTTCCTTAAAACACTGCGACCACACTGTCTTAACGCACTGCCAGGGCAGCACTTGCAGCATTAAGTGTAGACAAAGCTTAAGCACGCAAATCAAAGCCAGTTCCTAGCTGCCACTGGCAGCTCTCCCTTCAGACTGACATTTGGAACCCAGAATTGCTGTCCAAAGTAACCATCTTCTGCACTGTTACATAACCATCGCAGCTGCTCCATAACAGGTGTGCACTTGATTTGTAATAGAGCTTTCCCATTCGTTAATTATTTCGAAAGCCTTTCTGAAACTAGTATTTATTGGAAAGGAGAAAGTGACTCATCAGTATGGGTATGTCTACACTACCCCGCTAGTTCGAACTAGCGGGGTAATGTAGGCATACCACACTTGCAAATGAAGCCCGGGATTTGAATTTCCCGGGCTTCATTTGCATAAGCGGGGAGCCGCCATTTTTAAAACCCCGCTGGTTCGAACCTCGTGAAATGAGGAATAACGGTAGTTCGAACTAGGAAGCCTAGTTCGAACTACCTAGTTCGTGCCCCGTGTAGCCGCGCTGCACGGGGTTCGAACCAGCAGGGTTTTAAAAATGGCGGCTCCCCGCTTATGCAAATGAAGCCCGGGAAATTCAAATCCCGGGCTTCATTTGCAAGTGCGGTATGCCTACATTACCCTCCTAGTTCGAACTAGGAGGGTAGTGTAGACATACCCTATGATAGTCCAGTGTTATAGCAGGTAGCTTTTACTTTGGTTCACCTGACGGTCGGGGTGAACAAAGCCTCTGTTCTGCAGAGGAGTGGCAAAATTCCCACCTACATTGCCTTGCTATGATGCTTCTATTGTGACCAGCTTGAGGTGGGAGGCTTCCTTTAGGAGTGTAAGGAATGCTTCAGTATTGAGGTTCATGCAGTTCTTGGCCTCTGCTGACACTGTCAATTACTGCAAAGTCTTAAGGTTACCAGGTGTCCGGTTTTGAACTGGATAGTCCGGTATTTGAGGTTTCTGTCGAGGAAATAAATTGAGAAAATACTGGATATATAAATGTCCAGTATTTTCTAATTAAGTTTTATTATTATGAGTATCAGTACGTAGTTGTGTAGTGCCTGGCTGGTAGACACGCTCACACTGTGTGAGCGTGTCTACCAGCCAGGTAGTACGCAACTACACAGTAGAGAGGTGGGGGCGGGGCCAGGGAGGGATGGAATCCCTGGGGCTGGACTCGCTCGTGTTTCATCGGGACCATGCGTGGGACGGGCAGCACCTCAGGATCTACGTGTGCCCGGGCCAGCCCCACTCCCCACTGGCCAGTTCTCCCCCTGATCTCCCCTGGCCAGCCCCGCTCCCCCCGACCCTCTCCCGACTAGCCCTGCTTCCCGCCGGCTGGTTCTCCCCCCTCCCCGGCCACCTCCTCCTGGCAGCCCTGCTCCCCTCCCAGCCGGTTCCCTCCCCCCATCTGAGATCAAGTGTCTGGTTTTTTGGGGGGGGGTTACGCCATCTGGTAACCCTACAAAGCCTGGTGGTGTGTTTGTAATGTAGGAGCTTTGAAGGGGCCTACTAAACATCCATGGAAATGGAGCAACTTTTAATAGCTACTGAACTAAGCTGAATTAAAACATATTCTAGATGAAAAGCTTCATAGTTCACTAGCAACACCCTAAAGCTCCCAGTCTCCCAAATGGTAATGTTTCTCTACCTTCAAGGAGGAGGCCGGTTGTCTCACATTGTTAAAGTTTACATAGCCAGGTTTTTACTCAGTCTGGACAAACAGGTAAAATTTCCCACACGTTGCAATCAAGTGCCTTGCCCTGTTAAAGGGACAGCTCCCATTAACCACCGTGAAAACAAGAATACTATTTAACAACACGCAAATATTTTTCAGTATAAAATCATTTAAATATTTATAATTGCAGGGTCCTTTCACTAAAGCAGGGGAATCGTATAAAAAATTACAGCAAAAAAGTTGCAAAATTAAGTACTTTGCATTTCCACGTGTAAAGATCTAAGGGTAACTTATTTTAGTCCCTACGTCACTTAGGGACTTTTGAGAACTTTACCCCACCTTTAATTAGGGTTGGGTTTTCCCCCTGCATAGATATGTGGCAGTCTTGGAACCTAAGTTCTGCAGTTCCATAGTACAGATCTCTTCCGCTTGAGTGCAGTGATGATGGGGCTGGTGAGGAAGTCTGAGATAGAAATTCTACAAAATCAAAAAGTTTGATTTCTCCCCCCCCCCCCCCCCGAATTTCTTTTTACTTTTGTCAGGAAAAATCAAAACAAAATATTTAGTTTCAGGTTAAAATACTTTGGCTTGTTGAACTGAACTGAAGCAGTTTGTTTTGGAATAGGTGAGCATTAAACTGTATCTAGCTAGGATTCAGCTAGATTGCCAGTTGTGTGCTTTATGCTCCAGTTCTCTCCTGTGGGTTTGATTCTTTGACTGGTTTGCATCTCCCCTGATGCACCACAATCTCCCCTCTGATCTATCTGCACGGGCTTCATAGAAGTCACATATGACTAGGGTTGCCAGATGTTGTTGAAACAAAAATACCGAACACCCTCCCACCCCACCCCCAAAAAAAACCCCACTGGGAAAGAATTCTGTTGAAGAGGGGAAAAAAGGGGGGGGAACCAAAGTTGTTGAGCAAAAAAAAAAAAGAAAAGGACTTATTAAGCCAAAAAAATAAAATTTAAATAAAACAGCATGTCCCCTTTAAGTGCTCGGATAGGAACAGGAGAGCAGTTGAGCACTAAGACCCAGGGGAAAGCCCCTCCAGAATTGGTTGAGCAAAAAGACCTGCAAAATACTCTGTCTCTTTAAGAGGGGGCGGGGCAATGCCGCATTCTCGCGGAACCCTTACTTTCGCTTTGCAGACCCCTGGGGTTCCACGGAGCACCAATTGGGAAACACTGCCCTAGGTCTTTTGGCTGGCAGCCATTTTGTGCTGGCAGCTTTGGGGAACCAGGTAAGCAGGGGGGCTGGGAGTGTTGGGGACTGTGGGGGGGAGAGAAGAGGCCAGGTGCTGAGTGTTTGTAGGGTTGCCAGGTGCCCGGTATTTTTGCCTCCCACTCAGGGAAAATTTCAGAAAATACCAGACGTTTCAGGTGTCCGGTATTCTCTGAATTTTTTTTACTGGACATGAGCTGAAAATATCGGACTGTCCGGGTGAATACCAGACACCTGGCAACCCTACATATGATGGCAGTTCATCACAGTCTGACCAGAGAATGAGAACAAGAGGCAGGCATCTGAATTACATTTCCCATAAGCCATTGCAGTCTCTTAGCTCAATAAAGTTTAATGTTTTGAAACAAAATGTTCAACATCTCCAAACTTTGTTCTGTACCAAATTTAGGTATTTTGGACCCAAATGTCAAAATATCAGAATTTCCTGTAAGATGGAAATTCTGATTTTCACCCACTCTAAGAATTAACCAGTAGCAGAAGTAGGTTGTGCTAAACTAGGGTATGTCTACACTACCCTCCTAGTTCGAACTAGGAGGGTAATGTATGCATACCGCACTTGCTAATGAAGCCCGGGATTTGAATTTCCCGGGCTTCATTAGCATAAGCGGGGAGCCGCCATTTTTAAATCCCCGCTGCTTCGAACCCCGTGTAGCGCGGCTACACGGGGCTCGAACTAGGTAGTTCGGACTAGGGTGCCTATTCCGAACTACCGGTACACCTCGTTTCACGAGGAGTACCGGTAGTTCGGAATAGGACCCTAGTCCGAACTACCTAGTTCGAGCCCCGTGTAGCCGCGCTACACGGGGTTCGAAGCAGCGGGGATTTAAAAATGGCGGCTCCCCGCTTATGCTAATGAAGCCCGGGAAATTCAAATCCCGGGCTTCATTAGCAAGTGCGGTATGCATACATTACCCTCCTAGTTCGAACTAGGAGGGTAGTGTAGACATACCCTTAGTCCTTAGAGCAGGGGTGGATGGGCCCAGCGGGAGCCTTGGCCTGGCTCCCTGCCTGCCTTGCCCCCCACATGACTCAGAGAAGTTGGCTGTTGGGGTCACGTGCCTCTCTGAACGCTGCAAGCCTGAACGCTTCGCATACTACTCCCACCCCCAGCACAGTCTCACAACTCCCATTGGCCACTTTCCAGCTAATGGGAGCTGTCTATTTGCAGAACAACTTCCCCCACCCCCCGGGCTCACAGGGTTCAAAGAAGAACATGGCCCCACGGCTGGCTGCTCTGAGCATTATGTGAGATTATGTGAGGGTATGGAAGTCAGGGAGCCTGCCTGAAGTAGCTGCTGGGCTGCTGGCTAGGAGCTCCCTAGGTAAGCGCCTCTCAACCAAAGCCTGCCTCTGACACCCCAGCCACTCCCTCCCTCCACCCTCTGTTCCTCTCCTGAACTTTTACCCCATATAATCCAAACCTTCTGCACTCCTGCACCATATCCCCTTGAAGACCCTGTACTCCAATCATCTGCCCCAGTCACAACCCAAATCCTGGCACACTTGCCCCAGATCTCAACACCTTCCCAGGCCTTGCATCCCCTGCTGTGCTCCTGCCCCAGGTCAAAATCCTCTCCTGCACCCATACCTCCTCCTGGACTCTGCCCCAAGTCACAACCCCCCTTCCCTGCCCCAAGTCACAACCCCCTCCTTTACCCAAACTCCCTCCTAGATCCCCCCCTTCCTGTACCCCAAGCTCCCTTCTGCACCCAACCTCCATCTCAGACTCTGCACCTCTTCCATTAATATCATGGAAGAATACAGCCCTTGACCTCTTACCAAATTTTTGAAGTGGCCCCTCATAAAAAATTACTGCCTTAGAGCATGTGACAGACATTTTCCCAATGGTTTATGCAACTGTTTGAGAGATAGCGGGGGAACAGTAGGAATTGGATTTCCTGGGTTCTCTTTAATGGCTCTGAGGAGCAGAGTGTGTGGTTCACTGGTTAGAGCCGTGGTTACATAGTGGTTGGCACATTCATTCTAAAAGTCAGTGTGACTGATACTTATTCTGTCATATTAGATTCTGGCTTCTTGTCTCTGTCTTGCCTGATGTGATTTTATGCAACCTTTGTTATCTTATTTGGAAAATGGGTAAAGGTAAGGGTATGAAGCCTTGGCTAATAAGGGTTGTGAATTATATAGAAATATTAACACTCCGTTTCAGAGGAGACCAGAACATGTGGCTTTCAAGTCAGTGCACTATTCTTTTGGTCTAAGAGTAGCTAACAAAGAATCTTTCCTAATATGTTGGCAGGCATGAGATGGCAAATTCTTAGATGTCATACCAGTCGATGATGCTTAGCAGGTGATACAATCAGTGTTAAAAGACCATTTTATCTCAAGGCTAAGAAGAATATTACGAACGCTCTTTTTAAACATGGGCTTGCTCTACAATATCCCCTGCCGTCAATCTAATCTACGTGACTTCAGCTATGCAAATAGCCTTGCTGCAGTTGACATACTTACAGTGTTATCTTATGTGTGGTAAGGTTGGCAGAACCTGCTCTCCTGTTGATGCCAGCTACTATTCTTATCCTGGTAGAGATTGTTGTCGAGAGGAGCGTGCTCGGAGATTGACTTATGTCTAAATAGGAATGTAAAAGAATAGTCGAATAGTCAATTACCTGCATTTCTCTCTCCCTTGCTGCCTCTATATCAGAAGCTACATTTAAAAGGCAGAAGCGCAGTGCTGGGTTCTTCCTACATTTCAAAGGCGGGGCTGGTGCGAGCTCAGTCCTGGCTAACCCTGCTGTGGCTCTCCAGTTTAAATGTAGTAGGAGCCGGACTGCTGTACATTTAAACTGCAGAGCTGCAGCGGGGGTAGCAAACTCCTCCCCTCCCGCCCGTTATCGACTACTCAAGTGATCGATGAAAATTCCATCGACTACTTGATTAGCAGATTAATCGCAATTTAACATCCCTAGTCTAAACAGGCATGATAAATTGATGGCCAGTGAATCAATTGCTAAAACGTTGATTCCTGATCGTGGTGGATCTTTCTTCTGCTTCTGAATAGAACTTTATAGTTATTTAAATAACAGCCTCTGCATCACTGCTTCAGTCACTAGCAAGATTTTGAGAAACACTGCTCTAATCTAAGGCAGAAAGAGCCATGGTAGGGGGCTGCTGATCTGCTGACACTCTTGCAGAGTGCGTTAGATGTGAGGGAAGAAGTAGGGTGACCATATTTTCCAAAGGAAAAAAAATGGGTCATACTGCGGGGCTGGCAGCTGTCGACTTGAGCCCTTGCCCACTGAGAGCTGGCCTGAACTAGGGATATAATGGTGTAGTTCAGTGGTCTCCAGCCTTTTTACACCAAGATCACGTTTTAAATGACAGACCAAGCCAAGATCTACTGCCCCTTCCCTTCCTTGAAGCCCCGCCCTTTCCTTGAAGCCCTGCCCTCTCAATTCTCCTCCTCTCCATCACTTGCTATCCTCAATCCTTATACTGCTGCTTTAAAAAAAAAATCGTCTGTAGGAAGAGGTTTTTCCAACATGTGGCCTGTTTAGACTAGACCAAATGTCAGAAAAAAAACCCTTCTTTTGGAAGCCCCCTTATTCCTTGTGGAAAGAAGAGTATAGGGGTGACCGAAAGAGCCTGTTTGCTCTTCCACTAAAAAAGCAGAAGAGCAAACGCAACCCTGGATGCAGAAAAGTTTTTCTGGGATATCTCCAGAATCCTGAAAAACTCCTGCAGTCTAGCCGGACCCTCACTGGGTTGAGACAGGATGTGTAGTCTCTAGGGTGGGAATGAGGGATTTGGGTGTGGGAAGGGGTTAGCAGTGCAAGCTCTGGGAAGGAATCTGGATGCAGGAGGAGGTGGAGAAGGGGACGCTGGCTCGGGGAGGGGGCTCCAGGCCGGGCATTGTTGGGGTCAGATGTAGAGTTAGGATACTAAACAAGCCACAGGCTTGTGGATGTGAGGGTGCAGGAATTTGGGTTGGGGTATGTGAGGGGCTCGAGCAGGGGGTTCCAGTGTTTGATAGGCTCAGATCTAGGGTCTGGGGAAGGGGGAATGTAGGAGTGGTTGTGGCCAGATCGGGGCTTGGCCCCAACTGGGGGTTTGTTGGCCAGGCTTCATTTTTAAATAAAATACTAAAACAAAAAGTTTCTGCATTGCCTTTATTTATGAGAATGGCAGGAAACCTGCCTTGAGTCAGGGGTCACTGACCCATAGAAAAGTCATTCAGGAGCAGGGGACACAGTATTAGGGAGGGGTGCTAGTGGGTTCTGGGGCAGGGAACAGGGTGCCAGTGGGGGAAGGAGAAAAGGGGCAGGGTGCCAGAAGGACAGGTTTCTGCAGGAGGAAGAGGAGGACAGGTTTCTGTACTGGGGAAGGCAGGGGGACAGGTTTCTGCAGTAGGAGATATGGTGCCAGAGGGAACTGGTTTCTGCAGGGGGGGCAGGATGCCGGGGGGCAGGTTTCTGCGGGGGGGGGGGGCAGGTTTCTGCAGTGGGGTGGGGGGGCAAGGGAGAGGGAACAGGAGGGCGGGGGACAGGTTTGGGGCAGGGGAGAGAGAACAAGGTTGGGGGCAGGGAGTTCCCTACACCAGCCACAGAGGGAAACCTCTGACCCGTGCTTCCCCCGGACTGAGCGCAGGGCAGCCGGGCTGGAGCGAAGAGAAGTGTCTGCCCGGCCAGCTGGCCATGACGCTCAGGCAGGATGCCCCACGCTCCACATGGGCAGGCACAGAGGAGAAGCCGCCCGATCAGCTGGAGCACGGGGCAGCGGAGTATAAATTGGAGATTTGTCATTTATTCCCAAATATTTCAATTACTCTTAATAATCATGGGCAAGTCACTTAAACTTTCTCTGGCAGTTTCCCCATCTGTAAAACACGGATAATATGCTCTCTTATTTATAAATGTGTTTTGAGATATACCAATTTATTATCGTATTCATTTTCTAGGATGAGTATTAGACAGTGACAGATAGGAACTCAGTTTCACCACTGGAAAAATAAAGCCTTCTCCTCTTCCTGTATGACATATGAGGACTTTAGTCAGAGCTTATGTGTTCCAGATGGTGGAGATACTAGCAAAACAAGGTTTCCTACTGTTAATTGGGGTGTCATTCTCAGAAATCTAATATGTAAGACTCAGTCTGTCCTTTAATTTTATTAATGGGGTTTGGTACTAATTCCAACCATAGCCAATGTGCAGCACTTGGAAATTTAATAATGGTGAATGTTAAGTTGGCAAAAAGAAATCCTGGTTGGCATGAAAGCCCAGTATGATTGTCTGGGAGGAGAGAGTAACACGTGTTACAAATGGTTGACTGACTTTCACAAATCCAATTTACAAATAGCAAATGCAATTTGTTCCATGACTCAAAACAGCATTTTGTCTAAATCCCCGATAACTTACTCTGAAACAGAGCCTACTCTGACAAGTGCTACGTGATAAATAGAATAATAATTTGGGTATTCTGTCCGAAAGGTAAATGGCGATCACTTGTTCAGTGACATATCTTGCCAATGTAAGTGCATTTGTTATGTTCAGAATTAAAGGGGAAAAAGAGAATGAGAAAATAAATATAGAAAAGGGTATTTGTAACTTTTCACTATTAGCTTTTTTTTTCTTGTTTCATAGTGGAAGGATACATTACATACATTCCTTTTAAGTAGTTTGAAGTTAACAGTTAGAAGCATACTCTTAAAAACAATAAACTACACTGTGTTGTATAGGCTCTTGTATCATAATTAAGTGATTGTAGGTACAGCACCTGAGAGAGTCTAACAGCCTATTTATGCACACTGTGTCGTGGCTTACTGCTGCAGTGGCACTCCATAAATATTTAGCAGCAGCAAAATAGGAGAAGAATAAAAATATATAATTAAAAATTAATAAAAGCAACGAGGAGTCCTGTGGCACCTTATAGATTAACAGATTTATTGGATCATAAGCTTTCATGGACAAAGACCCACTTCGTCAGATGTATGTAGTGGAAATACCAGGGGCAGCTATAAATATACAGTCATAAGAAAAGAGTACCAATCAAGAGTAAAGATGGAGATAACAAGGTCAATTCAGTCAGGGAGGATGTTTTTTTGTTGCAGGATGGCTACCTTTAAATCTGCTACTGTGTGTCCAGGGAGATTGAAGTGTTCTCCTACCGGTTTTTGTATATTACCATTCCTAGTATCTGATTTGTGTCCATTTATTCTTTTATGTAAGGACTGTCCAGTTTGGCTGATGTATATCATAGAATACTAGGACTGGAAGGGACCTCGAGAGGTCATCAAGTCCAGTCCCCTGCCCCCATGGCAGGACCAAATACTGTCTAGACCATCCCTGATAGACATTTATCTAACCTACTCTTAAATATCTCCAGAGATGGGGATTCCACAACCTCCCTGGTCCTGTGATGGTGTTGCTGGTGTATATATGTGGGCAGAGTTGGCACCGAGGTTTGTTGCATGGATTGGTTCCAGAGTTAGAGTTTCTGTTGTCTATACACCACACCACAGATTTAAAGGTAGTCATCCTGCAACAAAAAACTTCAAGAACAGACTTCAAGGAGAAACTGCTGAGCTACAGTTCATCTGCAAATTGGACACCATCAGTTTAGGATTAAACAAAGACTGTGAATGGCTAGCCAAATACAAAAGCAGTTTCTCCTCTCTTGGTGTTCACACTTCCACATCAGCTGCTAGAAGTGGGCCTCATCCTCCCTAACTGAACTGACCTTGTTATCTCCAGCCTTACTCTTGATTGGTACTCTTTTCTTATGTCTGTATTTTTATAGCTGCCCCTGGTTTTTCCACTACATGCATCTGATGAAGTGGGTCTTTGCTCATGAAAGCTTATGCTTCCAATAAATCTGTTAGTCTATAAGGTGCCAAAGAACTCCTTGTCGCTTTTGCAGATCCAAACTAACACGGCTACCCCTCTGATACTTAAAAACTAATACAAATCGTGAACTTGGGGTAAGGTAGATAGGCATGGATTATTGAGACGACACCTGCAAAGATGTCTTAAATCATTCTGTACAATACCGTTTTGTGTTGGTTTCCGTGGACATCTCTGCTAAGAGTAGGAATTTGCTTTTGCCTTGTGTTTTATAAGGCTTAGTATCTTCAGTGCTATTATTACCAGTTAAACAAGCTTGTTTAAACAGCAAACTTGTTTCAAGATTGTGCATTCAGAGTTTATTTTAAAACAGAGGTGTCTTACATTGTATGTGCAAGAAAATTTACTGTTCTACAGAAAACAGATAACTTGTGTTATACATGCAGTCCCCGGGTTACGTACAAAATAGGGACTGTAGGTTTGTTCTTAAGTTGAATTTGTATGTAAGTCGGAACTGGTACATATTGTAGGGGAAACTCTAGCCAAACATTTCTCCAGAGCTCAGTTTTATTCTCCCACACCTCACTTCCCTCAGTCCTTTATTCTCAAGCTGAGGTGTCTGCTGAGAAAAGCTGCTCCGCGTCTCCCTGGTCTGCTGGGTGGGGCGCTAGCTTTGTGTCTCCCTGGTCTGATGGGGGAAAAGCAGCTAGTGCGGGGTTGCCTCACCCCGTTTGTAAGTAGGGATCCGATGTAAGTCGGATCCATGTAACCCGGGGACTGCCTGTAACTACTCTTGCTATGGTACTGGAGCTCTGATTATGGAACAAATTCTGCTCTGAATTAGGGATGTAAGCGACTAGTCAACTATCCGATAAGCAGGGCTCGCCAAACTATGGCGAGCTCCGCTCGCCAGCCACGCTGTCTGGCGATCTGCGCATGCACAGATCGTTCTGCACATGTGCAGATCGCCGGAACCTGGCTCTTCTGGGTTACAATCTACTTGCCACGGGCGAGTAGATTGTATAACTTGTCGAGCCCCGCCGATAAGCATAAGCTTATCAAATAGTCTACTAGTTGCTTCCCCTCCCCCTTGCAGCCTCTATCAGAGAGATGCAGCGAAGTGCTGGAGCAGGAGCTAGTGCTTGGGGGAGCCAGCTTAAAAGCTGGTTTTCCCCCCAGCACCGTCTCTGCAGGCGGGCAGAGGAAGCAGGGGGGTAGTGAGGACCCAGTGCGAGCTGGGAATCAGCGGACTCTGTGACTCTGCTTTTTAAATGTATTAGGAGCATGTCAGCTCTTAATACGTTTAAAAGGCTGGTTTCAGTGAGGGGGACCCAATGTGAGCCGGGAAGGTCCTCCCTGGTGTGCTTCAGCCTTTTAAATGTATTAAGAGCTTGTTGGCTCTTAATACATTTAAAAGGCAGACCTGCAGCATGGTTAGCTCCTGGGGCTCCCCCGCTTATCGACTAATCAACGGAAATTCCATTGACTAGTCGATTAGTTGATTAAATTTAACATCTCTACTTTGAATCATTGTAAGTTTATCATTTAGAATAATCTCTTGATAAATATGTATGAAATGCCTCTCTTTAATGCATACTTTAGAGTCTATGAAAGAGAAGAATCTAGCCAAGTCTCTAATTTAGCTTTTTAAAACAAGTCTGAAGGGAGGAACTCTTACGTTATTTTGCTTTACTGATTCATTTAAAATTTTATCTAGAAATGTTGAACCAAGGATTACTGTATGTAATAGCTTTGAACTTTTGAAGGTTAAAGTTATTTTAGAAACATTGGTGCTATGCAGGAGTGTTGAGAGGCTTTCAATTATTTTAAACTTCTGTCCTGCAGAGCCAAGATTTTCTGTCCCAGTATAGTGAGATTCAAAGGAGGAAGGAGCCAAGAAACTCAGACACCTTATAAGGAGATGAAGAGTATAGTTGTGTGTAAAATCATATCTGTGTCTCCCAATTCACACTGAAAACACATTGTCCAAGTATTTTAGAGTCTCGTGATTTTTTGGAAACTCATAGTACAAATCTCTAGGATAAAATCAATAAAGTGAAAATAGAGGAAGTAGTGCGCTTGTATTTAACTCAGGATTACTCTTCTATTTTGTTGGGTACGAAGAGGGCTGTCAGACTGTTTTGTCTATTTGCATCACTATACCTTGTCAGTACCCATTTTTGTAGCAGCTGATGCTAAAGAAAGGAGGAGGGATTGGAATAAAATGAGGCAAAGGGAAAATCGAGTTGCATCTCTCATGGCTGCAGAGGATGAACTGAGGCAATAAGTGGCTGGCAGTATAAGAGGGTCATGCACTCTCTGTACAGTGGTGTTCGGGGCAGGGGAAGGTGAGACTAAGCCTCAAAGTGAGGTTAAGGGGCACTTTGTAAGGGCCTACGGAGGTTTGAGGAGGCTGTCTGCTTAGCCTTCTTCCCACCAACTTGGGCTGTGCGCTGAGCAGAGAGTTCCTCTGAAAACAGGATTGCAGTCTGAGGGGAAGTGCTGCATAGTCACTCAATGTGAGGCTCCTAGATAGGAGTAAATTGCCTGTAATGAACTCCTTGCCTAACCCTAGTTTATTCAGTTCACATCCGAATTTGTCACAAATGCTCCCTGATTTTGGACTCCCAACTTGAGACCTAATATCTGATATTCCAGGGTTCTGTTTGCTTTGGTAGTTTCCAAACACTTTTGTAGAATTAGTTAGCTCGAGCGTCACCTCAGCATAGGATCTCCTCCCTCTGATCATGTGACTTTTCTGAAAGCTTGAAACACCAAGCCTAAAACTGTAGTTTCACCTTAATTAAAACTTTGTCTTGTGTGGATTGTACAGTCTGAGAATATGTGCTTACAACCTCAGTAAAGATTTTTTTGGCTTCCCAATGAAGTTTGAGTGAGTGTTATTGTTAAAACAACTAGGGTAGGTTCTTTCCTGCCTTGAAGTAGAAAACAGATTAATTTTTAAGCCCTCTTAAAAAGATCCTGTGCTTTTGCCAACAACTTGTGGGTCAACTTGAGCCTGATGGAATTTGAGCAGCTCTTACAAAGACTGTACACAATATCGGTTTGAAGTACGCACAGTGGGACTGGTTGACCCAGACCCGGAGCGTTCTTGACTTATCACTGCGCTTGCCGTTCAAGTGCTGGCAAATTGGCACTGGCTCCCTTCTGAGGCTGAGGCAGATCCAGGAAGCATCAGAAATTGTGTTGCTGCTTATTAGAACTTATGTTTTCTTTTGATTTAAAAATATGTTCTGTAAAGAGCATGAAATATGGAGATGGTTTGAAGGGAGAAAGGCGGGTCAGGCTCTTTTGTCCAATTCAAAATGTGTGTGGTTCTTTGTTAAGTGTTCATTGCTGAATACTTTTAACTGAGTCTTCTGTTCCAATGCACTTGGACACGTGTTTGGGTAACACTTAAATTTAGTCACAACCTATGTAAGGGTGGAAGATTCCCCAGGATTCTCAGAAACCTAAAAGTTAGACTCAAAGAACACTGATTTGTTTTTAAAAATGTAGAAATGTTTTGTAAAATTGCCAGCTTTGTTACTGTCCTCTTCTCTGCTCCCGGCTTGAACCTTCCTTCCCTTATATGCCTTTCCTGACTCTCAGGGAATTTCTCCCTTTCCTCTTTAATTGGAGTGTGGCTGATTTATTCTACAGGGCTTAAATTAAAAGGAAACTCAGCGGTAGGGGAAGGACCAGTGAGGTTGAAAGCAATTGTCAGACTCTTCAGCGCAGGCTTGCTGAGCCCCATTTTTTAGCTTTCTTTCAAAGTGGTTTGATACGGAATAGCAGCAGGGGCGCCTCGTTACTGCCAATTGTAGTTAATGTGGTGGATGTCCGGCTGTCACTGGTAGAAGGGCCGTGAGTGTGAGGCTGCAGCATAGCTTGTAATAAGGATCTCTCCCCTCCCCCATGAAGAAGATTGGTTGCCCTGGGCAACATTAGTAGGAGTAGTAACATTGATGCTGCCCAGTAAAATTTAGAGAATTAAAATCTGCTGAGCAGCTGAATTGGCACATCTAGCAATCCTAGGAAAATTTAAGTGTTTCCTCCCCCTCTCCATCTCTTGGAAAGTAGACTTTCTTCTCTCTGTCTAAGGCAATAAGATGAGTTAAAACATGAAGCAAGTCTTGGCCAGGATTTTCTGAAAAATCTCTGCCAGGATAAAGCCAGTTTGTCTCTAGCCATGAGAATTCTTATTACCGCGTGGAATCGTTTTCACTGCAGATGCAGGGAGACGGTATCAACACGTCAATGGCATTATCTCCTTCAGAGTCTCAGTTAAAAATAAGCCGAGTGGCAATTTAATTCACTAAGTGCATATTATTATCTACATGCCTCTAAGGTTGCTGAGGAAAGTAAAATGTCTGAGTTTGAAAAATGAACTAATTTTGGGCCTGATAAATGCAGTGGCTTGTTAGCCCTGAGTTTGGTCAGTAAGAGACAGCTCTGCCTTTTAAAGAGCTAAGGAGTTTTATTTCTAGGGCAGTAAACTGGAGTGATCTTAATCTGCTTTACAGTCCATGGGAGAGAAACTGGCCACAGGTTATCATATAGTACCAAAGGGGTGCTCCCAGCTAGAGTAAATGTTTAGGCTTTTTTATGACTTATGAAGGAGACGCTAAAGATTTTTTTCAGGGTTTCTCTGACTTGCCCCTTGGGTACATTGGAGCCAGTGGGTTCCCTCCACCAACTGGCCTGTCATATAGGATAATGCTTCTTCTCCCTGTCTCAATTTATCTATATCCTAAAAACATGAGGGTGTTGAAATCCTACAATGGGAAGTGGGTTGGTTTAGGTATCCCTGAAGGAGCCGCAGTCCTCTTCCCCTGCTAATCCAACAAAAGCTCGTCTGCCTTTATGACTGCAGGAGTACCTTTTTCCCCAACAGATTTTTTTCTTTTTTACCTTTTTTCTTTCTACTTACACTTCATAAAAGCTGGAAGGTTGAACTGAAGAACTAGTAAATTAACAGCACCCCAAGAGCCTAGATGGTGACTGTTTTAAGATTAAGGCGTTCCTTTAAACTCTTGCACCTGTTTATCTTCAAGGTCTAAACGTTTGCTAACCATTAAATATCTTTGTCTTTTCAATTAAGATGCCAGATTTTAAACATCCTAGAGACATCTCAGATTCTCCAGGAAGATTGAGTTTGTTGTTCCTGATATTTCTGATCTTAAAAACAGGCAAACATTTTCAGGTGCCTTTTTACATCACAAAAGATAAAGGCATAAAGTCATTTTAAATGTTTGGTTTTTTTTGGAAGGGCTGGAGGGGGGGGGGGGATCAAATTTAGTGAAAAATAGCTTGGAAGAAGATGCATAATTGTGATTAGCAGAAAATTTGACACATTCTTTTTTGAGGTGGCATTGTCTAGATTGTTTCCATAGCAATGGAAAAGACATTCTTAAGGAGGAATTTACCCTTTTTATTCACTGATATGCAGATTACAGGCCTGATCTCTTTAAAGTCTTGAGCATTCTCAATTGTAAAAGATATCCACGGGAGTTGTGGGGTACTCCACACATCTGAAAATCAGGCCTTGCATTTCTGACTCCAGTCTTTCAAGTTAACTGTACTTACTTGGTTCAGTTGTGGGATTTTAGGGGGGGCCTTAGAAAGTGAAAATGGAAATCAAAGGCACTTATGTTGCACAGCACAGACACTTCTTGGAGACAGGGCTACTTGTCTTTCAGCTCAGCTCTGAGATACAATTTAATGATGACAAGCACTAGATTTGAAGTTGTTATAATTTTTATAATAATCATGGTTGACCTGATCTTAAAATAAACCTAGCATAATCAAAACTATAGTAAATGACTTACAGAGTTTTAAAAAAGAAAAAAAAGTGTTAATCCATTCTAATAATGCTTGTTTTGGATTGTAGGACAGAAAATTGACAAAAATAGAAAGACAAAGATTTAAGGAGGAAGCAGAAATGTTGAAAGGTCTTCAGCATCCAAATATTGTTAGATTTTACGACTTTTGGGAATCCTGTGTAAAAGGAAAAAAATGTATTGTATTGGTTACTGAATTGATGACCTCTGGAACGCTAAAAACGTGAGTACTATACTCCTAGTGACATATCTAAGAATAGTTGCCAACATTCTTGGGGAAACACAGCTATAGGTAGTTAGAAGAAAAGGCATTTGAAGACCAAAAGCTGATTGGTTCTCTCCCTTCAGTCATTTGTCCCTGTGTTTGCACTCTGTTGATTTGAAAACAGAATTTCAGCACCTTTTTGTTTTTTCCCTCCTGATCTGCTGTTTCAGTTATGTAACTATCAGCAGTTCTCGCCTTTGTTTTCCAATATGCACATGAAGCTCTGCTTGAATATGTCAGGTTGCAGTTTGTTTTGGTTTGATTTTTTGGGGGGTGGGGGTTGGTATTTGTGGTTTGTATTATGAAACTGCAATAAAAGAGCTCTTTAGCTGGAATTTCATTTTTTGAAGCAAGAGCTGCTCCAGGTTATCTCATAAACAGCACTAATTAATAGCTTATGGTACTGACACTTGTTCAGTTGGCTATAAAGCAGTTGGCACAAACTTCAGAACAGATTTTCATCCCTGATGGGAGTAATACACATCACTGCACATCTCCAACGTGCCACTCTGCAAGCACAAGTAGGTTTTACGTTCCACCTGAACATACCTTCCATATCTAAAGTAAAGACCTGTGTTTCAAACGAATGCTAAAAATGCAGGTCTGCGGTACAAAGGAGATTTCCATATTGTACTGATCTGCATACTTAAAACACGTTCTAGCATAGAACTCTGCATAAAATAAATTGCTTTACTATTATACTTTCATACACCTAAATTTTGGTGGTATTTGTACCTGGGAAGCTTAATACAATAATTAACTTATTTCCAAAAAATTAAATGTCTTGGTTCCTCCTTTAGAGAGCACAATTTCCTTTTACCACGGTGCTGGTTTTGAACTGCTGTTGGTATCTGAGGTGAATTTTTATTCAAAACAAGTGCACAATTTTGTCCATTGTAAAACCTTTAGAGTTTTAGAGAATGCTTTCTTTTTCTTTATACCTACTGCTGTGTGTGTGTTTTTGCTGCAGGTATCTGAAAAGATTCAAAGTGATGAAACCAAAAGTTCTTCGTAGCTGGTGCCGACAAATCCTGAAAGGTCTACTTTTCTTGCACACAAGAACACCACCAATCATTCACAGAGACCTAAAATGCGACAATATTTTTATTACGGGACCGACTGGGTCTGTGAAAATAGGAGACTTAGGTCTGGCAACCCTCAAAAGAGCTTCATTTGCCAAAAGTGTAATAGGTAAGTTCTGTTCTGCATTTCTGCCCTTCTTGTCCTGATTTGGTGGTGGTGTGTTCTTATTTGCACTGTTTGTTTGTATGATTTTAGTTTATGTAACCCACATATCTTCTGGGCATGGTTCACTCTCCTAAGCAGTAGCACTTAGACCACTTACAGAGGGCGAGAGAGAAAATAAGTCTCCTCTACAGCCTTAGTTGAGAGCCAGCTGGCTTTATAGCTCAAGCTGTAGGGGCTTATGGGCAAAGCTCTAGAGGTCCCAGGTTTGGTTCCACCCATCAACATGACATTCATACCAGGGGTGGACAAGATATGACCTACAGACTGAATCTGGCCTCAGGCACAGAGCAGCTCCTACCACTTTGAGGAGGAGGCTTTGCATGCTATCCCCCCAGCAAAATCTATCAGCTCCTGCTGGTTAGAAACTGGTCAATGGGAGTTAAGAAATTTTGCTGGGGAGGGGACAGTATGTGAAGCCTCTCTTCCTGCCCCTCTCCTTCCACGCCTGGAGAAGAGAGCCTCAGCCAGCCATTGTGAGCAGCCTGGGACTGTGCCTCTGGGGTCCTGTAGGGCTGCTGTTTGGGAGCCATTAAGGTAAGTGCCTCCCGGCTAGAGCCTACCTCTTTTGCTACCACCCCCTCTTTTTCCAGGTCATCACCCAAATCCTGTGCACCCTCTCTCCCCCAGGTCACAAGTGAAACAGAGATCTGTAAAAACAGTAAGTTCTCTTGGTTTGAAACTTTCACACTATATGTGTGTCACCGGCTCAAAAGAGTAGAACGCCTAGAGCACATAAACACGTGACTTCAGATATATGCATGCTTCAAAGACCTTGCAAATCAGGTCTTCATCCTACAAAATACCTAGTGCTTGTTACTTCTGAGTATGCCCATTGACTCGTAAGAGCCAGAACTATACCAGATAGCAAAGATCTGGTCTTAATGCCAGTACCCTTCCCCAAACGTATTCTAAAACTTAGTGGAAATCACTTGTCTAGAATCCATCTTTAATTGAAAGGCCAAATACATAAGCAGGATCCATGGTAAAGTTCTTCCAGTTTTAACAATTTACCATGTATTAGTTAGTAACACAGGATTTTTAAAAAGTCATTAAGATCAGAGTTTTCAGAAATCTACAAGATTCCAAAAATTCTGTCAGTGGCTTACGGCCAAAAAGAAAAAGGTGTTAAAAAAGAACCCATGTAAATTTTGTTTGAAATTTAAACATGTAGCAGGGTACTACATTATTCTTTCCCCTGCATCATAACTTTCCTGGCATATTTTAGATCTTGTAACTAATGCCAACTCCTCACTCCAGCCTCAACAAGAGAAGGGAAGATCTTTTGGACTAAGCTCCCTGTGATGCATTAATGAGACAACGGAGTTTCTTCAGCAGCACCTCATTTCCCTTTAGCCACATGCCCCCCCATGCCCAGCATACCAGCATCACCCACCTGAAATTTTGGCACCCTCCCCCCATGCAGCCTGCTTCCCCCGACCCTCAGTCCAAGAGAGAGTCCTGTGTTCCTCCCCTGCACAGGCAGCTGCAGCCCAGGTAGAGCTGCTGTGCTGAGACAGAGGGTCTGACTCTTGCAGCTCAGATGGGAGTCAGGACGTCCCAAACAAACTCCCCACCTCCCCAGCACCTTCCCACCCCATCTTTCCCCACCTACCCTGTGCAGTCTGCTCTCCCCAAACCTAGCCCAGCCTTGGGCTTGGGTAGAATCCTGCCTCTTGAGTTGCAGGCAGCAGCAGCTGCAACCCTGCTGAGAGTCAGGAGGACACACCACAAACTCATTCCTTACCCCCACCTCGCCAACGCCAGCACCCTCCTCCCCTCCTATTTTCCCACCTACTCCATCCAGTCTACTCAGTGCGTATCTGCATCCACAGATACAGGCACCAATTTTGTATCTGTGTCGGGCTCTACTTACTCCAACATGAAAGGGCTTTTACTGATATAGTTGGTACCTTTTTTCCAGCAAAAGCACTTTTATGGTGGGATGATCATGTCTACCTTGAGCTTTCTACAGGTATAAAACAGTTATTTTAAAAAAAACAAACCCATAGCTATGCTGGCAAATGTTTTTAATGTAGGTCTGGACTGAGACGCCAATAACGCCAAATCCCAGAAAAGAAGTGAGTTTGACTAGTACCCCAGAGTTCTTGTCTTGATGAAGACTAGAAAATGACATGGGCCATTAGGAGTCCTTCAGAAACCACAATAATTACCAGTACTTCTCTTTTGTTCATAGGTTAAGGTATCTAGAGAAAACAAAGATTCCTTATTGTTTCATTGGTATCCTAGCTGGTAGATATTACTCTTTCTTTTTTTTTTTTTAAGATCTTTGAGCCTATCTAGGTATTTTTCATCTTAAGCACTGCCTTATTCACTCCTCTTGCATCTTCTCTGGCATTTATTTGTTAAGAAAATGATACTGTATTATAGACTCCTACAGCCCAAGTATAAATTATTCCATGACTAGATGCAGTTCCTTGAATAAGTTGTTTGAAGCAAGCCTCAGTGCTAAAGGTATCAATCAGTTCAGCTCTGTTGACTTCACTGTTCAAAATAATTGTTATTTGGGGGCTCTTTGACAAGAGTTAGACAACTGCTGTGACTATTTCCAAGTCTTGATGCTAAGCCTGGGAGTTACTCAGCTAGCACTGATGTCATTACTACCTCTCTTTGTTCTTGATCTGCTGTATAGAAAAGGGAACTTTTGAAGGGATTCTAATGAGCAGTTTGTAATAAAGCTGCTAGTTTCAGTTATGAAAGAGTAAGAAGAGCTTTATATTTGGTTGATCACAGTAGATCAAGTTTCTGCCATCCTAATCTCCACTGAGAATGACCTTCCTCTAGTTCTGTTGGTTTCACTGCAGTGGTGGTAACATCAGGCATAATGCTAGTGTTCTTCTTGCACGTTCTTCATATAAGAACTTGGACTACTGCACATCTCACCAAAAGTTCAACTTGCTAAGTAATTACTGTTTGTTTTGCTGGAAACGAACTGTGAACAGTTTAAACCAGATGTAAAATTTCTTATGTCTTTCCCTTGTCTCTCCCTCGGTCCCCATAATCAATCATTATGTAACTTTCAATTTATGTCCAAGCTCTACACACTGTGTTTCACTTCAGGATTTGCTATTTACTTCTGGAATTCTCTGCATTTCTCACATCATTAGTGGTGAGGGCAGAGTCAGTTATGTTAGGGGTATTTTTTGTTGCAGGGAGGAGTTTTAGTTAACTTTGTTGTTTTAAAATAACCATGCATTTACCTTGCCACAGCTGAAACAGGTATGTTTTTATAGACCAAGAAGAAACTTTACTGAAACATGTTTAGTGTTTGTGTCTAACTTAAATTCTTCTTTTTGTATCTAGGCACTCCAGAATTTATGGCCCCAGAAATGTATGAAGAACACTATGATGAATCAGTTGACGTATATGCTTTTGGAATGTGCATGTTGGAAATGGCTACCTCAGAATACCCCTACTCAGAATGCCAGAATGCTGCTCAGATTTACCGGAAAGTGACCTGTGTAAGTGAGCTTTACTAGGTGCATGTACATTTTTATTCTGAGTTTTTTAAAGACTGGATCTTTCAATCTGAAGCCAGTTAAAGTACTCTCCTAATCTTTTAAACACTATGCTGTTTTGGACTCATCGTGTTGTGGCGGAATACTGACAGGGTAAAATTACACATCTCTTCTTTGGGGAGGCAGAAGATACTTTCAGGATTATTTGGAATGTCTAAAATTGCATTATTGTTACCTAGCATTTGATTTTAATATGGCTGCATAAGATGAATTTTAATAATCTCTCTGTGCTCTTGGGTGACTCTTATTGATTTTTGCCTACAGCAGTCAGAGTAGATGAGAATGGGGGAGTGCTGTATTTCCAAATGGGGACCACCCAGTTTAACCGGACTTCCCACAGTTCCAGAATTGTTCCACATTCTAGGTTGGAAGAACACGGTAATTCCCACATTGCAGCCTCTAAATACTCTCTTAATCTTCCTACATTGTGGCAAAGAATATAATCTGGTTCAGCCTCTTGCCTTATAACAGCCTCTGTCACTGCTCGTCTGTGTAACACGTTGTCTGAAGGTCACTTAGAGGAAGGAGTCCGTGATTAATAGTGTTATAAGTGTCTCTGGGACTCTATAGTGAGTCTCCAGGCATATCACTGGGGACTGTCTCAACTGACTTGATTAGAGGAGAAGAGATCTGAAAGGGAGCCAGGAGCGATCGCTTATACCACTGTATATGATCCTGTACTGGAGATCAAATCCCATGTGTCCTTGTCTATGTGAGTTGACCTGGAAAGTACCTAGAAAAGCTCTGTGACTTTAACGGAGACCTCTAGATCTCTAATTAGTGGAAAATCAAACCTATGTGGAAATGGAAGTTGCCACTTGTACCAGTTCTATCCTGGCATGTTACCGTTAGAGGAAACCACTAATATGGTGGTTTCTACAGATTGTTGGTTGCACTGTTGTAGCTGAATTGACGCCAAAATATTAGAGACACAAGGTGGGTGAAGTCAAATCTGTTATTGGACCTGTTTCTGATGGGAGGAGAGAAGCTTTCAAGTACATAGTTCCTCTGGAGCAGTCTGTATAAACTCCAAAGCTTGTCTCTTTCACCCACAGAAACTGGTCCAATAAAAGAGATCACTTCACTCTCCGTGACTTTTTCCATAATGGAACACATTGGCAGTGAAATACACCCAGCCTTTCTGGCCAGATTACTCCCCCTGGGAAAAGATGAGTTGGGGTCTCTCTCCCTGAGACAGGTGGTTCACCTGGGTTTAAGGAAGGTGAGAATGGTTGCATACCTTCTCTCAAGAATGGGCTGGGAGGAAAAAGCAGCTATGCTGAGAGAGAAGGCTCGAACTGAGCCATGGACAGTGTTGCTTTTTATTTCTAAAGCTGTCTCCAAGTAAGGTGGTGAATATCTACATGGTATGTGGACTGAACCGATTGCTTCTACAGTCTGAAAGCAAGGTCCCAAAAGCACAAGCTAGTCTCTTTCCACTTTCTTCTGATGAACGCTATATGCTGCCGGTCAGAGCTGAATCAGTATTGTGGCAGTTCATCCATTTGGCCAAGTCTTGGTTATGCATTTGGGGTCAGCAGCCTCATCCAAGAGGCGGTGGATGACATGGGTTTCGGTACAGTCCCTTGAATGTGATGGCCACTGCCAAGAAAGCTGAACACCGAAATGGCAAATCAGGAGATGCTAAAACCCAAATTGCTCCACTTCTCTTAATCCCTGCCAGAGCAAAGGAAGCCTTCATCTGGTACCCAGCTATGTACTCTTGCTTGATGAAACTATAGTGTTTGTATAGACCTTCACAATTTAATATAATATTGTCCAGTAACATAGAGCTATTCTCCTGCCATTGCTGTCAGAGTGGCAGGCAAAGAGCCAGGTAGTCCTGCTTGTTTTTATAGACCAGTTTCTGCTCTGCTGGGCTTGATGGTAACCCCAGGAGAAGAATGGAGGAGCCAGAATTCCCTAGTTGAAAAGGAGGCACTGTTGTCAAAGTAAGCAAAAGGAGTTTGGAGCTGTGTGTGACACTATGCTCACTGGACAAGGCCACAACTGAATAATGAAGTAGTTCTTGCTCCTGTGTGAACAGTAACCCTTATTGCAAGTTGCCATTTATAACTTAGTGTAAAAAACCAAGCAGGTCTACCTGGCTCTTTGCCTGCCGGTCTGACAGCAATGGCAAGGGAATAGTTAGTGACGGGTGCTCTGTTACGGGACAATATAAGATGAATTTTGCTCCTTGAAGTGGCCTCACTGGGACAGAATGGCTACGTCTACACTGGCCCCTTTTCCGAAAGGGGCATGTTAATTTCACAGGTCGTAATAGGGAAATCTGCGGGGGATTAAAATATCCCCCGCGGCATTTAAATAAAAATGTCCGCCGCTTTTTTCCGGCTTTTAGAAAAGCCGGAAAAGAGCGTCTACACTGGCCCCGATCCTCCGGGAAAAAAAGCCCTTTTCCGGAGGATCTTATTCCTACTTCAAAGTAGGATATTTAAATCCCCCACGGATTTCCCTATTACGACCTGTGAAATTAACATGCCCCTTTCGGAAAAGGGGCCAGTGTAGACGAGCCCAATGTGTCTGTAAACTTCTTTGATGAAGAATAAATGGTGTAAATGTGGTTTGTTCCTGAACACTACTAAATATTTCAGCTTAGAACTGACATGGGTTCAACAATGCTGAATACAGATATTTACGTTGGATTTGTACGAAACATTGGCTTGCAGGGCAGGGATCGCTTTTTGTGTTCTGTGTTTGTGCAGTACCTTGCATGGTCAGACCCTAGTCTATGACACTATGCTCATACAAATAAAGAATAATAAGAAAATCAATGCACCAGAGATAGAACTGCTTTTCTGTGTCCTTTAAATTAGAAGAGTATGCCAATAATGATCTAGCCTTAGTGTAACACAGTGCCTATGAGA
The DNA here is from genome assembly GCF_052426305.1 of Pelodiscus sinensis. NCBI lineage: Eukaryota > Metazoa > Chordata > Testudines > Trionychidae > Pelodiscus > Pelodiscus sinensis. The sequence continues at coordinate 20,241,761 of NC_143062.1, read as the reverse complement.
GTAACACGTTGGTCATGCTATTCTCAATTCCTTATTCATATTTCTCTCCTCTTCAACCAGATGTTCAACTCCTAACAGCAAAACAATATTGTACCCCGGCGTGCCCCGGTGTACCCCGCTGTACCCTAGTCTCTGGCCGGTAACTCCGGTTCTCCGCCGGACTTTTAGGTGATTCACCTTTTTTCTTTGGCACGGTTGTAGTCCCCCCAACCGCGGGGTGGGGAAAAGGGGGGCCCGGGCCTGCCCTCACTCACGGGCCCCAGCCCAGGGCCCTAAGGACACGGAACTACCTCGCTCCGGTCCGGCTGACGGGGCTCCTGCCGTAACTCGTCAGCCCACCAGCCCTAATGGGCTCTGCCCTGGGCTGCTTCCTTTCCCCACCCCCGGCGTTCCCCGCTCGGGGTATTTACCTTATACCTGGCCGACAGGCTGCCGGCCCTACCGCGACCCACGCCTAGCTGGGGTTGTGTGCTCGTGGTCCGTGATTGGGGCTGCCGCCAGCCCCGGAGGTGTCGCCCCGATCTCCCCCTCCCACGGCTCCGTGCTCAGCCCCTCTGCTCTCTCCTTCCCCCTTTGGTCATGGCGGCGGCGCTTTTAAATGTCCCGCCGTAGCCGTCCCCCCTGACGTCCCAGGTCGGGGCGGGGAAGTGTCCGTCCGCCTTTGCCGCCGATTGGCGGCCGTCAGGGCCTGTCAAGGCGGGGGAACTCCTCCCGCCCTAACCCCTCCTCTCCTGCTGCGCCGTGGCCGCACACCGGTGCGGCTGCCGGCCCTTTAAACCTCGGCGCGGCTTGCGTACAAGCCGCGCAATCCCATGCCGACCCCCCCCCCCCCCCCCCCCCCCCCCCCCCCCCCCCCCCCCCCCCCCCCCCCCCCCCCCCCCCCCCCCCCCGAACGCCGAGCAGCGCCTGTTCGGCGTGGCTCTGGGCGGGGAGGGGCTGCCCCGTCACAAATCTAGTGAGCTCTTCTTCTCTGTTAAGAATGTGTAAGATGCTGCTGAAATAATGTATTTTACTATTGCTCATAGTGATAGAAACTCTGGGCATGCAAAACTTATTTTCTGAAACTTTCCTCTTTTCTCTTTCTAGTTCAGAGGATTCTTCAGCCCTAGAGTACAATATTGTACAATTTAAGCCCTTTCCCCCGTTTAAACATCTTCACCCACCTGACCCACAGTGCGATTCAACTTTCTTTAATTTTCCATTGTTTATCCTTTATGTGCGGAGATGTGAGTGAGTTGTCCAGAGTGATACCACATTTCTTCAGTTACTTTCTTTTTTCTATGTTTTACTTAGTAGGGTAAAGATTCTTTGTGAGATTAGACTACTATGAACCCATGCCTGTACATGTACAGATTTAGCATCTGAGTAAATCTAGAGAATAAAATGGCACACTTTCATTTATCACTTTCTCCCCAAGGACTTTCATGAGGGCTTCTCACCACAACCCAAAGAACTGAAAGACTATAAACATGCCTATGATCCTATCTGTAGCAACAAAATTAAGATCTCAGATTTTGCATTGGGGATCCAAAGTCCCATAATGCTTGCAATCAAAGTATAAACAAAGAGGGGAAGGCTAATGAAAATAGTAAAGTGAATTCTGGACTTTGTCCTGTTGAATGATGCACGATGCAAAAAGGAAGAGGGGGAAATATAAAACATGCATTATTGCAGCTAACATTAAAATGATGTTGTGGTCAGCATATTCTCAATAACCTTAGTTCTGATGCTGTAATCTCATTTTTCATGCATAGCTTGTTGGATTTTTTTCCCATAGTCAGATTTACTTTGTGATTAATCATTCTGCCAAGTAATTTTGATGAAGACAATGGAGCATATTTTGTGTTAAAAAATCTAACTTGGTGATCTTCCCTTGCAGATCCAATCAAAATATTTATTTTATTGGTGCACTACAGAATTTACAGCAGACAAACTCCAGTTCCTGATTTCATTGGGATTTAATAGATGCTTTGTTGGCTTTAGAAGCAAGAGTCTGAAGAACATAACCTATAATTTTAAAACATTCCTCTGTGGAAGTCGCTTTGTTTGCATCCTTTCCCTTTTATGAGTCTTAATGGGTTTAATGTTTTTCCTGCATTTGCATTTGGCTTACACAAATTGAAGTAACCCATCTTCTGTAAGAGACTGCTGAAGCAGACAAGTGGTGTTATAAATCCCATTACATAGATTTTTCATATATATCCGAGACCACCTTAGACTTGCAGATTAGCTGAATTGTCTACTTTTGTGCTTTGAAACAAAGTAGAGTTGTGATTGCATAGGTCTTCACTGCTGTAAGTCCTGGGATGAAATTTGTCCTGATTGGGGAATTTTGCCATTCTATTCAATGTGGGGAGGAGGCACGGTTTCAACCCCACAGTCTTGACACTTCATCCGTTTTGCATGAAGAGAGTATTTCCTTTGCAGCAGCTCTGGAACCCCATGCAATTCACTATGCTAGGAACCTGAGTTTTCTGTTGCCTGAGTACTATATTCCCCACTTGTTTTTTTTATTTTCTAGGGGAAAAGTAAAATAAACTACAGGCTTCAATTCACCCTGGGTATGATTCTCAGACAGTATCCTATGTAAGGACATCTTTTTTTTTTCTCATATCAAACTGAAACCACCTCCTTTCTTTCTGTTGTGAGACAAAGCAAGTCACCTTGTGCAAGACAGCCTTTGCTTGCCACATGTCATGTGCCAACACGAGATTATTAATATTGCAGAACATACCCTCTATTGGCATATCACTTCCACTGCTCTGCAGAGTAAGATTTTTTTTAAAATTTTATTTTCCCCAAACTCTGAATTATGCCACCACTGACCCACTTAAAGCTGCCTTCTAAAGCAAGGAAAGGATTATAGAAAAGATACCATCTTTCACCCTAATATGGTTTAGGTTTAATTGTGACTTGTCTGGCATCTGCTATACATCTCTGAAAATATACTATTATTGTTTCAATAGAGTGATTTCCCTAGTGTAAAAGTTCTTGTATCTCTTTTTTAGAGACGGAAACCTAAAAATGACTTCTTTAGAATCAGGCTTGGAGATTTAATCTTTAATACCCAAAACATGCTTGGCTTTGCAGGTTCAAAGACTTTATGCCAGAGTTCAGCATGTTTTCTTCTTCAAACCTGACCTATGTTTGAAGAGTGTGAGGAGGCTCTTTAAAAGTTTTTCACTTTTCCTGTGTGTAGTTCTAAGGCCTTGTGAAGTTCAGCAGCTAAGATCATCATTAGGAAATATCCCTATCCAGGAGGTGAAAAGAGGTAACTCTCTCAGAGGTGGAGGAGCTGGGTGTGCTTTTTGTTGACAAAGACAGCTGTTCATACTGCTGTCTAATGAGGAGGGCTCTAGTTGGTATACTTTAGAATTTTGCTGCAGGGTTTCCTTGGGAAGAAGAGAGAAAAGACAGATGGCTTTTATATAGTGATGAGAGGGATCTTTTGATGTCAAATAAGAACATGAACAGCAGTGTTTCAAGTGAATCCTATAGTAAAAGAAGCAAGAATAACAACAGAATTAGATGTGAGCATTATTTGTTTAACGTATATTATATGTAGCCTTGTTATGAAATGTGATTATTTATTTCCTCAAATGTTTTGTAGGCCTACAGAAATCCATTGATCTCGTTTAAAAAACACACACACACACACACCCCAAAATCAAAGAATGTTAAATATGGGTGTAAATTATAGGTTCTTTTTACACTCTAACTATTTTGCTAAATAAAAATTTAACTCTTCAAAGGGAAAACCAGGTACACTTCAGCCCAGAAAAAGAACATGAAAATGGGTACATAATAAGATTTTCTTAAATAAGATAAAAATCTACTTTAAAAAAAACCCTACCAGTTTGACTATACAGGCAGTCCCCGAGTTACGCGGATCCGACTTACGAACGGGGCTTTTCTCGCCCCGGAGGACGGGAGCGGCGGGAGGCCCAGATGAGCCGCGGTCCCGCCGCCCACGTTCTCCGGGGCGAGAAAAGCTGCTCCCCGTCTCCCTGGTCTGCTGGTCAGACCAGGGAGACGGGGAGCAAAGCCTCGGAGGACGCCTGCAGCAGGACAGCCGCGGTGCGCCTGGGCTGTCCCGCTGCGGGTGTCCTCCGAGGCTTTGCTCCCCGTCTCCCTGGTCTGCTGGGGGGGGGGGGGGCAGCTAGTGCTCCCTCCCCCCCAGCAGACCAGGCTTTTCTGCCCACGACGCCTGGGGTAGAGCAGCTGGGGCGCTGCTGGGTTGGTCCTGCTGAAACTGACCAGCAGCGGCTGAATCAGGATGCCTGGGGCAGAGCAGCTTGGCGCTACTGGAGCACCCCAGCTGCTCTGCCCCAGGCATCCCCAAGTCAGCCGCTGCTGAAACTGACCAGAGGCTGACTACAGTAAGCCCGAGGCAGAGTTGCTCTGCCCCCGGCTTCCTGGAATCAGCCGATGATCAGTTTCAGCAGCAGCTGACTTGGGGACGCCTGGGGTTCTTAAGTTGAATCTGTATGTAAATCATAACTGGCATCCAGATTCAGCCGCAGTTGAAACTGATCAGTTTCAGCAGCGGCTGAATCTGGACGCCAGTTCCGACTTACTCAGGGTATGTCTACACTACAAAGTTAATTCGAACTAACGGACGTTAGTTCGAACTAACTTTCCTAGGCGCTACACTAGCGCTCCGTTAGTTCGAACTTAATTCGAACTAACGGAGTGCTTAGTTCGAACTAGGTAAACCTCATTTTACGAGGACTAACGCCTAGTTCGAACTAGCTAGTTCGAACTAAGGGCTGTGTAGCCCTTTAGTTCGAACTAGTGGGAGGCTAGCCCTCCCCAGCTTTCCCTGGTGGCCTCTCTGGGCACAACCAGGAAAACTCTTCTCCTCTCCCCCAGCCCCGGGCCCTTAAAGGGGTAGACTCTGGCCAGACGGCACTAGAGTCAGCCAGCCCTGCCCGGAGTCTCTGCCCCGAACCAGTGGCTGCAGGATGAGCCAGACGGACAGTGCCAGTGACACGTCCCCTGCCCAGTCCCCCAGCACCCAGGAGCCAGCCAGGGGCCGTAGACGGCGCGCGGCCTCCTGGTCTAGTGCGGAGGTCATGGACCTCATTGAGGTTTGGGGGCAGGCCCCCAACGTCCATGATCTCCGCACTAGGAGGAGGAATGCGGCCGTCTATGGGCGCATAGCAGCCGCCATGGCCAGCAGGGGACACAGGTGCACCCAGGAGCAGATGCGCATTAAAATTAAAAAGCTGCGCCAGGCGTACGCCAGGGCCACAAGAGGCGGCGCCGCTGCAGGGGCTGCCACCTGCCCCTACTTCACTGCCCTCCACCAACTATTGGGGGCAGGGCGGTCCGTGCCAGCCCGGGGGACATCGAGCCGGGACCAGAGGGCCCTGACCTGGGCACACCAGAAGGGTCACCGCCAGCAGTGTCATCCAGGGAGACCGTACCAGGTAAGTAGTTTGAATTAAGTAGTTCGGGGGGGAGGTGGGAGGGAGACCAGGGACCGCGCGCGTGGGCCATGCCTTCCACGGATCACGCAGACACCTGTGCACGTGCGAGCACGTGCCATGCCACCCTTGGGCAGGTGGCTCCAGCTGCGTGACACCCAGGGGCCATTGCCCAATAGGCACATGCTTGTGCAAAGAGACGTGACATGCTCCCGACCCCGGGGCAGGACCCAGCAGGATGATTTCCCTTCACATGTCCCCTCTACACGGAGGCAGGGGACATCTCCCCTTCCCCCCCCGCCGCCCCGGCCACACTATACATGGCACAGGGACATGGGTGCGGTCTTGGGGCAGCTCCCAGTCCCAGGGAGAGCCAGACATCCTGACCATGGCCTCTGTACAAGCACAGCGGCTGTGATGGTGCAGGACATGGTCACCCTCACGTTGCGGAGTTGGGGAGGGGGCTGGGCATCATCCTCTGCGTCCCCAGGGAGAACTGACCACTTCTCTTCTTTCTCTACAGCTGCACCAGCTGCTCGTGCAGGGCGCACCACCCCGCCCGGGACATGCTCCCGCACCCGCGGCCTGCTCCGGACCGCCAGCATGGAGCAGGAATACTGGGACCAGCACCTTGGGGCCCTGCAAGCCGTGCACCGCACACTACGGTCGTGGATGCGGGAAGACCTGCAGGTCCGCCACGAGCTGCTGGCTGAGCTCCGAGGGCTGAGCACCAACCTGCAGCTCCTGCTGCAGAGCATGGTGCCCCGTGCTGATCCTGCACCAGCTGTCCCCCAACTGCTGTCCCTCCTCCCACTCCTGCTCCCCCTCCCACCTCTCCCTCCTCAACCCCCACAACCTCTTCCTCAATGTCCACACCCCCCACCTCAACCTCCGCACCCTCCACCCCATCCCTCCGGGGACGCTGAGGCCCCCTCCCTCACCGTACTGGGAGGCGGTCGGCCCGGCGAGACCCCCACCCCTGATCCTTCAGTTTCCCCACTCCCTCCTTTCCCTTGCTTCCCCCTTTCAGCTCCCTCCTCCCAGTTTTCCCCCTCCCCTCTCCCAGCCTCTCTCTTCCCCTCTCCCACCTCCTTTTCCCAGTTTCCCCGAGTTTTGTTAAATAAACAGAGTTTCTATTTTTGAACACACGTGTCCTTTATTTTGTACATCAATAAGAAGGGGGGCTAGGGAAGGGTAAGTGGAAGGAGGTGAGGGAGGAATGGGGTACGAGCCCCCGATGGGGAGGACTGGGCTGGCTCTGCGGGCTTCTGGGGGTGGAAGCTCTCCTGCAGCCCCCCGATTGCCCCCTCTCCCCAGATGGCAGCCTGCGGCAAGTGCAGCCGGGCTGATGGCCGAGTGCTGTGATGTGCCCAGTGTGGGTACTTCGGGCACTCCAAGCCAGGACTGGTTTGTAAGCGGGGCACCCCTTAGAACTGTCTGTCCGGGGTGGGGGTCGGGACCCTTTAAGCGCCGCCCTCGACTAGCCTGAGACAGCATCTCCACGCTCTACGTCCTCCTCTGATGCCCTGCCGGCACTGCTTCCGGCCATCCTTAAGCCCTGTTCAGAGTCCACTCAATGTGGACTTGCTAGTTCGATTTAGCAAAACGCTAATTCGAACTAGTTTTTAGTTCTAGACGCGTTAGTTCGAATTAGCTTAGTTCGAATTAACTAATTCGAACTAAGTTAGTTCGAACTAGCGCTGTAGTGTAGACGTACCCATACAGATTCAACTTAAGACTAAACCTACAGTCCCTATCTTGTACGTAACCCGGGGACTGCCTGTAACTGCCTACTAGAAGACATGGGTGGGTGGAGCAAAATAAAATAATAAAATAGTAGAACTCAAAATTTAAAAAAAAAACACTTTTTCTTTAACCGGATATTGCATTGTGCTGCAATCCACCTATGTTATAAGGTAATATTTTTAATTATTTCTAATTACTTTTTAGATTTAACAATTTTAAAAAGCTCTGAGTGCACTCTAATAAGAGCCAAACTTAACAATCACCATACTAACTATAAATAAACTCTGCAATCGGCATTACATAATGAAATGGAGATAATTTACCTCAGCCGGTGACTATATGAAGAAGCCCCTTATTTCTGTTTCTCTCCACCCAGTCCATCCTTCAGTCCTAGCCAGGTGGATTCCCTCATCCTTTTCCAACCCCTCCACCCCCTCCCTTCTGCAATGTAAATGGCTTTTGCAAAGTGTCAAAAAAAAACTAAGGGTATGTCTACACAGCAGCGTTATTTCAGAATAGTGTGTGTCTACACTACAAGCCTTTATTTTGAAATAATGTTGAGCTGGAGGACGACTTATTCTGATTCCTGTAACTCTCATTTCACAAGGAATAAGGGAAGTCAAAGGAAAAGTGTTCTTCCTTAGACTTCTTGCTGTGTAGACAGTGCCAAAAGCCAAATTAAGCTATTTCAACTTGAGCTCCGCAATTGACGTAGCTGAAGTTGGATAGCTTGATTTGACATTAGCCCTGCTGTGTAGACGTACCCTAAGTTCAATTATTTTGGACCAAAGAGAATTAGTGGTTCTCAGTCCACAGCACACAGCTTTTTGTTTGGGCATAGGAGGGTAGATTAGTTTTCTCCAATGAGCTTCTCACCAATGTGGGAATTTAAGAATGTTTCCCTGTTAAGAAGAGAGAAGCAAAAGTGAAATTTTGGTAAGAGCGATCTGGTAGGGGAAGAACCACTGGAACACACCCCAGCTGTTGTGTTCATGCCCTTAATTTACTTTTTCAGTATGGGAAAATGGTCTTAGCTTTTTCTATATTTGCTTATCAGCAAGTCTCCAGACAGACCATTTAGAGCAATTTCCCTGTCTTGGGAGCCAACCTGTTTGCTCACTTGATGAAACCACAACCATGTACTGTACCTTTACTCAGTATCCAAACTTCTTTTTGAGATGCCACCTACCGGCTTATCTACACGTACTGGTGCATCGCCGCATGGCGATTGATTCTCCCCGGGAGCTGAATTAGTGGGTCTAGACTAGAGATGTTAAAAATTGTGTAATAGGGTAACCGTGTAACCACTAAAAAGCCTAGTGGTTACACGTGCTGTGTGCTCTGCAGTATAAAGCTTAGCTTAGCTTTATACTGCAGAGCCCACAGCAAAGCCTCCCTGTGAGCAGGGCTGCCAGTCCCTGCCAGCCTGGCTTCCAGGGAGGAGGCTTCACTAAGGCACTGAAACCTCCTCTGCAGGAGCAGAGCAGGTAGCTCTTTCCCACCCGGCTCCCAGGGTGGAGGCTTTGCTGCCCTGCCACAGCAAAGCCACCTCCCCTGCAGCCAGCTGAGTGTAACCGTCACAATTAACTGATAAGCATCAGCTTGTTGGTTAAACGGTTTTCGGTTATACTCTACCATCCCTCATCTGGACCCACTAAATTGACCTCTGATCGCTCTCTCATCGACTATAGTACTCCACTGGGATGAGAAATAGTCTGAGGGGTAGCCATGTTAGTCTGTAACTTAAAAAACAAAAAAGAGTAGTCCTGTAGCACCTTAGCAACTACAAAATATATATATATATATATATATATATATAGTATCACGAGCTTTCGTGGGCAAAACCCACTTCCTCAGATGGGATGAGAAATGTAAGGGAGAAGTCAACAGGAGAGTTTATCTTTTTCATTCATTACAGTGTAGACTCTGCAGCAACCAGCTACGTTATTCACGTAGCTGGGGTTGCATAAGTGAGGTCAACATTACCCTGTACCAGAGACCTGCCCTAAGTGACAATGACATGAAAACCCAGTATCTAATGGCTGCCTTTTCTGGCTCCACGTATATTTTACTGTGAGCTTTTGAACAAATCATTGTACTAAGTCAGCATACATTTGCTTATAAATGGGATACACTCTTGTGTGGAGAAGGGAGTGTTTTAAAACCAGTTGGAGACCTTTTGATAGGGTTGCCAGGTGTCCAGTATTCACCTGGACAGTCCGGTATTTTCGGCTCCCGTCCGGTAAAAAAAATTCAGAAAATAACGGACACTCAAAATGTCTGGTATTTTCTGATTTTTTTTTCCCTGGCAAGGAGGCAAAAATGCTGGGCACCTGGCAACCCTACAGACACTCAGCTCCCGGCCTCCCTCCCCTTCCCACTCTGGCCCCCAACATCCCCAGCTCCCATGCTTACCTGGTTCCCCAAGGCTGCTGGCACAAAAAGGCTGCCGGCCAAAAGACCTAGCGGAAACCATGCTTTCCCTGGGTCTTAGTACTCAACATCTCCCCTGTTCCTATCCCTGCACTTAAAGGAGACATGCTGTTTTATTTAAACATGGACTGAGACTCCCTTGTGCTAGCTGCTGTACAAACAGACCTCTGTCCCAAAGAACGTCGAAACAAGAGACAACATGTGGAGACAGATGGTAGCAGAAAGAAACCATGAAACAGCACTTGATGGGCAGTGATCTCATCCAGCCAGCTGCCTATCTGCTTGTCGAGACTGTTGTAGGCATCATGACAAAGAGTTTTAAGGAGCGAAGGGGGTGGCTTTGTAGACGTGCATGGGGATCTTCATGCATGAGAGGCATTAATGTGTCACAGCATTTAGGAAGTTGACACTGCCTTTTTGAAATGTTGGTTCCAAAGCAGTATTTAACTCAGTCAGCTGCTGTTCAATGTTGTTCATTTTGTCCTATGCTCACAGCTATCGGTCCGATGGAGCTGTCTGTCAAATGAGACTTTCTGTAAAGCCGCAGATTTATTCTCTAGATCAGCAATTCTCAAACTTTAACAAATTGAGGACCCCTATTTTGATTTTAAAAATTTTGGGGTTGGGCAAAAAAGGAAGGAGTTGATCAGTGGGTCCCGAAGGCCTTGTTTGAGAAGCATTGCTCTAGATGACTGACTCCATCGGGATGTCCAAATGCAAGACAAATTGCATAAATGTAAAAAGCTCATGCTGACTGGAAAACCGAACTAAACTGAGCTGTGCTGTGGAGTGGCTTACATTTCCCACATGGTTAATTCATGTCATGATACTTATGGGATAATCTGGGACTTAAAGAAGCTGGAATAATCTCAGGAAGCCCAACTAGATATGTAAGCAAAGTATTTCTCTTGGGGAAGCTATACCAATTAATTAAAGGTTCTTTGGTAATATGTCCAAAGTTATCTCCATTGTCAGTTTCTTTTCATTATATTGATATGTGCGCATGAGTTCTCCAGAAAGCAGTAAGCTGTAACATGTTATGGTTTTGATTACCCATTCTTTCTGACAAGTATAATCAAGATAGAAATAGCTAACGGCTTTTAGCAAACTACAGTAGCTGAAAATGTGTAACGATCTGTGTCACATAGCTTTCCACCATGAAATTGCAATGAAAAGATTTATCTAAACACCAGCTCCCTTACTAAATCACAGTTCTCATCCTCTGGTTTTGGTCAGTTCTACCATTTGAGGGTCCAAACTTTTGGTGTGGTAGATTAGTCAGTGATATTTCTTTCTGGCCAGGGGTATGATTGTGGTGGGAGGAAGAAGAAATGGTAGCCATCCCACCCAAAAAACAATGAGATGCCACTTGCAAATTGATCTTCGTAATCTCCCTTTCTGCACTTTGGTCAGCACCAGCGGTGGATTTAGGGTAGGGCGAGCGGGGCGGCTACCCCAGGCCCCGTGCTTCCCAAAGCCCCGCTCATGCGCCGTGGCGCCACGGTGCATGCGCCCTGTCAGAGGGGGGGGCCCCATGAAATTTCGCTGCCTGGGGTCCTGCGGCGCTGCCCTTGGCCCCGCGGCACTCTCATCTGCCCCTGGTCAGCACACACCCATAGCGGGTATTGTCATTTATATCCTGTTGAGATATATGGCAATGCAGTTGAGAGTTGTCAGGCTATCCGCAAATACTGAGTTTGTACATGAACGGAAGGATTCCTTCACAATCTTAAGAGTTGGAGAATGAAGTTTTCTGTAACAAAAGCTTTGATTCTGGGGCTTGTTTTTTTTATAAAGTTAACTTTTATTTGGGATTTCTTTAAAAAAAGGATTAACATTTTTCCATTTATTTTTAAATGGGAATTCTATTAAGCATATTTTTCTTCATCCTTATGAACAGTTGTCATTCACTGTTTTAACAAACCCGGGCTGTAGTCAATTTGGTTTCCAATAACATTTTCTTGTGGTTCTCAAATCTTAAGCATTGATTTAGCTGTGCCAAAATAGAGCACTACTACAAATTAGAGATGTTAAAATGTGCCTAATTAAATTTCAGTGGTTACACACCAGGGAGGGGTAGAGATGACAGCAGTGGGGATCAGCTGACTTCTCGGGAGCCAGGGTGGTCAGCTTTCAGACGGGATCCCCATGTATACCGGGAGCCTGTGTGTAACCGTGACCATTAACTAATCAGTTAACCGTGTATACAGTTACACCTTCACATTCTTACTCCAAATTTTTCCATTTTATCTCTTTTTTTTTTTTTTTGGTAAGGTTTATTGAGAAGCAATTCTATTCCAGGTTCATCCTATTTTTCTGGCTCATCTTGGTTCAGTCTCTTCAACATTCGCTGAGTTATGTCAATTTTCAGGACTGTACTTGATTTGGTGGTTGTATCTCTTTTCTGTTTGGTTTTATGAGAAGCAATGCCTTTCTAGGCGCATCCTAATTTCCTGGCACAACCAAACCCTGATGTTGCTTTAAGCTATCATAAGAGACAGCTGTATACCAAATCTGATGGTCCTAGCCTTAGCTCTTACTGTTCAGGAGCAGTTCTTGAACAAACAGACAAACTCTCTAAGATATATAGTAGACTAGTTGAATGCCATCAAAGTCAGATACAGGTTGAACCTCTGCCGTCTGGGACTCTCTGATCTGGCAACATACATGATCTGGCAGGAGCTTGCAAGGCTGGCAGGGATGCCACACCTGGGATCTGGGGACAGTGGTGCCAGATGGCTAGGGAGGGGAGTCCAGCGGGGAGGCTGGCAACCCTCCCCAGACCTCCCTTGTTCCAGCAAACTCCCTAGTCCAGGACCAGTCTGGTCCCAAAGGTGCCGGACCAGGGAGGTCCAATGTGTAGCAGCATACTGTAATGAGACACTATTCTATCTGAAAAAGAATTTCTTAGATAGTTAAGACCATTCAGAAACCAAGACAGTTAAAAATATCTGGCATATTTGACTAGAGAGTCAAGAGACATTTTAAAGAAACATAGTCAACTTAAAAAACTTCATATAGTACATTACCATAACTAAAAGATTAAAAATGCTTTTTTTTAAAAGCATTTGATGTATTTGGCAGCACTTTTCCTTCCTCCGGTTTTTCTCTTCCATTGTATAGTCAGCTGTTTCCCCCTGTTTGAGTCTTCTCCACCCCTGTAGAGGGAAAAAGAAACAGTCCTAAAATTATGGTAAAACCACAAAATTGGCAGGAGGATTCAGATGTTGATGCAGTAAAGCAATGCTTTTAAACTAATTTATTTTAAAAACTAACATGACATCATGTTGAGCAATGTCTCTTATTCTCCAGGTCACTGGTTCCAATTAACCATTAGTCTCAGACCAATTGTCAGAGATGTAGAAATAAAAGGTAAATATTAGATCTTTGTTCCAGCTCATCATCTTCCAAATGCAAAATTGTTTCCTCCCATGGACTTTCTAGTATTGCTCAATCTAGTTTTTATTGTTTCGATAATTCTTCTAGTTCATTTGGAAGCCTGTTGAACAGCCCATTACAATATTGCCAACCCAAAGCGTTCAAAAACTTTGAGTCGGGTCCCCCAAATTAATGAAATTAATTATTGTATACAAATATATACTACTGGATTCATTTTATTTTTTTCTGGTTTTTGAACCTTTCAGACACACTAGGGAAACACTTCCAAGAATTTGGCCTATAACCATGAAGTCTTACAAACTTTTTTTTAACTAGAAGCTGAGATTTTTTTCATAAAACAGGAGCTTGAGCTTTAAGAACAACAAATGTCATGAGGCTTACAATAAAATTGCAACAGTTGTTAACTGACTTTCAGAAACTTCAGTTCTTGAACCTAATCTTTGTTCTCTTGCAGCACATTAAATAATTCCTATTTTTAGTATTGGCCCATTTTAAGATACATTCTAGACTGTTAAGCTTCTTCCTTCCTCCTTCCCTTTCCGTGATTATCCTACTGTAGACAAGTATCTTCCCTCTGTGCTGTATGTACTCTAATAAGCTGTGTCTCATGTTGTTAAGAAGCTACTCCTGTAGCTAATGATAGTTCCCAGGGTGAGTAGGCATAGTTGTAGACAGCTATCTAGAAAGAAGTTTATAGCTGCCCATCATAGGTGCTATAACCACCTCTGAGCTCCAAATTGCTCAGGGTTCTCAAAGGCCAGCCCTTGGCAGGACCACAAATATTTCACACATAATGTCAGTGCAAAAGTTGACAAGCTGTTGGTCATTTTACACTGGTTGTCAAGGTTATCCTCACTAGGAAGTCTAGATACTGACCTGTCCTTAACGTAAGCGCTTATGATTGCTTAATATAAGCATTTTAGGTCATAGAGGGTTAATACTTAAAAATCTGTTAATTTAAATTTTATTTTATTGCCCAGTTGGAGGTCCTTCCAGGGAAAGTCTGGGAGAGACACAGTAGTTTAAATAAAATGAACTTAGACCCTTGATCAGATCCAATATTGCATATCATTTGGCATCCCCTTTTATTATACCCAAAAGTTCCCTAGTCTAATCATTAATATTCAGATGTGATTAATCAGAGCTACATACACTCAGTTTGTCCTTTTTTTGTATTTTTGTTTTATGGATCACCGCAGCCTGTTGCCTGTAGAATATTTTCCTTTTACCAATTCTTTCTCCTTGCTGTCAGAGGAAAACTCTGGAAGGCTCCATCTCTTTGTATGACCACTCCATGATTTCTCAAAAAGCATAGATTACATGTCTGAAGCTTTTGAGTAGAAGGTGAAAGTGAGGTGGGCAGGCTGAAAACAAAGACCAGTCACAATCCAAATTTAAGGCTAAAGAGCCCTCAGACCTTGAACGTTGTTTCAAAGTGAAGGCTGAGGGTAGGATTTTCATAGGTGTTCCAGGGAGCTAGATGCCCAGCTTCCACTGAAATTCTATCAGGACATTTACTGAAGGTTCCATTCAGGGCTGACTAGAGTCTTCGCCAGACGCTGTGGGGGGAGTCGGCTCTGGGCCCCTCAGAAAGAGTGGGGCTTCAGTCAGAAGGGGTGAGGTGGCGGGCTAGCCTTCCCTAGCCTGTTCTTCTGAGCTGCATGATGCTGGCAATGATTTAAAGGGCCTAGAGTTCTGGCTGCTGCTGCTGTCAAGGCGATGGCAGCAGTGGCTAGGAGCCCCAGACCCCAGAGCAGCTGCTCTCCCCTCCCCTCTTCCCCACGTTTGGTAGCCCTGGTCCTAGTTCAGCAGCATACTTAAACATGCTGAAGTCCTATTGAAGTTGTGGGTGCTTGCTTGCTTTGCTGTATCAGCGTCTAAGAGCAGAACTTTTCTGAAGAGTTGTACGGCTAATCTCCAAGGCAATATAGCCTTGGTCACAGCCTGAAGTCCAATGTACTGGTGTCCTTGTCTAGCACAGTAGTATTGCTCTTTTAGGATGAGATTTTAAAAAGAAGCTGCAGGGGGTAGATGTTCAACTTGACTTAATTTGGGACTTGTGCTATCTTCTAGGTAAATGGTAAAAAACTTAAGGGCATGAGTAGTCCCACTGACTTCAGTGAGAGTGTGCATGTCCTTGAGTGCCTTAGGCTACGTCTACACTGCAACGCTGTTTCAGGATACCACAGTATCGTGAAATAGCTATCCCATGTCTTAACAGCAAGCCCGTATTTTGGGCTCAATATTCCAACGTCCTTGTAAACCTCATCCATGAGGAGTAAGGGACGTTTTGGATTAGCAAGTTATTCAGAATCTGGCGCTGTATAGACAGCGCCAAATTACGAAATAAGCTATTTTGAAATAAGATTGAAATAAGTTACACAATTTTCATAGCTCAAATTGTGTATCTTTTTTCTAACTATAGCACTGTGTAGACGTAACCTTACTGAAGTGAGGCTTAACTGCAGAAAACTTGCTTTTCTGGAATCTGTCTTGGCCCACTTCTATTCAGTAAACACCTTTTATGTATATATTTTATTAAGTCTAAGTGGAAAGATAAATACTACATTCTAGACAAGAAGTTGATTTCTTATAACTGTTCTACTAGAAGACTTTCCCCATCTCAGTCTTGAAATAGCGATTATAGGAAAACTTTACTTTGTGCTCCATGGGACGAGTGGCCAGTGTCATAAATCATGAGGACCTGTTAGTATGTTGTGCTTGATTTGACAAGGGCATTGTAAGGATTTTTTTTTCTTTTAAACTGGATCATTAGAAATGACCCTCATAAACAAGAATTAAAACATAGTTTTTCTCACTTTATTGTAGTCTCCTTTGTAAGAAATACTTGCCTATGCAGGTATTGGGAATATACTGCTGTGTGTTACATATCACCTGTGCAGTTTTCTTTTAATTATTTTGTTTCCACATGGGACATCAAGAAAAGACAAAAGAGCATGCAAACTGTACTGTAGATTGAGACTTAGAATTTTCTCGTGTACACACACAGTCTTTCTGTTCAGGTAAGAGTCTTGGGATATGTTCATCCTATAAAGAGTGTTGTTTGGCTGGAGACGGGTCCCGTGTTATCAGCAAGCACGGGGAGATTATCTTTGACTGCCATGGTATTTTTTCACTGTGTTCTCTTCCTGCCACAACTCATACCCTCTCTGTTATCTCTCTCCAGCTTTTAGAGCTTTCTGTGAGTAGCAGCCTGTACCTCAGCTTCTGCTGCCTACTTTAGAGGCAGGGATTACATTGGCACTTCCCCTCTTATATTGGCCGCAGAGTCCGATCAGGGTTATAAAGCAAGTCTGCCAAGTATTGGTAATAACGACAAGGGAGATTTTTATGATGAATTGCAGACTGGCACACACAAATTAATCCGCTTCTTTCAAAACACAGATATATTTAGTTTTGGAAGTTGTCTAATTTCTTATTTCCATTCCAAATTAACCACTTCTTTAGGTTTAAAGTATTATCTTGGGTTTTAGTACAATTTTTCCACGGTTAACATTCCTGCAGACTTATTGCAATTCTTGATCAAACTAATGACTTTCCCTTTCTTTTTAGGGTGTCAAGCCAGCAAGTTTTGAGAAAGTTACAGATCCTGAAATTAAGGAGATAATTGGGGAGTGCATTTGCAAAAATAAAGAAGAAAGGTTTGTTTCAAAGTTTTGTCTGAAAATTCATTTTTATATTTAGATGTATTAAATATATCTCTGGGTGGCCATTATATAAAAGAAAGCACACAAACCTGTACACCATATGAAGGATACAAGACTGCTTCTATCACAAGCAACAAAGATCATGATAATAAAATTGGCCAGACCTTCCCTCCCCTTTATAGATAAAGGTCAGAAATGACCATTCTGATTTCTTCTGACCATCTAAGAAGAAGTCTTAGAAGTCATTCCACAGTTCCTGCTATGAGCACAGTCATTCAGGGTGGAACTAAAGGATTGTCTTGCTTTAAATGCTTTTTGTGATGGTGAATCCACCATACACCTTGATAAGTTATTCCAGTGATTGACTCACTGTTTAAAAATCAACCAAACAAATGACAACTTCTTTGAATTTGTCTAGCTTCAGGTTCCAGTCTCTGGTCAGAATAGGTGCTCATAGTGGTCCCTTCTGGCCTTGCTCTCCACCATGACTCCAGGGCCTCCCGGGAGAACACAAGCAGGTTTCAGAGGGCCCACCAAACTGGGTCAGTGTTAGACTCACTGGGGCCCAGGACAGACAACTGAAGCCACACTGCTTGGGACAGAAGCCCAGAGCCCTGAGTCCTTCCCCCTGGGACTGAAGCCAAAGTCGAGACAATTTAACTTCTGGGGGCCTTTGTAGCATGGGAATTCCTGCTGTAGACCAGAATTGTGTCCCTGATAAGGGGCCTCCTCTCACCTGCGTCATATTGAACTCCAGACTTGTAAGTAGTCTGGGGAAGGGACTGCATTTCTGTTTCCCTCTGCACTTTGGAGCACTTGGTACATAAATGAATAATGCTGAAACTCTGCCAAATAGCAAATGTCCAATTCCCAAGGATTCCTAAAAATACTAGACATACAGCTTCTGCCTACTAAGAATACAAATATCTTATGGATTCATGTTGACAGTGTTGTTTTTGTTGTTAACTTGGCCTTTAGAGGGCTTTTCTATTTATGTTAATAAATACTTAATTGAAAGTGTTTAAATTATGCAGTATTTGAGATTCTTTTTGGACATCATCTGTTCCAGATATGAAATTAAAGACTTATTAAGCCATGCCTTTTTTGCTGAAGATACTGGGGTAAGAGTGGAACTTGCAGAAGAAGACCATGGTAGGAAATCCTCTATTGCCTTAAGACTCTGGGTAGAAGATCCTAAGAAACTGAAAGGAAAACCCAAAGATAATGGAGCCATTGAGTTTACTTTTGATCTGGAGAAGGAAACTCCTGATGATGTTGCACAAGAAATGGTAAAATAAACTTCTCCTGACAAAAATATGTATATAAGTAGTACGTAAATCTCAAAGGACAGCAGGAGCAAATCTGGTAAAGTAAATTCTACTCAAAAGGATCAGGCTGTCTAATTTAAATAGGATGACTCTTGTTTATGAATGAATGGTGGAAAAATAACTAAAGTTGTAAAGAGGAAAACTAATAATCTGGAAAGTGTGTTGTTTAATTCCAGGAACAGGCCAAAACAACAACAAACTATGTAACCCAGTTCTGTCAATTATATGTCTTCAGAAATTATTGGGAACTTGCTTAAATCAAGGATGATTTCAGACTGCAACTGAGTTGGAAGAGTTAAAAATTCTAACCAAAAATTACATTTTTCACAAACACTTGTTCCATACTTTCAAAAAGCTCTTCTGGTATTGAAAAATAAGGAAGATAAGAAAAAGTCTATAAAGAGGCATTGAGCTTATAAAATTAAGCAAGTAGCTGATATAGTACAAAGAGCGATGGTAGAGGAGAATTTTAATAATATATCTAACTTAATGAGTTTTTTATATTTTCCTTTGTAACCTGTTCTGGTGTTTGTGTTTTAGAAAAAATTATCTTCTAATATCTCAATGTAATTCTTAGAGTAATATTTTAGGTATTCTGGGCTGTACTTCAATGCAATTGAGTTTGATGGAAAAAAGTTTATTTTTAGATTAGATTGATGAGACCAAGAAAGTCACTAACAAGTGTGGTGTGAAGTTATACCAGTTAATTAGACACTCATGAGGAAAAACCAAGTATTACGTGGTTGTCTGTTGGCCAAGATATGGTCTAAAGCTGCAAAGGGGAAAACAATCTTAAATTAATAATAAATATATTTCATAATAGTATCTTAAAGCTAAAGCAACTTTTTTCTTAGAGAAAAACATGGAAATAATTAAAGTATGAGCTCTTTCTCATTTTGTAACTGGGTCAGTGGACCAGATGATGAAACACATTTGTGTAATGATTCATAAAAAAAGGATGAACAAAAAAATCTCATCTGGACTCTGAATTGCTTTACTTTTTTCCCAGGGGAATTTATTTAGTGACAGTATTACCATCGCTCCTGTTCTTCTGAGAAGGCAACCATTTTCATAATGTAAAATAGCTTTCCCTTCTATCCATAACTTAGCATTCCACTATACATTGAAGGAAGAAGATTGGCTTGTTCTAGCTTTCTAACTCTGACATGAAATTGATAGGTGTATTGCTTGAAATGTTACCTGAACCTCCACATTCTGGGTGTCCCTGATCCAGGAACACCCATGGTTCAGACCGTGGTGGGGAGAGGGGAAGGGAAGCAGCTCTGCATGCTGCCACCCCCTTCTCCCCTAGCTAGAGGAATAGCAGCACAATGCTGGTCTGGAGGTTTTCCCCTCACTGCTCCCATGTGATGCTGGGGGGTTAGGGCACAGAGCTATCTGTTCTCCTGGGTAAATGCCCCACCTGAACCTCCTCACTCACCCTCCTCCTCTCTTAGTCCCCACCCCAGTGCCCTCCCTGGTCCAAAAATTCCTTAATCCAGCATACTGTATTGCCCAGGGTTGCCGGATAAAAGAGGTTCATGTGTATATTGTGACACAACTTACCTTATTAAAATTTGCCCTATGGTAGTTGCCATGAGAAAATTGTTGAGATTTCAAGTTCTGCAATTTGCTTATATTATCTATGCTAAATTTCTTTGAAGAGGGAAGGGGCGTTTATCTTCTCCTAAGCTATTTAAAAAAGCAACATGTATTCCTGAAGTAAGTGACTTTTTGACAATTCTGACTTGTTGGTAAATGCAGAAACCCTATGCTTTCCCAATGTGTGTTGCTGTAGATCAGGGGTTGGCAATAATTTTGGGCTGGGCTGGCCAGAAGGGGTGGGGCCAGGATGCTTCTGGGCTACCCCACTCCTAGACCATGATTGGTCTAGGGGTGGGGGAGCCCCTTTGCCCCCACTAGGCACCCATGCCTCTGGCAAGGTGGGAAGAGGCTTCCCACGCTCCTCCCGCTCCCAAGGCAATCAGGCCTTGGGGGTGGGGGAGTGCGTGACGTCTCCTCCTGCCCTGCGAGGAGCGCGTAGCACTTTGAAGTGCCACATGCTCCTCGCAGGGCGGAAGGAAGTTCCGTGCACTCCCCTGCCCCCCAGACCCTAATTTGCCTGAGGGCAGGGGAGTGGCAGGGCCTCTGTGGGCTGGATCAACTCGCTTGGCAGGCCAGATCCAGCCTGCGGAGGCCCTTTTGCCCAGCCCTGCTGTAGTTTCCTGGTGTCCAACACACTAGTCACATGTGGCTATTTGGCCGGCTGAGTGTGGCTAGTTCGCTATAGCAGTAGATGCTTGTGGAGAAGATAGTGTTAGGCACATGAAATTTGATAGTTGGGCTCACCAATGGGGAGGGTGGGGGGAGTCAAAGGGGGCATTTGTCCTGGGACCCAGTGATTCAAAGGGGCCTGGGGATCTGGCCGCCACTGCAGCTGACCTCAGCCTTTCCCCTTCCGCCCTTGATCCTGCCTCCTCTGGGAATATGGAACTGCCCACCTAGTCCAGGGATCTGGTATAGCTGTCAGCTCCCCTGATAATAGTTAAATCTTCAAAACTCATGAAGTAAAGTAACAAACCCATTTAAAGTGTCTGTGTAGACAAAGAAGGAAAGAACTGAAATAAGGTACATTCACAAGGTGGACTGACCGCCTGTGGTTACATTTTACAAGTGGTGGTTTTGAAAGAAATTCTGTCTTTATTATAAGTTTAGCATTCTTTGGACGGAAGTGTGAAGTACGAATGAATATAATTTTAGAACTTGTTAACATGACAGATTTTCAGTTCTTTTCCCGTCTGGTCTTGAATAAAAGAATCGACTTTCAATTTTTGCTATAGAAGGCTCTGTGAGCCTGTGATTCATCACCTGAGGGGTTTTTTAATTAGCTCCCCCAAAGCTTCTATTTTCACCATAAGGTTTTTACAAGTAGCTCTTTCTACTTCCCTAATCCAGTATGGGCTGGGAAACCGTCAGAATGTCTGCAACTGCCTAACTGCACAGAGCCTGTCTGCAGCTATCCTGCATGCTTTGTGCCTTTTTTTCAAACAAGCAGCAAAAAAGTAAATCTCTAGTGGTTTTGTGGTTGGGTGGGCGGGAAAAGGAATACGTCCAGTGTGCCTTTCTGAGGGTACGTGCCTCTGCTCCTGTGAAGAACACTTGAAAGTTCTTGCAATGCTACTGGGGCTGGATCTATACTAGACCCAGCAGGTCAGCTAAAGGTACACAACTCCAGCTACATAGCCGAGTTGGCACTGTTTCCAACAGGTGATTGATTGGGAGCAAATGCTCCTGTTGGCTTCCCTTACTCCTCACGAATCAAGGAGTACCAGCGCCAATCGGGGCATCCGCATCTTTACTAGACCACTAAATCAAATGCCAGAAGATAGATATCTGGTGCAGCAAGTGGAGATGTGGCCTAGGTCCTTCCTAGAAGGACAGGGAGAGCAGTCATTATTCTTAAATGCTTCAGTGCCAAACATTTAACTCAAAACTGTATTGAATTCTAGATTCTGAGAGGAACAAATAATTCATGTTATTTCAAATGTATCCTTTCTTTGCTATGAAGAGCTGCAGATTAAAATATACATGTACGTGCACTCAGTAAATTTATATGCCTTCTCTGCAGGTTGAATCTGGATTTTTTCATGAAAATGATGTCAAGATAGTTGCAAAGTCAATACGCGACAGAGTAGCATTAATACAGTGGAGAAGAGAGAGAATTTGGCCTATAATACAATCAGAGGACCGTCAAGTTTCTGAATGCTTGGAGAAATTGAAAGTACCACAAGCACAACAGGTTCAAGTAACGTACCTTTCCCACACTGGTCAACAAACTTTGTCAGAGATAGAGGAGCCAGAAGCTGACCAGCATTTATTTCAGCATAACCTCCCCACCAGCGTCACATCTGTTGCATGTAAGTCTCATGTTTGCATTACTTCTTGTGTGAGCAGGTATGATGCTCCTGGTATAAAATGATTAAATCCACAACCCATCAGTGCTTTGAATTAAACATTTGGAGTATTGCACACATTTTTGCCCACTGGAGAAAAATGTCTAAATTCTAGAACACCAGAAATAAAGTTTAAATTCTGAATACTAGAAGTACTCTAAGTTTGAAAGAGAACGTCTACAGAACCTCCTTTACCTAATGACTAACATTACAGATGTATGGTGAATAAACATATGAAGGATTAAGGTATATTAATAAATCAGCCCTCAAATGCAGGTGCTGCCCCTGCACCTCCCATTGGCCGTGGTTCCTGAACAATAGGAGCTGCGGGGCTGTCACTTGGGGTGGGAGCAGCATAGAAGCTTAGATATACCGAGAAGCTGGATGTGCCAGCCACTGCAGGGAGCCTGCTTTAGCCCCACTGCCCTTCCAGCTGCACTTTTGGCAGCCTGGTCAGCAGTACTAACACATCCATTCCTTTTTGACTAGGCGTTCTGGTCAAAAACTAGACACCTGGCCACACTAGTTCAAAACATATATACATATAATATATAGTTTATAATAATGTCTGGTTTTACACATAATATAAAAAATTTTAGTCACTGCATTTTTCTCATGATAATGAAATTTTTATATAGTCTAGTAACTATTTTCATGGTTATCCTTAATGTAAGCAGGGGAATGGTCCTGCTATTGTGGGGAACTTTCCTGGCTTCTATATTACCCCGGTGAAATGGACCAGCCAAAGGATCTGAGTCCCTGCTCCCACTTCTTTTACCCAAAGGCCTCCCTGATCCTGAGGGCTCCCCTTCCACTCTCCTGAGTAGCAGAGTCCTCAAAATCCCAACAAGGCTGGGCCCAGGTTTTCTGGGGCTTAATCCCCAACCTTGTAGTCACTTGGGGCAGGGGCTAGGGTGTCCCCACTCCGGGGTGCTCTCTTCACACTGGATGCTTTCTTGACCCAGTGATCATTTCATACAGTTCAAAGCAAATACAATGTATTAAACAACAACCGATGAAAAAGAAAAGAATAAGGAAAAACAAGAAAAGTTAAATGAGAACACATAGCCCTGCTCTGCAGCATGGGGACATCACAAACAGCAGTCTGCAGAGTGTAAGGACAGTTCACAGTCTGTTCCTTATGGGTCCCAGGGCTCTTTCTCAGGCCCTGGCTGTGCTGCAGGGAGGCTGCAGGTTGGACACGTTTGCTCTGCCAATGACCACATGACCTCAGGCTCTAGGTGGAAGGACCCCTCTCCCAGTTGGAGTTACAATCCCTCTCCAAGTCTGGCCTGCAGGGCCTCTTGGCTGGTGGCGTGTCCCTGCCCAGAGCCTCTTTTTCCCATTTTGTTGGTCCCAGCTGCTCACTACACCCAGCTGCAGACTGTGCTGCTTTGCCAGACTCCAGCTCCTTGTGTTGCTTCTCTGACCCCTTTGGCTCTCTGGTCACTGCAGATCTGCTGTTCAGCACAGGGTCTGCTCTCCTTGGGCTGTGTGTGTGGCTCTGTCGCTGCAGGTCTGCCCCTCAGCGCAGCTTGCACTCCTTGGGCTGTGTGTGCCTGGCTCTGACACTGCAGGTCTTTCTCTCCACACAGCTTGCTTTTACTGCTGCTCTTCTCAGCTCTCTCCCCTTTTCTCACAGAGACCCAGAAAATCCCAGCTTACATGGAGGACAGGACCTGGCCTTCTAATTCTCTCATTGATCTGTCCAACCTGTCAATCAGGCTGAGCTGGAGTGTTGGCCTCTTACCATTGACCCTGGGGTCTGTCAGTGTCAGGGCCCTGATTTCTCATGGACCCTTCCCCTTTGATACTAGGAGCTGGCCAACCAAAAACTCCCACTGAGTTTTAGTAAGGGGCTAACAGTCTGCTTACATTAAGGGAAAACGTAAAACTAGGAAGATGTAATACTTGGAATAATTTAAGGAAGAGCCTACTACAGTATATCTGCATTAATGTCAAATCACTTTTATAGGGTAATTTGAGGATTCTGTAGTCTTGTTGAGCCCTCTTCTTTGGTATGCTTTAGCTTTACCAGAGATGTAGTAATTTTCTACATCACTTCTACATTTTTCCAATTCAGGGCTTCACAGACTCTTGGATTGCATAGTATATCCAGGGTTTTGCAGAAGATCATTCAGTAAAGGAACAAGGACAGGGCAGGCCCATTGCTCAATGAAGAGGGAGAAACAATAACAGGAAACTTGTAAAGGTGCTTAATGACGTCTTTGTTTTGGTTTCACCAAGAAGTCTGATGATGAAGGAATGCTTAACATAGTGAATGCTAGTGGCACTGCCGTAGGATTAGAAGTTAAAATAAAAAAAGAACAAGTTAAAAATTACTTAGAAAAGCTAGATGTCTTCAAGTCACCAGGACCTGATGAAATGCATCCCAGAATACTCCAGGAGCTGATAGAGGAGGTATCTGAGCCTTTAGCAATCGTCTTTGAAAAATCATGGAAGTTGGGAGAGATTTCAGAAGACAGGAAAAGGGCAAATATAGTGCCCATCTGTAAAAAGTTAAATTAAAACTACCCAGGAAACTACAGACCTGTCAGTTTAACTTCTGTGCCAAGGAATATAATGGAGCAAGTAATTAAGGAACTCATCTGCAAACATCTGGAAGATAAAAAGGTGATAAGCCCTATGTACTCTTCCCCACTCAGGAACCAGGCTCACTGCTGGCTGCTTCTGGGGCATAGCGCAGTCTGTAGTGCCAGGATAGGGAGGTAGCTACCTTACCACCATCATTGATCACCCTGCAGCAACGAGATCCAGTGCCTAATATTCCACGACCCGGTACTGGGTCGTGACGTCTAGTTTGAAAACCATTGCTTTATGGCCACCGTGGTGTTGTAGCCTCAGCAGCCCAGACAGCAGCTTACTATATAGACCACTGCAGAACATGAGAGACTGTGATTCAGGCTGCTAGAGACACTCTTAACAAAATAAAATACAGGACTATGTAGCACTTTAAAGACTTAACAAGATGGTTTATTAGATGATGAGCTTTCGTGGGCCAGACCCACTTCCTCAGATCAAATAGTGGAAGAAAATAGTCACAGCCATATATACCAAAGGATACAATTAAAAAAAATGAACACACATGAAAAGGACAAATCACATTTCAGAACAGAAGGAGGATGCGGGGGTGGGGGAGGAGGTGAATGCCTGTGAGTTAATGATATTAGAGGTGGGGAAGGGTAGATGTCTGTGAGTTAATAGTATTAGAGGTAATAATTGGGGAAGCTATCTTTGTAATGGGTAAGGTAGCTGGAGTCTTTGTTCAGCCCCCCGCGGAGAGTGTCGAATTTTAGCATGAATGCTAGTTCAGAGGATTCCCTTTCAAGTGCAGATTTGAATGTCTTCTGAAGTAGGATGCAGGTGAGTAGGTCATTGAGACAGTGTCCTTTCTGGTTGAAATGGCAAGCAACTGTTTTTTCTTTGTGATCCTGTCTAATGTCTGTTTTGTGGGCATTGATTCTTTGGCGAAGTGTCTGAGACGTTTGTCCAATGTACATAGCAGACGGACACTTTCGGCACATGATAGCATAGATTATATTTCTGGAGGCACAGGAATATGTATTCTTGATCTTATAACTCACTTGGTTAGGCCCAATAATGGTGTCAGCAGAGTGAATATGTGGACAAAGCTGGCAGCGGGGTTTGTTGCAAGGGAAAGTACCAGGGTTGGTATTAGTGTGGTATGTCCTGTGGTTGTTGGTAAGAATCATCTTGAGGTTAGGTGGTTGTCTATAGGAGACTATGGGTCTGTCTCCCAGAGCTTCTTCGAGTTTAGTGTCCTGTTCCAGTATAGGCTGTAATTTATTGATAATGTGTTGGACAGGTTTAAGTTGGGAGCAGATACTTCACCAAAGAATCAATGCCTTCCTTCCCGCATCCTCCTTCTGTTCTGAAATGTGATTTGTCCTTTTCATGTGTGTTCATTTTTTTTAATTGTATCCTTTGGTATATATGGTTGTGACTATTTTCTTCTACTATTTGATCTGAGGAAGTGGGTCTGGCCTACGAAAGCTCATCATCTAATAAACCATCTTGTTAGTCTTTAAAGTGCTACATAGTCCTGTATTTTGTTTCAGCTACACCAGACTAACACGGCTACATTTCTATCACTATCTTAACAAACTAGCATTGAATCTGTGCTCTTGAATTTAAGGTCTTACAAACTAGCGCCCACCTACTTTTAAAATTCTGTACCACATGAAATGAAAATATCCATGCAAAATGTAATGAGAAAAACCCATTGAATTTGAACACTCAAGGTATTTAGCTGTTGCTGTATTTACTATGTCTCGAAGCCTCTGCTTGAGCCTCTCATGACATTATTACCCACATCTTTCAGGGTTTGCAGTTCATGTTTGCCTTGGGATGATTCAGAAAGTTTGATTGTGTTGTAGAAAGTGAAGTGTTAAGTTTGTCCAAATGATGACTCGGTAGGAAAAAGAAAAGTACAGAATAATAGCAAATATATGGAAGCTTCAAGGGGTAGCCGAATTAGTCTGTACAGGATAAACTTCTTGAGATGAAGTGGGTTGTGCCACGAAAGCTCATGATACCATGTTTTGTTAGTCTATAAAGTGCTACCAGACCATTTGTTGTTTTTTAAGTTTAGCAAATATATAATGTATGGTGGTACATCATGTGACTTGACAGCATGGGAGGGAGTATGTCCTGGCTGTTGTCAGAACATTTTTAGATGCCAAATGTCTAAACCTGAGGCTTTTATTTCTGGAGTAAATGTCATGTCTTGAAAAAGCAATGAGACTTGACTACTCAAACTGGCAGTGTTAACACAAATGTTCTTCAGGTCTCTGATGTGGTGTTGACAAGAATGGCACAGCTGTGAAAATCGTGTAACATCAAGGAAAGTTGTTTCCTTCACTGTGCAATTGAAGGAATTTCAAAAGTTGCAGGGCTTGATTCAGTTACCAAAGTGACCAGGGTAGCTTGTCAGTTGTCTCTGCTTCTCACTCTGTTAGTGACACAGAAGAGTTTATTCAAGAGCAACTGCTCTGAAAGCAAAGGTGTGGCTGTTTCTCACAGTTGGTGAGTGATGTGTCTTATGACTGCTGAAAGCTTGTTCTATTGTAAAGCTGGTGCCTGGATGCATAACAGAAGATAGCTGAGCTGATACTGCAAACCTAAAGAAGCAATCAAAGATTTCCCCAGTCAGTGGGAGTAGTGCATTATGGTTGCCAGGGAAACAGGAAATGGCAGCTAAAAGTGGTGATTTGGTCAAATGGATCACATCTAAAATCTCCTGGCCCCCTACTTGATACTGACAATTTGTTGCCATTAAGAAAATGCCTGATTCTTCATGATGCTATTAAGTTGTGAAGTTCATTTCAAGGCCATTCAAAGAATTCTTGACTTCTTGCATTGCTCTGGGATGACATAGGTTTGCTTCACCAGCAGCCTTCCTTCATGCTGAGTTAAAAGTGCCTCTCACATAGTGAGATACTAACTCAAGTCTTTTAACAAAGAACAGAAGTGCAAGATTTTCTGAATGATCTGCAAACTCCCTTGCTGACTCTCTTAATAACCTGTCTCAGGAGGCCCACTGAGCCTTCCTGGGTGACTTTTGGGCACTAAGATAAGCTGAACTCTTCCCAAAGGGTGGAAGATGAATAGTGCGACCAGTGTGGAAGCACTCATCAGAAAACTCGGCAAGTGGTCTTCCTGAGCATAAAAAGGAGATGCTCCCTTCCCTTGGTTTTAGATTTTAGAACCTGAGGAGCCAGTTGAGATCTCTCAGAAGCTTGTAATGTCAGCATTTGGAGAAGCTTCAGGCAGGGCTATGTTGCTGTTTTACTTGCTGGCCCTGGATATAGGGAGAAAAGGTGGACCAATAACCCTTTGTCAACCAAGATGGTGTTGGCTCTCAACACTCACTGGTCCATTGCCAGGCAAAAGTGTAAGACATCTGTTTAAAGCCCCTGCCATGGAGTTTTTATTTCCATGGATTTTCTCTAAATAGAAATTCCATTGTTTTTGCTGTTTCTGGATGAAGAGATACCCCGCTAGGCAGTTCTTTATCCCATTTTCATTTTTCTATTTCTGAGCCTCAGGTTTCTCTTCAGTGGTTTAGGGAAAAAATTTCAGTCTCGTGGTAATCAAAAATAACTTAAGACCATGTCTCCCTTTCTCCACCTCAGATCAACCTTCAGAACACATTGTGTCAATAAGACAGGCTCCCCTTATCACTCTGAATTGTGAGTGGATTTGTAACTTTTGTTGGTGTACTTGAAGACCGCCAATACTTAGTCGATATTGGAAAATTTAGAGCTTCCAGTCTAAAATGTTTGGGGCAACCCTGTTCTTGCTTGTTCTACTAAGGATTTGTCTACATCAAATAGTGATGTCCCATATGGGGGTGGGGAGTGATTCCGCAAGTACACTCATGAATAGAAATTAATTGGTACAGGTAGACCCTCTTGGTGCACACTGATGGTTTCAAAGCACATGTTAATGTAGCAATTTTCAAAACCTTTAGTGGGCACCAGCAGTATTAATACAGACCAATTAATGCATGAGACTTTAGTGTGCTTTAGAAATCACACCACCATAGGGTGCATTATCCCATGGTTTAGACAAGGGCATAGCCCAAAGAATAAACTGATTTATAGGTCCTTCTACAAAACAGTTCAGCCAACACTACTTTTTTGTTGCTCTGGAATTTTATTATAAACATTTTTTTTATTTAAATTAAGATTATTAGGCACTCAGAGACTGCTTGCTTATTCCTTCATTCAGGTATTTTATAAATACATACACAAAATCCTCCCCATTGTATAGTTAATGCATTGTGTGTAAGTTAGCTTTTGAGTTTGAACATAGTAGTTCAACAAGCTCAGCACAAAACAGCAAGCCTTTGGAAGGTATACAATTGTTTTACTGTTACAGTATTTTCAAAACTTTACAGAATATTTATAATACTTTCAAAACTTTTAGAAGATGATGATTTGATCTGATATTTTTTTTCTGACCATGTACTTAACTCTTATAAGCTGACTCCTTTGAGGAATTTTTTATAAAAGATACTAAGTTATTTAAACATAATAGCTAAATGAGTTTAATTGTTCCTTTCTCTCTCTCTCTGGGTGTGTCTAGACTACATGCCTCCTTCGACGGCGGCATGTAGATTAGCCAGATCGGCAGAGGGAAATGAAGCCGGGATTAAAATAATCGCGGCTTCATTAAATTTAAATGGCTGCCGCGATCTGCCGATCAGCTGTTTGTCGGCGGATCGGGGGAGTCTGGACGCGGTGCCCGGACAAAGAAGCCTTTATTCATCGACACAGGTAAGCCTCGTTTCACGAGGAGTACCTGTGTCGATGAAGAAAGGCTTCTTTGTCGGGGCATCGCGTCCAGACTCCCGCGCTCTGCCGACAAACAGCTGATCGGCAGATGGCGGCAGCCATTTAAATTTAATGAAGCCGCGATTATTTTAATCCCGGCTTCATTTCCCTCTTGCGATATGGCTAATCTACATGCCTCCGTCGAAGGAGGCATGTAGTGTAGACATACCCTCTGTGTGTGTGTGGGGGGGGGGGGGCAATTCTGTATCCCATGTTGGTGGATACGTGCTTACTGCTAATGAGTCTAAAAGCTCTATAAATCACTTTCCTATCTGTTCATGTTGTATTCAGAAAAGGGAGGCTAAGATGACATTAATAATTTAATATCTGTGTACAACATGGTGTGCCAAGAAAATCTAGTTCTGACTCTCAGCTTCTGCTTTAGCTCTGTTCACTTACACTTTGTCTTCCTTTGCGGTCTTGAATGATTGTTTAATGAGACGAAACTCTGCATTCTATAAAAACATACATTGTTGCCATAGGCAGCATGTGATTTTTAAAGGGGTCATGATGAAAATTCAAGGTAGGTTTTAGTTATTTCAAAACAGAATCGAGGTTAGTTTCTGAAAACTTGAATGGAGTTCACCCATTTTATTCAAACCCATGTATATTTCAAGCCCTATGAAGGAGTTGGAGGGATGGGGAGCATGAGAGATTTTAGATTATTTTACCATATCTTTCTCCTTTAATTTAAAATCCTTTAAACAATTACAGGTCAAGTCTGGCACAGTCTACTGTTGTTCCAGATTTTTAACTCTTCCCTGAGACTGTGTAATTTTGTATGTCCATGTGCAGAATTAATTTTTTTTTCTGTGCACCAATATAGGGATGATGTGAGATACATCTCCACTATATTGGTGCGCATAAAAAAATTCATTCTACACATGGACATTCTGTGCTGAGGGTGGGGCTGAGGGGTTTGGAGTGTGGGAGGGGGCTCAAGGTTGCAGGGGGAAAGGGTCCTGGCTGGAGGAGCGGGCTCTGGGGTGGGACTGGGGATGTGATGTTTGGTGTGCAGGAAGGGGCTCCAGGCTGGGACCAATGGATATGAAGTATGGGAGTGGGCTCTGGGCAGGTGGTTGGGGTGGGTCTGGGCAGGAGTTTGGGTGTGGGGGGTGCGGAGGAGGGGCTCAGAGTTGAAGTGTGGGGTATAGTAGGGAACCAGGGTTGTGGGAAGGGGCTTGGGCTAGGGACTGGGGGTGCAGGGATCTTACCTGGGGCAGCGCTTGTTTGATGGTGATAGGGAACAGGTGGCTCCGTGTTACCCCACACTAACCTGCAGGCACCACTCCCTGGCGCTCGCACAGCCTGGTGAGGAGGAGGAACTGCAGCAGGTGGAGCTACCTCTCCCTTGCCAGGAAGGGCTGCCAGAGAAAACTGGGGCTTCACGGCCTGCAGCCCAGGACCCTGAGCTAAGGTGGCCTTGGACTATAGCCCCTGAAAACCCTTTCTTAATCCAGCCCAGCAGCAGAGCGGCAGGCCTCTGTCCTGGCTGCTGCAGCTCCCTGCTGGAGCCAGAGGAGCACACCTTTTCCCCAGGCACGCAGCTTAGAGGGAACTTTCTCAGGATATTTAACTTCATATATGAGTGGCTACTGCCTAGGTTAGTTCAAGGGTAAACACAATAGCTATAGAAAAAGAAACTAGTTAACAGTGCAGATATATTTTACAGGCTTCAGTACATTTGAAAAGGCCTTTTTTCAAGCCTTTAATATTGAGCAAAGCTATTATAAGCCTTATTTCTATTTGGCAAAGATGTCGTTTTTGCCCAGTTCCCAGAGTTGTGCAATTTTTCACATTAGTTGAGCTAACTGTCAGCATTATTAGCACTGACAAAATGGTGAATTGTGCTCCTAATCATTAAAAACTTGGATCAAGATGACTGCTTATACAAAGCTGTATTATTTCGTTTTATTTATTTATCGTGCTTTCTGTTTGTAATACCACCACCAGGAAAGAGCAGGATGTATTAAAATTGTTTCAAATTCAGTTGTAATTTCAAAGGGTCTGTTCTTATGTAGCTTTGCTGTGCTTCAATAGCAAGCAATGTCTGAAATTGCAGGGCAAGTCAAAACCAAGTTAATAATTTTGAGTGGTTTTTAAAGAATGTCTCACTGCCTTGCAACAATTAATATATAGTGGTCAAAAGCCAGCATTTGTTTTCTGATAGTTTGTCTGTTGTTCATTTTCCCCTAATTTTTCTTTTTTCGTCAGTATTCCCTCAACCCCAGTGGCACGACACTGTGCAGCTGATTACAAATGTTATATTGGCTAACACACAGTAAACAATAATTTGTAACTTATTTGAATTTGAAATTTGCAACCCCACTAATCAAAAGGGAATTAAAATAATCATTAAAACTGCTTTGTCTCCAAAGGAATTCATCCTACAGGGGGCTGAGATTTGTGTTCTCCCACTGAACTATGGGCTATAGAACCCATAGAAGGTCTGCAGTTCTTCTCATCATTGTTGTGACCTCTGAAGGGTATTTCAATGTGCCTTTCTCTATGCAAAATCCATAGGAAACTCTATTTACTTCTGGCTTCTGGGAGGAGAGATGAACCCTTCCTAGAAAACAGCATTTGTGTCATGAGTTATTTATATGGTGGAAATAGCTAGGGCAGTTTAAATACTATTTGCATAAACCCCACATAGGCCTCCCCGTTAAGTCACTACTTGAGCGTTTTGTTTGATTTGTTAAGCTCTTAATAAAAAAGATTGTTTTTGCAGCTGACAGCACATTTGACAGCGGTCAGGGGTCCACAGTTTATTCAGACTCCCAGAGCAGCCAGCAAAGTGTCATCTACTCATCTCTGCCTGATTCCATACCTCCTGCTATTCAACGGGTTTACAGTCCACCTCTAAGCGAGAGCCAGGCTTTGCCTCAAAGCCTTCAGCAGCTGGGTCACTACCAGCAGCCTTCAGGAGTAAGTCTCATTTTATTTCCACATTGTTGAATGTACTAGACCATTGGTCCCCAACGTGGTGCCCACGGGCGCCATGGCGCCCACCGGGGCATTTATGTGTGTCCGCCGAAACATCTAGGCTGGCCCCGCCCCGGGCGCATGGCGCATGGGCAGCCCCTGCCCTGGGCACGCAGCGCATGCGTGGTGCTGGCACTGGGCTCAGGGCGCGTGGGCGGCTCCTGCTCCGGGCGTGCGGCACATGCGTGGTGCCGGCCCAGGGCGCGTGAGCGGCCCCGCCCCTGGGCACCCGGCCGCCATGAAAGGTTGGAGACCACTGTACTAGACCGTGTTTAATGACCAGCCTTATATTGTGTCTTCACCCTTTTTTCTTCTCTCTGTTTCTACCAATGCTGATTTATTTAATAGACGTTTTCATAGTTTTGCCTAAAAATGTGTGCTGGCTACCAGCTTTAGCTTAGCAGCTTTAGAGATCTTTCATTCATAATTGTACTTCCTGTGCTCAAGGAAATGCTTTCCTGCTTTACTTTAATTTAAACATTGTTAAGTGAGCCTCCATCTTTCTTTCATGTCACTGAGTTGTTTTTAATAGTTTTTCCATGGTTAGTCTTAACCTCATGAGCATTTTCGTTTGAGAATTATTTTTCGTTTTTGTTTTTTGTTTGCTGTAAATGTAGCCACCTGTTACTTTTCCTTCATCTGTTCAAGAGCCTCTTGGGTGTGATATTTCTTCCTGTTGTGCTAAAAGTGAAGCGTCCATTGAATGCCTTTCTAGCCCTTGGCTTAAATATAATGTTGCACAGAGGCGAAGAAGCACTTCTGTTATTGAGGCTCCAAAACCCAACACTGGTAACCCAGACAGATACTCACACTTACTCATGTGTTCATGTTACAATGACCTTGGCCAGAAAGAATTAATGGACTTGTCACTGCAAGAACAACAGTGTGCAATCGAACATAAACCTTCTGCTCTCTCCAATGAAAGAATCAATATAGGCCTAGTGTGTCCTTCAGAAATTCCAGTGGCACGCTGCCCCTGTGTTAGCCAATATTCGTTACCCATGATTCACAGCATTCAGAGCAATTATCGTCGCCATAGTGATTCAGTAGTGGCTTTGACTCCAAATGTGACATCCTCTCTTCCAACAGAACGAATAGAGAAAAACATAAAAATCTCACCTAATAGAGAAGAGGAAACAAGTAAGTCACAGCTAGCGGCTTTAGAGATCTCTACAAATACCACGGAGTTAATGATCATTAAACACAGTTGTCAGGCATGCTTAGCCCATCTGCTTCATTCTGGAGAAGATCCAAAAAAGTCAGTGCCCCTTAAATGTGCTACAAATACTCCTCACTGCCTGTGTAACAAACTAGAAAAAAAATCAGTGTCTCTGCCTCTTCCTCAAGCAAGCAGGCCTTGCGGCAGTTTAGACCTGCCTTTATTACGTGAATCTCTGCAGCACATAATTAGCCAAAAGACCAGTTCTACACCCATGAGAATTGCAAGAGTCACAGAAAAAGTTCTGCATTCTGAGCCCTTCGGTTATGGTGAAGCCAACATGCCTGGACTACCTCTGCCCTTCCATAAAGTTTGCGCTGGCAAAGCGTCACTAACAGAGAACAAGCCTGTGACTCCAGCTGTGCAGAGCAGTGGAAACAACCTAGCTAGTAAAAATACCACCAATGATATGGTAGGTTGAATCATTTCATTCCTAGTTGGTATGGAATTAGAAAAACCAAATCCAAGAATGACAAGTGTCTCCTATTTGGTCCAGAATTTCCCCAGATGATTCAGAATTGTCACACTTACCCTCTTCTCCCTCTTGTTTTCCAAAATGCTTGCAACAGAAAGTGAAGTGTATTTTTTGAATGATCCTATGAATGGATAGAATCACCATCCTGTTCGACTTGGACCTCTGTAACAAGCTCCTTCCACTATGAAACCACCTATCCTGTGAATGTAGTTGTGTTGGTTGCATCTTTCTCATATATTTTTCACATGAAGAAACAACAGCTTTCATTGAGTGTAGTAGTACACTACAGAAGATTTAAAAAACTGAGCAATGCAATAAAGTGCCTTAGAGCAGACATTCTGTGTATTGATTTCATTGGTACAGTCTCAGTAAGGGGTTGCAAAGGGTAAAACAGCAGAAAGTATTTCACTTATTTTGTCACAATTATTGTTTTTCCTAGATCTTTCACATCTACTTAGTTGTGACTGCATTTTCATCTAACATAGGTATAAACTGTTGCAAGCTTTAAAAGAACACTTGATTTAAAAGAACCACTCCAGTCATCTGAAGAAGTGGGTTTTTCCCACAAAAGCTCATGATACCATCTACAGGCAGTCCCCAGGTTACGTACAAGATATGGGGACTGTAGGTTTGTTCTTAAGTTGAATCTGTATGTAAGTCAGAATTGGCGTCCAGATTCAGCTGCTGCTGAAACTGACCAGCGGCTGACTACAGGAAGCCCGAGGCAGAGTTGCTCTGCCCCGGGCTTCCTGGAATCAGCCTCTGATCAGTTTAAACAGGCTGAATCTGGACGCCAGTTCCAACTTACATACAGATTCAACTTAAGAACCCCACGTCCCCAAGTCAGCTGCTGCTGAAACTGACCAGCGGCTGACTACAGGAAGCCCGAGGCAGAGTTGCTCTGCCCCGGGCTTCCTGGAATCAGCCTCTGATCAGTTTTAACAGGCTGAATCTGGACGCCAGTTCCGACTTACATACAGATTCAACTTAAGAACCCCAGGCGTCCCCAAGTCAGCTGCTGCTGAAACTGATCAGCGGCTGATTCCAGGAAGCCCGGGGCAGAGCACCTCTGCCTCGGGCTTCCTGTAGTCAGCGCTGGTCAGTTTAAGCAGCGGCTGACT
This sequence comes from Pelodiscus sinensis, assembly GCF_052426305.1. NCBI lineage: Eukaryota > Metazoa > Chordata > Testudines > Trionychidae > Pelodiscus > Pelodiscus sinensis. Next base: position 20,206,626 of record NC_143062.1, on the reverse strand, counting down.
TGGGGACGCCTGGAGCAGAGCAGCTGGGGTGCTGCTGGGTTGCTCCAGTAGCGCCGCTCCTCGGCGCTACTGGAGCAACCCAGCAGCACCCCAGCTGCTCTGCCCCAGGCGTCCGGAGAAAAGCCTGGACTGCTGGGAGGACGGGGGGGGGGGGATACTAGCTGCCCCCTCCCCCCTTCCCCCCCACAGCAGACCAGGGAGACGCGGGCGGGGGACCGAGACGCACCATGGTCCTGCCGCCCAGGTCCTCTGTGGCTTTGCTCCGCATCTCCCTGGTCTGCTGGAGACCAGGAAACCAGGGAGACGGGGAGCAAAGCCTCTGAGGACGCCAGCAGCGGGACAGCTGTGGCGTGTCTGGGCTGTCCTGCTGCCCGCATGCTCCGCGGCTTTACTCCGCATCTCCCTGGTCTGCTGGTCTCCAGCAGACCAGGGAGATGGGCAGCAAACCCCTTTCATAACTGCAGATCCGACGTAAGTCGGGGACTGCCTGTACATGTTTTGTTAGTCTTTAAGGTGCTACTAGACTATTTGTTGTTTTTTAAGATTTTACTTGACTTTTAAACAGTGGATTCTTCCTCACAGATTTAAGTAGGAAATTACTAAATACATTGATGTGGTAATGTAGCATCATGCAGCAAGAGGTGTTCCTTTTTAGTAAATAGGGTTAGTCTATTGGCCCTTTCTTTATTATACATACCTATCCTTTTTCTTGAACTGGAGTTTGAGAGACTGCATATTAAGAACCTTATTTTATTTATCATACATAGGTTTTTTTCTTAAAATACTATAACAATCTCATTGCCTCCAGTACATGGCAATAAAAGTTGTTGTTTGTTTTTAAGATACAAACTGGAGTTTACTCACCTACCTGAAGTTTTTGGGTGGGTGGGTTGGTGGGCAAGTAGATGTGTCTCTAGGTTGTAGGTCTATTTCCAATAATAAGAAAACCAAACTATGGCATTTCTCATTCTCCCCTTGAAAAGCACTCTTTTCCTTGTTTTTTTTAAGGATTACAGTAAAATTTACCTTCCTTTGCTTGTGTTTTTCATTTCTCTTTCCTTGTTTTGAATTAAATATTTTGTGGCAAGCATGTTCTTAAAAATCAGCTGTAGACAATTTTTTTGATGCTTCTTTTAAAGAAATTTATTTTCCTTCCTTCCAGCCTGGACTACCAGTGGTTCAGGCTACACCTGCTGTTGTCTCTCAGCGACCACAACATTACCAAGAGCCAGCAATGACATTCCCAGTAATACAGCCAATCACAGGTGCTTCATTGCAGATGGGGCCATCTCAGCCTGTGTTAGCCAGCCAGCAGGTGAGAAGCTAAAACTATCTGATCCCATCTCTTCCATTTCAGTTCTTATAAATGATCTTTTTTGTTAGCAAAACTACTGACTGAGGTCTGTTTGAAGATGGCTGAGAGATCAGGTCTGCTTAATGAGTGGAACTACTGTACTGAGAACCTGTTAAACCACCATTTCAAGGCCATAGTTAGTTTTGAAATCTTGCTTCTAAGCACAAGTGTTAATATCCAGAAAGATGTTAAAATTCATGATTACATCGGTGTTTGCACTTTTTTGCCCTGGCTCATCAGTGACTTTAGTGGGTGGACACTTAGCACATTAGGCAGAACTTTGACAGTGTATCTCAGGCCAACACAAATAAAGACCTGTTCTGTTTCTGTGATTCTACCAAAAATGCAGCATCTGTGAATGGGTGGAGGAGTGTCCTTCCATTCTCTGTGCACACAGGGCAGCAGAACTTATTGCCTTATTAACACATGTCTTTGTGTCTCACCAGTTCCAACTCACCATTTAGACCCGTGGTCACCAACCCGTCAACTGTGGGCTCGACCAGTCAATCACAAGGTGTTCTGGCCCCCTCCCTCACCCCCAAGAAGCCCCACTATCTACTTCCAGCAACAGTGGAGGTAGTGCTGGCTTCCTGCGGGGTGAATGGAAGTCCTGCAGTTGCGTGCCACTTCTGGGGGTTCCGGAAGTGCGCTGGCTGCTCCCCTCCCCCAGATCTGTGACGTGCTGGGAACTGGGGGGGGGGGTGAGGAAGAAGGCCCCAGAGGAGGCACGCACCGGGGCTTCCCTGCTCTGCAGGAGGGAGGAGTCATCCCCGGAGGAGGCGCACGCCAGGGCTTCCCTCTTCTGCGTGGGGGAGAGGGGAGGAGTCCCGGAAGGAGGCAAGTGCGGAGGGACTCCCTGCCCCCAGCCACACCCTGTCCCTGCCCCCACTGGCACCCTGTCCCCTGCCGCAGAACTCTGTCCCCTACCCCAGCACCCACTAGCACCCTTTCCCAGTACCATGATCCCTGCTCCCACCAGCACGGTTGGGGCCATATTAGTGAGGCATGAAGAGTTTTTGGAGGAGTTATTTTTTTGCATCTCACTTGTTTGGCCCCCAACTAACTTTTCTGTGGGTCAGTGACCTCTGACTCAAAACAGGTTCCCTGCCCTTCTCATTAATACATACACTGCAGAAACTTTTGTGTTTGATATAGTATTTTATTTAAAAATGAAGCCTGGCCAACAAACCCCCAATTGGGGCCAAGCCCCCATCTGGCCACAGCATCATAACACTCCTGCACCACCACCACTCCCCACTGATCCTAAAACTGAACCTATCATACACTGGACCCCCCTGCCCTGAGCCCCGCACATACCCCAACCCAAATTCCTGCACCCTCACATCCACAAGCCTGTGGCCTGCTTAGTACCCCAACCCTCCATCTGATCCCAACAATCCCCAGCCTGAAGTCCCCTCCCCGAGCCAGCGTCCCCTTCTTCACCTCCTCCTGCATCCAGATTTCCTCCCAGAGCTTTCATCTCTCACCCCTTCCCACACCCAAATCCCTCCTTCCCACCCCAGAGCGCACATATCCTGTCTCAATCCAGTGAGGGTATGGCTGGACTGCAGGAGTTTTTCCAGGATTCCAGAGATATCCCAAAAAAACTCTTCCGCATCCAGGGATGCGTTTGTTCTTCTGCTTTTTTTAGTGGAAGAGCAAACATGCTCTTCCGGTAACCCCTGTATCCCTCGTTCCACGAGGAATAAGGGGGCTTCCGAAAGAAGAGGTTTCTGTGACATTTGTTCCAGTCTAGACAGGCCAAATGTTGGATAAACCTCTTCCTACAGAAGGATCAGGGGAAAAAAGCAGCAGTATATAAGGGCTGGAGATATCAAGTGATGGAGAGGAGGAGAATAGAGAGGGTGGGGCTTCAAGAAAGGGGTGGGGTCTTGGGGAAAGTATGGGGCGGTAGATCTTGGCTTGTTCTGACATTTAAAAAGTGATCGTGGGTATAAAAAGGTTGGAGACCACTGATTTAGACTGTCAAAATATGCCATACGTCTAACACTAACAAGTTGGTGTAGCTGGTCCTTACTTTTCTCATATCTAAAAATATCTTTAGTCTTAGTAATATTCAGTACTGGAATAGCTCAAGTTTTCTTATTGGATTAAATGTTCTCTTCTTTCTGAAAACAGTCTGAAAGAAACATCATAATTATTTGATCTGCCTGTTTAAAACTAGGATATCTTGACTATTGTTTCATATCCCTTTTTTCTAATGGGCAGAATTTTCAGATGTTCTCTCATTTAGCCAAAAATACTGTTGCTTCTTGGACAGAATTAGGATAAACTCCAATTGCAGATATCTTTGTATTAGCCTCATGAGCTTTCTGCTGACACTTCCAAATTTGCAAATGTTTCCATGTGTCAAATGGTGCTTCAGGATTAGGGTCTTTTTTCATTTTCTAGCTCCTTTTCCTTCTCCTTTCATGGAGATACAGCTATTATTTCAAATACTAGCATCACAGATGGGGGCATGGGACTAAAATATAGTCAATCTTTGTTTTTTGTGATGAATCAAAGCATGAAATTTCCTTCTCTAAGTTCATAATGTGAATTACATACATTATGGGAATAATGGTTGCACAGAGTATGATAGAGTAGACCCAAGGCTTGCTGTTTAAGCCTGAACATCAGTAAAGCAATTAATGTTTTACATGTGCATAAGTTCTTTGCTGAATCAGGACCTAAATTGTGAGCAAGATGCAGGCCACATGAGATACAAGGTGTATTGTTGTGCATAGGGTTAGAATGTTAAAAGTTGTTTGGATGAAAATTTCAAAAACATTAAAGTTACTTGAGAGAGTAAGTCTCATCGAAAGTCGGTGGGATTTGTGCCTCAGTCATTTAGACCAGGTTGAAAATCACTCATCCATGTCAAAGCAAATGCTAAAGAGCAGAGTTGTTGACTCAAGTCCTACGACTTGAACTCAAGTCTGACTTAAGTCTCCTAGGTGACTCGACTTGAGACTCGACTCAGGTTCATTGTTTGTGACTTGAGACTTGCTAATTTTGTTAAATTGACTTGGTGAAAAAATTATCCGAAAATGCCAATATTGATGGCTTGTACAAAAGTGACTTGACATTTTTTTTTAATTAAGACTTGAGACTCGACGTGGGACTTGACTCGAAAGTGACTTTAGGGACTCAAGACTCAACTTGAGACTTGAACTGTAGTGACTTGAGACTTGACTTGGACTTGACAATGACAACTTGAAGACAACACTGCTACAGAGGTACATAAGCAGAAGTATGTAAAATTGCGGAGAGAAACCATCATTTATCCAAATCAAATTAGCTTTACGTTTCAGAGGATTTAGAAGATGAACTGCACAGTCAATACCCCCTCCCCAGCCCCCCGCCGCCCATAGTTCTCTCTCTCATCTTCAGAGTGGCTTTTCTTTATGTACACTCACATCCCCGTGCCCTAGAAACTAGTGCGCAGAATAATGCACCTTCATATGCAAAAAATACAGGCCATGTGTGCATGTCTCTGCTTGGAAAGCAAACTTGCTGGTATGTGAGAGTACAAAAGAAGGTTAGGCTAGGCCTGAGACGCTGTGTGAGCAGGTGAGAAGATGATTGTCATGTTGTGGCTTTCTAGGTATTTAGAAGGTGACTTTATACTATGATTATTATCATGCAGTTGAGTTTGGTTCTCCTCTTATTGCACTCAGGCTGTGGGCATTTTGAACTATAGTAAATAGTTCAAAATAAATGAGATGGGTTATGGAAGCTTTAGGAGGTTAACTCAAGTCTTGTGAAAGGAATCTTTCGTGCCTCAACGTATCATCCTGTTGCTTTGAAACTTGCCCTGTAACCTGTGCTACCAGATGCAAGTAGCCAAACACACATCTGGTCACCCCGTGTTTTGGGAGCCATCAAGTTGCGTCAGTCTTAACTGCTTCAAAAAGGGCAAGCCGACCTGATATCTTAATCAGGTTCATCCCTGTTCCTGTGTTTATATATTTTAAAAAGGGAAGTGAGGGCTCTTGTTGAAGCATTCTGTCACTGAAAATGCACAAAAAGATCCAGCGCTCTGGAGTTGTCATTCCTCAAGAGCAACAAAGATGAAAAGCAACCATTACGGTTCCTATTCATTTTTTTTTCTTTAAGGTTTTAACACTCGGCGTATTATCTCTTAAATTACATCCAGACCAGATGGTTAGAGGTGAAAACATGATTAAGTCCGCCATAGAACGGTAACCATCATTCTAATCAAATGGTCAGTTGTATGGCAGGCCAACGAAGCAGTGCTTCCCTGTTGGAGGGCTTATTCCTTCACCCTCCCATTTCACCTGGTCCTTCTCACTGAACAGAGAATAAGGCCAGAGATGCAAACAATTTGATGTTTATTGGAGTTAGCTTCCAGCTAGCATGAATCCAGTTTCCTTTCCTTTTTTCCCTTGTTCGCTTGTTTTTCCCCATTTACTTCTTATTTATCCCCAATGTATGCAGTAATATTTTGAGGTATACCTTATTCTTAACCAGTCATTTTACTGAAACTTAACTAACCATCCTAACGTGTTTACCTAACCAATTATATCCCACCACCTTAATTGGCTTACATCCAACAAAATTGATTATGCAGCTGACAAACAAAGAAGAGACAATACAGATAAACAATAGAGAGGTGGAGAGCATAATAACAAAGCAATAAATTTCACATCCCCACCTATTGGTAAGTGGGCCCTTGCCAGACAAAGCTATCAGCCTGAGTCTTCCCTTTATCTAGAAGCAATCACCTTTCTAACAGCCTGGAATTGCCTTATTTCAATATGACTGATTTGGAATGTGTCAGGACTGTGATTGTAGGTTTCCCAGTTTATGGATGGATACCACTGCAGCTTAGCCAAAAGCCTCAGACTATCACATACGGATAGACTGTGATTTTGATTCTTTGTTTTTACACCTTTATAACGAGCTAAGTGATAAAAAAATACCAAAATGCTGAACATATTGGTCTTTACAGGCAAGCCCAAATAGCAATATCCTAACATCTGTGAACCCTGAACTTGGTTTCCAGGGGTGTCACTAGAGACCCCCTTGAGAGATCTAGAGACTTCCTGGGAGAGGTGCCGAAATGTTAGATTTATGCCAGTTTCTTTGCTCACCTGCTGCTTTGCTCTCCAATTGAACAAGAGTACTTGTGTAAAATTTAATTAAAGGAGCTGAGCAGAGTTCAGCTGAACTGCAAGAGGCTGAACACTGAGTTGCATTTGCTGTTAAATTATTGTCTGTGAAGAGTTACAAAATTAGGTTCTGATTTATTTTGTATTTGCTGCAGGGTAAGCTAACTATGGGGGAAGAAGGGTAGAGGTGTTTCATATGGCATTGTCTACGTTCTCTATCCAAAGAAAAGTTCTAAAACTGTTGTGACAATAACTAAACTTTCAACTATAGAGTGTAGTCCCTGCAGGCAAGAGTTGAGGGCTCTCATAAAGATGAGTTGTCACTTGTTAAAAGTTTATCTGAATGTTTAAAGCAGGATTGTAAAACAGAAAAACCTGTTTTGCCCTTGAATGATTATTTAAAACATTCTCCAATGATCTTTTAAAGTGCTGCTTTTATATGAGAAGTAAGGTCTTTACTTTCCCCTCTTGGCAAGGTTACTAGAAAATGCAGTATGTGATGTTATCTGAGTTTGTGATTTGAATTTTTCCTATCTCACCTCCTGACCCAACAGAGAAGTGATGCTGAATATTGACTTGTAATGAATTGGAATGCCATCACTTCATTTGGAGGCAGTGAAAGAGCCAGTTCTGGTCACACATTCATTTGACATCACTGTTCATTTCTGGGAAGATTGGATCAATAAACTATTCTTTTTTTGAACCCAAATTTTTAAAAAATAAACTTTTTTCAATAGTTTTGAAGTGTCTTTATACATCAATCACAAAAAGCATTATCGTGCAGGGGGCTCTTTGTCTTGTAGTTCACTTTAAGTTATTAAAGGGCTATGAGCTGGTCCATGTAAGACATGAGTTGCTAATACTGTCAGTTCCCTAGCCTTTGCATACTTTCAGATCTGCCTGGGGGGAGGAAATACTTTCTGAGATTCTGGCTTTTGTAGCTTTATTACATAAATATTGCCCTGGTTTGCTCTACATATAGGAATACGTGGGGTCCACAGTTGGGAGATTTTACAGCGCTGGCTGGAAAATAGAGATTATTTTGTCTTAGACAAGCTTTAAAGAGCCTCCACGATTCATTAAAAATACAAACAGCTAGAATATGTCTTTTGTGGTAATGTAGGTTTTATTTACATGGGATTTAAATCTAGGCCCTTGTGCAATGTTTGAGCTGCGAGTGTCAGTCCCCTCCCCCCCCTTTTTTGTTGTTGTTAAACCAGTGCTTCTCAATAGGAGTGACAGTTTTTGTTAAACCAGTGCTGCTCAATAGGAGTGACATGAAGCTTTAATTGGAAATGTAATACCAGTGAAGTAAATCTTTCTTAATGTGCAATTTTTTTATTCTCTAGCAGCAGTCTATGCCACAGCAAGCTCCTCTACCGCAGGTTCTAGCCAGCCAGCCAGTTTGTGCAGTACAGCCTGCCGCCCATGTGCTGCCCCAGTATCAAACCCAGCCTTCTCAGGTGGCAGCTACCAGTACACCGCTCACACCATTACAGATTTCCACTGTGCAGCAGCTTCCTCATGTCCCATCCTCCCAGGTAAAGTGTCCTGAGCATTCAGGGGTGTGTTTAAAAATGTAAAGGCATGTCCATTCCAGTGACATTTTCTAGGCAGTGATCAGTGAATGTCACTCTCCCTCACGTTTTCACCTGGCTATGGGAAATTTTTCGTTTTGGTGAGCCAAAAGAAAGTCATCCTGTTTCAGTTATCCTGGGTCTTGCCTAGTTAACCCTATTAATGCTCTTCCTTGAATTGCAATAACTATAATTCTGCGTTTTTTCCCTTCGTGGTGGACCCTCATCCCCATCCTTGCTTAAGAGCATGAGCAATTGCCTATTTTATGTTATTGAGCTCTTTTCTTCACCATTCACCCCACTGTCTTCTCCCTATGGCTTTCCCTTTCTAGATTTCTGGCCCCTTTCCATTAGCAGTAGCTGCGATGGAACCTTTTCTTTGGCCTGCAGTGGTAAAGTTCTTTGTAGCACCATTTCGTAGATTGGCTGGTGAGGGTTTTTCAGATAGGAAGCAGTTTAATAGAAGGGAATAAGAGGGGGAAGAGCAAGCTGCGTCAGTGATGTATTCTTCTGATCTCTGTACCAAAGCAGATAGTGGGAGTTAGTGAAGAAAATTCTCACTCTCTGCTCTTAAAAAATTGTGCAGCTGCAAAATAAAATCCCTGCACTTCCAAAAGCCAAGTATCTGCCTAAATTTCTTCTGAAGATTAAACGTGCATTTACTATAAAGAATTTCTACTGACTTAAATGCAGCATATTGCTACTTCTTAACCTGATACATTATTTTACTATGACTACCTATAAAATTACTGGCATATCCAGCATTTACACTTTTTTTTTCGAGATTTTTGTGTTATAATCCACTTTTGTTGTCAACGCAAAAGAACGTTCATGAGAACTTAACCCACAATTCCTTTGTGTGTGCATTAAAAAGGAAATAGTGAGATTATAGCAGTTTAAAATGTAGATGCTAAGCCTGCAAATGCCTGTGAGTGGAGGGGAATAGTCACAAATTTCAGTATTTTCAGGAGTAGGGCCATAGTGCATGAGATCACTATTGGGAAGTCAGAAGTCCTCAAGACATGTTCTGTTCACTGCATTCTAGGAAAATGTTCAACTGCGGACTGGCAAACCTAGAGTAGTTATGCTCTATTGTCATTGGGAATTTATGTGCATACAAGCTATTCCAACACGTTTCTATCCTACTTATTTGCCATATGAATTATTAAAATTGTCTCAACTCATTTTCCATGCACCTTTTGAAGGCGCTATCTAGTGTGATTTTTAATTTGTTTCAAAATCATAGGAATGGTGATTATTTATTATTGGGTGCTTGGTGGCTGCTAAATAATTTCTGAAACGGTTGTGAATTCTTCTGGGTTAAAAATGGCCAATACCTTTAAAATTCTCCTTGTGTATTCAATTAAATCAATTTATCAAAGGGCTGCTATTGATAAACCCCTGGAAATGGAAGGAAATGACTAATAAATAGATATAATTAGCATGGCACCAATGAATTAATGGTTAGATGGCAGATTAAACTAATTTGTACCATCAGTTAAAACATTTGCAATTTATGTGGTATTATATTTTTTTCAGATTCCTCAGCTTCCTGTCATTCCTGCAGTTACTCCTCTGGCAGGACTTGACAACCTTCCTCCAGGCCTCTCTGATTTACCTGCTGCAAATGCACCCCCCATACCTGCTCCTTCTCAGTATTTCACTCCAGCTGTGATTATACCAAGCCTTTCCATGAACCCTGCTCTGCCTCTGGCATCCAACCCCCCTGTCCTACCCATGCAGACAGTCAACCTTCCTCATACTACCGTGGCTTCTTTGGTTTTGCCCTGCCAAACAATAGTGCCAAATATGTCGGCTGCTACAATACCATTACTTACTGTGGCTCCACCGGGAGTGTCAGCCTTGCCAACACATCATGCAATATCCCAGCTCTCCCAGCAACAGATGTACCAGCCTGCCTTCCAGCAGATAATTCAGAGCGATGCTCCCTCTCCCCACCACACTCAGACCATGCAAGCAATTTCGCAGCAGCGGCTGCCTCCTCTATCTCAATCACTGCAGGCAAGCATAATGCATCCTTCAGAACAGACTATGTCTGCATCTGGGGTTGGTAACGAGGTAATCCTTTTGTCATTGGACTGTATTGGTACTAACGGTAGCAGATCTTGTACCTTGTTCCTTTGTAAACAGGCAGGTTTTTGTTACTTGCACTTTAGATGTTTTACTCGTCCGTATTGATGCTGGCCCAGGAATGCAGTATGAGGTAGCTATTGACTGGACACGGATTAAGCAGTTGAACTTGTTGCTCAAAGTCTTCTCCCATTATGGAGTAAATTTATAAAGGTCTAATGGCTTTGGAGAAGGAGGGATCAGGAGCGCTTTTTGAACACTCTTGTTTCTTCTCTCCTTCTCCCAGCAAGAAAGAAAAATGGCTACACAAAAAGAATGATCATTTTCATTTCAGTCAGAAGGGAGAAAAGTAGTCCATAGCAGTCAGCTATAAATGGATGCTATGCCACTGATTTTTAATGTCCGTAGTACAGTACATACATGATCCTGTGTGAACAGTCTGTCTGTATGTCGGAATATGGATGTACTATACCAGGACTGTTGATGTAGAACTGTTTATAAATAGTGTGTTTCTAAATTGAAGGGAAATGGCAGCTGGAGAATGCTTTCAGAAGACTGCTTGGAGGATATCCACAAAAAAAGAAATAAATACCAGCTGCAGATCCTGTTTGTTAAAATCAATGAAGCATAAAGGAGGGCTTCTAATATTAGCACTATTTATAAGCTCAGTGGTTCATGAGTGACTGAGTTTTCAAATAATGCCATTTTCACATTTATAATATGACAACATAAAGTATAACACAGCGTGACTGACACAAGCAGGAAATAATAGGAAGGGGCAAGTCTGTTAAGAATGGCTTGCTTCACAAATGAGGGTTGAGCAAGAAAGTGTTCTAATACATCTGTTTGCATGTGGACTGAAATTCTTAATATCATAGGGAGGCTAATGAGGGCGACCGAAATTGCAAATTAAGCCTGGGATTTAAATATCCCGCGCTTGATTTGCATGTTCCCGGCCGGTCGCCATTTTAGAAATTGACTAGCCCGAAATAACTGCCCGCTTCTACATGCAGCAGTGAAACGGGATTCCGATTTAAAGCCCCTAAATTGAATTAGCTGGTACACCTCATTGCAGTTATTTAAATCCTGGGCTTGATTTGCAATTTCGGTCACCCTCATTAGCCTCCCTAGATCGATCTAGGGGGCTAGTGTAGACGTACCCATATTTCAATCTACCACGCCATAGCGTCCGAAATTTTGCTGTATCTTATCTAAATTTCTGTCTTCAGCCATATATTTGGTACGTAAATATTGTTTGTGAAGAATTCTAGCTCATTTCAGGCCTGGTACAACTTCAGTTGAACTGAGAAATGGCAACATATTCACTGGCTTTAAAGAGGGTTGACTCTGACCCTTTATGCATAGTATGCATGGCAAACACCATGAACTGATATTCCCACGTGGGACACAAAGGCATCATTTAACCGACACAAAGTCCTGAAACAGTAGCTAATTGAAACAAAATGGAAGAGGAAACCTAGGCCGGAGAATATTCAGAAACGCATTGTTATGTCTTTAAAGTGCTTTTAAGGGAGAAGGGAATGACTAAGAGTCTAGTATGGTCACTGCCTCACTAATAGCAATGGCTGCTATTCGTTTGCTCATTTTTCCTTGGTCAAAAGTACAATTGGAAAATTATTGTGCTGTGGTTTAACTGTACATTTTTAAGTAACGGCCTTTGCAATATTATACTCCCTCCCTGCAACACGCACCAAACTGTTATCTAGATAACCTGTATCAAAGGCTCCTCTGTGACCATGTTCCATGGTGTAAAGTAGGGCTGTCAACATGTAGTTGACTACATGATGAACCAATAAGCCTGGGCTTATCAATTAATCCTGTTGACTACATGCACCCCCCCCCCCCGCCTTGCTGTCTCTTTGGCTGTGTCCAGACTCAGGGGTTTTTTCGAAAAAACTTCCCCTGCGTCCAGACTCAAGCCATGTTCTTTCGAAATTAATTCGAAAGAACTCAGCTTTTCTTTCGATGGCGGTAAACCTCATTTCACGAGGAAGAACTCCTTCTTTCGAAAGTTCCTCTTCGAAAGAAGGCGTTCTTCAATGTAAATAGGGCTTCTTCAAAAGAGAGCATCCAGACTCACTGGATGCTTTCTTTCGAAAAAGCAAGCCGCTTTTTCGAAATTTCTCCGTGCAGTCTAGACGCTCTCTTTCGAAAGAGGCTCTTTCGAAAGAGCCTGCAGTCTAGACATAGCCTTTGTCTGAGGCAGCAGGGGGATGGAGGAGGTGGGAGATAGTGCCTGTGCAGAGCTGGCTTTTAAGCTGGCTCCCCACAAGCAGCAGATCCCACAGAGCCATCTGCCCTGCCCCAGGCTGTTGCCTCTGATAGGCAACAACGCAGGGTGGGTGCAGTCAGGAGTCTACACATGAGGACCTGGCTTTTAACCCAGCTGTCTATGAGTACAGGCTCCATGGAGCTTCCCACCACCCCCAGGGCAGGCCAGGGCAGGCAGGAGCCGGTGCTCAGGGGAGCAGACTTAAAAGCTAGCTCCCCACGAGCACTGGCTCCACAGAGCCGTCTCCTCCCCCTGACACCACAGGAGGCTGTCATGGATCAGCTCCTGTCCATGGCAGGCCCAGGATCTCCACGGTCAGAGGCTGCTCTGTGGGATGCTGGTGCAGCCTCTGTCTGCGGGAAGCACAGCCCCCAAAGACAGAGACTGCTGCCACCCCACACTGCTGCCTCTGATACAGAGGCCACAGTGCAGGGTGGCAGGAGGCTCTCCAGGAGTGAGGCTGGGAGCTCATTGGCTGCTGGCCCTGCCCTCGGGGACTATCAAATAATCAGGTAACCACTAAAAATTGATGTTAATCGATATCTAACATCTAGTGTAAAGATGCTGTGCCTTCATTTCTGTCTGCAAATTAAATTAACTGTTACCACTCAGCTAAGAAATTGCGTAGTCATCGTGTATATTTCGCTGCAAAAGGCTGTTCAGTGTACAGTGGCAATCCAAAAAGCCAACACAATACTAGGAACCATTAACTAAGGGAAGGTAATAAAACAAATATCATGATGCCACTATATAAATCCATAATATGCTCACACCTTGTGAGAAGTGTTATTTACTCTGCAAGAACTAGGCATCACCCGCTGAGAACTATAGGCAGCAGATGTAAAACAAGAAAAAGTTGGTTCTTCAAATATTGCATAGTCAGCCTGTGGTGTTCACTGCCATTTGATGTGAAGTTCAAAAGCAAAAATGGGCTCAAAAAGAATTAGATACATTCATGGAGTGTAGGTCTGTCAATAGTTATTAACCAATGTGGTCAGGGGTGCGACTTCATGCTCCCAAGTATCCCTCAGTCACCACCTATTGGAAGGTGAGACTGGATGACATGGAATGGATCACTTGATAATTGCTGGATTCTGTTCATTCACTCTGAAGTCTTCTGACACCAGTCACTGCCAGAAATCAGGATGTTGGCCCGACCCCGAGTGGCTGTTCTTACATCCTTTTGTAATATATCTCAATGATGAGATGCAGAATCACAAGATTTCTAAAAATGGCTTCTGAGAATGTAGTAATCCAGGACATGTGATTAAGTAAAAAATAAAACCTTTTATCTTCTGTTTCCTTTTGCTTCCTTCTCTCCCTTCTTTCATCCCTGCACCCTGCCATGAAAAGTCTGAATAAGTAAGCATGGTCTGAGGAAGCAGACTCAGAGATGGAACGCCTGGCCACTGGGGTACCAGATGCAGTCGCAGTCCTCTAATACCTAATGGCCTGCACATCTCTGGGTGCAGCTTCCATATCAGTGGTCCTTTTGGACCGCATGTTCTAGAGCCTCTTTTTTTTCTCACCCCACTACATTGGATAGGTTCTGGTAGCGTCTGCAGCAAAGTCACTGTATCCCTTCCCCAGGACTGGGGCTACTATCATGCAGAGAGAAGCACATGGCAGACTTCTCCTGTGTAGGAATTAGAGGCGGGACTTTCTTAACAACCCATAGCTACCTCTTCACTGCCTGGTGATGTGGTAGTGTGGGGGTATGTCTAGACTGCATCCCTCTGTTGGCAGAGGGATGCAGATTAGACAGATCGACATTGCAAACGAGGCAGGGATTTAAATATCCGGGACCTAATTTACATAAAAATGGCTGCAGCGTTTTGCTGACTCAGCACTTTGTTGGCAAAAAGCGGCAGTCTAGAGGGGGATCTGTCGAGAAAGAAAGCCTTTTTCGACAGATCCTGTAAACCTGCTTGCAGGAGGCATAAGGGATCTGTCGAAAAAGGCTTTCTTTCTCGACAGATCCCCCTCTAGACTGCCGCTTTTTGCCGACAAAGTGCCGAGTCAGCAAAACGCTGCAACCATTTTCATGCAAATTAGGTGCCAGATATTTAAATCCCTGCCTCGTTTGCAATGTCGACCTGCCTAGTCTGCATCCCTCTGCCAACAGAGGGATTCAGTCTAGACATACCCTCTGAGTCTAAATCTTTTTCCGCTTTCCCCACCCTTCTTTCCTTCCCCCGATGATTTCAGAACTTATCAAGATTTGAGGAAACTGGTTGCAGCTCTGGTTATCCAACCAGAAGAGGTGCAGGAAAAGTTGTACTGGCTGGTGGACACTTTAGTCTCTGCAGGGCTCTCTAGGGTAGTTCTTCCTATTAATGAGGCTATCCTGGAACTTGTCAAGATTTTATAGCAAATCTCTTCTTTTCTGCCTCTCTGTTGAAGGGGGCAACAGAAGATATGATCTCCCATCACAGGGATTTGAACACTTCTATAACCATCTTCCTCCAGGCTTTGTAATCAGCACTGCTGCTGATTAGAGAGACAGACATGGACACCCAGCTTCATCCCAAAAGGAAAAGAAGCAAAAAAGTTAATTCGTTGGAGGGGAAGTCTTGTTTCACAGTAGGATCACACCTGGAGGTCATGAATCAGAAACTCTGCTGGGTCACTGTGGTTGCAGCCTATGGGATAATACTCTGAAATGCAAAGACAAGTTTCCTGATGGTCATAGCAGTGAACGCCTGCTTTGACCTGAGGAGAGCAAATCACTTGCCAAAACAGCATTGCAACTAAGCCTGGATGTGGCACGCTCTGCATCTGCCTATCTATACATGGTCTTCATCTTGGCTGCAGTCATCAAGTGTTCCCCAGAGGTGCTAAAAACTATTTGAGACCTTCCATTGGAATGCCCTTCATGCTTTTCAGAGAAGACAAATGAGATAAAAGATTCAAGGATGACCCTTAAATCTTGGGGGATTTATACAGCAGCAAAAAGCAAACAGTTCTGCCCACAGGAGCCCCAACATTTTCAGCTCTTCTTGCTGCATGCCCAGAACCTGACCAAAAAGAGGAGCAATAGTTAATGAACAGAACAAGGCAAATTATCCAGTGATCCAAGGCATTAGTGAAAATATCGAATAGCATTAGACCCAGAACTGATCCCTGCAGAACCCCACTAGATCTGTTCTCCAAGTTTGACAACGAATCATTGATTACTACTCTAAGTGTGGTCTTATAGCTAGCCAAGCAGCCACCTTCTAGTAATTTCATCTAGACCACATGCCCTTAGTTTGCTTCTGAGAATGTCATGTGGGACTGTGAAAGAATCTTTTCTAAAATCAAGAAATATGATATGTTCATCTCTCCACCTTCCTCCATCCACTGGGCCAGTAACCCTATAAAGAAGGAAATTAGGTTCTTTAGTGTGATTTGTTTGACACATCCAACCTGACTAGTCCTTATAATTCCATTATTCTCCACATGCTTTCAAATTGATTTAGTAATTGTTCCAGTATCTTTCCAGGTGTCAAACTTAGGCTGACAGGTGTATAATTTCTCAGGTCCTCTTTGTTTCCCCTTTAACTGATACTGTGTTTGTCCTTCTCCAGTCTTTGGGAACATCCTCCATCTTCCATGTGTTCTCAGAGATCATTGCTCACAATTCTGAGGGTTTTTTTTTTCAGGTAGTTGCTTAATTATCCTCAGATGAATGTTCTCGTTCTACCAACTTAATATTGTTTGCTCTAAATATTGTCATATTTTGCCCCACATACATACCCACAGCTTATGAAAATAGAGCCACATCTTGAAGGAAATGGTATTTAAGCAGACTTTTGAAATTCTAAATAGGATCCATTGCATGATTGGATGATTCCTACAAATATCATTAGGAGAGTTATAATCACTCATGTGGTACAAGTTGAACCTCTCTAGTCCAGCACCCTCGGGTCCTGACTGGTGCTGAACCAGAGAATGTGCCGAACCATAAGAGGTCAATATTGTCTAGTAGCATTATGAACACTTTCACTGCTTATTGGGCTCTTAGAGATGTTTAGGGGCAAGTTAGAGCTAAATAACAGCATAGAAGACTGAGAGTCAGGACTGGTGGCTGTAAACAAACTTTATGGGACCATGGTAAACTTGGCCATACCCATGATAAGTGGATATCCAGCTAACTAAAATCACCCCAGACCATGGATGTTGCCGGACCAGAGAGTACCAAATTAGAGAGGTTCAACCTGTATGTAGATCTTCAGGCATGCATGCTCTTTGTTCTACCTTCAAAAATTCTATAAGCAGAAGCTTCTGATTTTATTTTAACTCTGATTATTTTGAAAACAACTCTTTATGGCTTCCCTCTTTCCATGCCCCATAAACAAAAGAAAAAAGCCCATACAAATATGTTCTCGCTGTAAGGTTATAAAAGCAAATATGACATTAGACTTGAATGAGTCATGAACATGCTGCACAGAGGGTTTTTAATAGGTTTCTATTGTATTGCAACAGATCATTGGACATCCTTCATATGGTTTGGAAATTGGACCCCAGGTGCCTGTAATACCAGTGCAGCCTTCAATTGTTATGCCACCACCTTTGCAGTTGCAGCCTGAAATATTGCCTCCCTGCCTCGGGCCAGAAAATCTTTCACAACTTCATGGCAACCTTGCTGCAGTGAGTGCCACAATGCCCATAGATTATGGCCTGCCTCTTCAGCCTATTGGTCTTCTACAGCTTCAACCAGATCTTTCCCAGCCTCTGGGGCAGCAGGCTCCATATTCTGCTATCCAGTCGGTTACAGAATCAACTCAAGAGGTAGAACATTTTTTTCCTAAACGATTTTCCAATCTTGCTGCCTATCTCTTTTATAGATATATGATTGTTTCACAAAAGAAAAATTGTTTCACAAGAGACATGATCCTAGCACACTCTACGGCAACATTTAGCTTAGATTATATATTATTGGAAGAGCCGTCACCTTAGCAACTGGAAAATTACATATTATAGTTGGAAACCTCTGAAATGTGTCCTTAGAGTCATTCATGGGAATAAGCAGCCACCTGGGCAACTCAACTATCAAGCCCTCTCTTCATCCTCAGTTGAATGGGTATGCAAGTGTAGAAACTGGTAAAAAAAAATTATACTTGTGGATTATGAGGTCATCTCACGTGGGTTAGTGCGGAAGCGTTCCATACAGCTCCATTCAAGGTGTTGTCCAGTCTTGTTTAAAAATGTCTCGTAAATGGGGCTTCCACCTCTTGCCTTGAGAAACTATTCCATACTCTGTCTAAAAGAGCTTCATAATGTTTAGCTTAAGTACTTCTTAGCAAAATATTTTTTGCACTGCCCTGAATTTCACTCTATTCCTGATGGATAAGAGTCTTCAAAATTTTGTCAGTATTATGTCCCTTCTTAGCAGTCATGTGGCTGAGTATATTTTGCTCTTGTCATCTTTCTTTGTAATACAATTACGTTTTCCTGCTTGCTACTCATGGTTTTGGCTTTTCTTTGCATGATCTCACTCACCCGCTTCCAGGCATGACAATGTTTTATAGATGTATATTGCCTTCCCTTTAGTGCTGGAATGCATGCTATATGCAAAGCAAAGTTCGTTGGCATTTTGGCTGTTATCAGATTGCAAACCAGTGTCCCCTCCCAACCTGAAAACTCCCTGAGCACTATTGCTTTCCAGATTTCTCTCTTGCCTCAAGCAACTCTTTCAGAGCCTCCTCCCTTGAAGCAACAGCTTTCATCTTTCCAGGCTCAGTCTCTCTCCAGCTGCCAATTTGTGTTTCTGTCCTCACTGATATTTGCAGCTTCTTCCCAGTTTGGCACTGCACAGTCTTGAGAATTTCAGTAAGATACAATTATGCCCTTTTCCAGATCATCAGCACAAATGTTAACTAAGAATGAATGCACAGCCGAATGTCACAGTGCCTTCCTAGAGACCACCTCCAATGTCCATAAATGTCCATTGCTCCATCAAGCAGTGGACCTTAAGGATTTGAAGCACATGTGTTTCTTGTTAGAGAAATGAGCAGTTTGGAGACTTGCAGCGTTTCCTCTGGCTCAGTGCATTCACACAAGTCCTGAATCTCAACTGTGGGCAGCAGAATCAGTAAAACTGTGAAATTCCAACTGCAAAAAAATTCTCTAAAATCCCAAATGTATCCAGCACCACCCAGATTCTGGGTATTGCTGCTCCTACCCACTTTGGGTCCTGGCACCCGAACCAGGTCAGATGATGCTACTAAACCTGCAGTCCCAACACCACTCTGTGAGGTTTGAAATATGTGTAATGGGTACTGCTGTAGTGTAAAGATGTGGAGTACAAGCTTCTTGAGAGTGCTGAAATGGCACTAGAGACTCCTGAGGCATAAGGATAGCTCTGCTTTTTTATTATGTCCTTGAAAAACTCAGCCACGATTTCTCCCACTCATCCACACACAGCAGCTCAGGATAACTGCCGCCTTCATTCTCACTTCATGAGATCAGCTCTCTTGGTCCTCCACACGCCATATGATGGAGAAGAATGGTTTGGAGGGAAAATTTGCCCATTGATTCTTGAAGCTTAGGCTTGGAAGCCCAGTTGAGTGATTGTAAACACCCGCAGATGTCCTTGAACACTCCCTGCAATGTGCTCTCACCTGGAAAATCCCCATCCTAAAGCCACACTTGCCCTTATCACGTGGCTCCACTTTTCTACATGCAGGACACAGGTGAGCCCATGTGTTAGCTCAGATTGTCCATCTGCTATGTAAGACAAAGAAGCTCCTCATTTTGGTTGAACATAATCATTGTCCACTGGAGCTAGACTGCCTGTGAGTCCCCATCCACATAAGGGTCAAATTGATCTACATATCCCTTGATGACTGTGCTGATATCACATACTGTGAAATATTTTTGCTAAGGTTTTCTTAGGTATAACCCTTTTTAAGGAGAGTTTCATGTCAGAGTCCCATATTGTAAATTGAAACAATGTGTTTCATTACCATTTTGCCATAATATTGCCATCTGGCATTACCTTTTATTTAAGTCCACATGACAGCACTCATACACCTGGCAATTTTGATTTGTTCAGGCAAGTAAGATTGTGTAAAACACTTGATTGAGTGCATTACTGCAGTATGAATATGTTGTCTGTGATCTCATTGTTCATTCACTTTGTAATTCTGTTGAGGAAGCAGTGGGGTTTGGCACAATTGCTTTATAGACCCATGAGCAGTAACCACCATGAGCTTACAGATTTGTAACTTCACTGGGCAGATAGTGAACAGTCATACAGGATTCAGAGAGCTCTGGATTTGTCTGCATTGAGCCCTAGTCTCTTTCTGTCCACACACACACATCAATCTGACTCAGGTCAGTGAGCAGTCATGACCCGAATAATTAAGGCCCAGACCCAGCAACTGTAAACCAGGTTTACAGTGGAGTGTGGATGTTCAACGCTGGCTTGGAAACACTTAAGTCTGCAAGCCTGAGATCCACTAGTCCAGGCTTATTCTGTGGTGCAGATATACAATTGGGGTGTGTCTAGACTACATGCCTCCGTCGGAGGCATGTAGATTAGCCAGATCGGCAGAGGGAAATGAAGCCGCGATTAAAATAATCGCGGCTTCATTTAAATTTAAATGGCTGTCCCGCTCTGCCGATCAGCTGTTTGCCGGCAGATCGGGGCAGTCTGGACGTGACGCGCCGACAAAGAAGCCTTTCTTGATCGGCACAGGTATGCCTCGTGAAACCAGGTTTACCTGTGCCGATCAAGAAAGGCTTCTTTGTCGGCGCGTCGCGTCCAGACTGCCCCGATCTGCTGACAAACAGCTGATCGGCAGAGCGGGGCAGCCATTTAAATTTAAATGAAGCCGCGATTATTTTAATCGCGGCTTCATTTCCCTCTGCCGATCTGGCTATTCTACATGCCTCCGTCGACGGAGGCATGTAGTTTAGATGTACCCTTAGGCTTCATCTATACTACAACAGAAAGTCAACTAAAGTTACACATCTCCAGCTATGTGAATAATGTAGCTGGAGCTGATTTTCCTTAGGTCGAGTTAACATTGATCTCCCTCGCCCCACGATGTACAGTCTATGGGAGAAACTCTCCTGTCAGCTTCCCTTAATCTTCTCATCTGGGTTAGGGTAACAGGGTCAACCGAAGAGTGATCTGTGGTCAGTTTGACTCTTCATTAGACCCAATAAATCAACCACCGGTAGATCAGTCTCAAGTAGGGTTTCCACGTGTCCAATATTGACCCAGACAGTCCAGTATTTTTGCCTTCTGTCCAGTTAAAAAATTCAGAAAATACCGGACACCTAAAATGTCTGGTATTTTTTGGGGGGTTTTTCCCTGCCAGGAGGCGAAAATACCAGACACCTGCCAACCCTACGACACACTCAGCAACTGGCCCCCTCTGGGTCCCCGCGGCTCCACAAAGAAGCTCCCTTCTGGCTCAACCAAGAAAACAAGATGGCCGCCGACAAAAAGCCTAAAGACCTGAGCAATGGGAAGCAATGCCTTCCTGGGTCTTAGTGCTCAACCTTTCCTCTTCCTATACCTATTGGCTACGTCTACATTGGCATGATCTTGCACAAATATACTTTAACGCAAGAGTTCTTGCGTTAAAGTCTTTAAACAAGAGAGCGTCTACACTGGCAGGTGCCTTTGCGCAAGAGATGTGCTTTTGAGCAAGAGCATCTGTGCCAGTGTAGACACTCTCTTGCGCAAGAAAGCTCCGGTGGCCATTTTAAACATCGGGCTTTCTTGCACAAGAAATTCATGTTGCCTGTCTACACTGGCCTCTTGCGCAAGAACAGTTGTGCAAGAGGGCTTATTCCTGAGCGGGAGCATCAGAGTTCTTGCACAAGAAGCACTGATTTCACACATTAGAACGTCAGTGTTCTTGCGCAAGAACTCCTCACCAGTGTAGACAGGCAGCATGTTTTTGCGCAAAAGCGGCCGCTTTGGCGCAAGATCGCGCCAATGTAGACACAGCCATTCTGACTGCACGCACTTAAAGGGGCCATGCTGTTTTAATGCTGTTTTTATTTATTTATTTATTTTCTTAACATTCTTGGGGTCTTTTTTTTTTCTCGCCCCTTTTTTTCTTCTCAACAGATTTCTCCCCCCCAGTGTTTTTTTTGGGGGGGGAGGTGTTTGGTATTTTTGGTTAAATCATCTGGCAACCTTACTCTCAAGAATGTCAATGCAGGCTGTAGTTTAGATGTAACCTTAGAGTAACAGAGTTTAAGCCCAAAAGGGACAATCGTACCATCTGGTTTTACCCTGTTCTTGAATATGTGCCTATTTGACAAAACATCTTGCTGTAGCTACCATCAGTTGGAGTGCCAGAGGGCTCCAGCAACCATTGATGCTTTAAGCATCGTCTCATCTAACTGTTCAGAATTGGTCTGCACCACAACATGCTTAGAACCCTGATGAAACCTGGCATGGCGTCTGTGCAGCTGAACTAGTGATAGCAACAGTGAGGAATGGCTTTTAAAGGAAAATAGAGTTTTTTGCAAAAGGCAGAAGAGGGTGGTGTGCAGCCCAGTGTGTCAGCATTGCTTTTCTCCTTTATGCCAAATACATAATGCCCTTTTAAGATTAAGCAAAATAGGAATGTGAATGACTCGTCAACTAGTCCCTCCACCCCCTCCTCCTGCTGCCTCTATCAGAAAGAAGCAGCAAAGGGGGGGGGAAGAGGGGATACTTCAAAGCGGCAGCACCATGTAGAGCCCAGAGCCAGACCCTGGGCTCCATGTGGCACTGCTGCTTTGAAATTCCTCGTGGAGCTCGACGCTGGGCTCCCCACGGCACTTCAAAGCAGCAGCACTGCATGGAGCGCAGGGTCAGTGGGAGAATCCCCAGCTGAACCCAGGTTCCAAGCGGTGCTTTCGCCTTTGAAGTGTAGCAACAGCTTTAGGGCTGTTGCTACACTTCAAAGGTGGAAGCGCCCTGTCGACTAATCGAATAATGGATGCAAAATGCATTGACTATTCGATTAGTCAATTACTTGCAATTTAACATCCCTAAAGTAAAATATACTGGAAATGTTGCTGCAGTATGTATTTCTTTACTGTAGGATACTGCATAAAAATAAAGTTAGGCCAAATTTTTAATCCATTTAAATAAAATCAGGTAGGTAATGACATCTGGATTCTAAATATACTAAAACTGTTCTGTTGCCACGAGCTCCTTTTTAAACTGCTGATTTATGTAAGACCTCTGTTTTCTGCTTTTCTTCTGCCAAGTGAGCAATGGGAAAACTAAATTATTAACAAACATTATTCCAAAAATGGGCATTAGTATCAGTACTTGTGCACAAACACCACCCATGTTTGCTTGTGCTATAAAAGAAATGTTAGCGACAAAAGCAATTTTAGATAGAAAATAATAATTTAGTGACAGTCCAAGTTCTGAGAATGAATTAAGCAAAATGGTGTGGGATTAAAATCTTGTTTTAAAAATATATCCTTCTAAATGCCCCAGAACTGCTCTTCTAAAAACTGTCTTCTAAAACAAAAAAAACTTCTAAAACAAAGTGTCAACTTTCTTCATATGCAAATACAATATATTAAATTTTGCCAAATATCACTATTTAAATTATTTCTTTTTGTATTTTAGGAGCATGCAATACAGGAAAAACAGCAGACACTAACACTGAGCTCTGAAAGGTATCCTTACAATCTCTCTAGCATGTGAAAATGTGTTATTTCTGGAAGTTGAAGCTCTGTTGGGGGATGTATTGTAGGGACAGGGTATAGGGTGGTAGTGCATGGACAGATTGGAGGTTTGGGGGAAGTAACAAGTTGCCTATGTGAAGTTTAGGTATTTGAGTTGGTCTGTCTTATCTGTATAGACTTTAAGGGCATGTCTACACAGCAGGGCTAATGCCAAAATAAGCTACGCAACTTGAGCTATGTCAATTGCATAGCTTAAATCAAAATAGCTTATTTCGGCTTTTGGTGCTGTCTACACAGGAGAAAGTCTGGGAGAGAGCACTCTTCTTCCAACTATGCTTACTCCTCATACAATGAGGTTTACAGGAGTCGGAGTAAGAAGTCCTCCAGCTTGACAGTATTTTGACCCTAGGTCAAAATAACTGCATGTAGGACTATGTTATTTCGGAATAACGTCAATTATTCTGAAATAACACTGCAGTGTAGATGTTGCCTAAGTTCCTTGGGGCAGAGACTGTGTCTTAAGCTTGGTCTACATATAACTATGGTGCTGCTGTTACTATTTTGGTTGGGTGCATAATTTTTTTTTTCTACCAAAGTAGGTAAAGTGACACTGTCCTAATGTGGGTACAGTTATATCAGCAGAAGTGTGCCCTATACCAGTAGGGGTTATTCCCTTTTCTGCCCAGCCATAGCTAATACCAGTATCAGGCACCTCTGTACTGATATATAAGTGCATCCGTGCTAGGGATGGACTGTCTTGCTTTAAGTATAGCAATATAGCAAAAATTGTGTCAATTTAATGTGTATGTGTATACTCTGTCTTTTAGCATGCTTAGCACAATCCAGGCTGGTGCCTTGAGGTACTACCATCATCATACTGCTGTTTGATGACTGACTGCCTTAATTAATGTTTTAATATCCAGACTTTATGTCCATTGGCCTGAGGGAGGAACCAGACTCCTGGGGCTGAAGCTCATGTTCCCCTTCAAACTACTGTTCTTTTAGGATTTGCCAAATGCAATCTTGTAGATGTATTTTTGTTCTGTATGTATGTGTGGCTCTGCTTCACCTCAAAACTGAATTGATTTCCAAAAGAACATATTTTCTAGATCTGGGGATGCCTGCCCTGAGTATTTCTACCCCACAAAAAAAGCCAGGGTGACACAAGAGGATAGAGTCCCAGAGCCTTAGAACTGCACCTGACTTGCAAGGAGTTTTCTGCTTTACAGGCTGAATGCCATTGGAGAAACCGTGAAGGCCCTAGGGAAGGGAAAGTAAACCCACTTTTCCCTTCATGCAGAAAAGTAGCATTTTTAAGGCTTCGGGGCACTAGCGCTGTGTCTGTTGGGTTTTTTTGGTGCTCTCCATTCTTTTTTCTGTTTCGTGGAAAGTAGAATTTACCTTTTTCTGGCTCTAGTAACTTTTCGTACTTATAATTCTTGAGTATGATTGAATTAGGCAAAGTGAGTTCACTCATGCCTAGTGAACATGCTATTCTAGTCTCTTCTAGGAAAGGACATCAAATATTTAGTGATTAATTTTTCTCAAATTTGTATTTGCCTCATTAGCTATGGTATTTGAAAAGCTAATTTTCCTAGCCATGGCAACATTCGGAGCTGCTTGCATCAGAACGCATCCCAAGGCAATATACCCTGAGGCACTCTCTCCATAGGGTGCACATATAACTCCCATTAACATTACAGTTTTGCTACACCTTCAAAGACTAAAAAACAAGTACAATGACCCTCAGCTGCATAACTTGTGTTCTTTATCTCATGTCACTCTTATGAGACCCTTCCTCTGCATCTCTGACTTAAAGTGATTATTTCTACAGAAGGCTGCATATGCACCTTCCCCACTGGAGAGTAGAACCTGAATCATAGAACTGAAAGGTTCTATGAGAGGTCCTTTGAGTCCAGTCCCCTGCCCTGAAGAAGCATAATAAAATAAGTTTGGGGAGTAGAGGGCCCTTGCAGTTCAAAGACAGCCTATGAAGGCCCTGAAGAAAAGGGGCTATTCTCAGTAGCAATTAAGGCCTTGATTTCATTGTGCAAGGGACATCATGTACTTTCTTATGCTCAAGGGCCTTGCTGAATTAGGTCCAGCCATACTCCTCTCAAAATTTTTACTACAAAGCAAATCCCCTGTTTTCCTGTAGTCACTGTTTTTCTTCTTCTCTTTCCACATCTTCCTCCCATATGATTGTTTTTTCCTTCCCTGTTACAAAGTTACATGAGTCCCGACATAGCTTCAGGCAAAGACATGAGCGACAGCTTTGAAGGAGCGATTGGTAGTGGAAAGCAAGAAGGGAAGCCTTCAAAGAAACATAAGAAATCTACACGCATTCGATCACGCCAGGAGAAGTCAAGCAGACCAAAGCTGACCATTCTAAATGCAAGTACAACCTCTTTGTTATAGGCTGAACTTCTGTTCTGGGATACACCAGAAATAATGAACTATGTTATTCTTTTCTTATAGGTATGTAACACAGGGGATAAGATGGTGGAATGTCAGCTGGAAACACACAATCACAAAATGGTGACTTTTAAATTTGATTTAGATGGTGATGCGCCGGAAGAAATTGCTAGTTACATGGTAAGACCTTATTTGTGAAGGAACTTTCAAAAGACACTCACAATTTTTAGTTGCATAAACTGTGTTACATGCACACAGTGTGTTAAAAGACCATTACTGAGGTTAGAATCAAGCATTCAAAAGCAAGAGAATGCCAAAATTAAGATTGCTAGTTAAAATAGCATGAGATGATGCAATTAAAGCCTGTATCATAATGCATTATGCATGTTGCATGGGCAACCTCAATTCTGGCATTTCTGAACTACTGAGTGCTTGACTTGGCAACCTTAATAATGTTCTTTTAATATAGTTATTTCCTAGATTTTAAAAACAGCAAACTGAAAAATGAATTCCATCATGTGGCATCATGTTAAAACCTGCATGGTCACCTTTAGATTGACAACATAGATCTTTGCCACTTGGGCTATTAGAATAACTGGTAGCAGTAGTAGGCTGTCATCTTCCTTTATCTCAGCACTAGAGGAGTATGAGGGACACATTTTGCCAGTGGTTTTCCCCGATATTTGCTAGCAGCAGGAGAATGCTGAGACTCAGGAATCTTGGGTTCCAGCCCAAACTCTAGACATAGCGTGCTCTAATGGACACAGACTTTTTAGCCACGAGTCCTCTCCACTCTGTCCTTTCTCCAATCCTGGCTATTCCCCAACCCTGACTTTTCATCCAAGTCCCAGTCTCCTTGTTTAGAAAAACTGACCGTTTTGGGTAAATTTTTCCAAAAGAGAGACAGCTTGGAAAATTCAGCCCAATTCAGGCAGTTTGGGAAAGGTATCAACACTAAAAGCAGGAACTTTTTAATAGGAAGTGTCAGGCAACCTTAACAGCCGGTGCCACCTGTCCTGCTTGTTATCTGAAAAGTAAAGCCCCACCTGATTGTCCTGGACACTACAGGAAGAAGAAAAGACCCCAAAAATGTGTCTTATCCAGATCACAGCTTTCCTTAGTAACAAATTTGGAGAATATCAAGCAAGCATAGGCACTCCTTCCTACTTTAATCAGCCCCTCCCATTGTTCATCTGGCTGGGACCCCAGCACTGTCTCATCGCTGGAGGAATAAGAGGGTGCAGAAGAGGGGGTATCACCTTGCTCTACCAAAGATTTGGGACCCTGGCTTCTTTAGGAAATGCTTTCTCTTAATCCTCTTCCAGTTCTGGCTTATCAGGGGTCAGACCCCTGTTGAACAGTTAACTGCACTGGCTTCCTAACAGCTTGCAAAATATTTTACAACCAAACCTCCTACGCCACTGAGAGGGAGGCCCACAAGGCCAGTCGGGCAACAAGGAAGAATTTCTTCCCCAGCTGCAAAAAGGCAACTAGCAAGATGCCCCCAAAAAGACCCTAAATCCAGTGCTGCTCAAATCCCAGAGGGGGCATATGGGAAGGATGGTGCCCCAGAAGTGAGAAGAACTTATAAGCCCTCCCTTAAATGTATGAGCCCCTAGAGGCTTATGCCACACCCTGTGAAACCCTTCAGCCCCAGTGCCTTGCTCTTCATGCCCCTAAAAACAGCTGGTGGAGATGCTGTCCTTAAAAAGGCCGAGATTTTCCTCTCTTATGCTTGCCCCAACTAACCCTCCTCACGGCTGAGGTGGCATGATTTGGAAGACCTGTTCCTGTAATGTGCTCTGGCTTTGATCTGCCTGGATCATAGATGCAGTGAGCCTGATTTTTCAGGTAGGGGCTGAGCTTCCACAGTACCAAATGAAATCCATCGGACTGCAGGGCAGTAAGCTTCCCTACAAGCCATGTTGCAAGTATTTTGGAGGTGTGGAGCTCTGGGGAGCTATTTTATGTCTGTTTAGGTCTTTCTTTTGGGAGTTAAGAAACAAGGTGATGTGCCCTACAGGTACAAGGTGATTACTTTGCATCAAACCTGCCAGTCCCAGAGAAAGACTAATTTTTTTATGTGAGCAGTAATTCAGTTTGGCTAGAGGCCAAATAAGAATACAGTCTCTTTAGATTCTAGTTCCCATAAAGAATAGTACACATGCTGTCTGTACACTTATGCAAACTTTCAGCTAGTTAAGACCATGCAATGAGTACTGACCGACAATCATTACAATGGTTAATCTTAATGTGCTCTTTACAGGTAGACAATGAATTCATATTGCAGACTGAGAAAGAGACATTCATTGAACAAATGAAGGATATTATAGATAAAGCAGAAGATATGCTCAGTGAAGATACTGAAGGAGAACGAAGTTCTGATCAGGGAACAAGTCCCCAGCAAGATGCCTATAGACTAGATATGAATGAAGTAAGAATCTTGTGTGTCCAGTATTGGTTTTAAATTAATAAATGGGGGTTTCTTTATATCAAATCTGATTTTTTTTCGTAATTTGGTTACTTTATTTTAAGTTAGTTGAGCAGAGGCTGTAAAACAAAGTTTTGCCACCTAAGTATTCCTTAGAAATATGTCCCTGCACTTCTGCTTGTCTAAAGAAAGATGTTTTTGTTTGTTTTCAACAGGAGAATCGGCAATCTCAAGTGAAAACCCCCATGTATCAACAGAATGGTAAAAGTGGTTTTGAATACAAATTTAATCTTGAACCCTCATTCAGCAAATAGGTAGTATTAGACTGTTCAGAAAGTTTAGCAGTCTCAAGATATATTCCAGTCTCCTGTGACTGGTGAAGTTGTTCTGAAAATATAGTCCTGATAAAAGCCACAGTTGCCATTAGCAATTTTGAAATGCCATGGTTAAAACAGATGAAACAAGCATTTGGGTGCCTAGGAAATATATGAATTTTAGAAAATGGCGGTGATTCCGCACTGCCTCCAAACTGGATGTGGGGTTGAGCAGGAAGAGACAAGTCTTTCATAAATGTATTTTTTTGTTCTCAACAATAACTAAGTTTGCAAGAGGAAGTTAACTGAGATTGGCTCTTCCAGCCTTAATATTTGCAGATACAATTGAATTTGATAACCAGGGTGTTTCAGCCACCTCTATCTTAACAGTGAGAAGTCTTACTCTTTTAGATGTGTGTGTGTGTGTGTTATTTCTTTCCCAGAGGAAAGGATGGCATCATTGTTGGCTTTCACTCCCTTTATAAACTGGAGAAAGGAATAAAACCACATGATGGGGAAGCCTCTTTTCCCGACTGTATCTCTTCATGTGTTGCACACGGCTCTATTTGCCCAAACACTTCACCGAGTTTGTGTGTGGAAAATCTCTCTGGGAGTTGCACAGCATGCTTCGGTGACTAAAAACAATGGTCTCCCTCCAAAACTAGGCTTTGTACACAGTCTGCCTGGCTCTTCTTAGACAGTTCACACTTGCTTGCCATTCTGAGAGTATACCGTTTGCATTTGTTGGTTTGTAGGCAGAATTTTGGAAACTGTGTAATTTGATACACGCAAATGAAGGGAGTACAAGTTCAAGATGA
This sequence comes from Pelodiscus sinensis, assembly GCF_052426305.1. Lineage (NCBI taxonomy): Eukaryota > Metazoa > Chordata > Testudines > Trionychidae > Pelodiscus > Pelodiscus sinensis. The sequence continues at coordinate 20,177,557 of NC_143062.1, read as the reverse complement.
ATGTAGGAGGGCAGTAGTAAAACAACACTACCTATATAGGAATTGTAGACAATGTAAGTTCCATAAAATATTACCAAAACTAATTTTTCTATTACAGAAACCTTCTATACAACAGAGTTAGTTCATTTGTAGCCTAAGACAAACATCATTTCAATCTAAGGGAGTTGTTCCAGTAACTTTAGTGAGCTTTGGATCTGGCTTCGGATCCCACTCCAATACAGTCACTTGAAAGTCAGGGAACTTTTTCCATCCCAGGAAGATCACTTTTTGCTGTGAGAATCCAGTAGGAGCCATTATTATTAAACTCCATTAATACCATTGAGACTCGTGTCTCTTCCTAAAATGGGGCAGTTTCAGATTACATCAAAAATTAGTTTGATTTAGATCATATCTGGTTCTTAAAAAACTGCATAGAAGCTCAAAAACAAACTGTTAACCCTTTATTTTGCTCTTCACAATTAGTTTTACACACTGGAAAACGATGGTTTATTATATGCCCTGTTGTGGAAAACGAGACTGAGGAAGCACCAGAATTCCCCCCAGCAGTTCCTCAGAGTAAACAAGCTGAAGGTCCAGGTACTTGTGAACTTTAAAGCTTTCATTTATCTAAGGGAGCAGGGGGGTGGATGATCAGCTGTGTCTACTTAGAGGCATCTGTGTCAGCTCTTTACTCACCCATGCTTTCATCAAGATTATTTTCTTTCAGCTGCAACATGGTGGGAGGCAGAGGGTGAAAAGCATTGTGTTAGTTGTTGCTTCATGAGCTGACCAGTGACTACCAAAGATATTAACACTGGCACTGTTAGTTCCCTGTTAATTACTTCCCTGCTCCTCAAACTGGTGTAGTCCACAATGCCTGTGTGTGGGTAACCAGATGGGCTAATCTTGCAAAGGAAGTACAATGGCTTGATTTTAGTTGTTAGCAAAGCTGTGTGGCCAAACAAATGCCTGTAATAAGTTTCTTCTTCTAAAAGCTATTCATAAATCATACATGGCATCTTAATTATCAGAAAAAATGATGCTTACTTTTCTGGTTTTCCTCTTCATCACCAGTCGCTTGGAGGCCACAGCCAAGGAGGGAATTGTTCAAGTGTGTGTCTGCCTTGGCTTAGGGCAGCATTTACCTTAGTTGTTCATCAACTATGGATTTTGGGATAGCAAGTTAGGGAGAACCACTGCAATACAGAATAGCATAGGAGCCTTGCCCCAAAGGGTTTTTGAACTTTTAAGAACTTTGTACAGGTGGGGGAATAAAGCCTGAAGTACTGGCCATATAATTTACAGGATTTTATTTATTAATCTCGATTTATCAGACTTCTGAAACACGTTCATAATGGCCAATGGAGTGCAATATGCTTCCTATTCAAAATGGATATATCAGATCCAGCATGGGAAGCTTTTCCATAAGATCACGCATGTGATCATATAGTTTTAAATAAAATATGGACAGTCTTTTGATTATTTAGAGAAAAGTCCCGGTGTTTTTCAACTCTGTTAAGAGTTAGGTATGAATTTAAGTTCTACTCAAAGCTGCCTGTATTAGGCTGAATCCTTTTAAAGAAATACTGCAATTTGAGGTTCTTATTTAAATATTGGGTTAGTAGCTTTCTAATAGAAAACATTTAATCAAGTTGAAACTGCTAAGAAATCTTGTGGTTACTTTATAATGGTTCATTCTGTATAGTCTGTGAAAGATGAAATTAGTGTCTTTACCTCTCATAGAGCCGGAACAGTCGGAAGATCAGCAAACGAGCTCTGCAATGACAGACACACCTAGTGTTTTGTTTTGTCACCAGCTTCCTAGTCAAGCAAGCATATATGACAGCCCCTGTGGAACGCCAGGTCCTTTGGCACAAGCTCCTACCGCAGCGTCTTCAGCTGTTTTGCAAACTAAACCAGAAATTTTAGCTGCAACACTACCGGGATCTGCTCCATATGTCCCAGAACAGTTTGTTGCTAATGTAGGTCAACCGGAATATCCTCCACTACAGCTGGTCATACCCAGTCAGCCTGACACTTGTGCCCACAATGCAGCTTCACTAGAGGAGCCTTCTGATGCTCAGCTTGTTCCAAAACCCTCCCTGCGAACGCTACAGCAGGTGGATGAAGGTGCTGGTGTTCCCGACGTGGAAATCTCATGCTATACTGTCAGGCCAGCCAGCTCGATTCTGACCGTTCCTGCACAAGAAGCAGAATTCTGTCCCGTTCCTGCTCCCTCCGATATGGTTTTGGAGCTCCAGCCTGCACCACAAATCCCCCATGTGTCAGAGGCCAGTCTGGCTGGTGTCACGCAGCATTCTTTGGGGACCCAGCTGCTTCCTCTAACTGTTGTGTCTGATTCCCTAACTCTGACAGGCTCTCAGCTTCAAAGTCCTCCCCAGCTCTCAGTTGCTGGGTCCCAGCAACATATAATGCTGACCCAGTCTCAGCCGGTCACCTGCACTGGCCTTGGCATTGGTCTGCTGCAGCAGCCTTGTGCGGTCGAGTCAGATGGAGAAGGGCCACCCAGAGTGGATTTTGCTGACAACACAATAAAAAGCCTTGATGAGAAACTGCGCAATTTACTGTACCAAGAGTGTGTTCCTACATCTTCTGCATCAGCAGGGACTCCAGACAGCTTCGTACCTTTAGAGCAGGGTGACAGTGAGGTTGCTAGCTTACCTCCTTTTAATGAAGAACCAATTCCCACGCTTGTATTGGATGTAAGAGAACCAGGCCTTAATGTTCCAGATGTCTGTCAGGAAGTTAATGCTGCTCAGGATCAGTTTGTGTCACATGTCCCTTCTGAAATGCCACCATATGTATTGGTTAGTCAGACTATGACTGTGCCTCTTCCATCCCTAAAGCCAGCAGCCACAGACGCTTCTGCCATGCTGAATAATGTTACAGCCGCTGGCCACAGCAGAACAGAGTCTAGCCTCAGAGAGCCAATGGTAGGATATGCAGATGCTATAAGCACTTCTGTATTGCTTGTTGTCCTATTCGCTTGCTTTCTGTCTCTGCTCTGTCTAGTGCTTTCCATAGGGCAGCACTGGTTTTTATTTTCAATTTGTCACATGTCGCAGGAATCAGAATACAAGTATTTCAGTAGCCATTCATTAGTGAAAACGAAACTTTGCTCTTGGGTTCAAAAATTAGTATAATCCTTTAATTCAGTCTTCTGCTTTTTATTTAAATCCTGTTTCTAAAGGAAGCGCTCTGTAAAAGATAAGTCGGGTGGTTTGAGAATGTTAAATATATTCATAATGGTGATAACTGAGCTTACTGCTTTTTGAGCATTTAGCTAAGCCTTGATAGGAGCAAGAGGGTGATGTCTGCCTGGTATCTGTACATTATTCTCTGTTCTTTGCTCATGCATAGAATGATATGCCTTCACTTACCAATGCTATGGAGATCGATCTCCTGGGGGTCGATTTAGCGGGTCTAATAAGGATGCATTAAATTGACCATTGATGGCACTACTGTCAACTCTGGTACTCCACCAAGTTGCGAGGAGTAAGGGGAGTCGATGGGAGAGTTTCTCCTTCAAGTCCCTGCAGTGGGGACATCACAGTAAGTTGAACTAAGATATGTCCACTCCAGCTATGCTATTCACCTAGCTGGAGTTGCTTACCTTAGTTTGACTTTGCCTCCTAGAGTAGACCTGACCCTAGAAATGTAAGGCTGGAAGGGACCACCATAAGTCATTACCTCCAGCCCTGTGACAGGACCAAATAAACCTAGACCATCCCTGACAGGTGTTTGTTCAATTTGCTTTTAAAGCTTCTGAGGAGGGCGATGCCATGACCTTCCCTGAAAGCCTATTGCAGAGCTTAACTACCTTGTAGTTAACAAGCTTTTCCTAATATCTAACCTAAATCTCCTTGCTGCAGATGAAACCCATTACTCCTTGTCCTACTCTCAGGGGGCATGGCAAACAATTGGTCACCAATCTCCTTATAACATCCCTTCGTGAATTGGAAGACTAGTAGGTCGCCCCTTAATCTTCTTTTCTCAAGACTAACTTGCCCAGTTTTTTCAACCTTTCCTCGGAAGCCAGGTTTTCTAAATCCTTTGTTGTTTTTGTTGATCTCCTCTGAACTCCTTCCTTTTTGTCTACATCCTTCCTAAATTGGGGTACTCAGCGTTGGACACGGTGCCCCTGGTGGGACCTCACCAGTGGCGAGTAGAGAGGGACCGTTATTTCCCATGTTTTTCACACAATGGGAAATACAAATCCTGGTAATACAAAATCATATCAGCCCTTTTAGAAGCTGCATCATATTGATGACTCATTTTCCATTTGTGGTCCACAATGAGCCCCAGATCCTTTACTACCGTCTTGACAGTTCTTCTCTATTTTGTAGTTGTGAATTTGATTTTTTTTTTTCCTTCTGCAGTGCAGTGCTTTGCGATGGTCTGTATTGAATTTCATCATGTTGAATTCAGAATAAGGATGTTAAATATCGAGTAATTTACTAGTCAAGTGGTTGATGGAATTTCCATCGACTACTCGACTAGTCGATAGGCACTTCCACATTCCCACCTCGCTGGGCTCCCCAGCTGATCTTAGGTTCCGTGCAGCATTTCCCCAGAACCCTGGGTCAGCTGGGGAAACCCCAGTAGGGTTTGAAATGCCATGCTGGAACCGGGGATCAGCTGGGGAGCCCAGTGGGGTGGGAATGTGGCAGTGCCTATCGAGTAGTCGATGGAAATTCCATCGACTACTCGACTAGTAAATTACTCGATATTTAACCCTAGGCTCCATGCGGTGCTGGCCCTTTGAAATGCTGCCTCGGCATTTCGAAGCAGCAGCACCGCATGTACGGTTTTCGTGTGGCGCTGCCGCTTTGAAGTACCCTGATCCCCCTCCCCTCTTTGCTGCCTCTATCTGATTGAAGCAGCAAGGGGAGGGGATCGACTAGTTGACTCGACTATCTGATAAGCATTTGCTTATCGGATAGTGAACTAGTCGACTAGTCCTTAACATCCTTAATTCAGACCAGTACTCCAATTTTTCAAGATCATTTTGCATCTGTTCTTTTAAATGGACTGCCTGCCCTCCAACACTTCTGCCCACTTCTTTTTCAGTGGATGTAGTTACTAGCAATAGGGTTGTAACAGAAATGCCAGATTTATAGGTGAACTGGAACTGAGAAGCTATGTATAACTTAACTAGAATCAGGTGTGTCATTGTGCCCCATAAATATAAATGTGCTTAGTACTATATTCATTATCCTGCTACTAAAACTGATAAATATCTTTCCTTTCCTTTCATTGTGTCCCTGTGACTAATTCTATGATATCTAGCAGACTGCTAACATACTTTGGGTCCTGAACATGGCCTATGGTGCCATCGCTTTAAAAGTGCACAGGCCACAGAACTGGCTTGCCTGCCAGTTCTGTAGTTTTCATTTGAAGTGGTGACATTTGTACACAGCATCATAACTACCTTCTTAAATTTGTTTTCATTTAAAACCCTCTTTAACCATATAGTGGGCATTCACTTTGCTAGTGCTCTGTAGCATAAAGCTTGTCCCAATTTTAGATGTGATCTTGCCTCTTTTAATGAGCTCGGCAGGAGAAGGCCATGTCACCACTTGATTGGCAGACTACTGTGGAAAAGCCCAAAGGCTGCAAGGTGCCCGTGACCTTGTAGGCTATTTAAATCATTAATGCTTCAGTGTCCCAGCAAAGGACCCTGTGCAGGAAAAGGTCCATTTATTCAGATGAGACGCTGAGGCCATGAAACCTGGACCTGTGGGGCACCACTAAGAGGGTCTATTCAGGGCAAATTGCTTAAAACCAGGGTTACTTACAGACCCAGACTGGGGTTCTCCTCTAAGACACCAAACCAGTCACATAGAGCACTTCAGCTGCCACCCTAGCCAGCAAGAAGTCTCACAAGAAAAACCCCTTAGACGCCCCAGTGTTCCCTGTGCCACAACCAGCGCCACACTTTACACAGGTGAGAGGTTATAAAAACCAATCTCACCAACTCCAAACAGGTTATCCCAGTCCCGAAGGACCAACCACAGTCCCTGGTCAGTTTACACCTCAGATCTTACACAGAAGAGCATGCTGTGCCAATCCTTTAGAATCTAAAATCTAAAGGTTTATTAATAAAAGAAAGAAAAGATTGAGAGTGACATACATAAAGAGAATACATGGCCAAGCTCTTGATGCCAGCTCTTAGCACAGATGTAACAAACTGCCAGCGTAAAAGTCTCTAGAGTGCATCCTATGTCAGAATGCATCAATATATGCTTCTGGGCCCTCTGTCCTTACCACTTGTGCTTCTGGAGCGGAGGGCAGTAGTGAAGACAAGATGGAGGCACCCTCATGATACTTTTATAATCTTGCCCATGCGGAGGGAAACCCCATTCCTCTTCTGGGGGCTGGTGCTTCCCAAAATGGGCTTGATCACATGACCCACAAACCAGTTTCTGTCCTTCTTAGGCAAGGAGTCCTGTAGTTCCCGGGTGTGCCTTTCTCAGGCCAGGAGCCATTGTGTGTTCCTCAGGTGTCAATTGGCAACCCTTAAAAGTCATTGTCCATACAGCATCAAGCAACCATCCCTCACAGTAGAAAACATTTAAAACACAAATAGAAAGTCCATATTCATAACTTTACACACACAGATTGTATAGACACATGTATAGACAGTCAACATACAATAAGCTTTTATTTGATACCTCACATGGCCCATCTTACACAGAATTTGGTGCAAACACACACCAGTGTGTGCAACAATGATCTGCCTGCTCTCACTAAAATCCAATCATGTGACAGGCCCATAGAATATGACTTAAGATTTCCAAAGGGGTTCCACAACTCTTGTTTAATTTTTTTTAAAGGTCCACAAATGAAAAAGGTTGAAACCCACTGCTCTAGGATCATAGTAAATTCCATAGCTCTTTCTCCTAGATCAGAGATGTTTAACCTATTTAAAGCAGCATTCTGGAGTTAGTTATATTCCTCAACCAAAAATAAAGCTCCCCACTTCATATAGTTTCAATTGAATTCACTGTACAACACATTAAAAACATGCCATGCTTCAATCGAGAGTGCTGGTATATTATTAAAGCAGTTTCTCTGTAGAGGGGATTATAAATAACATTGTAATATTGAGAAGTCCCAATTAGATTATGTGCCATGGAATAGAACAGATACATTAACATCTTGGTATTGCAACATATTTTTCATAGAAATTATATATATATATTAGGATGTAATCTGGTTGCAAAAGCACAAGTCTCACGAGAAGTGTGCACTTGAATAGCTAAACTTGGTGAATATTTTAAAGTGTTCCATATTATCAAGTCTTACTCCTCTTTCACCCTCCCAGGGAAAAAAATGGCTGAAAAAGATGGGAGGCGAATTTTGCTAGGAATGTAAAATAGTTATTCCTATACGACAGCAGTTTTCAGACTGGGCCAAGACTCCATAGTGAGTCTTGATCCTCTTTGAATGGGGTCACCAGGGCTGGCTTAGACTTGCGGAAGCTCATCCACTGCCCAGGGATGAAGCCAAAGCCTGAGAACTTCAGCTCTTGGTGGTGGGGCTCAGTAGGGGCTGCAGCCCTTCAGCTTCAGCTTTGGCCCCTTGTCTGGAGTGGTGGGGTTTGGGCTTTGCCCTCACACACACTGAGGACAGTGGGGGCTTGGATGGGCTTGGGCTTCAGTTTCCCTCCTGAGATCACAAAGTAATTTTTGTGGTCAGAAGGGGGTGGCGGTGCAATGAACTTTGAGAGCCCTTGCTCTGTGAAATAACTGTGCTAAGAGATGCTATAAATCTGAAGCACGTTGCAGAGACAGAGACTGTCTATTGGCTCCCCTGTTTGGGGGGGTGCTACACTGAAATTAACTTCTATATTTTGTTTCCTTTTACTTCAAGTTGGAAAAGTCCGAAACGACCAGCGTCAGTGTCAGCTCGTCAGAGGCAAGAGGTAGGTCAGTGAGCAGAAAAGGTAGTTACCTACGACCGCTAGTTGGAAGGGCCAACGTCAATGTGTTTTCTGTCCTGTCCGGTGGCCTCTTTGCTCGCACACCCTTTGTTACCAACTCTCTTTGGGAAACTTTCCCAACAGCACCCAGCCCAATGGAGGCCTGACCCTGATTTGGGCTGCTAGGTGCAATCAGAAAACAAATAACAAATCTGACACCACATATTCCCGCTGCTTTTGTCAAAGCTCACAAGAAACCAATGGGGCCGACAGCCTGGCCAGGCCCCTGGGCAAGGCAAAGGTGGGGCAACTCTGAACCCCGGGAAGGGGCGGGGCCTTGGGAAGAAGGGGCAGGACTGGGGCTAGTTTTTCCCAGGAAGCCCTTCATGCTGCCTGGAGGGTACCACGTGGGGCTCCAGTGGTGATTTAAAGGTTCTGGGGCTCCAGCCATCACTATTGCTGCAGTAGCAGCGGCAGCAGCTGGAAGTCCCGGGCCCTTTTAAATGGCCGGGCCCCTGAGGCTGTTGCCTCCTTTAATCTTCTGCTGGTGGGCCTGCAAGAAAAAGACTGTCTCATGGACAGAATTAAACATCTTCTCTCATCCAACAATATCAGAATTTCTTAAAGGCCTCCTGCATAGTTGCTCTTTGGTTAGAGACCTAACTTCCATATGGAGAACTCAACACTGTCCTCCTAAAACTCATGGAACCTCCTTCTGAACCACTGTCGGAACACTCGGTACTAGAGACCAAAAATATTTCTGGGCAAGGAAGGGGGTGGATCCATGCTCCTGGAGGGTGTAGGGCCTGAGATTGAAGGGGCAGGACTTGGACTGTGCCACACCCCTCCCAATCCAACCCTTAGCGCTGCCCAGAGCACGCAGCCTGAGGGTCCAGCTGCTGCCACTGCCTCAGAATTAGCAGCAGGAGCTCCAGGCGCTTTTGAATCACCAGGCCCTGAGGCAGTTGCCCCCTTTTGTCCAACTCTCCACCCCCATTGGCAGGCCTGCTTGGTACACTTACCATCAAGATGGATTTTCTGGTTCCTGTCATTATGGCTCTAAGCCTTTGTAGCTCTTATTCCTATTTCCACAGGAACAAGATGGTGTTGAAACTATACCCCATGTTCTACTCTCAGGTGGTTTCCAAATTCCTCCTGAATCAATGAATTACCTTGCTAGTCTTCTTTCCAAATTTCACTCAATGCCAGGAGAAAGGACACGTCCTGAGCATTTTTCTGTTACTTTAACGAGACTAAGCCCTTGAGGCAGTCACACCGTCTCATTGTGACTATATCCAGTCCGTTGAAATACCAAGCCCTCTCACCAGAGAGAATCTCCAAATGCCTTCAAATGGCTGATGACCCTTTCCATCCAATCATTAGTGTATAAGCAACATCTTCCAGCCTCTGAAATCATTCAGCATGGAACAACCCACTGACTCCCATGAAACATTTCCCCATGACTTGACAGTTGGGTGAGAGGCCAGTTCTTCAATTGACATTTGACTGATACAGCTACAACTCCTTACTCCCTCTGCCCGGGCAATTCTGCTCATCAGTGGCCTATGGAGGAACCCACACTGACCACATGCAAAAAAAAGGACAATTACTTACCCTACAGTAGCCATGGTTCTTTTTCTTCAAGAGATGTTCCTGGGGGTGCTCCACAGTAGGTGTAGGTGCGTTCCAGCATGTCAGAGCAGATTTTTGATAGCAGTGCATTGGGGCTATGCATGCGCAGTGCGCGCGGGCCCTTCCCACCACCTCCCCCCCGGTACCATCCCGCATGTGCGGTCACCCTCCCTTCAGTTCCTTTTTACCACTCCCGGCTTCAGACAGGCCTCCACAGTGCTCCTCGTTCCTCAGCTGTTCTGAAGATAATTAGATAGATTAGTTCATTCCAAGTTCTTCTCCCTTGTAGTTGTTAATGTTTAAAAAAGAAATAATCCATGCCGTCCGCCTCAGGCTTCCTTGGACAAGGGATAACATTGCCGTGAGATGGGCTCACCCAGCTTCAAATGCTGTGCAGACTGCAACGATGCTATGCTGGCCTCAGATGGCCATGGCAAGTGTGTTAAGTGCCTCCAGCACTCACACTCCCAACAGGACTGCCCACACTGTGCCCACAGAGAACTCCGCTTGAAAATGATTTTAACAGAGAAGGGCAAACACCCTTCCTCAGATCCTGGCTCCAGGCAGACCCCCAAAGCCATAGGGGATAAACCTCCGAAGTCCTCAAAGAAATGGGCTACCTCACTACCGCATCACTCGCACTCGCCTAAATGGCGATCGATTGAAAGGCAGTCAGTTAATTCTGACAAGCCGCGCCTCAGCCCCTACAATAGACCGGGTACTTCAGGCACACTGTGCCGCCATCATAAAAGCGCCACAGAGAGCGCCCAAGCAGAGGCGACAGGCTGCACCGTGCCTGCCTCTCAAAGCCTGGTACCGAGCACGACGCCAACTACCACTGTGCCAAGTTCAATGGCGCGCCAAGCGGTTACCATGACTCCGCAGCAGCTGACAGGGCAGCTGCACGGTACCATCCTTCCCTCCTTGCTGCCCATATCAACTCCCTACGCTGCGTGCTCTGCTCCTCTGGTGCCACAGGCACTATCATCTTCCATAACAACAAAACTTTCAGCACCTCACGCTCCTACCATTAGCTATGGGGAGCACAGAGACCTAGCGATCACTTCTACCCTAAATTCTCCATTTTTGAGTGATGACAAACAACCTCATTCACCACTATCTAATTACACAGCGTCACCCTCCTCTCATCAACTGATGGGGATGACGACTTAGTGGTTTTCTCACCGCAGCTATCTCCAAGTACAGAGGCATCAGGACTGTCATTTAATTCTGGCCAGCCTGACTTCACTAGAGCAGCCATGGCTCCCTGGGCACCATATCTATGGACACCACCACCAATGCCCTACGCCCCACCCCCATGGCAATTGTGGAACCCATGGCCTCAACAACACAAGAAGAGACCACGCAAAATCAAAAACACGGCAAAAGCTCTCTCTCCCCTAACCCAATAACCTCAAACGGGAAGGGAGGGTGAAATGAAACTGACAAACATCACTCCCTGAATTCGGGTCCAGGGGTATTACTAGACACAAACTCACCGTCCAGTACAGACAAGGCCGTCATGCCACCTTCCTCCACAACCACCAAGGACTTCTCCTCTTTTCAGGATCTCTTTCAAAGAGTTGCAACCGATTTAAACGTTTCCATGGAGGAAGTGCAGGACTATGTGGCAAACATCTGCCTCAATCCCACCTACCTGTAAAAAGGCAAGTATTATGTTTCACCTAAGGGTTCAGAATTTCTGTTCCCTCACCCACTACCAAACTCACTGGTAGTGCATGCGGCTCAGCAGAGGAATAAGCAACAAAACCATTCCACGCCATCCGACAAGGACAATAAGAGACTTGACTCACTCAGGAAGAAAGTGTATGCATCAGCTACGCTACAAATGAGAGTAGCTAACTATACCATACTTCTCAGCAAGTACGATTTCAATAATTATGCAGAGTTCAGCACCTTTATTGATGATATACCAGACAATAAGAAGGTACAATTCAGAGTGATTGTCTCAGAGGGCCAGGCAATATTACATACAGCCCTTCAGGCTGCCTTGGACGCAGCTGATACGGCTACAAGAACAACAGTCACTGCAATTGTCATGCAATGATCCTTATGGTTCAATTCATCTGCCTTCCCTTGAGAAATCCAACCATCAGTCGAAGACCTGCCATTTGAGGGAGAGCAGCTCTTCTCATCAAAAACCAGTGAGGTCTTCCACTCAGTGAAAAACTCCAGGGAGACTTGCTCCCTGGGAATCCAGACACCTTTAATAAGGAGAAGACAGTACAGATATCAGCCATACCAAAGGCCAAGATAACCACAACCTACATACCACTACCAAAGGCAAGACCACCCACCATACCAGCAATGTGGGCTGTAGTAGACAATAACGTCATCAACCCAAACTAATATGTCCAACCGCCCATCCCAACCAAATAAGCAAATTTGAGCCATTTGTCAAGAGACTGAAAACCATACTACCTCCTCCAGAGTTCCCAAATACAACCAAACCCTTCAATTATCGCTTGCTGCCATTTCTTAACAAATGGCACACCATCACATCTGACAAGTGGGTGATACAGACAATCTCTTTTGGATACACTATCCCTTTCCTCTCTCTCCACCTGCCCCATCCCTCTTCATGGACCCCTCTCATGAGATCATACTTCAGCAAGAGGTGGATCACTTGCTACAGCTAGGAGCCATAGAACCAGTCCTGCCAGAGTTTCACAGGGTTTGCTTTACACATTGGGCAGCCTCCCACAATATATCACCGCAGTATGCCCCACTCCCTGCAATCTTAGATTACCTACTGCATCTCAAGCATTCACAACTTTCCCTGAGCTCAATCAGAGTCCATCTGGCAGCAATAACAACCTTCCACATGCTAGTTGACGACACCACAGTGTTTGCATATCCAGTAACTAAGCGCTTCCTAAAAGGCCTACAGGCCCTATACCCCGACATTAACGTTCCTTGGGAACCATGGAATCTACACCTGGTACTGGCAATACTCACGAAACCTCCATTTGAACCAATGGCCATGTGCTCTCTACTCCACCTAATCCTAAAAACAGCATTCCTAGTTGCAATAACTTCAGCACATAGAGTGGGTGCGATGGCCACCCTAATGACTGACCCACTGTTTACCATCTTTTTTAAGGATAAAGTCTCGCTGCATCCACACCCTAAGTTCTTACCAAAGGTGCGCTCCCCCTTTCATTTAAACCAAACTATACACTTACCTGTATTCTTCCCAAAGCCTCACGCCAACACCTTCGAGGCACAGACGCATACCCTTGATGTTAGAAGGGCGCTCTCCTTCTATATCCACAGAACAAACTCCTTGAGATTATCTCCACGATTCTTCATTTCCATTGCTGATCGCAACAAGGGAAGCCAGATATCATCACACACAGGTTATCTCATTGGATCTCCAACTGCATTGCTCTATGCTACTCGCCCAACCATTTACCACCCCCTATATCAATACGGGCACATTCAACTAGAGCGGTCACCACCTCAGTCGCTTACCTCAGGAAGGTTCCCATCGATAACATATGTGCTGTTGCCACATGGGCATCAGAACATACCTTCGCGAAGCACTATGCACTTTCCTCTGGACCTCTCCACTATACAAGAAAAGCAAAAGCCATACTGCAAACAGCTTACCTACCTGATCCGAAGTCCCTGCCTCCTTAACACAAATTGCTTTTCAGTCACCTACTGTGGAGCACCCCCAGGGACATCTCTTGAAGAAGAAGGAGAAGAAGAGGAGGTTACTCACCTTCCTATAACTGACGTTCTTTGAGATGAGCGTCCCTGGGGGTGCTCCACTAACCTCCCTTCCTCCCCTCTACTTTGGGGGGGAAAAGAAGCTGTTCTCCTACGCCGGGTTCCAGATAGAGAAGGAACTGATGTAGCTGTGCATGCACAGTGGTATTGGGGACCATATGCACTGCACAGCCCCAAAGCCCTGCTATCAAAAATCTGCTCTGAGGCACTGGGATGCACCTGCACCTACACCTACTGTGGAGCACCCCTAGGGAAGCTTATATCAAAGAACGTCAATTACAGGAAGGTGAGTAACCTCCTCCTCTTGGAGACGTCATCAGTGTGGATCTGTGAATCCCACAGTGTGTTCTTCATCGCAGGCCTTGAATTGTGAGGGAGCTGAGGAAGGGTTGGGGCTGCTCCACCATCTAGGTCCTCACTCAAGGAGACACAAGACACATGCATGGCCCTGATGCACTGCATTTAAAAAAATGTGCGAGAGGCGTGTGTGCACCTGCAGTGGATTTACCCTGATGACTGCATCTCAAAGAACCCCATCACAATAGAGAATTCCTTCCTAACTTAAATACTAAGGAGGCCTGATGCTGTTCGTAGAATGCTGTAAATCATCAGAAATTTCAGTTGCACCAGTCTGAAACCAGGAAGAGAAGAGAATTTTGTCCTAAGTTTACCTGGGGATGTAAAAGAGTAGTCAAATGTCGACTACCCAATAAGCCTAGGCTGATCGGCTATCGAGTCGACTACTCACATTCTCTCCCCCCCCCCCCCCCGGCTGCCTCTATATCAGAGGTGCAACAGGGAACCCAGCGCAAGTGGGGACTGAAGAGGCAGCAAGGGGTTGGAGAGAGTAGGAGCCAGTGCTGCGGGGAGTTGGCTTAAAAGCTGGTTCCCCCCAACACAGTTTCCACAGTGGGGGGGGGGGGGGCAGGGGCGTACAGGAGAGGCAAAGGCGCAGCAGCTTCATTTCTTGCTACATTCAAAGGCAGAGGTGCAGCAATTGGGACCCGGCACGAGCGGAGAGTGCTTTAGTCCCCGTTCATGCTGGGTTCCCTGCTGTGCCTCTGCCTTTGAAATGTAGTAAGAGCCGCAAGTGACTCTTACTACATTTCAAAGGCAGAGCCACAGCGGGGATAGCGAGTGCCCCCTCTCCCTTCCTATCAACTAATCAAGTAGTTGAAATTCCATCAACTATTCGACTAGCTGGCTAATCAAAATGTAACTTCCCTAGGTTTACCTTATATTTACTCTGCATTCTGGAAAGATTTCCATTCAGTGGTTTAAATTTGAAAAAGCATACTGGCCCCAAGGTTAAATTCTATCTTGTACATCACCAGGAAAACATTTTGCTTCTCGGGTACCACTTTTGTGGTCCAAATTGCCATTATTTGAGTTTGTTGTTACCCCCTTCAGCAATATGTTGTTTAAAATAGATCCAGGTGAAAGATATGAAAAAAGACTCTCTAGTTATGGTGGAGTCCTGCTTGTCTTATGTACACTGCTCAATGACATTTATTTCTCTATTGTGTGCAGGGCCAGATTAACTCTTCTGGGGGTCCAGGGCTATTAGATATTGTTGGGTCTCCTAGGCTCAGCAGTGGGGCCAAAAATGAGGAGGGGGATGCAAGTTGAGGCAAGAAGATGAATGCAAGAGAGGGTAGGGCTGGAGATGAGACTTTTGGGATGCTAGATGGGGCTCCAGGCTAGAACTAAGGAGTTTGAAGTGTGGGAGGGGGCTCAGGTCAGGAGGTTTGGTGGGGGTACAGGATTTGGGCAGAAGTTAGGGTACAGGAGAGAGGACTCTGAATTGGGGTGCAGGGTTTGGGAGGAAGTTAGGGATTTAGGATGTGGCAGGGGATTGGGGTACAGGGTCTGTGAGGGAGTTAAGGTGCAGGACGGGGCTCAAGGATGGTGGTTGGGCTTTAGGGTTCTTACCCGGGGCAGCTCTTGTTTGGGAAGGAGTAGGGGGACAAGTGACTTCACACTGCCCTGTGCTTGTCTGCAGGCACCACCCCGTGGCTCCCTTTGGCTCCAATTCCTGGATACTTCAGAAATACATTTGTAATTTGAGCTCTTCACACGATGCACAATTAAATCTCCCTCTGATATTCGTCTTCAGAACTTTTTCAGGCTCATCTTTCTCTGGTCTGCCCAAATTATTGCACTGAACCCGAGTTAAGGGATATGTTAATAGTACCTGCATAATGGATTTTAAAATATTTAAATAAATCTTGCATTTGATATCCTAATTTTAGTCTAAATTATGTAGATTTGCTTTTGAATCTCATGTTGTTCCAATGCAAATTTATAGCTATTGGCTCTAGTGTTGCTTTTCCCTTTTTTAGGCTAAAACATTTCCATCCAGACATGTATTCCATTAATTTTTTTTTATTTTCCAATTTATGAAATAGGTTCAGCTGCAAACATTTCTTCAACTTCTGCTGTTACAACAAAAGGTCTTTTTCAGGTAATGTGAAACTATAAACAGTTTTATGCCTGTCAGCTTCACTTACACTTTAAATTAATCTTCCTTATCTTTTGTCAGGTTGCTCCTGCAACATCAACCATTGCTAAGCAAATGGAAACTTCTAAAAGGACTGAGGAGTCAAAGATCAAAACTTCATCTGCACCTAAAGAGAACTTAATACAAACTTCTACAACAGATAGGGAGATAAATGACCTTCAAAGGAACAACTTTGTAGATACTAGTTCCTATGGAAAACAGCCTGAAGTGCAGGATAATAGTACACCAGCCAAAACTATTGGCAGGTTTTCAGTGATCAGTACCCATGATGAATTAACTTTAACATCTCCACATTGCATAAGGTACTCTGCACCACCCGATGTATATTTGGATGAGCTTCCCTCAAGCCCGGACCTGAAGACATCGGTACGGCGAGTGCAAACAACATCTTTTCTTGATGCCCTTTCTGACCATGGTTCCAGTGACTCTGGTGACGAGTCTCTCCGAAGGAAGTGTGTGGCTGTTCAGCCATCCCCGCAGAGCAGCAGTGCAGACATCCCAAAAAAGGCCACTTATCTTCTGCAAAGATCAGGAAAGACTAGTTCCCCAGGCCCTGACTCACCTAATGGTCAGGGAACAAAAATTCCCACTATCAATATAACATCCTTCCACTCGCAGTCGTCCTACATGAGCAGTGATAATGACTCAGAATTTGAAGATGCAGATATGAAGAAAGAACTGCAGAACCTGAGAGAGAAGTATGTTAAAACAATCTGGATATTTGACATATGTTTAGAATACCCGGAAAGTATCTCCATACAGAGTAAACGACGAGTGTAGCACCAATGAGTAAACTCATTCAAAGAAAACACCATTCTTTCCTGCAAAATCCATACTGACCCCAAGCCATAATGGTGGCAGTTACAAAATCCAAACTTTTCATTCATATTTCTTTTCACACACCTTTGCATTTCTTAGGCCTGGCCTGCACTTCCAGAGTAGACTGGCCTTGCTGCACATCTCAGGGCTATGGAAATTTTTGTGCCCTGAGTAATGTAGTTAGATTAACATAAGCCCGGTAGAGACATGGCTAGGTTGACTGAAGAATTCTGTTGACCTAGTGATTGCCTCTCAGAGAGGTGAGTTAACTACATTGATGGAAAAATCCCTTCTGTTGATATAGGACAGGAGTGTGCAATAATTTTTAATGGGGGGGCCACTCCAAAATTTTGGTGAGTGTTCAAGTGTTCTGCGAAGGGGGGGGTGTTTGGGACAGCAGGTAGGGTGTACAAGGGAGCTTGGGCTAGAGGACTAGGGTCTGAGAGGGAATTTAGGTGAAGGAGGGGGTTATAATCTGTGGCAGGGGCTTGGGGTGCAGGGTCCAAGAGGGGTTATGAGTGCAGCAGAGGATTTGGGCCTGAGGGAGAGGTGTTGGAGGGGGTGTAGAGTCTGGGAGGGAATTGTGACCTGGAAAAAGGGGGGGAAAGGGGTGGAGAGGATTTGGGTGGTGACGTGGGGCAGGGGAATGGGGTGCAGGGTCAGGGAGGGGTATGGGTGAAGGAAAGGCCTGGGGAAGAGTGCAAGAGGGGTTGCAGGGTCTGGGACTGGGGCGCCATTTCAGATTGGGGGGCGGTGACCTGTGCATGCCGTGATGCGGGGGAAAGAGTGAGAGCATTGGAGGAAGACTAAAGACAGCAGCTTCAAGCCAAGCACCAAATCGGGGGAACCAGTTCCTTCCACCCTCTCCCCCCTGCCATACACACACATCATCATCATCATCATCATCTGTATCCCAGGGCTACGAAGGCACTGGAAAACTGCTTTTTTGGCAGATAATTTAGCAGATAGACACAGTGCTTCTGTCAGCTAACTCCTATATAGAATAAATAAAATTAAATAAATATTAGATCCACTCAGCTCTAACACTAACATACTCTGACGTCTTGTGACAAGTCACTTAAGGGACATTAGTTAGCATTAAAATTTTAATTTATATTCTTTCTTTGTTACTAATTCTGGGGGGAGAGAGAGATCCTGTCAGGACTCCTGAACTCTCTTTCAGCTCTGGAAAAAGAGTGGGGTTTAGTGGGTTATATCAAAGGGGTAAATATATTTCAGCTCTATATAAGAAAATCAGAACGGCCATCTTGGGTCAGACCAAAGGTCCTTCTAGCCCTGTATCCTGTCTTCCAACAGTGGCCAATGCCACATGCTTCAGAAGGAATAAAGAGAAGAGGTGGTAATCATGATCCATCCCCTGTCGCCCATTCCTAGCTTCTGGGACACCAGAACAGATGCTAGGGACACCATCCCTGCCCATTGTGGCTAGTAGCCATTGATGGACCTATCCCCCTTGAACTTACTATGCTCTTATTGGAACTCTGTTACAGTTTGGGCATTTCCACCATCTCCTGGCAAAAAGTTTCACCAGTTGATTGTGAAAAAATAATTTATTTTGTTTGTTTTAAATCTGCTGCCTATAAATTTAATTGGGTCAGTTTCTTGTGTTATGTTAGTGAAGGAATAAATAACATTTCCTTATTCTATTTTTCCACAGCATTCATGGTTTTCTAGACCTGTAACATAGCTCCTAGCCCTTTAGTTATTTCTTTTCCAAGGTGAAAAGTTCCAGTCTTGTTGTACCTTTTCCAAATCCAATACATCTTTTTAGATGGGGTGACCAATATTCAAGATATGGACATAAAATGACTTTATATATGGGCAGTATGGTATTTTATCTTATCTGTTCCTTTCCGAAGGATTCCCAGTATTCTGTTCGCTTTTTGGTTTTTAGACTGCCACTGCACATTGAGCAGATGCTTTCAGGGAACTATCCACAAGGATTCCAAGATCTCTTTCTTGCATGGTAACAGCTATTTTAGACCCTGTCATTTTTCTATCTATAGTTAAGATTATATTTTCCCATGTGCATTACTTTGCTCTTGTCAACACTGAATTCCATCTGCCCTTGAGTTGCCCAGTCACTCAGTTTTGTGTGATCCCTTTGTAATTCTTTGCAGTCCGCTTTGGATTAGTCATTGTTTACCCCTTTTTCAAGAACATTTATGAGAAGTTTTATCAGCAGTGATCCAAATGCAAATCCCTGCAGCACAACAGTCATTCCTACACTTCCCCCCCTATTTTTAAGTGGAGTACTGGGCAATGTTTTCATGATGATCTGATGATCCTTTAATTGCCTGAATGCCCAACCTTTTGTTATTCTTAATCACCCTGCCCTCCCTCTTTTTATAACAAACTCCCTGCCCCAAAGGCAAAGCTGGAAGCAGCCCAGACTATTTACATTTAAGAAGTGCCTCTGCAGTCAGGGCATGCATCTTTAAGCAGACCTCAAGAATGAAATCCAGGGGTTCAGATTTGAACCCCCCATAAACGGCACTCCTGGTCTGGGAGGGAGTTGGGACCTGGAGAAGGTGGGGAGAATACAGAGGGTTTGGGGTGGCCCAGGGCAGGTAGTTGGTGGGAGAGAGGGAGTGGGGTGCCAGAGGCAGGCTCTGGCTGGGAGGCGCTTACCTAGGGCTCCCAGCCAGCAGCTCTGCAGACTCCCTGCCTGTGGGCTGCTCCACCTGGCTCTGTTCCAGCACAAGGGAGGGAGGAGGCTTCATTCACTGCCCCTGCCTTCAGCAAAATTTCTCAGTTCCTAGGCCGGAAGCAGGCCAATAGGAGGTTGGGGATTTAGCTAGGAGGTGGGGACAGCATGTGAAGCTTTCTCCTCCTTGCCCAGCTTGCTGAGCAATTAGCAGCCTGCTGTTTAAAGCAGCTGCCCCTGCCATGTTGTAAGGGTGTTGGCAAAGCAGCCACAGGCCACATCTGGTGGGTAGGTGGGCCGGATGTGGTCCACTTGCTGCCTCTTGCCCACCCTGATTAGGTAATGTCTACACTGTAGCATCAGAGCTTCAGCACACAGACATAGCCTTAACTCCACATAGAAATAGAAATACTAGACTGTCTCAAAAGCCTATATGTGTGTGTTGTGAGGCACAGAACCAATTCACTGAGAGAGCCAGCCCCAAGTTCCTAACCAAAAATATTCAGTTAACTTTACAACAGAAAACGTCCCTATGGTACTTCCGCACCCAGGACAATGAGGCCCTGGTCCGAGAGCACTCTGAATGTTACTTCCAGTGTAAACCAAAGATAATCAGAAATAGTCTTGTCACTTAGCTGGACCTTATGAGATTTTCCCCATCCCAAAAGCAGATTCCTTGTTGCTAAGCCCATTTACTATTTTTTTATAATAATTATAATTTGTGATTTAATTGGGAGAAATAGTCACATAGGAGGGGGCAATGTTTTGAACTGGAGAGTTTGGATCTGGATTCAATTTTATCTAAAGTTTGGCGATGTCTGTAACCAGGGTTCCATCTAGGTCACTCCCTAAGCAAAACTTTTTTTGCTCATTGTCTTTTCTATTTAGCTTTGAATGTCACCTGCAAAATAGGCCTGGGAGGAATGCTTTTGTATCCTTTTTTGCTGTTTTATGAAATATTTAAGACCTGAATTTTTTAACCAAAAGCTTTTTAAATAAAATATATGAACAAAACAACCAAATTTTAAACAAGTGTAACCAGCAAAAAAAGAATTCCTGCAATCATATACTAAGACTTCAGTCTCTTGTGGTGTCATGAGCCTACCAGATATACAGTAGTCTGTGCTGTGCAAAATGTGTGCCATTTCCCTCTCAGTGTAAGTGTTCTCCTTCAAAAGTAAATATAGTAACCCTGAAAGGTGCTGGATTGCAAACCCCAAAGAATGAATTCTCCTAGTATGGGATAGGTAGCAGTAGTGTAGCTCTTTTCCCTACATGCTAGTTCAGGCTTATTTTGATTGTACCTTTGCCTTTTTGGACTCCCATTTTTATAGAGATGCCTGTACAGTTGAAACTAGATGAAGACATCTAGCTCATCTGAACAGTCAAATGCTAAACTGCCCAACTACTGACTTGGATTGTGCCTGAAATGATATGGTCAAATTACTAGTCCCTAGACCTGCCCATTTATTCATGTTTCTTCTTCTCAAAGCCTGTGATGGGAGGAAAATGGAAGCACTGGTTCTGAATCTTACTATAATGCTAGAATTTAACAGGGGATGTAAGGGTATTATAGAAAACAATTCAGTGTGTGTTCAGAGACAATTTAGATACAATCCATCTTGCATTTTAAGAAATAGTTCTATATTCTAGTTAATGTCATTGGGTTGTTTTAAACACTCACTTTTGCTTTTATTCATGCAGCACTTTTTCCTGGTAACTTAACTGTACTTTTAGAGGCAACTTTTTTTGTCACTGGTTTGAAGGGACAGAAGTTCTAGAAACCATTTAGGTTAAATTCAGCTCTTGTGTCCAAACCAATCACATTCACTTTTGGGGAATTCTGAAAATCCTCTTTTTACACGAGTCTATATAACCTACTTCTTAAATAAATGTACAACAGAGCTTTGGAACTCATGTTCTTCATGTTTGTGCATCTAAGATCAGATGTCTTTTCTATGTAGAGCGTTTACACATTAGGGATGTGAAAACTTAACCAGTTAACAGGTAAGTATCACCCTTAACTGGTGATGCTTACTGGCTCTGGTTAACCAGTGGGTGCTGAAGCAGCTCCCCACATGCTGTGTGTGGGCAGGGGGCTGTTCCAGCTCCGCAGGGCCTGGTCAGATAGGAGCTGCTCTGGCCAGGCTGCAGCAGGGAGGCTGTTCCAGCCTGGCCATGACGGCCCATTGGCTACTCCTTTAACCTGTTAACCAATGAAATGGGATTTGTACATCCCTATTACACATGTACACACTCTTGTATGAAGAACAGCTTGCTGTGTAATGTGAGATTTGTTGGTAACTGTAAGTGCCATATGAGTCTGGCATTTTCTCAGATAATTGCTAACATGATTTTTTTTTTTTTTATTTAGGCACATGAAAGAAATTGCTGAACTGCAGAGTCAACAGAAGAATGAAATAGAGGCTTTGTACATCCGTCTGGGCAAACCACTGCCTCCCAACGTGGGTTTTCTTCACTCTGCCCCACCAAGTGGCCGACGGCGGAGAACCAGCAAAAATAAATTAAAAACTGGGAAACTATTGAATCCTCTGGTTCACCAGCTCAAAACGGGACCTTCTAACACAAGTAGGTCCCACTGATTTTAATAAAAAATTAAATATAAAGTATCAGAGGGGTAGCCGTGTTAGTCTGAATCTGCAAAAGCGGCGAGGAGTCCTGTGGCACCCTATAGACTAACTGAAGTGTTGGAGCATAAGCTTTCGTGGGCAAAGACCGACTTCGTCAGATTCATGTAAATATAAAGAGTGCCCTTATTTTTTATTTTCTGCCCCTGACTTTCTAGGTAGGTATACAGAATTCAAGTGAAGACAGTGAAAGGTTAAATAATAATTTTATTACTGTAACTGAAACTTTCATACTGTAGACGACTTTTAAGAGATCTTTCCATGATCTCCTCCTATTGAAGCTGCCCAGTACTGATGTCATGGCTTCCCAGCATTAGTTGTAGTATGTAGTTACATGAAAAGATAATATTCCGCCAACAATAAGATAAGATGAAAACAAAATAACTATAATGGGTGATACTCTCAGAAGGATTCCAAAAAAAGCATTGTACATTTATATGGATAAAAATCCCACCCAGCATTAAAGTTGGAAAGGTTGAAAACAAACAAAAAAAATATGCAAGAGGTTTAGAGGGGATACCAGCCCTCATGCTTCTGGGCACAAGCTAACCTCTGACTAAGGTTTGGGAAAAAATGGGTTTCCCTATTCATCAGCTGTTCCATACCACCTAGTGGAGATTTCATGTTTGGAAGCAGTTAGTATTCTGTGTGTAGGTATCAAGCACACTGTCAGTGCTTGACAAATAAAATGTCACAATTTAGTTTAGTTTAGAATAGAATTTCCATCCATTTAAGCTTTCCCATCTTTCTCCCTAAGGTAATTTATTCGTGTTTGTATTCACTGAAGATACTGTTATTCTGCATTAAGTGTATGGCATCTCGTGATCTTTCTTTTCTAAAAGATGCTCTATAAGATTGGATTGGACTTGCCAAAGAACAATGTAAAGCAGTGATTGATGCCTTCTACTTCAGAAAGGCATTGAGAGGTTTTCCAATACTTGCTAATATGAATGTGAAATCTGTGGTCAGGACTGCAAGACCAACAGTAGTAGGTGTTTGACATTATCTGTTTGGAAAAGTAATGAAATAGTAACTGAGTAAGGAAGCTTAGATAGTCATTACCCAATTCTGCTACAGCAAGTGAGTAATTCCTGCTGAATTTAGCTAATGTGAAGTCCATGACGGCAGACTAGTTCTACCTCTCTTGGGGATTACTTCAGATTCTATGTCTTCTTTCCATTGACTGCAGTTCTGTACCAGTGTGAATCACATTGTCAGTTTTAATTACTCTGGAGGTTTTTTGTAAAAGGAAAAAAGAAAAGATAGCAGAAACAAGGACATTTGGAGTTAAGACTGACATGCCATGATCCACTTTGTGTCAGTCAGTGTCTCTGGCAAATTCCTCTTTTGTTTTAAACCTTCCCATTCTAGCAACTTTTTGCTTATTTCTGCTGGATGCCTTACCTCCGCCACTCTTCTGATACGGAGTTCCCTGTGATGATATCTAACCCTCGTGTCCATCTGTTTTTAGCGTGTGGGCAGCGGCTGGGTGCGTTCTACCCTTTCCTTCCCTTCTTTGCCAACAACACCCCTCTCTGTCTTAAACCACTCTCACCTCTCTCTTTGACTTGGCTCACATCAGCATAACACCTCACTCGCTCCCTGAATGTTTCAGAAAGTCAGAGCTTGTTCCTGACTAGAATTCTGACTCCACTGTTGCTCATCTTTAAGTTGTTTGTCTTTTTCCCTCATGCATCTTCTTTATCTGTGGACATTTTCCCTTTCCCTGCTAACCTGTAGGTCCCGTCTTTCAACAAATCTTTTATTCCTGCCTTAATCTCTCTCTCTCTCTCTCTCTCTCTCTCTCTCATGACTATTGAAATTGCTTTAGCTTTGGCCTTCTTAAATCCTTTTGCAGCTTCAGGAGGTCTCTACTGTTATTACTGACATACTCTCATTGTATCTCTTCCCAGCCTCAGGCACTTCTGCTAGTTTCCATTCCATCTCCCAAGTGAATTTAAAAGTCCTTCTACTTTTAAACCTGGTATTTTACCCAGTTCTGACTTTCTGTCCATCTCCCTTTGCTTCACACTCACGCATTCTCCAGTTTTGTCCACTCCCTTTCACATGAGTATAGGGTCTCTCAAATCCTGCTCCATTTTTTTTCTGTCGTCTTCCATCTTCTATCAAGGCCATTTTGCAAATCTGACCTTTTAAAACAATCCTTTTCTTGAGTTCACATCTTGGTCTCTGAAAAGTGCACTAAGGACATTGCATCAAAATTACGTATATTGAATGGGATGGCTTTTCATCTTGCAGATTCTGGGCATGTAGGGGGGACATGTAAATTCTTTTCAGATGCAGTTTTACCCATGAAAGTGCATATGTTTCTACTAGTTCTTTGGAATGTTTCATTGCTGCTCCTCTCAGTAGCAAAAAGAATGGTTACTTACCTGTAACTGTTGTTCTTCGAGATGTGTTGCTCATGGCCATTCGAATTAAGCGTGTGCACCGTCTCTTCCGGATCGTTTTCCCTAGCGGTACCCATAGCGCTGGCAGGGCGCCCCCTGGAGTGGCGCCGCCATGGTGGGGCATAAGTACCCCTGCCGGCGCTGCCCCACCTCAGTTCCTTCTTGCCAGACACTCCGATGAAGGTGAGGTAGGGTGGGAGTCGAATGGACATGAGCAACACATCTCAAAGAACAACAGTTACAGGTAAGTTACCGTTCTTTTCTTCTTCGAGTGGTTGCTCATGTGCATTCGAATTAGGTGACTTCCAAGCTAACCCCACTTCAAGGAGGAGGGGTCGGAGCAGTCAGAAGTCCACAAAAAATTTGAACAACCCAAACAAATTTATTCAACCAAGCAAACCCAGAAAAAATTGTATAAAGTGCAATGTGACACTGATAAACCAAACATATTTACAATACAGAGCCGAGGACTGCAGAGCCCACCCCTGCGTCCTCCCTGACCTGTTGCGCTAGCACATAGTGCGCCGTAAAGGTATGGAGTGACGACCTTGTGGCCGCCCTGCAAATTTCAGTGATTGGAACCTGTGCCCCAAAAGCTACAGAGGACGCCTGTGCCCTGGTGGAGTGTGCTGTAACCCGGGGCGGGACCTTCCTGGCCAGGGCGTAACACTCCCTGATGCACCCTGCGACCCAGTTGGACAACCCCTGGGTTGAAATGGGGAGCCCTTTCACCCTATCCACAACAGCAATAAACAGCTGCTGAGACCTGCGAAAGGGTTTGGTCCTATCAATATAAAAGGCTAGTGCATGCCTAGCATCCAGGGAATGGAGCACCTGCTCCTTGGGGGATGAGTGGGGTTATGGAAAGAAAACCGGGAGGTAGATTTCTTGAGACAAATGGAACGGTGACAACACCTTGGGGAGAAAAGCCGGATGGGGGCGGAGCCTCATGTTGTTGTCAGAAAACACCAGGTAGGGCGGATTTATAGTTAAAGCCCTCAATTCGGAAACTCTGCGAGCCGACGTAATGGCCACAATGAATGCAACCTTCCAGGAGAGGTGCTTCAAAGAACACGTAGCCAGCGGCTCAAAGGGGGGTGACATAAGTCTAAACAACACGAGGTTGAGGTCCCAAGCGGGGAGAGGGGGTCTAACCGAGGGATTCAATTTATCCAAACCCGTAAGGAACCTTTTGACCACAGGGTCAGAGAACAGAGAAACTCTTGCCGAACCAACATGGAAGGCAGAGAGAGATGCCACATGGACTTTGATAGAGGAGATAGAGAGGCCACTAGATCTAAGTTCAAAAAGATATTCCAGAATGGACGGGACAGGGGCACAGGACAGGTGCACTCCCCTTCGGGACGCCCAAGACAAGAAGCGCCGCCACTTGGCAGCGTACGACCGTCTGGTAGAAGGTTTCCTACTACTTAGGAGCATCATCTGTACCTCTTGGGAACATTCCCTTTCTGGTTGGTTCAACCATGGATAAACCAGGCTGTTAGGTGTAGAGCCTTGAGATTTGGGTGAACCATGATCACCCTGTCCCACGGTTAGGTCAGGAGATCCCGGGCTGGTGGGAGCGTTATAGGCTCCTTTGTGGACATGTCCACCCGTATGGGGAACCAGAATTGTCTGGGCCACCTGGGGGCTATCAGGTTTTGACCCTGGTCAGAACCCTGGGAATTAGGGGGAATGGGGGGAAAGGATGCCCGCCGGCCACATAAACGTCATGGCATCCCCCCAGGAGTGTTCCCCCAGCCCCAACAGGGAGCAGTAACTCTGACACTTGGTATTGTGTGCCAAGGCAAACAGGTCTAGTAGGGGATAGCCCCACCTGCGGAAGATCTGACTAAGGGCCAAGTCCTTGAGAGACCACTCGTGGGCTCCGAAGGACCTGCTCAGAGCATCGGCTAGCAAATTTTTGCACCCTGGCAGGTAGTCTGCCTGCAAAGCTATGTTGTGCTGAACGCACAGCTCTCAGAGGCTCAGGGCCTCGCGGCAGAGGGGAGGCAACCGGGCACCCCCCTGCCTGTTGATGTAAAATACAGCTGCCGTGTTGTTCAGGCAGACTAGAACAGAGCGGTGAGAGAGCTTCAACAGGAAGGTCTCGCACACTGTCCTGACCGCCCTGAGCTCCCGTACATTTATGTGCAGAGTGCGCTCCACAGGGGACCACAGACCCTGGGTCCTGCGGCACCCCAGGTGTGCACCCCAACCCAGGTCCAAGGCATCTGTGACCAGAGTGAGCGAGGGGGGAGGTACAGAGAAGGGGACCCCGCTGCACACCACAGACTCCTGAGTCCACCATTGCAGCAAAACTATTACCTCTGGGGGCACCGTAAGAACCGTGTCCCAGAGGCCCCTGGATTGGTTGAATGCCATTGCCAGCCAAGCCTGTAGAGGTCTGAGCCTCATCCGAGCATGGCGGACCATGTACGTACACGCCGCCATGTTCCCCAGCAACCTCGAGCAGACCCTGGCGGTCGTGATGGGGACCGAGTTAATTTGGAGACCAGCTCCACTATGGCCAGGAATCTGGCCCTGGGGAGAAGCGCTTCGCCAATCTGGCGTCCAGGAGGGCACCCACGAATTCGAGGTGCTGAGAGGGGGTCAACGATGACTTTTCCTCGTTCAGCATGAGTCCCAGCCTTACGAAGAGGGCCCTTGTGAGGGACACATGGGCCTCTACTTGTTCGAAGGAACGACCACGAATTAGCCAGTCGTCCAGGTACGAGAACACATGTACCCCTGATCTGCGGAGGAACGCCGCCACGACTGCCATGCATTTTGTAAAAACCCTGGGTGCTGTAGAAAGGCCAAATGGGAGCACAGTAAAATGAAAGTGGTACCGGGACACAATAAAACGGAGAAACCTCCTGTGGCTGGGTCTTATCGCCACATGGAAGTAAGCATCCCTGAGATCGAGAGTGGCGTACCAGTCTCCTAACTGTAGAACTGGAATGACAGAAGCCAGGGTTACCATTCTGAATTTGGATTTCATGACCGCCTTGTGAGAAATGTCCCCGAAAAGGGACGGAGAAGGAGAGTTGGAAGGGGGCGAGCCCAGAAAGGGGATGGTATAGCCACTCTTGACTATGTTTAAGACCCAGGCGTCGTTTGTGATTTTTGCCCAGGCTTGAGCAAACTGGGATAACCTGGCCCCAAACGGGGGGCCAGGGTGGGAGGCTGGTGCGTGATTCTCTGGGAGCCTGTCAAAATTGTTGTTTGTGCTGTTGGGAGGGACCTTGACCAACCCCACCGGAAGCACGAGGACGGCGTCTCCAGTATTCCCCACGGGGGATCTGGGACTGCAGTCTCCCCTGCTGTCTGTAGGGCAGCTGGCGATGCTGAGGAGCCGGTGTGTGGATCCCCAAGGACCGAAGGGTAGACCTCGTGTCCTTGACCGTATGGAGCTTCAAGTCCGTATGCTCCGAGAATAACGTCTTGCCGTCGAAAGGCAGATCTTGGATAGTAGACTGGACATCAGGAGGTATTCCAGAGACTTGCAGCCAGGCACCACGGCACATGACCACACCTGACGCCATGGTGCGGGCTGCAGAGTCGACCGTGTCCAGGGAAGCCTGGAGGGCTGTACGGGCGATGGCAGTACCCTCAGAGGTCATGGCCGCAAACTCCTGACGGGACTCGGCAGGGAGCTTATCCTTGAACTTATCCATGGCCTGCCAGGTATTAAAAGCATAACGACTTAGCACCACTTGCTGATTAGCTATGCGGAGTTGCACCCCACCAGTGGCGTAAACTTTCCGGCCCATTAAGTCAAAGCGTTTGGGTTCCCTAGCTTTTGGGGATGGCCCCGGCTGGGGGAGCTTTTCCCTCTGGGCTGCTGCCTGGATGACCAAGGACCCAGGGACAGGCTGGGAGTACAAGTGCGCGTGCCTCAACTGGGGAACATAGTAGCACCTCTCAACACCCTTTAAGGAAGGGGTCAGGGTCGCCAGTGTTTGCCACAGGGCATTGGTAATTTTTGCCACCGTTTTATTAAGTGGCAAAGCCAAATGGGTGGGCGCGTCATCTGAAAGAATATCAATCATCGGGTCTGTGTCCTGCACTACGGGCTCCACTGGGACACCCAGATTGGAAGCCAGATGCCGGAGCAGCTCCTGATGCACTCAGGCATCTATAGTAGGCAGGGCTGGTGCAGGATCCGCCAGGGCTTCGTCAGCAGATGATGATGACAACGACTCCTGTATCGGTGCCGGATCTACCGCAGGAGCCGCGTGCGGTACCGGTTGGACATAGGGCACCGCCTGTGGGCACGTTTCCGGCACCGAGGCCTGTGCTTGTGCTGCAAGGTCTGACCTAGGCAGCCTCTAGGGGGAAGGAGGAGGTCGCGACAACGACGCCGATGGTTGCGTTCGGCGACCCGAAGCATCCGACACCACAGAGGGGGGCACGGGCACTTGCCACTAGTAGTAAGCCCACGGTGTCCAGAAAGGCCACTGTGGATGAGGCGGCCAAGGCTGCTGCACCTGTGAACGGTCACGTCGATGCCGGGAACAGGATCTATGGGCCAAAGAGGCTCCCAAAGATCCCGACCTGAGGGATGTTGCATTGGAATCCGACGAATAATCGGACTCTGGCCAGGGAGGTGCCAATGAGGAGTGACCTGTAACCGACAGAGTGGCAAACCTGGCCATGGACTCGGGCTTGCCAGCATGTACACGGCAGGGACGTGCCGGTGCCGGTGGCTGTTGCGGCACCGGGAGAACAGTAGGCTGTTGCAGCACCGAGGGAGCCGAATCATGCAGCGGTACCAGGGGAACCGATGGCTGTTGTGGCACTGGGGGACCCAGGCCCAGTGCCCGAAGTGGTGTTGGTGCCGAAAGAGGTGCCGGGAGGCCCAGTCACGGTGTCGGTTGCATCTCCGGCACAAAGCATGACGGTGCCAAGACAAACCCCAAGGAGGACGACATCACCGTCAGCTGGGGCACCGGCAAGGTCCACATGGTTGGTGCTGGTGCTTGCGATGGTGCCAAGACGTGCGTCGGTGCTGAAGAGCCTGGTGCCGACGATTGGAGGCACAGTCCCAGAAAGGTACTCTGAGCCGGCGTCAAAGGTGCCGGTGCCGCAGACGTTACCACAAGGCTAGGGTGGTACGGCACCGGTGCAGCCAAACAAGGGGCCGGGAGAGAGCCCAACAACAATGGGTGTCGAGCCCAGTCGGGTGCCGAGTGAGGCTTAGGAGCCAGCGTCAAGAACTGCATCGATGCCGAGGCAAGCGGTACTGGTCCCACCGGGGACAGTCCCGACACATAAGGAGCCTGAGCCTGCCGGTCATGCCGGTGCGGAGACGAAGCCGGAGTCAACACGGCCTCTGGCGTAGGCGACCTCGACCCTTCCGCCTCAACCGACGACGGAGGGGAGGTGGTGAGACTGATGAGGACGTGCACCGCCTCAAAGGTGTCCGGCGTGGACGGGCGGTGCGGGGGCAATTGCCCTGGGTTAGAGGGGTGTTCCGCTCGCTTACGCCGTACCACAGAGGATGTGTGCACCAGTGAGTCGGCACCACGGTGCAGGGCCGGCATGATCTTCTGAGACGGGGACCTCCCGCGAGACTTTCTCACCCTCTTCGATGCCAGAGAGTGAGACCGGTGCCGGGTTCTCGACGCCGAGGCCCGGGCCCAAGGCAGGGCATCCCGTGTGGATGCCGGTGCACTGTGCACCACAGGGTGCCGGCTGTAAAGCCGTCTCCATGAGGAGAAGTTTTAGGCGAGAGACTCTCTCCCTTTTAGTGCGTGGCTTGAAAGACTTACAGATCTTACAGGCGTCTGTGAGGTGGCTCTCACTCAGACACTTCAGACAGCTGTTGTGTGGGTCTCCTTTGGGCATGAACTTTGCATAGACAGCGCACGCCTTGAAGCCTTGCGGCCCTGGCATTCCTCACCCCTGAAGGGGGAGGAAGAACAAAGAATGAAGTAGACACTAACTGCCTAACTAATTGAACTATTTACAATGCTAAGAGAAACGGGAACCATTAACTAAGCTGAGAGAGAGACACGCTCCAATGACCGTCAGGGGCGGTAAGAAGGATCTGAGGTAGGGCAGCGCTGACGGGTACTTATGCCCCTCCACTCCAGGGGGCGCCCTGCCAGCGTACCGCCAGGGAAAACGCTCCGGAAGACGTGGTGCATGCAGTGCGCACACCTAATTCGAATGGACACGAGCAACCACTTGAAGAAGAACTACCAGTTATGCTGAGGTTGATTTTTCTGTAGTAGTTTCTTTAATTGTGGCATTTGCAATTTTGTTTGTTTTTTAGGTAATCTGTCAGACTGCAAAGAATCTTCCCCCAGTCAAACAACTAACATTCTTGCTGGTTCAACTGAAGCAGCAGCAGTAACTTCCTCCACTTCGGCCACATTTGGAAAGTCAGTTCAGACACAGCAACCCTGCTCAGTCAAAGCCTCTTTGTCTTCTGACATCTGCTCCGGTTTAGCCACCGAAGGAGGCAATGCGCATGGAAGTTCTGGCCAAGGTGATTTTATGTACCTACAGTTCAGCATGTCTTTCAGCAGATGCCAAAATTAGTACATATCACCTAAAACTTAAATGATTTAGGAGGAGCTTTACTAACAATGTAGGCATGCAAGGCTTATAAATGCAAGTTCCTGACTTACCGTTAAAAAAGTAGGCATAGCATAAAGTTAGGTGAGCAAAAATAATCCAAAGCATAAAATGAATTCAACTACAAGAGCGTCCCTTGTCCTTAGGGAAGAATATGCCTTTTATAAACAGTGACTTATACAGATTTAACCTTTTGTGAAATCTGAAAAAAATGCCATAGTAGGTAGAAGATTAACTCTGTTTCCCCTAGTTCATACTATTTTCTTTTAACCCCTTGATACTGGTGGCCCTAAAGCTCCCCATTATAAAGTACGAATTCATCTGGGTCAACAAAAAAAATAATTAAGTGGGGAAAGCTAAGCCACCAGCATTAGAGGAGTTAATTCCTGCATGATTTTAACATCATGTCTAAGGTATAGAGGTGTAATTCGAGTCTGCATAGTCCAATCCTGAGTTCCGACAGCTCTTTAGCAGTGCACAGCTCCCTAGACTTTGACTGAACTTGTTGCCATATGTATTGAAAATTATAATGATGATTAAAATACCTTGCTCAACATTGCAAATCCTGCCAAACTAATCAACAGAATATCTGTTCTCTTCTGCTGTTATTGCATCCTTTGGTATATGGTCATATAACTTACTCCTCCTGGACAAGGCTAAAATGGAGATATGGATGATTAACTAACAAAGCTGATTTGACTGATGGTATAGGACATCTGATCACAGTTATTTGTACTTTATAAGTGTCTTTGTTTTCTTCCCTTTATATTCATTTGCAGGCTGGACGGTTTTCCACCAAACGTCTGAGAGAGTGACCTATAAATCTAGTAGCAAACCTCGTACCAGATTCCTCAGTGGACCTGTGTCTTTGTCCATCTGTTTGTATTTGTTCTTTTGTATTTTATCACAACCCATCTTTCTTTTGTCCCCCTTTTTCCAAACTCATCCTTTATATCTCTAATATGTTTGGCAGGGTGCCCTTCCTTCTACACCATCTTTTCTTTCTTTCATTTAAGTAATCATCATTGGCACTCCTTAGTTTATTTTCATTTTTCACATGAAGGCTTTTGTGCACTGCTTTTGGCTCATGCCTGGGTACCAAGAGCATGTGTGGAAGATCTCATCATTTCTTATATAGCCTTATGGTAAATTTTACCCTGGGCATATCAAAGCTTTTGTCCTTTATGTGATTTATGTTGAAGTAATATTTTTATTTGCAATGTGGCAAATATACACGTCTGCTGTCCCAGTTCCAGCGACAACAAAAAGAAATCCAACCTTCTGTAGACGAATGGTCTCTTTCACACATGTTTGGACTACGAAGACATGCATGTAGCAAGCTGATACAATACTAGAAGGTCACTGAAGGGTATAACTTCCATACAAGGGCTGTATTAAAACAACATACAGTACTGTTTATATCCACTTTTTTTCTCCTGCTCCTTGCATGTGGAAATGCTGAGATGACAGTGCTCCAGCTAGTTCTTTCGAAGTCTGTTTTCTAGGTGGTGTGTTCTTCCACAGTAAGAGCTTTTAATTAGTGTAAGTGAGCTCTTGTTGTTATAATTATTAGTAGTGTAAAGATCTGATTACTTCAAAGAAGAGTTCCCTTCATTTACCTTTTCGAATAAGCTAACCTGGCTGGAGCACTTTACTCAGTTTATTTTCTTCTGACCTTATATGATCCCAGAGATGAAGTCAATTAGCAGTTCATCAAAGCACCAATAAGTAAAAAGCATTATCAGACTTCCTTATGATACTTTGAAATGGATTATCAAGATCCAGCACTTTTTTTATTTCAAATAACTGTGCACCAGCTCAAATGAACCACGTATCTTATTTGCATGGTCTCTAAAGTAATTGGCAGTTCAGCAAAACTTAATAATACTTTTTAATTGTAAAATACAATTTTTTCCACCAAACAAATATGCTGCTTTTTGGACAGACAGATTTTGCTTGTACAATAAAGATATGTTGTACTGATCAG
Source organism: Pelodiscus sinensis (assembly GCF_052426305.1). Classification (NCBI taxonomy): domain Eukaryota; kingdom Metazoa; phylum Chordata; order Testudines; family Trionychidae; genus Pelodiscus; species Pelodiscus sinensis. The sequence goes on along the minus strand of NC_143062.1, from coordinate 20,144,603 downwards.
GTACTATAGGCCACTTAACATATAATGTTCATAAGGCTAACGTTGAAGAACTATTCAGTCAACTCAGTGTTCATTTGCATTGATACCGAACTTTCCCCATTGTAGTTATACATTGCTCATCATTATCCAGGTGATGCAGATCAAAGGCACAAGACCACTCCAATATGTTTTTCCAGTTTTCTAAATAAACAGTATTTTTTAAAAAAAAATACTGATTTTTTTTTCATTTATTTTAAGATCCCCAGAACTCCACTCATCTAAATTGGTTAAAAGTGATGTTTAACTCTCAGCCTGTGGTATGCAAGGTTTTAACAGTCATTCAAGTTTCAAGAGACTCTGCATATAGGAACTTATCCAAAGAACCTGAGGAATTCTTATTAACCCAATTTTTCCATCAGTCAGTAGCATTATGGTCATAGCTATAGCCTTATCTGCACAAGTAATTCCCAGAAAGGGTTTAATTCCTCTATCACAGGTTTACTATTCAATGCTGCAAAAATAGAGGGGAGAATTTTTGTCTAAAACAAAAAACATTTTGGTCTGTGGCAGTCATGGCTTAATAGAACACGTCAGTACTTAGTTACTTTAAGTTTCCCAGTGCTTAAATAAATGAATTGTATGGTGGATGAACTTTCTGTCACTCAGCCCACATGGTCTTCTCTGTGTGTCTTTTGAGTGAAGTGTTTTGAGACAACAATTGTACTGCCCCATCTGTGAGAGCTAAGTTCTAAACACCTTAGCACAAACACATCCATCCAGAACCATGCCAGTTCAGAAACCAGACCTTTCATTTTTAAATTTTAGAAATTACCTATCGCTTGAGCTGCTCCATGGACTCCCACAATTGAAGCTGTCGGACTTTCTGCTGCCCTGAATGTTTCAGTTTCTTTTCTTTTGAGCTGTTCTCCTGCTGGGTCTAGCAGGTCAATAGCAGAAAACCATGTTGTTGTAATGGGTACGTCTAGACTGCAGGGGTTTTCTGGGATACTAGAGGTATTCCAGAAAAACTCCACCGCATCCAAGGAATGCTTTTGCTCTTCTGCTTTTTTTTTTTGCAGAAGAGCAAACGTAAACCCTGTATACCTCTTTCTACGAGGAATAAAGGTTCCTCCAAAAGAGGAGGCTTTTCTGTCATTTGGCCCCATTTGGTGGGATAAAGGGCACTCTAGATGGGGCCAAATGGCAGAAAAACCTCTTCTGGAAAAGCAATCGGAAAAAGCTACGCAAATTGTGGGGCGCAATTGTGTAGCTTTTTCCGAATAAAAGGCTATAGTGTAGACTAGCCATAGTGTGAGAACAATTTGGATCTAGTCCTGAACTGCCCCTAAGGCCAGCAGCAGGAGAGATTGTTGTGCACTCAATCCAGGAGAGGAATGGACATTTTGCTACTGGATCCATCTAACTGGAGTAGTATCTAGTCCTTATGCCCATGACCATAGGTGTATGTAGCATTTGTAGGAACCAAGGTTTTGAGATACACAGTGAATGCACATTGGATAAGAGATCAGAATCTGGTCCTTTGAGTGGAAGCAGTTGGAAGCTTTTATTGGAAGTCTTAAATTTCAAACTTCATCTTTTAAACAATATCACCTCAAGCCAGAATTCCATTGATAAGCAGAAGCAATCTTCAGTGGAAATCTATAATCCCTTTAATCAATTTCCTAGTATACCTTTTGGTTTTAGCGCTTACTGTCAAGAATAGACATATATGTCAGGAAACTACTGAGAGTACTCTGACATATTTAACTCTTAAACATTTTTTCTCCAGATTAGAAATTGGCACATTGCCTGCTAGTACTGAAGTATGAAACAGTTGTAATATTCCCACTCATCATTCATAATTGCTAAATAATTAGGTAACATGGGTGATCTATGCATAAGAAAAGATGTATTTCAGGTGGTGAAAGCAGTTCAGTTAAGGATTAGAAAGGATTCTGCTTAGCTAATGTGTACTTCATAAAAAGACTAATGTTAAATGAGTTCATGCTTTGTGGTTTATTAAACCATTTCTCTGTCATTGCCAGTATATAGCATTCCTTAATCACAAGGCACCAAATTGTTTATACTAAAAATAGCATTATTTAAAATCTTGTCATAATCAAAACTCTTAAAATTGTCTGCTGGAGTGGGCCAAAATAAAGTAACCACAGAAGGTTAAAAGGAATTTCCATCTCATTTCACCAGCACAGTTAATTGAAAGTCCTCTTCTACAAGTCCCTGAGTGCTTGTGCACAGTACTGAACACTCACAAGCCTGCCCTTCCACTGTCTTAAGAGTGAGGTGCGCTGAACACTTTGCAAGGTCACATCAGCTGAGTGTATTTATAATAAAAATATTAGGCAGGTTGGGAGATCAGTGAAGTGAATATTAACATTTCTCATCTGAAATTAATGTGTAGCCACATTAAAATACCAAGTAGCATCAGATACAATATAATATGATGAATTATGATGTCTCTTCAGATGATACTTCAACACATTTTTTATGAACCTCCCACAAAATTGACAAACTTTCCTCAAGGATGTAGGAGTTCAGGCCTCACCTACCAAGGAAAGGCACACTTACATTTGTTTTTTACTCACTGTAGGAACCCATGTGGGAACTGTTTAATTTCCGTTTGAGTGATTTATTTCAACTTAGCTTATATCTTTTCCCGAGTCAATTTAAGATAAGAGCAGAAAAGGGCACTTTTTACTGACATTTCCAGCCAGGGGTTTGAAGAGATTTGATTACACTGGTTTAAAGTAACCCCCTTCCCTCAGTGCAACTTGCTTCTATCAACAAGCCCTTCTGCCTGGGCTTGTTCTGTGGTTTCAGTTAGCTGAGCATTCGTCAGTGCTTCACTGCTATGTCCATGCTAAGAGTTGTTGCTACTTATGCTTTAGATCTACAAATTTAGCTCCCAATCCTGCAAATTATGTATAGATGGTGGTGTGCACTCACACAGAGCCCTATTGAAGTTAATGTGGCTCTTTGCATGCCCAGCAATCAGCTTCTGTAATGTAAATTGCTGGATCAAAGCCAATTAGACTAACTCCCTATCCTTCCTATTTAATTGTAAGCCACTTATTTTGGGTACCTTCATTTTTTTAATCCGAAACTGCTGGGAAAACTTGGGCCAAATTTTCAGAAGTGCTGAGAATCCATAATTGCAATTGAGGCCAGAAGATCTGAAAATCAGGCATAGCAAATATCTCCACTGGGCTACGAGAAATCAAGGGCTGCTTTTGAAAATGTTGGGTTATTATTTCCCCCATATTTTCCCTCTCTTCTGCTGTTTACATGACCCCAAAGCTTGAACACTTCCCAAACTGCTCTTTGATATAAAGTCTCAGCAGGGTAGCCGAGTAATTTTGTTCAGTGTTGCATCTTTCTTTGCATTTCTAATAGGATGGAATGGTTTTAGCATAATCAATGTTGGAATAGTTCCAGAAATGTTGTTAACTTATACTCCCTCTGCTGGTTACATAGAGGCTTGGAAGGATTCAGTTATCTGAAAATGTCAGTTCATGTTGATTTTCACTGTACATATACAAAGCAATGAGAAAATATTTCCATCAATTTTTATCAAAATTTACAGATGGGCAAAGGAAGAAAAATGCTTCTTTTAAACTTACTAGACTTAGTTTTAAGGCTGTTAGTTTTGTTTTGGGCAAATGATGTTGATCACTTATGTTTTAATAGTTATAAAGCTTTAACTTTTTGAATCTCAACATCTACTGTCATGAAATAGTTGTTTGACCATGCCTCCCCTGAATTTCTGACCCTCCATAATTTCCCACAGAAAAATTTATATTGATGAAAATATTTTAAATGTTTTAAAATTACCATTGACATTATTTGTCAAACTATTAAAAATAACCCAATTCTGCCAAGCCTGATTAGGTGCAATGAGAATCAGACATTCAATGAAAGATCTTGCATAGATCTTTGGGAAGGGTTTTATAAAGTACCATTAGAACATGTGCTGCTAAATTTGATGCTTTTATGAATTCTTCCCAAAATGTTTTTATCTCAAGTGTCTATGTATCAGTGACTTAAAATATCAGAGCATCTGATGGAAAATGGTCCAACAGTTTATAGAAATTTATAAAGTTTGATTTTTAGCTTACAATCTACTTGGTAATTGTTGATGAATAAGTAGGATAATAGTAGACTTTGTGGGTCCTGGAAAATATGGACGCTGCCTAATTTCTCAATGAGGATAACTGAAATCTGAGGAACACTCTTCCCCTTTACTATTAGTACCGTCAGGAAGTCAGATTTCAAATATTAATTACTTACATTCTGTTTATAGCTTTCCATCTCCTACACTCCTTTTGTTTCAGAAGTGATAACAAAAATACAAATTGGATTTACCTTTATAAAAAAGTGCCTCAATTTTTAAGTTCAACTGCTGTAAATATTACCTGAAGGCTTTTTTAAAAAAATAACTTCTCAGACTGATTCAGTGCTCAACTTCAGAAGTTATCTCAATCAAGGTAATGTTTTTTTGTCTTCCAAGCAATATTCTACAAAGATATTGTTTGAAAAAGTAAGCCCTGGTTTGGTGGTTCACTTTCCTAATGTTTTTGTTTAATAGGATCCTTTCTTATAGACACATTGGTGGCTGAGTAACTTTACTAACTAGTGGTACCATTATACTCAGTGAGTCTACTCAAATGGCTAACCACTCATGCTGAAATGCTTATATATAGCTTTGGGGTCCTAGTTGACACAGGACACAAAATGATGTGCACAATTTTGTGTGTGTTTTGTGTGGGGGGGGGGGTTAAACTTAGTGATCTGAGTGTGTGCAGTAATCTGCTGCATGCTTTTATGTTTTCTGGGCAAAAGTTCTTTTCACTGTGTACATTTGCTGATGGAGCCAAACACTTCTATTTACATTTTTCAGTATTTTGCAAGATAGATAGCAAAACCACCATCTAATTTTAGTCAACCCAGAGATTTGTAAAAAGAGGCATGACTGTCGGGTGGGGAAAGACAGGGTAAGGCACATGTAGGAGGTATGGGAGAGAAAAAGGACCAAAAAAAAGTCTAAGGTAACCCAAACTCAGTTCCGGTTATTATTGTGTGTGCCTCTATCTGCCTTTTAAATGTAAAGAGCTGAATACTGAAATACTGGGATTTGTTCACGTACAAATCAAGCATGACACTTTAGTGAGGTCCTTCTGTTTACAGGGGGGACAGCATAAAAATATTCTCTTCCAGATCCTTTTTTTCCCTTGTGCCACCCATGCCAACACACAACTTGTCTCTTTCCTCTCATTCTAACTCTGGAGTGTCTCTCCTCTTTCTCTTTCTAAGACTCATTCAGAACTGGAACTAAGAACCTTGAGCTCCAGAGTCTCATGGTGTGTTGGTGTCATGCTGCCAAGCAGGGGAGCTGCACTGTCTGGAGTTCTGCTGTGCCCTCTGATTTGCTTATAGGTTGAAGTGGCAGCTACATAGCAGGTTAAACCTTCCCAGCTATGCCCTTACCCCTCCTAACCCCTGCCTGGCACATCAGCATCAGATTTTCTTCTCCCCAAAATCCAAAATATCTTTCAGAAAATGTGATACTCTGATAAGGAATGCTAGTGCTGCCTGGCAAGTCCTTACGCTCCAACAACGTGATCTGTAATAGTACATGTGCTGCTGAGCTTGTAAAATAATGATGGAGAATGTAGCAATAAGGCAATACTGAAAAGACACAGTCTGGTTAAAAATGAGACCTCTTCTATAGTGCTGAACTTTGTGCACCTTGAAATGATGTGAAAGGAAAACTCGTGTGTGGCTTTTTTTAGTTCAGAATTTTGCAATTTGACACATTCTTATTATTAAAGCGGATAAAAAAATTGGCCTCAGACCTGCAGAACAATGTATCTTTTTGGACTGGTAAAACAAGACTTTTGTAGTTATTTTACAGTTAGTCTTTGCAGCCAGACTAGCTTTACTTGTTAGTGAAATCATTTTTTGGCATCCTATCATGACCTGAATTAAGATCATTTCCTGCATAAATAGAGTAGGAATCAAAAAAGCCCTATTTGGAAGCCAAGGTGATTTTTAAAAAAAACTTTAAACTTTACTGAATTTTGTTCTTGGCACACAGTTATATCCTCTAAAGCTTTTGTATGGTTGCACATTAATGTAGGTTTGGGCTGCCCAGTTATTTAGATTTCCTTTACTCGCCTGAACTGCTGACTTTCTGTCTGCTCCTCCTTGCATAATTACTACTTTTTAATTGCCTAAAAGTACAGAAGCTAGTCCATCAGATCTGTTGTGTTTAGTCTTGCCTAACTCTGTGTGTCTTTGTATTGTTCTACCTTGTAGGGTCCACCCTGAAACGACTATGTCTAGGCAAAGATCACAGTAGTAGTAACTATCCCATTTTTGTTTCTCAGTATTTCCTTCATAGCATGGGATTTTTTAAAATTTATTTTTGACTAAAATCTAGTTGTTTACTTAATAGCAGCTGTTGTACCTTTGCTGACATTAAATTAGGCTGCATATGACTTGTGAGCAGGTATCTCTTTAGTTACAGTGCATGTCCTGTGATGCTTTGGGAAGCATGCATGCTGCAAGATGATTGTGATTTTTTTGTGTGTGTGTGTTATGTGAGAGAGAACAGTACAGTGCTTGTGTCAAATCTTCTGTGTACAGTTTTTATAAAACTGCCATTTTGCTGCTGGCTGACCCTATAGCTTGATGCTACCTCATTCCTGTTGAGATGCATGAAATATTGAACACTATTTGAACAGTTTTATCCTCAAAATACACACCTTCTCCCTGGTCCCTGTCCTGAAAGAATCAGAGCAGGAGTCATAGAAGCCAGAACAGAAGTTTAATGCATGATCATTTAAAGGAGGATGCAGGTATTTTATGTGATTAGAGGAACATTAGTAGGGCTACTCACAATGCACTTTATTGGCTGGAAAATTCATGTTGTTAGAAAAAAAAGACTGTGTTGGTGTTTGTAAATGAATCATTTCACGCCAGTTATCTGAACTTTTTGCTTGGAGAGATGGTCTTTGCTTAAAATTGTATTTTAAATATATCCTGTTAAAATGGTTTCACTGAATTTTTCCCTGGGCATTAAAATATCTGCACCTTTGTCACTTCCCATTCAGTGCTGTTTTTGACATAGTACTAGATTCCCAGGAAGTGGCATTCCATCACGTACATGGGACAGTTATTTCTATAACTGTATTAGAGCGCTTTTGTAGTCTTTGAAGCCTCATCAACTTGACAGTGTCCTCTCTTTACACTAGAAATCTGCATTATACTTGCTAAGCTTATTTTTCTTGTGTAAACTCATAAAGGTTAACAAAAATGCACATCATTTGTGCATTTCTTTTTGATCTAGTAAAATCCTAATTCGCAAAAGCTAATAGCTGCATCAAATTCTAGTCTAGTGTTAGTATGGAGATGGTTTCGTAAGTGGTGTTACATCAACACTACTAAATTAAGTCCTGCACCATTACAGAACTATAAATGTGGGCACATAGACCATTTCTCGAAGCAAAGATGTTCTTTAGAAAGCAATGAGGCCCTGAAAGGACAAAATCAACTTTTGAATGATAGTGTGTGAGAAACATAAACCAAGCAGCAAAGTGGTGCACTAATGGTGACAGAACTGACCCTTCTTTGTGTGTGACTTTCTAGGATCCTCCACAAACAGTCTTGTAACGTGTCCTGAGCCTCTACCGCCGCCAACTCTGCAGGTCCAGGTGCAAGCTAACAACAGTAACAACAAGAAAGGAACATTCACAGACGATCTTCACAAACTGGTGGATCAGTGGACAAGCAAAACTGTTGGTGCAGCACAGTCAAAACCTTCTTTGAACCAACTGAAGCAGAACCAAAAAAGGCAAGACATGGAGCCAAAGGCTAATTCCACGCAGACACAGAATGAGACATGTGGAGTAAGTGGCGCTCCTTGAAGAACATACATTTTGCTGAATGTCTGACAGCCATGGCAGAACTCATAGGAGGAGGAGGACATAAACTAAAACACACTGCAATGTCCATCTCACTTCTCTAAGTACTAAAATAGCTGATGGTTTTTGGTCTTTTGGCGATAATTTTAGCAACCTATGGGCCAATATATCTTCTTCTTTTTTTTTTTTAAATTAAGAACTGCTAATTAACCGTTGATAAACAGCAACACGCTGACTGGTGATCCATACACTGCTTGGCTTAAACACGGTTTTACTTTTGCTAAAATCCCTCTCCTTTCTAATGTTAATTTTCCTCCTATCGAATGGTGGCTGCACTAGAAGCTTGGTGTCTTATGCTGCAGGGTCTCTTTCTGCCAGATGCTTTGTGAATTCTCTGGCTGGAAGAGAAGATGCCTGTGAACTGGGCATTTAGCTGGCCCGTGCTGGTTGAACTGTACCGTACTAATCACATCTACCTTAGAGGCACTTCTAAAATGTCACTAATGTGACCCTGAATACACTGAGGTGTGGCAGTACTAGCATGTCCTACCCACTGCTCCTCTCTGGTGAGTGAGATGGGTGTGCACCTATGTGCACACATTCACACTTCATGGCTGAGGTGAAGAACTTACACTAAATCCCTGCAGACACAAAAATGAAGGTGAGAGACAAACCATGAAGCCCAGTCACACCTCACATAAGCCCCACAATTCTTCCTGGCCTATAGTGTCCTCTTATGGACTCCATGACTCCTTGCCCAGTAATTTTTGCCTTGTTTTGTTTTTCAGAATTGAGTCTAGAAGAAATAAAATATCAATAAAGATGATGAGGGGTGGGGAACACTGTGAAAATTGTACAGTGGTCTTTTCCGATCAGAATAACTAAACAGTGACAGGGAATCATTGCCTTTTTTAAAATAAACAAAACTCCAAGCAAACAATTACAAAAACCTAGAAAAACCCTATTTTTTAAAAAAAAGACGCACTGCAGTAGTGGCAGGAGATTCATCCCTGTTGAACTGTGCTGTACAAACGTAAGTGCTTAGGAGCTTGCTGATCTCTTTCATGGGACAAAGTGAAAATCTGTGGCACTGCAGCATGCAGGCAGGTTTAATGGGGAAAACAAGCCTACAGTACAGTGAAGCTGTTTAAAACAGAACTTTTTGTAACAAGAAGGGGAAGAGTCATAACTTTTGTCTACGTAGTGATGATGCAGTTTTGTTGCCCAGATATGTAATAAATGAGCAATTTGTTTTACAACACTACCCATATCTGTCTGTAGATCCTGTCCATTATTGCAAGCTAACCATACTTTTGGTTGGTCAGTTCTTGGATGGGAGATCCCTAAAGATGCTTCAGGAAGTGTTTTGGGGGATATAGTAGCTGTCATTTCACCAGATCCTAACCCCCACACCACGACAGGGGCTTTGCAATTGGAAAACTGTCCTTGATGAGACGTTGGCATGTTAGAGTTGTTAGTCCTGGTGTCCTGCTCAAGCTCCAGTTTAGGGGATGACAGAGTCTTTTTCCTAACTCTCTTGATAACAGCCATTGAGCAGTTGTCTTTGTTTCCTATCCAAGACTGTTCAGTGATGTGCACAGCTTGAGAGCTCCCATATTCCACCTCTAGTGTAGTAGAGTTCTTGTGGGGGATGAGGAGGAAGATATTCTACATACAGTCTGCAAAATGTGTGGGGATAGGTGTCCTCCTACAGCAAGGTTATTGTCCATGGAAGTTAGAGAATTGACTGAGATTTTAGAAGAAATGAAGGCAAAGTTAAAATCCAGATACCCAGGACCCCGTATGTCACTGGACAGATACACAGGAGCTGTGAAGCCCTGCTGTGCTTGACCAGAGAGCTTTCCCCAGTGCAAGCTGTCCTATGTGCCCTAAGACAGGGATCACACCAGAGGCAAGGCCAGGGCAGGTGGTGAGTCCCTACAGCACTCCAGGGATTTTTGAATGTTGCACCTGCAGAGCAGGTCACATGCAGCCCTGGGACAACTGCCATTAACTGGAGCATCCTTTGATCACGCTGATTCTCCTGGAGTCCACACTGGCTTCTAGAGCAGCCTTGAATCCTGCAGGTGCAGAGATGGTTCACGGCCACCTTACCTGCAATTGTCCTTGATTCTGGCCTGTGGCACCAGAGACACAACACAGAATTCTAATTGTTGCTGACAAAACCAGGGCAACAGATGTGATTTAAGGGGGAGGTCTCCAATGGTACAAGTAGCATTGGGTGTTAAAATTTTCCCTGAATCTACAAATGTTTGGGTGGATTTGAAATTAAAGGAGACCAGGATGATTTGTGATACTCGAAGAGGAATAGCCAGAAGAAGAGGGATGAAACTGAGCCAAGAGACACTTAATCTGGACAACAGGAGAAAAGGCCCACTGTTGTCACAGAAGCCATTGGGAGCAGGGACTTCTACATATGGCATTGGGGAGTCCAATACAAGGCTGGGCAATTGGAAAGAATGCAGGAAAGAGCCACAAAATTACATGAGGGTTTAAAAGCTATTATCTGTTGCTCTTACCAAATCGTAGATTGAGAGTTGACTCGATTATAGTGACTAAATACTTTCCCAGGGAGAAAATATAAAGTGCTAAGTGGATCTTCAACCTAGTGGAGAAAAGTATTACAAGAACCCAGGGCTGGAACTTCAATCTCAATTAATTCAAATCAGAATGAGCTTCACATTTTGAAGAATAAGTTATTAATCATTGAAACAAATTCCCACGGGAAGGGTGTGGGTTCAACTTCTCTTGACATCCTCAGTTCACGGCTAATTCCTTTCGTGCTTTAGTCAAACATCAGTTATTTGGCTTAATGCAAGGATAAATGGGTAAAATTCCCTGGCCTGTGATGTTCAGGATATCAGACCAGATGAACCAATAGCCCTTCTGCCTTTCTAAGGTATATAGGGCTCTGTATCAAATCTCTTAAAGGAGGGGGAAAGGATCCAAAAAGAGTTGCAATGGCTAAACAGAGTAAGAGAGGCTGTTAGAAGCATCCTTTAAGCATTGGAAGTTAAATCCAACAGAGGAGAATAGAAAGGAATATAAGCTTTGTCAAATGAAGTGTAAAGATACAATTGGACAGACCAAAAAAGAATTTGAAAAGCAACTAGCAAAAACACTCAAAAACTAACTGCAAAATTGTAAGAACCAGCAGGGAGCCTGCCAAACCACCAATGGGGACCCTGGACGATTGAGATACTACAGGAGCACTCAAGGAAGACCCAGCCATTGCGGAAAATCTAGATGAATTCTGTGTCAGTCTTCACTGCAAAGGATATGAGGGATTCCTACACCTGAGCCATTCTTTGTAGGTGAGAAGACTGAGGAATGGTCCTATATTATTAAACAGTAACATGTCATCAGGGCCAGACGGTATCACCCAAGAGTTCTGGAGCAACTCAAATGTGAAATTGCAGAACTACTGAGAGAGGTATGTAACCTATCACTTAAACCAACCTCTTCACCAGATGGCGGGAGGATAGTTGATGTGACGCCCATTTATTTAAAAAGTTTCTAGGCCAGTAAGTGTAACTCCGTTACCAGGCAAATTGATTGTAGCTATAATGAACAGAATTATAAGACGTATAGATGAACACAGTTTGTTAGGGAAGACTCAACATAGCATTTGTTTATTGGGTCAACAAATGCGTGGACAAGAGGGATCTAGTGGATATAGTGTACTTGGACTTTCAAAAAACCTTTGTCAAAGTTCTACATCAAAGGCTTTTAAGCAAACTAAGCAGTTACAGGATAAGGGGAAAGGTCCTCTCATGGATCCATAACTGGTTAGACAGGAAACAAAGAGTAGGAATAAGTGGTAAGTTTTCAAATTGAAGAGAAGATCTGTGTTGGGTAGGGATGTATTGGAGCCTGCAGTGCAAGGCAGCAATTGGATCCCTGGGAGTGGGGCCAGAAGCTTGCATATAACTGTTACAGTAACTGATGAAATCCTGCCAGAAGCATGGGGTAGCAGCCAGCTCTCCATGAGGAGGACCGGCAGGTGGGAGCTGGCTCCTGTTGACGCTGGCTGACGACTCCACACCCAGGGAACCAACTGCTCCACAGTATAAGCTTTATACTGCTGCGTGTAATCACTAAGATTTTCAGCGGTTACACGGTTACCTAATTAACTGCTTTTTAACATCCCCAGTACTGGACCAGCACTGTTAAACATATTCATAAATAATCTGCAAAAAGACGTACACAGTGAGGTGGCAAAGTTTGCCAATGACATAAAATTACTGAGTATAGTTAAGTCCAAAGCAGACTGTAAAGAGCAACACAGTAATCTCACAAAACTGGGTGACTGGGCAACAAAATAGCAGATGAAATTTATGGCAGATAAATGCAAAGTACGGTAAAACCTGCGCTATCCGGCACTTAACTATCCAGAAAACTTTAGAAACCGGCAAATTTCTTAGGGGCTTGGTGTGGCCATGCGGTGTGGCGCTTTGATCCAGCCGGCCAGAGGCTGGGCGTGGCCACGCGGCATTTTGATAGCTGGGTTCTATTTCAGGCTTCGAGGAGTAGGGAATTGGCAGTCAGACCCCAGTATTCTATTTGTGGTACTGAAAGGAAGCCTTGCCTTTTGGAGGCTTCATAATTAATGTGGCGGTCTGGAGTCCAGGACCCCTGGGTTCCATGGATGGCTCTGGAGGGGATGTGGTCTGGCAGTCAGAGCTGGGGAGGAAAGGAGGCTCTTTTTAGGAGACAGAAAGATGGACCCTCAAATAACCGGAATTTTTAGATAACTGGAATGCCCTAATCCCCGAGCATGCCAGATAACACAGGTTTTACTGTAATACATATTGGAAAACATAATCCCAACTATACATACAAAATGATAGGCTCTAAATTAGAAAAAGATTTTGGAGTCATTGTGGATAGTTGTTTGAAAATGTGCTCATGGGCAGTAGCAGTTAAAAAGCTAATAGAACGTTAGGAAACAGATAAGACAGAAAATAACATAATGCTACAATATAAATCCGTGGTACGCCTGCACCTTGAATACTGTATGCAGTTCTAGCCCTGTTGCCCTGTTATCTTAAAAAAGATATATTAGAAATGGAAAAAGGACAGAACCACAACAAAAATTAAGGATATGAAATAACTTCCATGTGAGAAGAGATTAAAAAATCTGGAACTGTTCTGCTTGGAAAAGAGAGAACTAAGGGGGGATAAGATAAAGGTCTATAAAATCATGAGTGGTGTGGTTAAAGTGAATTAGGAAATGCTTGTTTGACCTTTCCCATAGCACAAGAACTGAGGGGGGAACGGGTGTCAGAGATGCAACTATTACAGGAGTGTCTGTAAACACCTGACTGCCAGATGATAGAAGATTAAGGTTAGAAGATACCTCAGGAGGTCATCTAGTCCAACCCCCTGCTCAAAGGAGGACTAAACCAAACTAAATCATCCCAGCCAGGGCTTTGTCAAGCCTGGCCTTAAAAACCTCTAAGGATGGAGATTCCATCGCCTCCCTAGGTAACCCATTCCAGTGCTTCACCACCCTCCTAGTGAAGTAGTGTTAACTTATATCCAACCTAGACCATCCCCAGTGCAACGTGAGGCCATTGCTTCTTACCGCAACCACTAGTTCCATCCTCTTTGGAATCTCCCTTTTGGTAATTGAAGGCTGCTATCAAATCACTGCTCGTTCTTCTCTTATGCAGACTAAATAAGCCCAGTTCCCTCAGTCTCTCCTCACAAGTCATATGTCCCAGCCCCCTAATCATTTCATTGCCCTCCCCAGACACTCTCCGGTTTGTCCTCATCCTTTGTGTAGTGGGAGGCCCAAAACTGGACACAGTTCTCCAGATGTGGCCTCACCGTTGCCAAATAGAGGGAAATAATCACTTCCATCGATCTACTGGCAGTGCTCCTACTAATCAGCCCAATATGCTGTTAGCCTTGTTGGCAACAAGAGTACACTGATTTGTATCCAGCTTCTCATCCAATGTAAACCCCAGGGCCTTTTATGAAGAACTGCTGCTGAGCCAGTTGGTCCCCAGCCTGTAGCAGTGCTTGGGTTCTTCCGTCCTAAGTGCAAGCACTTGTCCTTGTGGAACCTCATCAGACTTTTTTGTGGCCCAATCCTCCCATTTGTATAAGTCACTCTGAGCCCTATCACTAGCCTCAAGGATGTCTACCTCTCCCCCCCAATTTAGTTTCATCTACAAACTTGTTGAGGGTGCAATTCATCGCATCCTCTAAAGTCAAGGTACATCACATTCACCACTTTCCCCATGTCCACAGAGCCAGTTATCTCATCCTAGAAGACAATCAGGTTGGTCAGGCATGACTTTCCCTTGATGAATCCGTGTTGACTGTTCTGATCACCTTCCTCTCTTCCAAGTGTTTCATAATGGATTCCATGAGGACCTGCTCCATGATTTTTCCAGGGACTGAGGTGAAGCTTACTGGTCTGTAGTTCCCTGGATTATCCTTCTTCCCTTTTTTTATAGATGGGCACTATATTTGCCTTTTTCCAATCACCTGTGTTCTCTCCCGATTGCCACAAGTTTTCAATGATAATAGCCAATGACTCTGTAATCACATCAGCCAGCCCTCTCTCTCAGATGCTGGAACTGGATAACAAAGGGTGGAGCTCTAAATTATTGCCCTGTCCTGTGCATTCCTACTGAAGCATTTGGCATTAGCCACTGTCAGATAGGATACCAGGTGAGATGAACCATTGGTCTCACCCAGCATGGCTGTTCTTAATTCTAAATAATAGTGATAGAAATGTAGCCGTGTTAGTCTGGGGTAGCCTTTTAAATCTGCACTTGAAAGGGAATCCTCTGAACTGTCATTCATGCTAAAATTCGACACTCTACGCGTGGGTCTCAACAAAGACCCCAGTTATCTTACCCATTGCAAAGATAGCTTCCCCAATTATCACCTCTAATACCATTAGCCCACAGACATTTACCTTTCCCCACCTCTAATACCATTAGCTCACAGATATTTACCTCCCTCCCCCCCCCCCCCCCCGCATCCCCCTTCTGTTCTGAAATTTGATTTGTCCTTTTCATATGTGTTCTTTTTTTTAATTGTAACCTTTGGTATATATGGTTGTGACTATTTTCTTCCACTATTTGATCTGAGGAAGTGGGTCTGGCCCACGAAAGCTCATCATCTAATAAACCATCTTGTTAGTCTTTAAAGTGCTACATAGTCCTGTATTTTGTCTTAATTCTAAAGAAAGTAGTGGCAGCTGAGTCAGTCTAGTTATCTGAGATTTTTTTAAACTGGGCAGAGCAATCCTGGTGTAACTTTGGGAGAAACTTGCATTGCCAGTTCTCTGCCCAGAACTGCCATTAACATTAATAGGAGTAGCACACACGATCCTAAAGCTCGCGATCCACTTCTCCCTCAGCCTATGATACTGTCAGCAAACTTTGTGTATTTTTTCTGAAAGAACGTATGTGTTGCCCTTCCAGTCCTTTTATTGCCCTGAGCAAATTATTTGCTTTGCGAGTACAAGGTATTACAGGTAACTATTTTACGAGTGAAAGCTCCTCTTTAAGGGGATGTCAATTAACAGCTCTTCAAAATGGTGGTGGAGGTGCTTGACCAGTTGCATACAGATGTATAGCATTTTTCTCTTCTTTTCCCTCTCCATAGTTGGAAGCATAGTAGGCAGTATATGGGACTGGGCTAGCATAGGAGGATTTTAACTTTCCTTTCCAAGGGGGAAAAGGAACAACTTCGATGGTGTTCCTATTGAAATGACAATTCCTACAGTAAACCCATGTCATGTTGCCTGTCATTTTGAGTATGCAATAGTCACTATCCTTTATCTTTTTTTTAAAGAGTGCCTTCCATTTTTCAGTGGTGTTATGGAACACCCAGATACTGGCAGGGCATTTTCATATGAGCTTTCAGGTGACTTCTTCACCTCCAGACAGGGAATATGCATGAAATCTGACCATCCAACAGCACATATAGAAATGTAAAAGGAGATAACTAGTAGGTATTGATGTCAAACCACCTAATAAGAGAATGTTCACCGATGCTAGTGTATTTTGGACAAATACTAAAATAACCAATTCAGGTAGGTAGTTGTGAGCACCACAAAAACACAGGAATGCAGCAAGTAACATAAACTTCCTTATGTATCAAGTGCATTGAATGTTCTTTGGATAAATGAATTACCTGAAAATGTCAGGGGACCAAGGAATTCACTAACTAGGGCCTTTCTTGTTGTCTTGTCACTACATGAGCTCTAACTGCTTATTAGAGAAACAGCCACAATGGATAACTGAGCAGAAAAAAATGTTTGAGTCTGATGTGATCGACCTGTGAAAGGTGCAGCCTTATTCCTGTCAATGGCATGTTATGTGTCATGGAGTCTGTTACCAATCGTGCATACATCACTAGAATGATTGGTTTAGCTAAAGTGGTGAGGAGTCCTGTGGCACCTTTTGCAGATTCAGACTAACACGGCTACCCCTCTGATACTTGGTTTAGCTAATTGACTGTCTCAGAGCAAAAATTCTGAAGTTGGTGTAGGGACAAGGACAGGGAAAGAGGATTGTCAGCACTTGTTTTGCTGTGTTCCATGTTGGTTGGGTTGGAAGAATAATAGAACTGTGATGAAACTTGTGTTTGAACGGATTCCAGTTCTCATGATCTTCCTCCATCTGTCAGACTGGCTTTCCCTACATCTCACTTGTATAGATGCTGCATTGGCAAGACCTTCTGGTACCAATTCACAATTGTTTCATACCCCTTGGTGTTTCAATCTCTTTGTCCAGTGACTGGAGGAAAGTGGAGTCTGAGGCTACGTCTACACTACAAAGAAAAGTTGGAAAAAGATACACAAATTGCAAACCACAATTTCCATATCTTTTTTCACTTTTCTTTCAAAAGAGGCTTTTCTAAAATTTGGTGCATCTACGTGGTGCCAAACTTCAGAAAAACTTGCTTTTTTAAGCCATCCCTTCTTCCTCATAAAATGAGGTTTATAGGGATGGCGAAAGAATGCATCCGCTTTTCTGAAATTTTTCTGAAATTTGTTCCTTGGATGCAGCATTGCTTTTCTGGGATACCTCTAGTATCCCGGAAAAGCACTGCTGTCTAGACGTAGCCTGAGTGACCACTTCTGTGCATCCTAGCCACCAGCACTGATCATATCCTGTTTGGTGTTGGTTATACTGCTAGATTATTACTGTTGGAGTATTGTAGACAGGACAGTGATCATACTCACCCCATCAAGTTTGGTTGAATTCAAACTCTTCTTGGGCTTCACTGTGAGAACTGACCAGACTTAGCCTCTCGAAAATAGGATATATACACACACCGATGTAGCGACTTCTACTCGGTATGACTGGCACATTAGGCCTAACCTGGCAAGAATAGAAACAAGAGGTGGAGCAGGAAAAAGACAACTGTTGCCTACTTTCATGCAGCTTGTCCATTGTGTTGGTTGTCTGGGTGTTGATGGCTTTGGCAGGCTAATGTCTAGGGGTATGTCTACACTGCGCCACATCCAGGGAACGCGTTTGCTCTTCCACAAAAAAAGGAAGTGCAAACGTGCTCTTTCAGAAGCCCTGTCTTCCTCATTCCATGAGGAAGAAGGGATCTTTCGAAAGAGGGGGATTTTCCGAAATTTGGCCCAGTGTAGACAGGCCAAATTTCGGAAAAGCCTCTTCCAAAAAAAATGGGAAAAGCTGTAGTATAGACCTAGCATAGGAGTACACCAGGTAGAGGAGAGGATAGCTGTTGAGAAAGAGGGAGGGCAGTAAAGGTCTAGCCAGAAGAGTAGTGCTTGAAGGAAGGATCTGAAGAGGAGGGAAGTGATCGGGTGCTCAGGAGTATGGCTATTGTTCTAGGTATAAGGGAAAGTATGAAGAAGCCACAGGAGAGACCTAGAGGTTCTGGGACAGTTTTTACTTTGGGGGTGCTGCTGATGGAAGCCATGTATGTGGTGTTTGTTATTACTACATCAAGCTGTGGGATGCAGCAGCACCACTAGCCACCTGTAATTCCAGCACCATGGGAGAGACCCCAGGTGTATTGAGGTCAGAGGAGTTTGTAAGGTGTAGCAGGCAAAGGGAAGGTATGTGGAAGGAAGAGTTAAGATGTGGACAGGAGTGGAGCTGCCCATAACCTTGAGGTGTAGCTGCTAAATAGTAATTCGGAGGGATTAGAGTAGAGGGGCGCTGGCAGAGTTGACACCCGGGAAGGGAGATCTACTCACCAGAAGCATTTTGAGTGGGTTTGAGTTGTCGGTGGGGGCAGTGGAGAGACACCGTGCTTCCACTACTCCATAGGAGAGAACCAGGGCATGATGTTTTCTGGCAGAGGAAGTGGGTTTTGGATGGGCACCGCATTTCAAGAAAGATGTGGAGAAATTGAAGCGGGTCCAGAGAAGAGCAACAAGAATGATTAATGGTCTAGAGAGCATTGGGTTTGTTTAGTTTGGAAAAGAGAAGATTGAGGGGGGACATGATAGCAGTTTTCAGGAATCTAAAAGGGTGTTGTAAGGAGGAGGGAGAAAACTTGTTCATCTGGGGATAGAACAAGAAACAATGGGCTTAAACTGCAGCACGGGAGGTTTAGGTTGGACATTAGGAAAAAGTTCCTGTCAGGGTGGTTAAACACTGGAATAAATTGCCCAGGGAAGTTGTGGAATCTCCATCTGTGGAGATATTTAAGAGTAAGTTAGATAAATGCCTATCAGGGATGGTCTAGATAGTACTTGGTCCTGCTGTGAGGGCAGGGGACAGGACTTGATGACCTCTCGAGGTCCCTTCCAGTCCTAGTATTCTATGATTCTATGATCGGTTTTTTCACTCTGTTCTCTATAGCTTGGTTGCATTGGCCATCATAGTTAAGGTCTGCCCTACTGCTGGCCAGGTAGCTTTATATATCACATGGACATATCATCTATTCGGATTCAGTTTCCTAGTGTGTAATTTTTCTTGTTTGTATAGTTATGAATGTGGTTAAAGTAAGATAAGTATAGGGTATGTGATGGGGAAGGATTATCAAAGGAGGAAGAAAAAAAATAACTTGCTCACCTCCTTCCCACGCAAATATTTTATTTTTGAAATGCTTTTTAGCATATTTAAAAAGTTTATTAAGGGCTTGTCTACAAGGACCACTCAGGAAAATTAATCTGAGCTAACTAAAGGTGTAAATTTAAAGAGGATTCATTAAACTGCAGTAAACCCCTCTGGGGACATTCTTGTTCAGAATTTAAGTGGCCTTAATTCAGTTTAGCATAATTCACTTCTTTCTAAATTTCTGTACCTAGGAAGATATTTGTACCGTGTGCGACTTCAGATGCAATTTTACAACACATCTGGTGGATCCATTCATGATGAGAATTGTGTCTTTGTTTACCCAACATGGTTAAGCCCAGGCTCGTTTAACAAACAAAATGTCTAGAACCTATAGTAGAAAGAAACATAAAAGGAAACCAATAGGGCAACATGTCAAGTCTATTCAGCATATGATTAGCCAAGTGATTCAGTACCATTCGCCTCTCCTTGTACAGTGTTTAAGAATCAGCTAGGAAGTAAAGAAGTAGAAATGTCTTCTCTCTCATCCCAGAGAATCTAGCTTTTCAGAAGTATTGTCAATGAGCTAGAAGACACAACTGTAAACAATTCTGCAAAGACTATTATGGTGTTCTCTCTCTCTCTCTCTCTCACACACACACACACACACACACACACACACTCTCTCTCTCTCTCTCTCTCTCTCTCTCACACACACACTCACTCACTCACTCGCGCTCTCTCTCTCTCTCTCTCTCTCTCTCTCTCTCTTTCTCCCTTCCCCTTCCCTCTGCTCCCTCCTCCCTCGCCCCGATGGCAACATAAGAGTCTGGTACCTGTGCCAGAACACCAGCCTCTGCTATTCCTACATCTCCTAAGACAACATCAGTGTAAAATAGATGATCCAGGCCATCCACAAGTATTTCAAGGTACCTTGCAGATGCTGGTATCAGGAAATGCTATTGCAAATGAAAAGACTGCCTATAATTGCTAAGACAGAAGGCACTGTGTATCACACACTTATCACTGATAAGCAATGTGTATCGAAGAGTCGTCATGATATGTGGAAAAATGAGCCTTCACTGGAACTTCTTTCCAAATGAGTAACTGGCATGAACGGATGTGGTTGCCAGCCTTGCTGACAAGAAATTAGCCAAAAGAATAGGACATCTGATTCAGCAAGTACAGGTTGAACCTCCTCAATCCAGGAACTCTCTGGTCTGGCAACATCTGTGGTCCAGCAAGATCACAGATGTTACTGGACCAGAGAGCCCGAGAGTGCAAGCTGGTGAAGAGTCCAATGACAGAGCCTTACCATTGGGATGGGCGAGCCCTGCCCCAAGAGCCCTAGCTGGGTGTTGCTCAGTGAGGTAACTGCAGAGCCCTGACCCGGCATGGAACAGCAGGGCAGCCACAGAACCCTGACCGGGTGAGGCAGCAGCCAGGAAGCCATGGCGTTCCGACCAGCTGGGCAGCTACAGGGCCACAACCACGGGAAGCACCAGCCAGCGGGAACAAGCAGGGCCGGGAGGCTGGGGAGTGCCATCCCAGGAAAGCCCCATGCTCTGTAGCAGCAGCACTGGAGCGGAGCCAGCAGGAGGGGAGGGGCAGTGTCCAACCAGTGGCAGGGGACTTCCCCTAATCCAGCAAATTCCCTCATTCAAGACCGGTTAGGTCCCAAGGGTGCTGGACCAGGGAGATCCAGTCTATATCTAGTGATTGAAAATGGCTCATTCTGTCAGCATGGAGTTGGCCATCTCTTGACGTGAGGGGGGAAATGATGACACAGATTGACAGCTGAGGTTGAATTAATTCTGAAATTGGCACTGGAATGATAAGAAATGGGAACAATTGGCATATGTTTACAGATAAGCCTGCGTGCCTTATCTGATAAAATTGCAGCAGTGCCTTGCTGTCTTGAGCCTGGCAAAACTCCTCAAGTGTGCTTCAGTGGGAATACCTGCCAGGAGCTCAGACAGAAAGTAGAGATGATCTTGATTGCATGATATATCCAGCTGACTTTGCAGCCCTACCTTTCCTCACAACACAGAGATATTCAAGCTGTTGCTCAGTATTTGGACAAGCCTTTCAGATTTGTCCAGGTTTCGCCTTGAACTTTATGCACTAAGCGAGCAGAGAGAATGAAAGTCTGTGGCATCACTGAAATGTGGAAATCCAGAATCACTTTCTCCACTTCTCAGCACCGTTCTGAAGGCCGTGGCGTGGGTGTTGGCTGTGAGGTCACACTCAGAAGATGCTGAGAGATGCAAGAGTTCTCATCATGTGCTGAAAATATTTGAGGATTATCTCTGAATATATAAGTTGAAATGATGTCTTAAGGTACAGCTGGAGGATCACAAAAAAAGTTGCTGAAAACTAGTTTGTCAACCTCCTATATATGGGGAAAGAGGCAATAACTGGTCATTTTCTGGCAGAAGCAACTGTGCCCAAGAGTGAGTGAGTTGAGAGTGCAAGAGATGTACACACCAAGGTAGAATCATACTTCTCAGCATCTAAAAGGGGCTGTATCACAGCTGACAATAAGCATTTCTCCAAGGTCTGATTCTTACACATTCAGAAAAACAGAGCTAACAAAACTATCTGCAATAGTGCCATTTAATGACTTCCAGTAATATTGTATACTCTGTTGCTTTGGGGGGCAGCATAATTGTAAATTGGAATGAAGCATGTGCACCATAAGTCTGTTGTCTGTTACTTAAAACAATCTAATTTTCTTGAAAACACCATTTTAGAATCTTAAAACATGGTCTTAAATAGCAGTTTTGAAAAATCATTGTCCTATAGATATATCCTTGGTTCATGTTACTTTTCAATTAGCTATATTCTGACTGCTATAAAATATACCAATAGTTTTGACAAAATTAATAATATAAAAGAATCAAAAAATTAAAAGAACCTTGGTTTATGCCATTATTTTTAGCGGGGGAGGCGGGGTGTTGCTGCATCACTGATTTTAAAACCACCATATAGATACACACAGGCAGACTCAAACATCACTTGAGATAAAGTTAAGCAAACAAAAAGCCATTAAATATTTCTGCAGTGGTTAAAAATTAGGGTTTTGTTTTGCAACTAGATGTTCCATCCCCACAGCCAAAAGTCCCTCAGTGACATCACTGATGGGGTTTTTTTTATATTATATTTTAAAAGTAACCCCACCATCACCACACACCCCTTCTTACTCATATTTGCTTTTGTCCTTCAAAAATCCCACTTGAACCAATCTTATCCATTTGACCTGTTCCATATTGAGATTTCCAAACTCAAAGAAACACTGGTATCTTTGTTTCAGGAACAGGTGCTGATGTGGGGCAAACATTTCTGGAAGTTGTAAATTATGTATCCATTTAAAAACTAAACCAGTCCACAGGGAGACCAGATTATGCCTTGTATTATAATCATTCCTGTGGTGTTTGTTCTCTTATTAATCTTATCATTCCCATGAAGCCAAACAAAGAAAAGAAAAAGCCCTTTCTGTCACACCACCATGGAAACTCCAGATACTATTGTTTCAGTGAGCAATGAGGTTGAACTACTGAGGCTAACCCCCAGTCCTGCCCCTTTGCTGGGATTCTAAAGACCTGGGGAAGTTCAATGGGAGACTCAGCTAAGATTTTGTTTGTCCTGGGCAGGCATAAAGGCCAGTTGGAGTTGGAGGATCATAGGGTATGTCTACACTACCCCGCTAGTTCGAACTAGCGGGGTAATGTAGGCATACCGCACTTGCAAATGAAGCCCGGGATTTGAATTTCCCGGGCTTCATTTGCATAAGCGGGGAGCCGCCATTTTTAAAACCCCGCTGGTTCGAACCCCATGCAGCGCGGCTACACGGGGCACGAACTAGGTAGTTCGAACTAGGCTTCCTAGTTCGAACTACCGTTACTCCTCATTTCACGAGGTTCGAACCAGCGGGGTTTTAAAAATGGCGGCTCCCCGCTTATGCAAATGAAGCCCGGGAAATTCAAATCCCGGGCTTCATTTGCAAGTGCGGTATGCCTACATTACCCTCCTAGTTCGAACTAGGAGGGTAGTGTAGACATACCCATAAAGATTACTTAAAGAAACCATTGCTATGTGGCTTTCTCTGTTGAGTTCTCTCCCTTGTTCAGTGGCATGCCCTGCCCTTTTTTGGCTAAGTAGTTGACGCAGCTAAATACAGGCATCTGCGTTTTTTCCTGCATCAAAATGTATTTGTAATGATCTAATCTGGCCCAGTCCTTAGAGAGTTGGAGGATAAATAGTATCTCTCCCGTTCTTGCACGGGCTGAGGAGGAGTAAGTAATGTTCTCTGACTTGGAGGCTACAGGAAGTCTCTGTTGGTAGCTGTTTAATAATGACGAGGCCAAAGAACTTGGGGCAAGATTATTCTTTGCATCCTTTCCCATCTCTGTCTCTCGCAGAGGTGCTTTCTGTTTGGAAGGCGAGAGTGGGGTATTACTCCCCCTGTCAGTCAAAATCTTTGCCACTTGACAGCGTGAGACTCTCATAAGAGCTGGATCACTTACCGTCATTAGGGTGAAAATGACCAATTTTACACCACTTTCATAGTTCAGAAAATACAGTACTGCATTGGTCAGTGAGGAGAGGATCAGCTTAATAGCTTTGCTTTTTTATTTGTCTTTCTATAGGTTAATTCAGTCAGAACAGGAGTGGGGAAAAAGTGCATTGTTCCAGTGTCTTGTCCTATGTCAGCCACGTTAACTTCTGGAATTTCGCCATCCATGCCAGTGCCTATGCCAGGTACTACCCTTTCTGGCACAGTAACGCCTTATGTGATGCCTCTTTGTCAATATGGAGGAGTTTTCCCTACACCAGTTTATGGAGTGCAGTGGTCGGGCACAGCAGCACAACCTGGGATTGTAGGAACTCAGAGTATTGCACAGTTTCCAGCTCTTGGCAAAACTGCCTTGCAGATGTTTCCAGTGTCACTGCAGCAGCCTGCTGTCCATCCACCTGGCCCTAACATGAACAAAACATAGCTTTGTCGCCTTTTGATAGAGGAGGATGATTTCAAAATTGGAATGCTGAGTGTTTGAGCCTATAGATGCCACATGTGTTTGAAGAGGTATGGTTCTACTGCTGGCACCCAGTACAGGCCTAATAGCATACACAGCCATACACTGCATCAAGCAATCACTGTGAAATGTTTTCACGAAAGATAGGTGGTTTGTTATGGCAATATTTGCTTAAATTTCATTGCTAAAGACACTTTATTCTCTTGTGTTCCGGTGTTCCACACTTGCAATCTTTAAAGTTAATGTACTTGAAGGTTACAAAATTGTATTAACCCTTGCAGGAGTACAGTGCCTTGAATTTAAGCTTTTCAGCCCCCGCTGGAAAGAAATGTAAAAATATTTGAAAGGTGTATTTTATTTACAATCGGCTTCTGAGTTTAAATTTTGTTTCAATTTGCAAATATACTGAAGGTTTACAGTTGAAGCTCTTGATTAGTTTCATTCCATTTTCTACTGTAAATGCTTTTATTATAAGTAGTGGATTGAATTTAAATTTGTAAGTTTGCAAGGTGAGATTTGTTTGAGAAACTGATCTAAATATATTTGCATTTCTACAATGAGTAGTGAAAGATGCATTTTAAAATAGAAGCATTTACAGGATCAGCGGAAGTACATTGTATATAAGTACAGGGAATACCTTTTGGGCAGTGCAATTCATTCCGTTATGCAGTCGTTGGTAAATTTGTTGCAGACGACAACTTATTTTTGTTACAGGGAGCAGGCAGGCAAATACTGCTTTCTTTTAGTTCAGCAGCAAATTGGTTATATTTTATTCCCCCCCCCCCCCCAACGGGCTTGTGTAATTCAATTCAATTATGAATCGATGCATGTTTCATAGCCGAACAATCTAACTGAAATCTTGATTATAGGACAACCCATCTCCCGGTTACTATAAGAACTATGTAAGTATAGTACTTGCATGTACTCTCCCTTTAATTCGACCAGCAGTATTGGTTAAGAATGGTATTTTTTGTCACTGAAGTGCTAATAGTACTCCCCCTGACATGGAACTAAGTGCAAAGCTCTTTTTTATTTTTTTCTTATGGGAGCAATGAATCCTTCGGTTTTGGTGTTTGATTGTGGTTTGATTTTTTTTTTTCAATTTTAATTAAGTTTGCACTGTAGGTGCAAGGACACCCCTTTCCTTTCTGACAGTTGCTTTTTATCCATTTTACTGTGCATAGAATCTGCATCTTCACCTTTCAGTCAAAAGGCACACGGTAACCCACTAAAACTGACTTTTGTGGATGGTAAGTTTCATTTTAATAGAATGCACTAAGGGAAATCATTATGGGCACCGGTAACAAAGCATTACATGGTCAAACTTGAAGGCACACTGCTCTAGATTTCTTTACTGCAATGACATTTTATTCTACCTGCTGAAGGGTGGAGATGTCTTGTGCTGCCAAGCTGTGAATTGTATAGTTCTGTTGTACTTTGAACATTATAACTGTCTACATTATTTGATTGGTACCCTTTAAATATATTATTCCATCAATTCAGTTAGAATTGAATTTTATAGACAATTATGCAGAGTCTTCTGCCTGGGCAAAATACTTACTGTAGTAAGAGATTTCTGTTCTCTGTAACATGTATCCTTAATTTATTTCTTTAGATTCATGTCTGTATGCTTCCTGAGCAAATATGGAAAATATGTTCTCACATCATTTCTCCTTCAGCTTGCACTGGATCTTACAGTTTGTTGCTATTGCCTGATGTATAGTCCACCCCTTGTATACTGACAAAGTCAGTGGCACTAAAAACCCCAAGAGATTGTATATATTACAAAAAATAAACATTTTGTGCTTGAAAACTGCGTGAAAACTTAGTGTTTTCCTGAAACCTTGAAACGTGTTGTTCTCTATTGGCACTAGACAACTCTCCTCCACCTGCCCGCCCAAGCCATCTCTCCTTTTCTTGCTTTTAAGAGGCTAATGCCGCCTTTCCCAATTTTGGCAGCTGCCTGTAACTGCCACTGTCCCAGGGCATGCAGCCGTCAGCACAGCATATGCCTCTTCAGTTGTGTTCCTTGCATCTCTTGCCTCAGTTTTTCTGATGCTACATTGAATCTCGACTGGGATTCAAACCCAACTGGAAATTCCAATGCTTATCTTGAGTGAATTGTAGCATCAGCAACACTACATAGAGCCATTAAGCCACCAGAGCTAGACCGGTGATGGGAAGAGACACTTGAATTTGAGTGACTCTCCTTTGATGAAGTACCAAGACTCCCCTTGTAACTCAGCCTATTAGAATTTAAATGTGACAATCACATGGAGATCAGCCCTGAAGTAGTAGATGGAACTCCTTGCCAGAGGAGGCTGTGAAGGCTAGGACTATAACAGAGTTTAAAGAGAAGCTAGATAATTTCTTGGAGGTTAGGTCCATAAAAGGCTATTAGCCAGGGGATAGAAATGGTGACCCTGGCCTCTGTTTGTCAGAGGCTGGAAAAGGATGACAGGAGACAAATCGCTTGATCATTGTCTTCAGTCCACCTTCTCTGGGGCACCTGGTACTGGCCACTGTCGGCAGACAGGCTACTGGGCTAGATGGATCTTTGGTCTGACCCAGTACGGCCATTCTTATGTTCTTATGTGTGCACCATACACGCTCGTGCAAGACTTTCACTCAGACTACATTGCAGAGACGACAGAAGGAGAGTAACTGTAGTTCAGACATTTGATGCACCTATTTCCATTTTTCAGCTTCCTGGTGTATATGAGGTGGGCAGCCATTAGATCCAAGACTCTCCTGAATTCAGCTTTTCTTAAAGTTCTAAAATGAGTAGTTGCTGTGTAACCCACGCACCTTCTGGGTGTGGTGCCCTGTCCTCACTAGTGGCACTGAGATCATTCACAGAGAGAATGAGTCCATTATACAGCCTTAGGTACCAGCCTGATGGACTAAACTCCAAAGGTCCCAGGTTCAATTCTGCCTGCAGACGACCAGGATCTGTCAGCATTGTAACTGCATTAATACAGGTATACAGTCATCTATTGCATGTCCAAGAAGAGTCAATAATAGTGTTTACACAAATAGTACTGGCCCAGATAACTTAATGTTGCCATCAGAAGTAAATGTTGAGTGAGAGGCATATATAGTAGTACTATTCCTGAACATTCTCTGTACAATGGTGCTTTTAAAATGATTTGTGATGTACAAACTAGAGAGAGGGGTGGAGAGTAGTGGAGATAGAAGTTAACAGTTTACTGAAAATATCTTTTTATAGATATTCCCTTTTAAATCTTTTTTTAATATCCAAATCGTCACTAGGGTGGAAATCTCTCACGCTACTAACTTAGGGCTAAATTCTGCTGCTGCTCCTCATGGCGAGTAATGCCTTGTCCTGATTCTTTCCAGTGAAATCAGTGATC
This sequence comes from Pelodiscus sinensis, assembly GCF_052426305.1. Classification (NCBI taxonomy): domain Eukaryota; kingdom Metazoa; phylum Chordata; order Testudines; family Trionychidae; genus Pelodiscus; species Pelodiscus sinensis. The sequence continues at coordinate 20,117,241 of NC_143062.1, read as the reverse complement.
CTTCTTGTCAAGCCAGGCACTCCTGATTGTCAGCAAGGGGATCCAAGTCTGGCCCATATTAGTGTGTTCACAGCTTTTAGAGGATGTAAGGACTTCCAAAAAAAATCCTTTGTGTGCACCAACCGCTGAATTATACTCTTTGTACATGTGACTTGCAGTTACAGGTTGAACCTCTCTAGTCTGGCACACTCTGGTCCAGCAACATCCATAGTCAGGCATGATTTTAGTTAGACACATGTCCACTTACCATGGGTGTGGCCAAGTTTTCTGTGGTCCCATAAAGTTTGTTTATGCCCTTCAGTCCCCGCTCTCAGTGTTCTGTGCTGTTATTTACCTATTTTACCCCTAAATCTCTTCTAAGAGCCCAGTAAGCAGTGGAAGTGTTGATAATGTTGCAAGACAAAATGGTGACCTTCCAGGGTTTGGAAAATTTTGGGGTTCGGTACCATTCAGGTCCCTATGATGCCAGACTAGAGAGGTTCAACCTGTACTCAAAGTTGTTGTTTGTCTCTGTTAGACAATGCTCTCCCAACATTTCAATATAAATAGTGGGAGGAATCAAGACATGAGGCCTATATTCTCTTAAATGTTTCTAGCTAGCTGCATGTGTTCATGTTAAGTCTTTGGAAAGGAAACTGTGTGTATCTGTATCTATCTATATTGTAACTGTCATTATCTGCTGCCTATCATTAGTTACCTGGCATTTTCCATTATAAAACCCTGATATCAGCTGATTATAATTTTGCCAAACTTAAATTGATCAGGCTGAAATTTTCCATACTGTGTGTTCGCCTAAGACTGAACTTTCTACAGTGTTGCAGATAAAGCAGCTCAGCTCACCAGAGAATAAGGTTAGGAGGGGAATATTTCCCTCATGTTGAGGTAAGGGAGGATCCTTTCAATGCTTTGAGAAACTCCAGTGTCTCCCTCCTTTTGAGCAGAGACTCTGCATTTTGCGGGGCGCTTGCTCCTGAGGTCAGGAATGTGCCATTTGTCATTCCTATGAAAATCTGCCCAGATTATAAACCTGAAAAATCCGCTTGCACGTGCTCCATAGAGATGTGTTGGAATTTAGCAGCTAAATTCTTGTAAGATGGCGTCTGCATTGACAATGCTCCAGCCTTGCACAGCTCCTCTCTGAAGATTAGACTCTGCATGTGTCATCCCTGGAAAGTGACAGAGCATGCTCCATCCAGGGCACTAGGGGCTGAGCAAGACTTTCCCTGCATTGTGGTGCTAGGCACCTGACGGAGAGTGGGGAGACATTCTCCCATTAGTACTCCTGCCTGCCAGGGCTCAGACAGCAAGGAGAAAGGGGAAGCCAACTGACCCCAATGCAGAAGGGTGAGAAGCAAGGGAGTGAGGACAGGAACTTGGAAGTTCAGGCTGGAGCAGAGTGGACAAAAGATGGGGTGGAGAGAGGCAGGATTAGGTGAGTGTAGGAGGGAGGGGGCCAGGAGTCCTTGGGAGGCCCAGGGCAGTAGCTGCGAGAGATGGCAGTAGGGAAAGTGGCAGGGACACGAACTGAGGTGGTGGATAGAAGTAGAAGTGTCTGTGCCCACGAGAGAACACCCCCTTGCAGAACCTGGGAGGGAACCCATTATCCCTCTGGCTCACCATTCCACCTCTGTCTGGCAAGTATCTTTAAACCCCCCTGGCATAATGTGTCTTATCCCCCTTCCATGCCAGGCCAACAGAGAAGATAAGAGCCGCCTTCTACTATCTATTTCTCTGCTGGCTCCTATGGTAGAGACTGTGCCATGAGACTAAAGAGCCCAGCCGTACTGAGGTCTCATGTGAGGAGCCAGCATGGTTCCCCATGATGGCATTTTTGTCTCTTAATTCTTTTTTTCTCCTATGTTTAACCTTTGGCAAGCTTAGGAGATCATATTTTTTTAAAAGTTAAAAGCATTCAGGCACTCACCAGTTAGCAAACACCACTGTTAAGTTGCCAGGGCAACCTTAACCCAGTTCCTTTGTGTGTTTGCATTATGACAGGCTTTCCTTACAGGATCACATACTATTTTGGTCCACAAGACGCCTGCCTCATTAAGGGCACGTGACAGCCCTGTTCTAGGAATGCGTCAGGGTTGTGTAGTGAACCATGCTGCCATCTGTACGACCTTTGCATCACTGGTAGCAGAAATTTGTTGTGTACTATTGGCAGGAGTGGGACAGGCAAGCCCAGGCCTGCCCGAGACTAAAAATTTATCCCCTCAGCTAAGGGGAGGAACCACTAAGCCTAGGTCACAACTGAGTACTAGGGACAGCGAAAGAGAAAACCGGCACAGGAATGAGGTCAGAGTTGTTAGTTATTTAGTGAATGAAGCAGGGAGTTGTAGGAAAAGAGAGGATGGTCTTTTGTGACTCAGGTATCTGAAGCTTGCCTTGGAGAACTGGATTGTGCCTCTGCCAGAAAGATCCTTAAATCAAACTTGATAGGTTTAAGTGACTTCACAGCTGTGTGCTCATTTTCTGGTGCCCACCAGCAAACCTGTGGGGTCAGATTTGTGGACTTGCTGATTCTTTTCAGACTGGAGATTTAAATGTCCTGATCTCAGCAAGATAAAGAATGTCCTGTGCAGTATTCTCACTGCAGAAACCAGTGGGATGTGTTAAACCCACAAAATAAACCCCACAGACTTGGAATGAAACCCCCCAATAGCATGTGTATGTAGGTGGGGTTTGCATAGACTAGCGACCATCCTGCCAGCATCTTTGCAATTTGCCCATTGACAATTTTAATCTGATTTCTCAGTTTTTATATGTGTTGAGTCAAGGAGATTTTTCTTTCTCAAAATAAGCAGAGGTTCTAGGTCCTATCCAGCAGGGTTTAGGTGCCTTTTGTATGGAAAAGTATATAGCAAAAACCTGCAGAGCTCCTGAATCCTTGCCAGCCCGCTGAGATCAGGCAGACATTTCTTATTGAAGCAGTTGGCCTAGAGGGAGGGGTCACAAACTAAATAGTTCAAGGCAGAGCCCTAAATACTAACTGGGAAGGTTCTGCATCCGTCTTCCCTTTTCAACTCTAAACTTCGTCACTCTGTTTTGTAGAAGATGCTGAGAGCTGCAGTAGTTTGTGAGCAATGGATTGGGTAGCAGGTCTGTGTGCATAGGTGTATACACAGAAATGTTTCCATTGTCCTTGGGGGATGTGTATCTTGCTATGTGATTGGGGAGCTAGCAAAGGGACAAAGGTGTTTGATACAACAGGATGCATCTCTATAAACCGGAACTCTCTGTTCTGGCCACAACTGTGGTCTGGAAGGACCAAGAATGTTCCAGGATCAGAGAATCCTGGTGCGCTGCAGGGGGCTGGCAGCCTGGCGTGATGCCATGGGTAGGGGAGGAGCGACACATAGCCCAGATGGGCTGCGTGGTGGGACGAGAGCCAGGAAGGAGCCTGAGGGGGTGGAGAGCCAGTGCACGGCTTATCTGGGCTGCAGGAAGGCTTGGAGCTGGCATGCAACTCTGCTGGGCTGTGGCGGGAGCCAGGAAGCCTGTGGGGGAGGGGACAGGATGGGGGGGGGAGGGTCTGGCAGCAGGGGAGCCAGAAATGACCTCCCTTGGTCTGGCAAAATCCAGTCAGGTCCTAAGAGTGCCGGACCAAGGAGGTTCAACCTGCAATATTGTTTTATTACTATTGTTTTCTTCGTTTTGTTTTTTGTTTTCTTCTATTTCTAGTCTTAGATTTTTGTATGTTTTATTTTTAACCTAGACATGGAGTCAGTAACTTTTGGCTTGCAAAGACCATGAGACATTTTGTTTATGTGGCAGTTTGCAGGAAGGAGCCCCCTGTAGCTTCCAGTGGCCACAGGTCGCCATTCCTGGCCAATGGGAGCTGCGGGGGGCCATGCCTGCAAATGGGAATGTAAACAACATGTTTCGCAGCCCTCCAGCGGATCACCCCGAGGGGCTCCCTGCCGATGGTTGTCAATCCTGCCCTAGACTCTGGCTTGCAATTATGAAGCCAGGGTGGTATGGCTCTCCCTTTGGACTGAGCTCCGGTAGAGGAGCCTGGGATTAACCTTGGACAGTTCTTCTGCTCTAGCATGTATAGCATACAAAACCTGGCTGGGATAATGACGTGGCCCTATTTTGTGACCTTGCTGGGCCCTCTTGCTTTTTTCAGAGCGCCAGTTGCAATGCAGTGAAGGTGCAGTGATTGTCCGCTCTTAGGTCTGGCCGGGGCTGAGGAACTTTTCTTCTAGAGTGACTTCCAGGCTCCAGCCCCGAGTATCTGAAGTGTTTGGATCATCTCTGTGCAAAGCACAAACATTTGGCATGCCTGGGAAGCTTCTAGCAGCATTAAGTTAATATTGTCTGTAACTGAAACCCCTGAGAGTTCATCTTGTCGATGTCAATGCTTGGGGATTGAGAGGAGCTTGGATTTATTTTCCATCTGTAAAATGGACATAATGCTCACCCACCTTTTGTTAAAGCACTCTAAGCTCTGTGGCTGAAAAGTGGCATAGAAGGACTAAGTGGCCTTCATTACTGTTAATGGGAAGTTGTTTGAGTGTTGTGGAGGAGCCAAGCCTGTGCAGGACTAGACTTTTTGATCAAAAGCAAGTGGAAGAATGACAGTAGAAGTCAGTCAAGGCAACTTCTACTACCTTTCCAAGTGGGTTAGTGACACGTGCAGGCAGGGCAGGGCAGTGCAGCTGAAGTGATGGGAGGGAGAAAAGATGGATTGGATTTAATATCAAACACCACATCTGTACCAAACATCAACATCCTTCCCCTTTATCCATGCTTTGCTCCGAAGAGCCTATGGGCTCAAAGAGAGCAATTCATTTTATTTTATACTGTAGGAGCCTAGCAAACTTTGTGCCTTGCCTTGTATAAACCCAATGTGCTTGCAGCTCCGATCACCATTGTGCATGCCTCTGTGATGTGGATGGGAGGACTTCAGTGCACCTTGCTGGGGGCTACCGAAACAAGCTAATCTGTGACTGCAGCTAACGCAGACTCTGTGGAAGCATGAGGAGGGCGTGGGAAAAGATGTCCCTGCTTGTGTGTTGCTCTGTGCTTGCCTGGAGGTGCATGACTTGAGCTTTTGATGCGGACATTTTAAAGCTCAGTGAACTTGGTTCGAGGTCCCTACAAAACGTATTATATCCTACCCAGCCTCTTGCACTGTACGGCATGCAGGCAGGAGGGGCTGCAGGATGCTGTTCACACCTGGCATTCTGATGTCCTGGCTTGTGTGTCTCTGCTGTCCAGGTCCTCAGTGGGCCATGGACTTGGCCTTTTTTCTTTTAAACAAGCAGGGCCAGTTTGGACAATCCGGCCAAACCTGCAGAGCCCCTTTGTTCATGGGTAGCCCCACCAATGCAAAAGCTCCGTTTCTGGGTTGTGCTGCAGCAAGATATTGGGCCGGGTTCATGCAGCTTTGAGCTGACTGAGATCTCTGTGGCGTAACTCAAGACTCAGAATATCAACCAGGGCCCAGGCTAGATTCCCCCTTGCTTCCCTAATACAATAAGAAATCTCCATCCAGTGTTCTCCTGCCATCCATTGACACCAGTTCTGGATCCATTCTCTGGTTTCCCCCATCACCATCTCCTGAGGGACTGGAACTCCCCCTGTCAGTGTGAGATGTCAGGGGAAAGCTTGCACCCCGAACCTTGGGTCCCAACTGAGTGGCTTAGACGTGCTCAGATGGCCCCTATATAAGAGCTTTAAAATATCCTGGTATTGGAGAGAACTTTTTGCAGGCCACAAATGGACATTGTCGCTCCTCTGGGGGGTGATTGACTTCTGCTTCCACAAGGCACCTCAAGTGCCCACAGCAGACAGGCACCTTCTAATGAAGCTTTATTCCTAATATTCTGGGTCTGTAATCTGATGTGGCGGTTTTGTTTTTTAGATTCTGAACATGAGAGTGCCACCAGCTGATGCAGAACCAGCTGAGCTGCAGTGCCAAGCACGAGGGCCTACGTCAGCTAAGGAGGAGGAAGAGAAGGACGCAAAATGATACAGCAGGAGAAGTGCTGTACCGCTCTGGTCTGTTCTGCACAATTTTGTAACGTCTTTCTAAGCATTTTTTTATTTGTAAGTGGAAACACAAATGTTCTACAAAAATAAATGGAAAATATTTTGGGGGAAAAGAATTCTGTTCTGAGATTGTTCCCTTCTCTTGTGACTTCTGATCTGAGATCTTAGGAGCAGCTGGCGAGGAGAAGGGGTGAGGCCCTGCATAGGCCTGCACCAGCCGAGCATCTCTTGTATCACATGACAGCACTCAGATTGGTATTTAACTCAGAGGCCACCTGGGCTTTGCATTCCACAGTGTGAACAGCCAACCTTTCGCTGACTCAGAAAAGAGCTCGCGGGGCTAAGCCCTGCCCAGGTTGGGCGTTTGGATTGCCAACCTTTTCCTGATGCACCCAGAACTGCCCACTTAGTCCAAGGGACTTGGAAGAAGCTGCCAGGCCTTATCTCTTGGTTTCTGTTATTTCCACTCCAATTCATCTGATGAAGTGGATTTTGCCCACAAAAGCTCATGATTCTATATACTTTGGTTAGTCTCTAATGTGCCACAGGACGCTTGTTGTTTTTCAAGTTACAGACTAACACGGCTACACCTCTGGGATTTTTTTACCTTGCTTGGTTAGGCCCTAATAGGCTTCTGTTTCCTCCCAGCCCTTCTAACTGCTGGAGAACCAATTCTCTGAGTTCTGCCACAGCTGATCCTGGGTGACCTCCCTGGGCAACTCTAGGAGACCTAAGATCACTGCTTTTTGTTGCCAAAAAGGCCCCCTTTGAGTGGGATAGGATGGGCAAAGGGGCACAGCTCCAGCAGGAGAGCCACAAATGCCTGGCATGCCCCATGGAGGCACGTAGGTCTGTCTTTCACTTTCTTTTTGCTTCCTACAGTTCATCATAATTCAATTAGTTTCCAAAAGGCACAAAAATAAGCATATTTATTCAAATTCTACTAGCATGAGAACCATTTCTATTTCTCCCCGTCATAAAGAGAAATGTTTTAATCTTTTTTTAAAGCTGGTGTAATCCAGCCAGAGAAATTTACAGGCAACTTTGCTGGAGAATAAGCTTGTTACCTGGCTGCTTTTTTTTTTTTTTTTTTTTTTAAGTTAGACTAGCCACGTTTTCTTGACAGAGTTAAATACAGTTGTCATGTCTCTTCTACTTTAAGTCTAAAAATGTTCTGAAAGAGAACCAGTAACTGGAGCAATTTATAAAATACTTTAAAAGTGCCTTCACCAGAAGACGTGCTGAAATTATGCAGTGGGTGATTTCTCTTTCCTGAATTGCAGAAGACAGCTTCTTACTGTCCCCTGGGTGAAGTTGATGTAGAAATGAGTTTGCTGCAATTATCTCATGAGATTGTGGGTTCCCACTGAAGTGCTTAGGAACTGGGTGTCTTTCTATTGCTCTCATGGGGAAAGCTAAAGAATGCTGGCAGGCCCTCTCACCTAGGGGGTGGAGAGAAAAGGGGAGATCCAGGGCTCCCCGACACCCACTAGTGTAGCAGCAGTGGCAGCCGGAGCCTTCGACCCCTTAAATTGGCACCGGCCAGCGTGGTTTGACCAGCTCTGAAGGGCTGACGGGGGCGGGATGGGCTAGTCCCATCTCCACATGAGGTCCCTCCATCTTGTCCAACGGCCTGGCACTTCTGCTAGGCCCCTTAAATGCTGGTATAGCTGCTATCTCAGGGCCCCAAACTCTTCCACCCTCCAGCTGTCTGTATTCTAAATACACTCCCTGACCTCTCCCCTCCTTTCCTCTGATACCATGGAAGGATGCAGTCCCGATTTTCCACACACCTTGCCCTCACTGTCATCTCCCCTCATAAGGCTGCAGGCGGGCTGGTGTGTAGGAAGTAGTGGTCGCCTGCTATGTCTGTCCTTTCCAAACTTCAGTTCTCAACAATAAAACCTTATTTTGATGCCATCATTCTCCAAGCCATTACATCCCTCCAGTCCAAGCTCTGTAAGGTATCTCGTCTGTAGGAGGCAAATGAATCTCTGCAGACTGGGGACAGTCCTGCTATGGGGATACGGCAGGTACAAGGAGTTCCTTTAAATCAACCTGAACTTAGATACACCGGCTCAAGAAACCATTAAAGCCAAACACTACCATGTCGTAAATAATAAGTCTCAGCAAAATCAGGGTCACAAATAACCACTGCAGTTGAAAAGGGAAGATCCTAATACTTGGCTGATATGCCCATTCTGCGTGGGTTTGAGGGAATCAAAGCTGATCTGAGGCTCACACCAGGAAGCTGTAAGAGGGTGGGGGCTGCTTCTAAATTACCTGTTCTTACCTGCTTCTAGCTTGTCTGTGTGGACATCAGTCACCTTTGACTCCCTTGCCCGGGTGGGTGGTGTAAATATCTGTGAAAGTCTCATTGAAAACCAAGTGGTCTGATTTACACATTCTTATGGCTCACTTCTGATTTTGGGCCTCCAGCAGTTTTCCTCTTCATTTCCATCAAGCAGTGAAAATAAGAAACACCTTCCCATGCAAGTCCGTGGAGTAGCTGTGGGAGTAGCCGGCCTGCTCCACACAAGATGAGTGTGTCTATCACAGGCCTGCCCTTTCCGTCATGACTCAGCTTTCCATGGCAACATGTCACTGAACAATAATCTTGCTGGGTGTTTTCACCCTTTATAGTTTTAACGGGTGCTCTCCCCAATGGCTTGGCCATCTGGCAACTGCAACGTTCCAGGGGCTGAGCCTCCCCACTGCACAAATGCCCAGGAGCCCTTGCTTAACCCCCTCCCTCTTGTGCTCCCTGCAGCAGTGTCCCTGTGATAGGACCTTCTTTTGCCCTCACATTCCTTCTAGACTCCACTGAGCTGAGCAGGGATTCTCAGAACTTTCATGGAGGAAACCCTGGCCTACCAGCCCCTGCCTCTTTGGGAGAGCAGCAACTCCCTACTACTGGCTCCTTAATACTCCTGTAGCAGGGCTGGCTGGGAATGCTGGTCTCCTCCTACCATTTGCTTGCTATACAGGGCACTGCTGTATCAAAGAGCTTTACAGAATGGCTCATGGATTTGTCGCTTTTATTACAGTAGGAAATGAGGCATTGTAAAAAGTGCCCCAGATGGAAATGAATAGCCAAGCTCATGCCATCTGATTCACTATGTTGGAGTCCCTGTGAAAAAATGAGTTTCCTGAGTGGTGCCACATGACCCAGTTGTGACACATGACCCAATCACAAAAGTCCCCTTGTAATTGTTCCTTGGGGTGCTGATCATGCCACTGACACCTGCTCTCTTGCTCATTGGGGCTCCCTACCACCCTGTCCAGCTGGGACAGATCCTCTGGTCTCCCCCAGACAAAGCACAGATTTGGGGTAACCGTCCCCCCTGCAGAACAATGCAGATACTGAACCACATTAGCTCTGGGAGGATGCAGTTCTAGATCACAGCATCCAGAAAACCAACCCCCAAATGGGACCAAAAAACCCCAGATAAATTCATCTTCCTTTGTTTTACACAGTAAAAGCTCATCTGGCAAACCCCCTTTATCAATGAAAGGGATATGCACAACAGTTGTTCCCCAAGGTTAGAATTATTTCCACGACCTGATAGTAAACAAAAGTGTTTGTACTCAATAAAACAGTGGGGATTTAAGTGGTTGCAAGTGAAAACAGACAGATCAAAGTAAGTTACTAAGTGAAAATGAATAGAAAACGCATAGCTAGTTCTAAATCACTACAAAACTTTATTGCATACAAATTCTTACCCTAGAGCTGTTCTTATTTCAGGCATAATCTTCAAGTCAGAGACAAACTCTTTTACTCTGACTTGGGGACCCAGCCCTCTTTGCATCCTTGTGTGCTGGGCCCTTCCCCAGGCTAACCACAGACCAAGGGCTGATAGCTTCCCATTACTTAAATAGACTCTTCCCCAAGGGTGAGAATCTTTTGTTTTACATTTCCCCCCTGCCTGTCTGTGAAAAAATACCAGGTCAAAATGGAATCCCAATACCATGTGTTCTAGTCACATGTTTTCCTAGGACCAACCACCTTCTGGACTTAAAGGATAAACAAAGCTGTTTACAAGTGGTTGAACTGATCACCAAGTCATTAAGGCTGGGGGGGAGGGGCACCAGTAATGGCTCTCATTAGCACATGTAAAACTACAAACAGTCTCATATTTCCTATTTCTAATTTCACATACAAGAATGATATATGCTCCAGAACAGATCCAGCAGCTTGTAACATTTAAAATTGATAGGTTACATGAGGTATTTTGTCTAAAGCATCTCAAAGTTAGGCATATTTATATTCATAAGCCAATTTTCATAAAGCATGGTGGGTGTCACACCAGTATTCTTAGTTTCTCTGCCTTGTACAGAACAATGTTCCCCTCATGTTTGCCATGGAGCTGATGTACCTGGGTTCGAATTCCTCCTAGAACCTTTCCTGCTGCCCAAGTTGGACTCCAGCAAACTCCTTTGGCTAGCAGCCCACTGTTAAAATGCTTTGTCCCATAACTGGCCTCAAAAGTGGGGCTCTTTGAAAAGCTCCCCACATACCACCAGCCTCATGAGGCATTTACACAAATAGTTATTGGATAGTTCCCCATCAAGTCTGGATGGAGCATATGGTTTCTGGATTGCTTCTGCCAGTCCTGATAGTAATTCCCAGGGCTTGAGGTCTTTCCCTGGATACAGCCCAATGTTCGGATGAGACTGTTCATTCCTACTTCGCACGCTCTGAGGCTATGTCTATAGTACAGGGCTTTATTGGAAAAAGGTACGCAAATTACGCTCTGCACAATTCCAGGATACCAAAAAACCCTAGACATAGCCTGAGTCTCACAAACGCAGGCAAGTGTGGACATTTTAGAGTTTAACATAAGCATATGGCTCAAGAATATTGCTGTCCTGACTAGCAGGAGAAAAGATACAACTGCTGATGTGTTTCATGGGGAGCTCTCAGGTGGAAGGATGATCGTTGGATTCAATGGAAGGAAAACAGGGAATGTGTAGGGGGTCTATTGGACATAAACTCTTATAGACCGTTCTGTATTCATCCTCATCTTTCAAAATGGTGCCCTGTTATTTAAAAGACTTTTCCTGCTCATCCTTTTGGAATTGCGGGGAGGGGGGGTTTCAGTGCTGAACTGGACATAGAAGTACTGTGTGTAATACCAGAGAGGAAGGAGAGCAGTGGATTGGGAAGGACCAATGCATTAATTTGAGAGCAAATGGATTTTTGGTGGCAGTTAAGAGGAGATACTATTTTAAAATTTTAATACACACAAGCAAGCCACTGGTTTAGCAAAGTACTTGAACAAGGGGGTAAATATGTTCACTTAAAGAGAAAACATACCCAAACCTTAGGGGAAAAAAGACTTCAAATCCTTTCTGGAGTTGTACTGTGATGAGAGTTAAGCAGGTGCTTAAGTATTTTGCTGAATCAGCACTATTGTGCCAAAATGGATTGTCCCAAATGCTGTTTCTGTGCTCCATTCTTCCCAAGACTGATGCCAGGCACTCTAGCAATCTCAGAAAAAGAAATGTCCTGGGGAAAGGGGTGAATTTGCTGGAGTAAGGTTTGGATTCTGAGGGAGGCTATAAAGAAAGTTAGATGTTTCAGAATTGCTACGTGGGTTGTTGGTGTCCGCGCACACAAATGAAATTGGGCTGTCAAATCAGTTTTAAAGCATCAAGGAGAGCAAATTAATCCTTAGATGTTTGTGCTAATTGTTGTAAGTATCTAGACTATCTAACAAGTACACCCCTTGTTCTGCAGAGGTGAAAGAAGAGCAGCTCAGATCCAAGGATGTAGTTTTCCCTAGTTGCTGGGCTAGATCAACCATTGCTCTGACCCAGTAGACTGGAGCCATTTTTATGTTTTAAAAAATCATGTCAGTCCTTAGTAACAAGAATTTACTATAGTGTTACCCTTTTGGCCCAAGTGCTTAGCCAACATGCAGGGTCTTGTGGGTTGTTTCTATGAAGAGGATAAATGGATGATGGATAAAGGTATCTCTTTGGGTCAATCCTGAGTATGTACAAAGAATGCATGCAAAGTCCTGTGTTTTGGGGAGTGACTCCTATTGTTTCAGCTATCTTTCTCCAAAAGGAGCTTGCTTGCTTCTTGTGTTTATCCTGTATGAAAGGCAGCTGTCACACCCACCAGCTTCCACAAGCTTTCCCCCAGCCTCCAGCACAACAATCTAAAAATGTAGCACATGCCAGCTGATTTGTTATGACTGTTTCCTCAGTGATGGGGAGAGACATCACTCATTTGTGAGAAAAGTTCCCTTTGCTTTCAGAAGTTAAATAGCAAAGGAGCTTGCCTTGAAAGAAGATCTGATGGAGCTGGTAAGTAGGGAACCATAACTCTCCTCAATCCTTCCCCACTGAACTTCTCTGTCTCCTGGACAAGTTAGGGGAAAAAACCTGAACTAGCAAGTGGATGGGCTTTGCTGGGAGGCAGGACCATGGGCCATATGGAAAGCAAGGAGCTGGAGAGAATCTGGGTGCAGAGTGGAATCTCATCAAACAGGCTGTGGCTGCCAGCTTTACAGCTGGGTGTCGTTCTGCACGGGGCAGCAGCAGAGGGCAGGGAGCCAGTGCAGAAAAGCCCAATGAGAGATGTGACTGGAGAGGACACCCCAGGTCCTGACTGGATTGGACTGCCCCTCGGGCCCAAAGACCACCCACTGTTTTTCATTTTGAAATGTAAGGGTACGTCTACACTGCGGGCTAACGTCGAGTTAAGATACTCACTCAACTTCAGCAATGTTAAGGTACTTTGACTTCAGCTATGTAATTAACTTGGCTTTTGGCGCTGTCTACACAGCAGGAAGTCAAAGGAAGAGCACTCTGACTTCCCTTACTCCTCGTGAAATGCGGGTTACCATAAGTCAGAGTAAGATGCCGTTATTTGAAACTCTGTTATTTTGAAATAAGTGTGCAGTGTAGACATAGCCTAACTGGGTAAGCCTCCTTGCTAAAGGAGTGTGGACTCTGTCCCCTTTTCTGCCAGCCCCAGTAAAATACTTTCACTCACCCATGGGGCTCAGGGATTATTGGGATCCAGCAGAGCTAGCACCTACCTGCCCAAGCTGTACACCTACACTGCATGCTTCAGCATGGCACTACATTTGGCATGCTGTGGGCACCCTAGTGGTTTCATGTACAGTACTAGGGCCCCAAGCAACCCCAGTTCTTACCAGAGATACACCCTAGACCAGTTGGGCCCTTACTGTAGAAAGAAGCCACCTTTCCTTATTAGAATCATTCTCACAATGCTGCCTAGGAAACTGGGCATGTAAGGCCCTACTTAACATTGTGGTGCAGGAGACCTCATTAGTATGCATGTGCCATTAGATTAGGTTTTTGCATTGGGAGGAGGAAAGCTTGGGAGAGACTGGAAACTCAGCATTTTACTGACCCTTTGGAGGGAAGGAAACCTGGGTGCTAGTCTCAACTCTGCCACTGACTCACTATGTGACCTTGGGCAAATCACTTACATCTGTTCATTGAGTCCCAAACTGTAAAATGGGCATGTTTATCCTATAGGATCATCCCCTACAGCCAATTCCTCTTATGGGGTGTTGGTGTGGAGTTATCCTCTCCTCCCTAGAGCTTTTTTGCAATTGATGAGGAAAGATGTAATATGAATCCATCTGGAAGTGGCCTAGCTGTGAAATATTTACGATGTAGGGTCAAAATCATGTAGAAATGCCATATGTGACTCGAACGGGTAAACAGTCTCCTATCACCTGGATTCAAAAGCATGTGCAAAGCAGTCTCAGGAGTGAGTCTACATGAGCATTTCAAGCCACCTTTGCACAGCACCCACTGACTAGGGGGCTGCTCCTTTTAATTGTTTGTGAGCACCTGGCCCAAAGTAGGAAGCATTGGCAGAAGTCGGCATTTGTCTTGCACTATGTGTTCATTGCCCTGCTGTTCAATGCACATGTAATATGACACCCAGCAGCGAAGCAAGTGAACTGGCTCTAGAAGTATGAACCTCTGCTGCTCGGTCTAAATACAATAAGTTCAAGCATCATAGCTGACTTAAATCTCTGAGGACCAGCCAGAAGAGGAACGGGGAAAGCCCCATTGTTACTGCCCATATGCATGGCCTAATTGGCTTTATTAGGAGAGGTCAGTCCTAATTCATATTTTCACTCTTCCCAATGACATTTTGTCCTAAACACACAGGGCATCAGTCAGGAAACCTGAGTGTGAGTCTCAACTCTGCCACTGACTCACTATGTAACCATGGGCAGATTACTTACATCTGACCATTAAGACCCAATCTGGAAAATGTGCATGTTTATCCTGTGGGCTCATCCCTGACAGCCAATTCCTCTTTGGGGCATTGGCGTAGGCATCATCTCCTCTTTCTTAGAGCTATTTGCGACTGATAGAGGAAAAGTGCACTATGAATCAAGTTAATTATGAATTAGATTAGTCTTGACTATCCTTGCCCAGTTCAAATGGGGCTTGTCTGATTAACAGTAAAACTACAAGTGCCCTGCTAGTGCAAGTCTGTGCTAAAAGCACTTACCTGTGCTTTGGCCATCACACTAGGGGATGAAACTTCCCTCCCCATTCCTTCCCCCAAGAGAGGGCAGGCTGCAGGTGATGATCCCCACCCAGGATAGGGAATACACTGTAGGGGGCCATGTCTTGCCTGGAGTTGTCCATAAAGGTAGAGCTCTGGGAACGCCCCACCAACCTCATCTCTGCACTGACACCCATCCCCATCTCTGTCCCCAGGAGCTGACCCGGAACCTGCTGCAGGACCCCCAAACCGCCAATGGTGTCATCCCCACCCATGTGAGGAAACTGGTTCAGGAACTACCAGCAGCAGGAGTGGGCAGCCTCAACCAAGAACAAGTGAGGGGACTAGCATAGGCTCCTGCCCTGGATGGGAGATGTCCATGAGATGCACACCAGTCTCGGTAGAGAGCACCGGACTGAGGGAGCAGAGCAGGGGCTCGGTAGGGGGCGCTAGGCCACAAGGAGGAGAGCAGGGGGCTTATTGGCGGTGCTAGGCTACAGGGAGCATGGCAGGTCTTGGTGGGGGGCACTAGGCTGCAGGGAGAAGCCCCAGGTGGGGCTGAAAGCTGCATTGAAACCAGCCGTGCAGTTTCACTGGTTTCCTTGTTCTGCCCATGCACAGCTGAGGGTTGGCAATGAGCTGACTTGAGTTCAGTGCTGGGCAGTAGGACCCTTTCATTTCTAGGAATAAAGGCTGCCAACTGGTATCTGGCTCTGAGCTGGGGGAGCCTGGTGTCTGGCAGCTCAATTGCTGGGCTGAGGCTCAGGATGCCTAGGTTCTAGTCCAGCCTCTGCCATTAATGGGGCTTCAATTTCTCTGGCTCTCTTACGATTTGCCCTCCTGGGCTCTAGAAGTATCCCTCATCCCAGCCAATGTGGCCACAGGCCAGGCCAGCATGGGCCTGAGTGCTGTCCCTTCCCTCCAGAGGCCATTTCATCTGTGCAGCCCTCCCAGCCTGCCAAAGGATCCTACTCCTGCCATCAGAGATGGTGCCAGAAGCTAATGAACAGTAGACACCAGGAACTGGCTGGGGGCAGGCAGGAGTCTGGGATCTCCCCTGAGCGGAAGAATGTGATCCAGACGGGTCCCTGAGCAGGGAGATGTGATTCCCACCTGCATGTGGGAGCTGGGTGGGTACAGACAGCAATGGAGTGCATCGTGGTGGAGCCCATGGACCCTGCATAGCCCTGCCCCAGCCTGCACAGGAGTGCAGCACAGTCTCCCCACCAAGCCCTACCTCCTTAAGCCCTGCCTCCTTTGGCTCTAGGGCTTCCAAGAATGGGATAGTGCTCCTAGAGCTGCCAGGCCATGGGCACTGCCCCTGAGGCAACAGGCCAGGGCCCTGGTGGATGCCAGGTTTGCAGCAAAGGCCAACAGATAGTTGGGGTAAGAGGGACAGCTCAGGGGGCTGAGATCCACTCAAAGTCCCATGTCCCAACACCATACACCAGGTAAATCTGCCCCCACCCCAGTGCAAGAAGCAGCTAGAGCTGCAGCCTCAGCACACAAGCCCAGGGCAGGCATCTGGGCAACAGGACAGTCAAGAGATTTAACAAGGAGCTTTGAAAGACCAGGGGGTGCTGGCTCCACCCCATTCCAGGGCAGGGTGGTCTAGGACTGAGGTGTGGGACCTTTCCTCTTTAGGGAGCACCAGTTCCCAAGTGGTGCCAGACCAGTGCATAGGGAATGGGACAGAGGGCTCTTCCCCTCCAGGGGGTGCTAGTTCTAGTCTGCAGCCACCCTGTGTAAGGCCTCTGCCCAGTTCAACACACAGCCCTGCCTGTAGGCATTAGTCTGCCCCCTTGCTGACAGCCCCAGCACTCAGGCTGGTCGGCTGACCTGGCCCCCTCGTGGGGGCGTAAGCGGTGCAGCGGCAGGGAGAGGATGTCGGGGGGCTCTTCAGGGCTCATCCAAGAATCAGAGTCCAGGTGAATCTGCAGCAGGTTTTAGCGTATAAGAGCATCCAGCCGAGAACACTGGGCCATTTCCCTCCAGTAGCTGAGAGCCGGGCCTTAGGAGTGCCCAGAGGGGCATAGGATCCAGTGGGTTAGAACAGCAGGGACTGAGGATTAGGCCCCTTCAACAGAGGCTCAGCTGATTTTGTTCATATTCCCAGAGCTGCTGAAGCCAGCAGGATAAGGACCTGGACTGTTTGGGACCATGCAGTGTCTGAGCAGGAATGGAGAAGCCCTGGGCTTTGACAGGGCTCAGCTGGGGCTTGACTCAGGGCCCTAACCTGCTTGTTCTGCCCCCTCCTCCCCCCCCCGCGCAGCCTGCACTCCAGGAAAGCAGGTCCTGGGCCCCACCATGCCAGCATGGACGTTCCAGATGCACCTGTGTCCTTCAGTGGCTCAATAAACACTAATGCTTCCAGCAGCTGCTGTTGGGTCACTTGTAATGTGCAGGCCAGCTCAGGGCTGGGTTAGCAGGGGGCTGCAGGCTGGCTGTAAGGGGCATCCACAGGGCTGCCCTGCCCTGCCCTATCAGTTGGCTCCATCTCCCTGGCTGCATTGTACTGCTTGGTCCACGCCTCCACCAGCATGGATCAGCTCATGGCTCCAGCACCCTCCGGCAAGGCACTTGGTTTCCAAGCAACTGATCCCATCTGCTCCTGCTAGAGTGGCTCCTGCTACCCCCAGGCCTGGGAGATGCCACCAGCTTTAAGACCCCGGATGGGCCTACCCCAGGTGGGTCAGCAATAGTCTCTGAAGCTCCTGCACAGAGCTGAAGACCAGCTGCTGCTGGGTGGGGCCTGGGAAGAGTTGATGCAGGATGCCCTCACCCGGTGCTGAGATGCAGTAGGGAGCTACCCAGGTGCACACATAGATCAGCAGAGCTGCACACCCTCCACCCCCGTCTGGGTTTATCTCCTCCAGCAGGGCCTGCACCCTCCTCACAGCCAGCCTCAACCTCTCCACCAGGGGGCAGCAGATGCCAATGCCCAGCAGGGCTCATCCCCCCTCCTCAGCAAGAGGTCATAGACAAACACAGCAGAGCTGTGCCCTCCAGCAGCGGGGACACAGAGCCCAGCTCATCCCCTCTGGACGCAGGCAGCACAGCCACACACACAGATTCTGCTGTGGGTTTGTGTCACTTTATTTTCTCTCACGCCAGCCAGGCCTGCCCGGGCATGCACAATTTAACCACCAGCCCCTTGGCACAGCCTCAGGCCCCAAGTCGTGGGGGAGGAGGGTGTTTCTAGGGCAAAATAGATATTTGAGGGGGAAGTTTGAGAGGAAATTAAACCATCTCACAACCGCACTCTTCCCTGGGGGGGGTCCCAGCGCATCAGGGACTTAGGAAAGTCCCAGTCACATCCAAGGGAAGCCCCACACCCTCCTGCACATCTGGCACACCTGGGGATGACTGCCCCCTGCCCTCAGCCCCTGTACCACCTGTGCACAGGTCTGGCAACGCCCCCACCCCAGCTCTGGGCTCAGTCTAACCTCACCAAGCTTCATTCCACCCACAGCAGCTGAGATCAGAATCCAGTCCTGACCCCATAGCCCTCAGTGGGTGACCGGATCGACCGCTCCGCAGCTGAGATCACATGCTGATTTTGCTTTTTCTGAGTTAACCAGAGCCTGCGTGCCATGAGCACTGGGGTTCCCCGGGAAGGGGGCACCTTTGCTCCCTGGGGGCAGCTTAGTTGCTTTTCTCCTCTCTCCGGGCACCCATGGTTCATTCAGGCTCCTGGATGTGCAATGAGTTCATAGAGGCGTCCCACCCGCTATGCCCGGGGTGCTCTGTGACGAGCACCCCTCCCCCCGGTGCATGATGAACACCGGAAAGTAGAGGGCATCATGGTAGCACGGTGGGCTCCCCAGGGGCCTTCTCTCTGCCCCTCCCCCACTCAGGCTGCGGAAGATGCTTCGGCCCAGTGAGAAGCGGCTGCGGCTGAAGGGCAGGCGGGCATAGAGGGCCCGGGTGCTGCAAGAGGGGAGGGAGTTGCTGCTCAGCGTGCGACGGCAGCGCTGCCAGCCCCGCAGGTAGGCACCGCCTGCCACGACAGGGTCCATCAGCATGGCCTCCGAGTAGCTGGGCACCAGCTGGCGGTTGGAGCAGATGTGCCACTCCAGCTCCGTCATGTCCACCGTGGCCACACGTGGGATAGGGCGCCCATAGCCAGGGGGCTCCAGGGGGCCGGGCCCATCCTCAGTACCGAAGAGCTTCTCCACGTGGTAGTGCACGTTGGCTGTGCGGTACCCCACCAGCACCCGCAGCGGCCAGGACAGAAGCGCCAGCGAGGCTGCCCAGAAGGACCAGTGCCGGGTGAACCAGGGAGGACGCCCTGGCTCAGGGAAGACCATCAGCTGCTCCTGGAAGTTGACATCCTCCAGCCGCATGCCCTCACGTGCCTCCAAGTAGTCGTCCAGCCCCTCATTCTGGCTGAAGAAACGTGCCCGCTGTGCCAGGTAGGCAGCCTCGGCCCGAGCGCTGGCAAAGCTGAAGCACTTGGTGAAGCGCAAGCGGGTGGCCGGATGCTCCGCCAGGCCCAGCAGCTCCTTGGAGACGTCGCGCACGCCGTGGGCCGTGTAGTCAAAGTGGCTCTCAGCCACATGGGTGTTGACACGCTCATGGTACACCTGCGTGGTGGTGTAGGCGTCGCCATTGCGATAGCGGGTCACCTGGCGCGTCCGGCGGATGTAGTGGTAACTCACCGCCTTCCACCAGACGCAAGGTGCTGCCTGCTGCATGTGCTGCACCAGTTGGTGCACGCTGGCAGTGCTGGCCCGGGGCTGGCGCTGGGCCTGGGCGAAGCGGTGCCAGCACTCTACCAGGTAGAGCAAGTAGAGCATGGCCAGGAAGGCCAGTGGGATGTACAGATAGCCATCTGAGCAGGGGCTGGCGTGGTAGACAGTGGAGGTTCCATGGGAGGCCCCGTCAAAGGCCAAGCGGGTGACAGTGGAGAGGTGGCACCAGGCCACGGCACCAAAGCAACCATACATCAACAAGGTGAGCAATAGGCACCGCCAGTGTGACTCACGCCACAGGGAACTGCTCAGGGACTGCTTGAGGGGGCGCTGCTGCTCCGGAGAGAGAGAAACACAGTTAGTGGGGAAAGGTCCAGGGTCCCATTCCCTGCCCCATGCCAGCCAGCCTGTCCCCTACCCCTGTGGCTGGATCAGAGCTGATGCTCCTCAAAGGGGAAAGGCCCCATGTCCCATTTTCCATCCTCCCAAGCCAGCCAGTCTCCCAGAGGCCAGGTCAGAGCTGCTGCCCCATCCAAGGGAAAGGTCCCGACCGTCCAAACGCCAAACATCCAACCGGCTGCCCCAGCCAGACAGCAGTAAGTCCGTGAGTAGTCAATTGGCTGCACTGCTGCTGGATGAAGTCACAGAACAACCCCGCTTCTGTGGCTCAGCACCAAGATCCCAGCCTGGAATCCCACCTGTGCCAGGCCTGGGCCACATGGACAACCTTGGCTGCAGCAAGCCAGGCTGGCTAAGGACAACAACAGCCTCAGTGTGACACAGAATCCAGCATCCCCCAGGAAGGGGATTCCCAGCCAGCTCCAGAGCGGATCCACCAGGCACGGGGCTGCATGGACAGCAAGACCCCTCTCCAGCACAGTTCCCAGCTCTGCTGCAGGGAGTATCTAACCTCCCCCCCCACACACACCTCACCAGCTTCTCATGGGCACCCGGCAAAGCGCCAAAACCAAATGGACTCCCGGGCGCTGGGCAGGGCTAAGGATGCAGATGCATCAACACCAATGAGCTCACTGGGGGATGAGAAGGCTCAGGAACAAAGTACCCAGCAAACCCTGCCCCCCTTCACAGAGCTGGATAGACAACCCAGGAGTCCTGGCCCCACCACTTTGACCCATTAGATCCCACCTTGAAAGGGAAATAGAGCCCAGTGGTGCTGGACCCCAGCTAACCTCCATCTCCCTAGAGCCCACTTGCCCAGACCCACAGCAGAACCCAAGTCCTGGCTCCTACCGCCTCCTGCTGCTCTAGCCTCCAGGCCTCCCCAGGAGTGGAGAACAGGGCCCAGGAATCTGGGCTGCCAGCCCCCCTCCCCTCTCGCCCCATTCTCTAACCACTGGACCCCCACAACCTCCAGCCCCGGACTGGAGAGAGGGGCCCACGGATCCGGTGGGGGAAGGGCTGGGATGGGCACAGCACAGAACCAGCCAAGCCAGGACTGACCCGCAGGCCTCCCCCCACCGGATCCGTGGGCCCATCTCTCCAGTCCAGCGGGCAGCGCTGGGAGATGGGGGGGGGAGGGCGAGCAAAACAATCGCTCTCTACCCCTCCTCACCCCTGTCCCGGGGGGATCCCAGCCCCAGCAAGGTCCCCCCGCTGCCATCCCTGCCCTTGTCCCGATCGCGCCCCTCACACACACACCCAGCCCCACTGAGCGACGCCGCCACCAGCCCCCGCCGCTCTGCTGCAATGCAGAGCTCGGCACCGGACCCGCCCTCCAGCGACGGGCCCGACAGCAGCCCGCTACCACCCACCCCCCGCCCAACGGGGCCCCCGGTCCCGCCTCAGCCGCGGAGATTCTGGCGCATCGCGCCCCGCACTGTAGCCAGTTACCGCAGTGCCGGGGGGCGGGGCAGGGGGATCCTGGGCGCCCCACACGCCCCAGCCCGGCCTATGCGCCCCGCCTCACGCCCACCCGCCGCAAACATGCCCCGCGCCCTGACCGACTGCCCGGGGGCCGAAGGCGACAGGAGAGCGCAGCGCGGCCCCCGCCTGCCACCCCCATCCCGGGGGGGGGAGTCCAGGATCGGGCCCAGCGCTCACCTCCTCCCGGTGCAGGTCCCCCGCGGGGGGCGGGCTGGGCAGCGCCCCCCCGCCGAGCATGGCTGCTTCTGGGGGCTGCGGCGGCCGGGATCGCGGGCACCATGGCGGGGTCAGCGACCCCCGGCCGGAGCGCGGAGCCGCCTCCCCGCCTGGTGCATCTTGCGAGCCCCGCTCCGAGTGCTCCGTGCGCCTGCTCCGCCTCCCCCGGCGGGGCCCTGCCCGCGGCGCCGGGGCCGCCTCCCGGAGCCTCTTTCCTGCCCCAGTGCCCGCTTGCCCTGCCCGCGCTGCGCCCTCTTCCGCGCCCCTACGCCTGGGCCCCCAGGCGCCCCGTCCCTGCCCCCACCCACCCTATACTGCCCCCAAGTGTCCCCCCTCCCTGCCACCCAACCCAGGGCCTCAGGTCCCCTGCACCTCTGGAGTCTCCTGGCCCTTCCCTGTGCCCCAGAAGCGTGGTGCTCCACCCACACCCACCTCAAAGGCACCCTGCCCTGGGAAACTTGTGCCCCCCCCCACAACCTGCTCCTGTGATCCCCCAAACCTCTGCTCCCTCATGTCTTCTGCGGTCTAGATGGCGTCAAATGATAGAAAAGCCTCTTCCAGAAAAGCAATCGGAAAAAGATACGCAAACTGGGGAGCACAATTTGCATGGCTTTTTCCCATAAAAGAGTGTAGTCTAGACCTAGCCTCAGTGGGTGAGCAGCAGAACTCCCTTGCCTCAGGATTTACCGGGGGTGGAGGGGGGTGACTCAAAAGGCCAAAGGGCCTTCTGATTCTCCATTCTGACTCCTGTATCATCCACACTGGGTATTTCCCAACAGGGCTTCCTGCACCCCACCCACAGCTGCTGGTAATGCAGGCCCTGAGCTTTTAGAAAGACCCCACATGATGGAGAACCCCTTCCCCTATCCCTAGAGCAGGTGCTCCAAATGTAAGTCCTCTCTCCCCATTGAACATGTGACCCTCAGTTCCATGCTGTGTCTGGTGTTGGTTCCCAGCCCTTGGCTCTAGCTCATCTTTTTACTGTGACATTGAGAACCCTCTGCTCCAAGAAATCTCATCCCCATGGAGATGCTGTGAGACTGGGATCTTGCCCCTCTCTGGGATAAACTAAATTGAGCTCCTTCTGCCTCTCTCTGGAAGGCAGGTTCTCCAGTCTCAGATCCTTCTTGTGGCTCTTCTCTGAGCTCCTCTAGATTTGTCACCAGCTTTTGGAAGTGTGGAACCTGGATGTGGATGCAGGATCCAGTCTTGGTCTCTCTCAGGGAAGGTAGGAGCTACTGACACAAAATGTGTGTATGGAGGGTGTGTGTGCTGTGGAATCCAGATGGGGCCCAATGGGCTCAGTCTCCCAGTGAGAGCTGAGATTTGGCTAGTTCCTGCAGGCTCTGTTTAAAAAAATGTATCTGATTATTATTCAGACACAAACTCTTCCCCAGCAAAAGCCCCATAGGTGGCTGCCTTGGGCCCCTCCTCTTCTCTGTGTATTTATTTTTCCATTTCCCCTGGCTAGAACAGCACAATTAAATCAGGATCCTTACACTAGCTGATGAGTGCACCTTCCTCAGAGTATTTTGTAAAGGAGGTGTGCACTCATATTCCTGATATTTTTCTGGTGGTGTAGGTGCACCTGATGGAAATGTGGAACATATATTACATTAGTAGATATGCACATGAACAATCCTTTGATGGTATCACCGCTGTGGTTAGGTCCATGATATTGATAGCATCACTAGGATAGGCCATCGTGCCAATAATGCCCCTCTCCCATGTACATCGGACAAACCAGACCGTCTCTACGCAAAAGAATAAATGGATACAAATCAGATTACAAATGGCAACATCCAAAAGCCAGTGGGGGCATGTCTAGACTACCCTCAAATTTGGTGTGAATTTGCATATCGTCTTCCAATTCCTTTTTCGGAAGAGGTTTTTCAGGAAAAGCAGGCTAGAAAGGGGGTTTTCACGCACCCCCCCCCTTTTTTAAATAACCTTTATTCCTCCAAAATGAGGTTTATAGGGTTCTTTCGAAAAAGGGGGGGGTTGCATGAAAAAACCCATCTAGACTGCTTTTTTTTTTTTTTTCAAAAAAACCTCTTCTCAAAAAGGGATCCAAAGAAGACATGCAAATTTGCACCGAATTTGCATATCTACTTTTGGAAGCCAAGGGTAGTCTAGACGTGCTCTGGGGGAGCACTTTAACCTACCCTGGGCACACAGTTTTGGACTAGCAAGCTGCGGTTAAACAGAAAAACTTCAAAAATAGACTGCAGAGAGAAATTGCTGAGCTGGAATTCATATGCAAACTTTGACTCCCTGAGCCAAGGTCTACATAAACTCATGGAGTGGTTCTCGCATTACAATAGGTAATTTCCCATTCAGGTACTCTTGCCTTCCCACTGCTGTTGGAGATGAGTCACATCCATTCTGGTTTATTAGCACTCATGTTGCACTCCCATCTCTAGCCTTCCTCCCCTCCCCCCCCCCCTTTCTTTTTCTCTTGAGCATCTGAGGAAGTGAGTTGTAGCTCAATAAGTTTATGCTCTAATCAATGCCCTAGTAAATATATTACTATTTAAAGTACCACCAGACTCCTTGTTGTTTTTGCTGAAACAGGCCAACATGACTACTTCCCTGAATCCAGAAACATAACTCAGTACTCAAACCAATGACCTGTGAATAGTCTTGTATTTCCTGTTAGCCTGGATTGTGATTGGTCATGCCAGGACATACAGTTTGGCCAGTGATGCTGGAACCTGTTTTGGATCTGGTACTTTTCCACTCATGGGAGAAAAGTTTGAACTGAACACAAAGAATTGCTGCTTGGGCAAAAGGGATATTAAGGTAGGAAAACAAACAATAGAGGCAGTTATCAGATCTCTCTTGCCACCCAAGATACTTGCTGGAAACATCTGAGACTGAATAGGGAGAAGGATCAGGCCCAAGCTAGGAGGATGCCTGGCTTGTGAAAAAGATAATTAGAACTATTGTTAAGCTGTCATGTTTTGTTTAGTAACTTACTTTGATCAGTCTCTTATCATTTGCAACCACTTTCTACTGGTGGTGCACATCCACACATGCCTCAGTGCACATAACAAACTTTATTCCACATATGGATGGACAAAATTACAGAGAACATTGGTCAGGACTCTAAAGTGGGTTGTTACTTCTTTTAATGGGGTCACCAGAGCTGACATCAGACATGCTGGAATCTGGGACCCACGGCCTGGGGCCAAAGTGGAAGCCCCAGAGATTCAGTCCAGGGCAGTCAAGCTCAGGAATCAGCATCAGCCCTGAGTAGGCTCAGGTTAGCAGCTTAGACTTTGCTTCCCCCCCCCCCTTCCGCCGGCGGGGATTGGATAGACTCTGGGGTCGTGCTGGGATTTTTGCTGTGGGAAGCGGGTTAGGATGCAATGAGGTCTGAGAAGCTCTGCTCTGACATGTAGCTGCCGGGAGCCGCTAACCGCGGTACGGAGCACGACTCTAGTCTGCAGCTCCCCGGCGGAGCGCCTCCCCCGCCCACGCCACTTGCTCCTTCGCACCTGCCCGCTCCCTTCCTCCTGGCCTGGAGAACTTCATCGGCAAGAAATACGCATGCGCTCCTCACGACTGCCGCTCATCCCGCCTTCCGACTTTCCATTGGACCAATTGCGTCTGGATCGATCTCCCCTGGCCCAATCAGCGTGACGTGTTGGCCAACCACGTGAGCAGGCGGCCAATCGGAGCTGGGGAGGGCGTGTGGCTGGAGACGTGGCCGCTGCCGGGTGCCCCGGGGTCTGCGCCTGGGCGCCCGCCGCGATCGAGGGGCCAGTGAACGCGCCCGCGGCTCATTGTCGTTCCTAGGCAGCGAGGCGCGCGGGGCCGGGCGCGCGCTGCGCCCGCCATGGCCTATCCCCAGGGCTACGGGGGCCAAGGTGAGTGCGGGGCCCGTTCGCCCCACGTCCCGCGCTGGCCCCGGCCTCGGGCTCCCGCAGCTTGGCAGGGGGCTGCACCCCCCCCCCCGCCGGCCTGGCTTGTCCCTGCTCGTCCCGCCCCCCTGCTCTCGGGGGGCTCGGCGTGGTTGTGGGGCAGCGCCTGTCGTAGCGGGGCTCGCCCCCCCCCTCGCACCATCCTGGCACGAGCTGGGGAAGGGAGCGCGGGGCCCGGCAGGAGTTACTGTAAGGCGCCCCCGCCCCAAGCCGGGAAGAAAAGAGCCGCCTCAATTCCCACTTGCTCCCCATTCTCCTAGTTGCTCCTCTCCAGAGCGCCGGTGAGTGAGTCGCCTCTTGCCGTGCTCTTGGGTAAGTTAAACAGCAGGGCTGTGTCTAGACTGGCACGATTTTCCGCAAATGCTTTTAACTGAAAAGTTTTCCATTAAAAGCATTTTCGGAAAAGAGCGTCTAGATTGGCAGGACGCTTTTCTGCAAAAGCACTTTTTGTGGAAAAGCGTCCGTGGCCAATCTAGACACGTTTTTCCACAAAAAAAGCCCTGCTCACCATTTTTGCGATCGGGGCTTTTTTGCGAAAAAGAAATCTCTGCTGTCTACACTGGCCCTTTTGCGCAAAAGTCTTTTGGAAAAAGACTTTTGCCCGAACGGGAGCTGCATAGTTTTTCTGCAAAAGCACGGACAATCTTACATGAGATCATCAGTGCTTTTGTGGAAATTAAAGTGGCCAATGTAGACAGCTGGCAAGTTTTTCTGCAAAAGCAGATGATTTTGCAGAAAAACTTGCCAGTCTAGACACAGCCCTGGAGGGAGCGCGGAGGCTGTCTACACTGAGCAGCACAGCGTGTGGCTAAGGCCTTGCCGGGATAAGGTACCTAGCCTAAAGCCACCCCCAGCAAGGGGCAGGAGCTTTGTCAGCAGGAGATGCCCTCCCAACAACAAAGTGGTGTCCATACCGGTGTGTTCTGTCATTACATTTTTGTTGTCAGTCAGGAGGGTATTTTCTCGCACCCTGATAAGTTTTAATCATAAAAGTAGACACAACCTTATTCTCCAGCCCTCAAGTCACTTTGATGGCTCCTCCTTTCCACATCCACTTTTTTTTCAACCTGTTGCCCCAGAACTGCATGCACTGTTCCAGTAAAGATCTCCCCAGTGCTTCATGCTCCTACTTACATCCTCCCTGGTTATGGATTGGGTCAGTGGTTCCCAACCTTTTTTATACCACAGACTGGCAAACCCATTCACAAACCTTTGGTGGACTGGTAGCATTTGTTTTGGTTACTTGCATTTTCATCATGGTAATTAATGTTAAGAGGTCATGTGTTCTTTTACATCGCATCTGTACCCACACAATACATGATGTTGAAATAGATCAAAGTTTGCAGAGATCTACAACGCTAAAAAAATTCTGTTACAAGAATCCTGTCCTTTCTTCTCTTGAGCCATTAACTCCTATGTAAATTTGTCTGAAATTTAATCATGCAAATGTCGTGAGCTAGGGCTTTTGTTCTGCCTGCAACCCAGAGGGAAACAAGTTAGACCAGTGTTTCTGAAAGTGTACTGTGGAAACACTTTCAGAAACACATTAACTGACCACCCTGGTTTGTTTATGTACCGCAGTCATGGCTGCAAAGGACAAAACGGAGCCAATGGGGGCCATGACATAAACAAACCAGGGCAGCCAGTTAATGTGTTTCTGAAAGTGTTTCCACAGTACACTTTCAGAAACACTGAGTTAGACAACCCAAACTCCTCTCTGTCCCCACCTAACTGCACTAGTCCTCATCCCTGGAGAGAGGGAAAGGCGGACATCTAGCTCCCCCCCAGCCTGCACGCCCCACACATGAACTGAGCAGAGCAGCTCCAGTCTACCTGGCATCCCTCGGGAAGTCAGGAGCAGCTGCAGTATGAGAAGCCAGAATGTTCCAACCCGCCTCCATGACCGGAACGCACATGGGGCAGGCGGAAAGGTCTCGCATTTCCGCTGGGGGCCTCTGTCAGCAGCCAGGGTCCCTTGACAGTCCCTCCGTGGCTCCCCCAGCAACAGTTGAGTCCGTCCCACGCAGAGGAGCCAGAATAAACAATCGGCCGCAGGGGCAGAGCCAGGGCAGCTAGTGCTCTGCAGGGCAGGTGAGGCACTGCAAGCTGGCCTCCTCACTCCCCCTGGCAGCCCCTGCCCCTTGCTGAGCTGGGCAAAGGGCTTGGCACCCCTGTCAGGCTGTGGGAGAGACCAGCACAGGAACCAATGGTACAGGCCTGTCAAGCCAAGGGCGCGTCCTGGCACTATGCCGCAGCCCAGCAACCAATGATTCACAGCCTGGCACTGGTCTGCAGACCAGCGATTGGGAACCACTGGATTGGGTGACTCCAGGGGTCACCTTAGTCCTTTTTGTCACAGCATTGTACTGGGAGGTTGTGGTTAGTTGCTTGTCCACTATGACCCCTGGATCCTGCTCTCCAGGGATAGTCTCAACTCAGGGCCTGACCCCAGCCAGCGTTCCTAGATTGGTGACTGAACATTTGGCTGTATTAAAATATATTGTGTCTGAATGGGCTCTGGCCCCCTCCCCCCCCCACCCAATTCAGATCGCTTTCTACGACAGCCCTGCCCCAGCCATTGCTTACCAACCTGCATGTCATCTGCACATTTAATCAATGTTGATTTCATATGTATTGCAGGCTCCAAGCACCGAGGCCGGGGCCCCCTGGTTCCTCCTGCCCCAGACCCCCACCAGCTCTTCGACGACACCAGTGCTGGCTTCCTGCATTCACAAGGGGCCCCTGCCTCGGGAATCGATATGGGCTTCAATACCCTTCTGACTGACCCAGTGGCCAATGTGGCCGTGGCCTATGGGTCCTCCATCGCCAGCCAGGGAAAGGACATTGTCCACAAGGAGGTGGGGAGGATTAGGACCTCTGTACTCCACTGGGTTAGAATTGGGGAGGGGAGGCAGATTGGGGGTGATGAATGCTCTACAGCTCCTGGAGTCTCCATACCCTGTGCCCTAATAGTGGGGAAAACCTTCTCTGGCAGTACGCCGCTGCAGGGTAGAGGAAACTTGAGTCTTCATGACTCCCTCAAAAGGGAAGCACAGTCAGCTAGTTACAGTGGGCAGTCTGTGAGTCAGGACTGCTAGGCTGTAGAAGGGAAGGGGACACTGGGTGCCAGGACTCCTTGTTTCCCTCCCTGTCTCTTTGCCTCAGTTTCTTCTCTATAATTGGATCTGGCTCCCACAGGAGAATGGGGAGGTCACTGATTGACTAGTGATAGGCGTTGTCCTGTCAGTATGCACCCCTCAATTCAGTAACCCTCTGTCACACACATCCCATTTTACCCAGTGCAGTAACCCCCTATTGCAGCCTGCTGTGATAGCCCTGCCATTAACCAGTATGATAGCCCTCTACAGTGCAACCACCTGCTCTTCCTGACACAATAGCTCCCGTGACCTCTTTCCAGTGTTATAACCTCATCATTCTGCCTGCACAGATCCACAGGTTCATGTCTGTGAACAAACTCAAGTATTTCTTCGCTGTGGACACTGCCTATGTGACCAAGAAGCTGGCACTGCTACTCTTCCCCTATGCACACCAGGTACAGGGAGTCCTTGCTGCACACCTAGATGCACAAGCTATGGGGTCTTGGAGCTGGCTGTGGGGTTGAGAGTCATGACCTCTGAGTTCTGAGAGTGGCGTGGGATCTAATGGGATATAGGGGAGGGGTGTGAGAGCCAGGACTTGTGGACTCTGTTTGCTGTTCTGGGAGGCAATTATGGTTTAGTGGGCTAGTGCAGGGTGGAGGTGGGAAGGGGGTGCCAGGGCAGCCAGAGCTCTGGCTTCTGCCATTGGCATAGCTCCATGATGACGCTCTTGTCTGTGCTTCAATTTCACCTGTTTCACAGATAAGAATCTGCCAGGCTTGGTCTCAGTATCCAATGTCAGGGGTAGCTATATTAGTCTGTATCTGCAAAAACACTGAGGAGTCCGGTGGAACCTTAAGCACTAACAGATTTATTAGGGCATAGTCTTTAAGGTGCCACAGGACTTCTTGTTGTTTTTTTGCAGTATCCAATCACTCTCCCTTCTCTTTAGAACTGGGAGGTTCGGTATAGCAGGGACATACCCCTCACCCCCCGGCAGGACATCAACGCACCCGACCTGTATATTCCCAGTGAGTATGATCAAGCAGAGGGGTCTGCAAATAGTGATGGGGAGGGGCCTTGTCTCCTAGTCCAGGTTAGTCAAGTCTGATGCCCTCCACTCTGACAACCCATCCACTCATAGCTCCAGAGGCCAGAGCCAATGACCCTTCTCTTAGGACTGGTAGCTAGAGTCTAAGGACCCCCTCTTTCTGTCTGTATCTGGTGTCGGCGAGAGCAGTTGGTGTGAGACAGACAGAGAGGATGTGTTGGGGAAGAATGGATGCAGGGGTGAGTGAATGGGAATGTCCGGGTGTTGGTGGATGGACAGACTGCTCGGTCAGTTAAGCCAGGGGTTCTCAAACTGGGTGTCACAAGCTGTCAGCTTCTACCTCAACCATGCTTCATCTCCAGCATTTACAATAGCGTTAAATATAAAAACGTGTTTTTAATGTCTGACTGGGACACACTCTGGGATCTGCAGTGTGAAAAGGGTCATTAGTGCAAAAGTGTGTGAACCCCTGATTTAGGCAGGCAGGCAGACATGGCTAGCCCTGCTCCCAGGAGGTTGATCCCCACCCCTCATGTTCTCTGCCCTGTCTATGGGCCATGTCTCTCCCTCAGCAGAAGCTCTAGCTCACACGTCAACTATGTGTGTGTTTCAGGCATGGCTTTTATCACCTACATTCTCTTGGCCGGCATGGCCCTTGGTCTGCAGCAAAGGTGAGTCCTGCTTCCCTGTACCCCCAACCTCTGAGGCCACCTTTCCCCCTTAGGCTTTGTCAGAGATGCTCTGCCCTCGCAGGCAGCACTCACCCCAATGCCCTAGCACGGTGGGTCCTTTCTCCCAGTGATTCCCAGGTGTGGAGTGTCCTCTGGTGTTTTTGCCAAAAGCTGAAGAGTGAACCCGGTGTCCTCCTCGCCAAGTTCCAGGTTGGGTGATTCCCACCTCTCTCTAATTCCCTGCTACTGCTCCTGTCAGTTGCAGGAGTCTCCCTCACTTCCTCTCTCCAACTTGGGGATATCTTTGCTATGTGCTGGTAAACAGCCCCCGTGCCCCATTCCAGAGATGGCTGTATCTCAGCCACCAGGCAAGGGATCCCTGTATAAATAGCACCTGTACCTCATCCCAGAGGCAGAAGTTAAGGCTGGTTTGCTATCATGGTTCCTTGGCAGGTTCTCTCCGGAGGTGCTAGGCATGTGTGCCAGTACTGCCTTTGTGTGGGTTGTTATTGAAGTCCTCGCCCTGCTGCTCAGTCTGTACCTAGTGACGGTGCAGAGCGACCTCACGCCCTTCGACATTCTGGCCTACAGTGGATACAAATACGTGGGGTGAGTCTGCACGCAGGGCTGGATGGCGTGGAGGGCTGGATGGCGTGCTGGAGGGGGAGGGAAAATCTGGGGAGCCCT
Source organism: Pelodiscus sinensis (assembly GCF_052426305.1). Lineage (NCBI taxonomy): Eukaryota > Metazoa > Chordata > Testudines > Trionychidae > Pelodiscus > Pelodiscus sinensis. The sequence continues at coordinate 20,086,502 of NC_143062.1, read as the reverse complement.
CCTCATTGCCTTCCCCTAATTTCTGTCTCCTCCAGGATGATCCTGGCTGTTCTGGGGGGACTGCTCTTTGGCAGTGATGGGTATTACGTGGCCTTTGCCTGGACATCCTGTGCCCTCATGTACTTCCTGGTGAGTGCAGGGCCCTAAAGGGGCACCTATAATTTTTGTAAGCCCTAGGAACAGCCCCTATATAGATAGAGCCCTGACACCGAGGAATGGGAGTCACCCCTCTACACTAGCTATAGCCTCTGTAAGATCACAGAGGGGAGGTGCTTGGGAATGCAACTAGAGGAAGAGTCTCAGAAGTGAGTGAGGCTCTGGTCCCTTCAAGGCCATCCCATGGGCTCATCTCCCAGTCCCAAGGAGGTGGGATCTGCCAATCCTAGCTGCAGGGTAGTGGGGACAGTAGGTCTTTGAAAGTGGGGCATCAGTCTGAGGGTATCGTAAGACTTGATAATGGCTCCTTCAGCGACTGTCGCTGCAATGTAGAACTGACCCCATGCAGGCAGTGCAGTCCCCACAATCCTGGAGGTGGGGGCTGGGCATGGGGCTGTATGAGGCGAGGGAGTAGGGATTGGTGGCTATCAATTCATCCCCCTGGTCTAATGGTGTCTTCCCACAGGTGAGGTGGGGACAGGGAGAGGAGACAGGGCAGGTAGGTTACCAGATCAGACTTCCCCCTAAATCTAATGTTGTCTTCCCCCAGGCACGCTCCCTGCGAATGAAGCTGCACCCATCACTGGCACCAGATGGGATGGGGCATCCCAGGGGCAGTGGGCGTGGTCAGACCTATGTCACCCTGGGGGCTGCTGCCTGCCAGCCACTCATCGTCTACTGGCTCACCTTCCACCTGGTCCGTTGAGATGGGGGGCAGTGCGGTGCCCGGGGGGCAGTCCGTCCTGGACTCATGGACTCCTGGGACCTCCCCAGACATACAGGCACCCAGGACTCTATCCTCCAATGCATGGCCACCTGGGACCACACACATCTCTGAAGCCTGGACAACTTGGGGGTTGGCATCCAAAACTCCAGGGTTCTGTCCCCAGCTGGCTGGGTAACCTGAGGTGCATCCATTCCCCCTATGCCTTAGTTTCACCCTCACTGTGAAGGAAGTATGATAACACTAACCAGCTCTCTGGGACTTACCCAGCCACATCACCTCAGGCGCAGTGCCCTCCCCTCCCCGCTCCCTTGTACTGTTGGGTATCTGGTCCCCTCAAAAATCAGTGTTTCCCACAGATCAGTGTTTTCCTGGAAAACTCTTATTGAAACCCAGGTCTGGGGGAGCAGGGAATAAACAATCCTGACTAGCCCACGGTGTGTGTGTCAGTGCTGGACCCACTGTGCTAGGGGGAGCTGTACAGCAGGGAGTGTGAGTAGGGGGCACTTTGCCCTTGCAGCCCTGATCCCAGTGCCCAGGCATGGTACTAGAGCAGGCTGTGCAGCAAGAAGCAGGATGAGGGCGCAGGGAAACATTCTACCCTTGCAAGCATTGTTGACACCCTTACACATGGTACTAGCAGTTCCCCTCAATCCCAACCTGAAGCCACTATGCAGTTAGTCCCATTTGTAGAACCATAGATTATAAATCACAGAAGCAAAGACATGTAGGGCCAGAAGAGACACCTAGACCAGCCTGCTGATTTGAGGCAGGACTGAACACACCAGGGATCATTGGGATATCTGCTCTGACCTCCTGTATGACACAGGCCATAGGACTGCCCTGAATTAATTCCTGTGTCAGCTAGAGCAGATACTTTGGAACAAATCCAATCTTGATTTTAAAATTGCCAGTGATGAAGAATCTGCCACAATCCTTAGGACATTGTTCCATAGTTAATTATTAAATTGTTAAAAATGTGTCTGAATTTGTTTAACTTCCTGCCATTAGCTGGAGTTAGATCTTTGTCTGATGAGCCCTCTGTTATCCAAGTGCTGTTCCCCATGTAGGTACTTCTAGAGTGCGACCAAGTCATGCGTTCTCTTTGTTAAACTAAATAGATCAGGCCTCTGGAGTCTCTCACTATGAGGTCCTCTAAGCCTTTAATTATTCCCGTGCCTTTTCTTTCTGAGCCCTCCAATTTATCAGCATCCCTCTTGCATTGTGGCCACCAGAACTGAACACAGGATTCCAGCAGCATTCGCATAAGTGCCATGTACAGAGGTAACAGAATGTGCCTTCTTCCATTCAAGCTTCCTGTTTATACATCCTAGATTTGCATTTTGCCATATTAAATTACATATTGTTTCAACCCAGTTTACCAGGTTGTTGCGTATCACTGACCTGTCCTCCAGATTATTCACTGTTCCTCCCATCTTTGTGTCAGATTTCTTCCGTGTCATTAAAAATATTACACAGGATAGGGCCAAGAACCAAGCACTATAGGCTCCTAGTAGAAATATATGTACCCAGTGATGATTTTCTGTTTACAAGTACAGTGTGAGATCAATAAGCCAATTTTTAATCCAGTTAATCATGTGTGCTGTGGTGATTTAATATTGATCTGATTTCTTAAGATGTCCTGGCACACCAAGGCAAGTGCCATACAAAAATCTAAGTGTACAATATCAGTACTAATCTTTGACAACAACAAAAATACCAAGTTAGTTTGACAGGCTCTATTTTCCATAAGCCCATGTTGTTTGGCTTTAATTCTATCAGACTGCTTTCATTCTTTTATTAATTGAATGTATTGTGTCAGTCATTCCATTATTGTGCTCTGGAGTGATGGAGGTGGGAGGTTCATTAGGATTTGGTGCAGGGCTGAGTGTGTGGCTGCATGGGGATTTGAACCCAAGTGGGGGGGCGAGTACAGGCAAGCCCCGCTCCCTGCAGCGTTTAAAGTAGCCTGAGAAAGGAGTGCGGGAGGAGAGATTTCATCTATAATTTTTCACAGCTATTAAAGTGACTTCACAGCTGCCTGCCCCTCCACTCATTCCCTTATTAACTCTACCCCTGCCCTCCTCCCCCACTTCCCACTGCTGCTTTGGGAACGAGCTCTGCAGCAGTTCAGATTGGTTGCTTGCATCACCTCTTGGGGTATAAGCAGCCAATCAGAGGGCGGTGTTCCTAGGCTGGGCTCAAGCTACCAGTGAGAGTGGCAGAAGTTGTATTTGCTGCAGGGTCTGTGCCCTTTTGCCCAGCACCTTAACCCTTGTCTCCATGGCAGTGCAGGTCTGGCTCATCCTGCCTTCCAGGTGGCTGACCTTGTCATTCTGCCTCTTGCCACCAGGTGTCAGTGCAAGACCCAAGCACACAGGGCCCTTTGCTCGGGGGAGCAAATGGAGGCAGATGCTATTGGATCCCCACAATCTTTCTCTGCAGGTGCCCCCAGTTAAAAGGGTTGAGGAACAATTTGTAAGAGGGGGTGTGGCCGAGAGCCATTAAGCCAAACTGTAACCCCTAAATATGATGGACCACTTTAAGATGGCACCCAGTTGTGAGCCAGGGACCTTCATGTGGCCCAGAGCAGCTATAGGTCGCCCTCCATCTCTGCCAGTGGCCCTCAGTCTTGATCCACAGCTCCCTACTAGCCTAGCCTTGGGCGCCCCTTTCCTTCTCAGTTTCTGTTAAGACAAGTGCGTCATCACCCTGCAACCATGCCCCCCAGAGCAATTAATGCTGTAATTTGACTTCTGCTGTTCCTCCTTTCCCCATCATACCCTTTCACAATGAATCTAGCACCTCAGCATGGCTGGGTGAAGGTAAATGAGACAAATAAGTGCTCTTCCTCCTCCAGAACTATTCCCCCCTCCTCCAGCTCTGACCAACTCCCACCCTCCACTCACCCTACTTCTGGAAGATTTGGAGGGTGCTGATTCTTCCAAATAAGCCAAGATCTTGGGAGTGGGGATGATTGTGGTGTGAGCTTCTCATCTTCAGGGAGGTGAGACTGACCCCACCACTCTGACCCCCCTCACTGCCACTGCTCCTCCCGCAGCAAGGACTAAAACCCAGAATGCCTGACACCCAACCAGGCCCCACCTCCCACCACGGGACACTCCCTCCCCAGCTGGGAACAGACGCCTCACAGGCCTGGCTTCCTGCTCCCCGCCATACCTTGCACAAGCACCGTCATTCACGCCTGTGCCCAGAAGCCAGCCCCACCTCCTCTGGCAGGGATATGACCGTATGTGCCATGCCCTGTCTCCCTCCCCCCCCCCCCCCGACTTGTTGGTCTGTTTCCCCTGCCCTGGGGCAGGATTGGCTATGCTGCCCCCAATGGGTAGGACACAACCACACACTCTTGCTCCTCCAGCCCAGTCTAGGCATGCATACATTAACTGTCCTTTGTTTAATGGGGAAATGGAGCGAATTGAGGACAAACTCACTAGCATTGGGGGAGGGCTCCAGTGGGCATGGGGGCCTGACAGCAGCCCCAGGGCAGGCAGCTGGGGTTCTGTGGCTGGAGATGGGGCCAGCTGTGGATTGAGGGGGGTGTCAGGTGGCAACTCACCTAAGCAGATTAAATCTGTCAGTACCACAACTCATGGATAATGTGCTGAAGCAAATGGAGGGTAGTGAGCAATGGCCTTTACATAACAGCTCCCAACCTGCGGAGGCTGGGCTCCTACCACTGCAGCTACACCCCAAAAGGCTGATTGGGCATGTCACAGCGCCAGTCAGGGGGAAATCCATATAAACAGTCCTGGCACTCCACTCCAGAGACAGCTGCCGTGCCCTGCTAGGCACAGGAATCCCTGTATAAACAGCCTCCATGCCCCACCCCAGAGCCAGCTGCCACTCAGCGCCAGGCACGGTATCCCTACATTCACGGCTGTGCTGGATCGCGTTCCCAGCAGATCAAAGCCTGGGGGAGGTAGCACTTGGCCAGGAGAGGGTTCTCACGCGTGTTCACATTCGCTCCCTAGCAGCATAGTGACAAATTTGATCTGAGACAGGAATTTCCCTGATGAAAAATGTTGGAGAAATGGCCCAGAAAACAGCAGCTGCTGATTATTCTCTAGCGCTTCAAAGCACTTTGCAGCCATACAGCTGCCCCAGGAGAGAATTTTACTGATCTCAAAACAGAGGGGAAACGTTAGCGAAGCAGAGCGGACCCAGGAAAGCCTGCCTAACACCCCCCCCTCTCTTTCCCCCCACTCACGGCATCTCTGATCCCACTCTGCTCTCAGTGACATGACTGAGTCCTCACAAGTTTCCCCCTCTGCCCTGCCCTGACTCGACCCCAACCCCAACCTCCCTCATGCCCCTTTGTCCTGCTGCGGAAAGCACCCCAGGCCAGATTCCAATAATGGGGCTAGCCCATACCCTGGATGGAGCGGTGGGGGGGGGGGGAGGTGTGAGTGTGAGAGAGAGTGATGCAGGCTTTGTGTGAGACTAGTGCACGGGGGGACTTGTGGGTGTAGGGGTTTGGCCTGGCCAGAAGGGCTGCCAATCTGAGACGTGTGTGCGTGGTGCTCCAGGGCTATGCACAGCCACCAGCAGTACCCAGCCCTGGGCTGAGGGCACACATCCCATCCTGGCAGTATGGGGGAGGGGGCCTGTGGTTAGAGGGTTTAGAAGGGCCACATAGCTGAGGGGTTGCCAGCAGTTCCTTATTACAAGACCTTTATTTTTCATCTCTGTACAACAAACGCGGGAGCTGCTGAGTGCTGCAAAAAGCTGCAAGCGATGCCCCGGCACACACAGGGGAGTGAATGCGGCTTCTTATTGCCACCTGCTGAGAACACCAGTAATAAGGCTATTGGGCGGGAGGGCTAGGAAAACAGGCCCTTCCTTTGGAAACACAGTGGTGGCACCTCTTGAAGGCTCCTACACGGTTGCAGTGCAACACAGCTCCCCAGTGCCCATAGCCATGACCCCAGGAGGCCAGGATTGCTGGGGAACTGGCTGCCCAGCATCACACTGTCCCTCAGCAATGTGCTGCATGCCCTTGGGAGGCAGCCAGTTGGGAGGCAGCCTCCTGTGGCTTCGGGTGGGGTGGGGAGTGAAGCCCTGGAGCAGGGGACTGGCTTGGTGCTGGAGCCCCCTTAGTACGAAAAGCCTCCCTCTCAGTTTGCCTGGGGCCAGATTGGCACCAGAGCTCCTGCTGGCCCCACGTCCCACTTACAGACACAGGAGGGCGATGGCGCTTGGGTTTTTTGCAAGTTTTTATTTAGCCACAAAGTTGAGGATATTTTATCCAATGTTTCATTTATACACAAATGCCCTGTGGGGGATAGGAGGACCGGGGGGGCAATGCCCCCCAACACCTATAGATGTCTCTGGCATCCAGGTCCCTTTCTCTGTGGGTCTTACCCCAGGTTGGGGGAGGGAGGAATCTCCTCCCTCTGAGCCATAGCTCCCCTTCCCAGCACCCAGCTCAGAATAGCTTCCCAAGTGGGCTAACGGGGAGCTCTACACAGGGCACCCGCGCACACACCCCTATTCAGGCTAACAGGGCACCTGCACACACCAGCACCCCACCCCAATTTTTCTGGGCCCAAGGCCCAAATTTGAGTACCCCCCCCCAACTTGGTAATAAGGACGTAGGGATGGGGGGTGCCTGACCTCGGAGGGGTGACCTGGTGTGGGGGTGTCATTTTTCAGCTTTATCCCCTTCTCCCTGGGCTCTAGATAAGGTACCCCCTGGGCCACCAGCCCCACACCAGACAATAACTCCAGGTAACAAATTCAACACTATAAACACACAGAAATACCCTGCCATGCCCTGGGGTGTGTGGGGTTTGAGCCCACCCTGGGGTGGGGGCCAGGGGCTGTGCCCTGTAGGTTGTGGGAAGATCCTAGGTGGGTTCCACCCCCTGGATTAGATGTAAACATCCCAACAGAATAATCGCCCTGGCCCTGTGCTGGGCTCCTACCCCTGCGTTATGACACTGCAGGGGAGGGGTGCCCAGTACTCAGTTCTCCCCACCCCCTGAAAAGGGATTCACTGTGGGGTAGGGTGCCCATCCCCTTGCTGGCCCCCAACAGATGGGCTCACAATGAGGTGTGGCAATGGGGAGGGTTCTAGCAGCAGTGGGGGGTCACGCCTGCCCTGGCCCCCATCACAGAAGTGGGGAGGGTATGTCTGGGAGGCGATGCTCCTCTCCTCACAGGCGCTGCAGCAGGGTTCACCAAGTCACTCAAAATGCAGGGCAGCCCTAATATGGGGAGGCCCAAGGTCTGATCCTGCGAGTCGTCCAGCGATGGGGCAGAGTCGCAAATCCATGGGGGGAGAGCATCAGACCCATGGGGGGACTGGGTTTTCAGGGCCTCCCCCCGTGTTCCCAGCATCTCTGGCACTTTCCTAGAAACAGCCGGTCGGGGGTGAACCCAGGAGTCCGGGAGCAGCCACTGAGATAATTGTGGGGTCCCCCACTCAGTCCTCTTAGAAACTCACCAAAGTATAAACCATACTGGGGAGAGAAAGAGAAAGAGAAAAAGAAAGAGACACCCTGAAATGCTGCGCCTGCCCCAGAGACAGTTGTATTGGGAGAGATCCCTGTCCAACCTCCCCATGGCCCATGTCAGAGGAGGCTGCATCTCAGCCCCTGAGGATTCCCCAGAGACCGTGCCAAGGCGCTACCTGTACAAGTAGTAGAAGAAGGACAGCAGATAGAAGGCCAGTTTGCACCATGACTCCTTCTGGCAGTAGTTGAGGATGTCAGCGTTCATGATGGAGACAGCGTCATACATCACTTCAGACCCGTCTGCTGGGCGGTGGAAATACCTGGAGAACAAAGGGCAGGGCTCACACGGCGTCTTTGTCCTCCCAAACCTCACCTACAAGGGGGCTTCCTGTAGACCAGCAGTCACCAACCAGTAGATCGGGATCTACTGGTAGATCTTGGAGCCTCTGACAGGGGATCCTGACTGGCTAAGGGGCTAGCAGGTGCTGGCACTTCAGCTGCCTTTCCCCCCACTGCTGTGCAGCTCCCCTTTGCCTTGGAGCTGTCTCCCCCCATCTCGGAGAGCCTCCTGCTTGCTGTTCAGAGCAGGGAAGGGAGAGGAGGGGGTGCTGATATCAGGTTGTCCCTCTCCCACCCTATTTTCTATCGTCACAGAATGCGGGGGGGGGGGGGACAACAGGGTTTGAGATGGAGGGAATTTGCTGGCCACTTTTGAAAGTGATGCAGGGCCAGGGCAGGGGTGAGCCTGCCTCAGCCCCACTGCACCACCACCCAGGAGCCACCTGAGGTAAGCAGTGCCCAGCTGGAGCCAGCTCCGAACCCCAGTCCCAGTCATGAACCTCCTTCTGCACCCCAGCCCCCGTCCTAGTCATGAGCCACCTGGATCCAAACTCACAGTGCCTGCACCCTGCCCCCCAGCTGCACCCCAACTCCCTGCCCCAGGGTTAGCTCAGAGCCCCCCTCACACTACAAATCCCTTAGCCCCAAACCAGAGCCTATGCCCCAACCCTCTGCCCCTGGCCTGATGAAAGGAAGAAGGATGGAGTGAGCAGGGGCAGGGCCTCGGAGAAGAGGCACGAAGGAGGTGGGGCCAGGGTATTTGGGTTTGAGGTAGATCCTGGGTTGCACTTAAATTTAAAAAGTGATTTTGTGCTTAAAAAGGTTGGAGACCACTGCTGTAGAACATGCTTAGGGAAAAAAAACCTGCTGCTAGCCCAGCCACATCCACGGCTCTGCCAGTCCCCCTTGCCAGCCCAGTCTTGGGCAGTGAGCACCTCTGCCCCAGCTCTGTTCATGTTCCTTAATCCCTGCTCACTGCCCCCAGATGCTGCCCCCATAAGCTGCCACCTCGAGGAGGGCAAACTCCCAGGCACATGCTTGTGTGACCACCTAGGAGAGATTAAAATGCTGCCCAGCTGATTAGCAGAGCACCCACAGCTGGCAGCATGTGTTTATACTAGTGGTGCACATCCACACATGCCTCAGTGCACATCACAAAAATTATTCCACACATGGATGGCAAAAAATTAGAGGAAACATTGGCACAGACGCTGCTCACCTCCAGAGGTGGTAAAAGAGCAAAGGGATGTTGAGGCCCAGGGTGACCCACTCGGCTGCACACAGGAACATGAGGCAGAAGAGTCCATGGATGGAGTATTCAGGGACCACGAGCTGGAAGGGAAAGCAGGCCCTGTCAATGGGGAAACAGAAGCCAGGAGTCTTGGCTCTAGGGTTGCCATTGTCCTGGAGTCTCCAGGAATTTAAAATTAATCTGTAATTAATATCGTGTGAGAAACCCTCCAGGAATCCATCCAACCAAAACTGGCAACCCTAACCTGGTGCCTGCTCCTGTGGCAGTGGGTGCTGCCTCAGCTCCCAGCTCCCACAGACACCCCATTAATAGTCCGCAGCCTGCAGCTGTGATGTGTCTGGGTCCTGTCCTGCCAGCAGCCAGGCATAAATAAAACACGTGGCGGTGGTGGAGAGGGGGCAACTTACACCAAGGAAACTGACACAAACAACACAGCACCGCCCCAGAGGCAACAGCTCCCATCCGGGGAACTGTTTGGCTCAGGGTAGCAGAGACTAGGATAAGGGGGCTTTGGCTGGGGAGGGGAGGGGGCTCTGATTTGGCCCTAAGGCAGGGACTGGCTGGCTGGGGGAAGAGAGAGATTTTTTTGAGGAGGGGCTATAGGAAGAGGTGTAAGGGCTGTGGGGAGAAGACACAGAAGCCTAAGAGGGGAAGGGTGGGGGGAGCCTTAGGAAGCCATGGGGAAAGGAGTGGGAGGTTGTGGAGAGGAGGGGAGGGAGTCTAGGTGGGGAGGGAACATGAGCAAGTGAGGCCTGTGAGGAGCTGTGGGGAGGAGGTCCAAGGATCCAAGGATGGAGGGAGGCACAAGCAGGCGAGAAGGAAGGGGGGCTGTGGGAAGGAAGTGCAGGGGCCCAGGAAGGGATGGAGTTTTAGGTTCCAGATGCAGTGAGAAGCTATAGGGAGCACATGCAGGTGTCCAGAGAGACTGGGAGAGGTGCAGGAGTTGAGGGGGCACTGCCAGTTGGGCATTAAGAACTGCTCGGTCACTGTTTTGGAGAGTGGAATGGCTAAGACATAAGAGACAGGGATTATGGGGACCATGGACGGGACAGGAGGGACACAGACACATGAGGCAGGGACAGCGAAACATGGACGCACCTTTCTCAGGAGGCAGCAAATCCGCTCAATGTTTTTCAATCTCTCTCGCTGCAGGGGGGAAAAAACAGGGAATTAGATTCAGAGTCGGCAGAGGGGAGGGCTGAGAGAAGGGAGTGAGGCAGGAACAGAGAGGGATGTTCAAGTGTGGGGGGGGAGGTGCCGGGAGTCAGGACTCCTGGGTTTTACACCTGGCTCTGTGACAGGAGTGGGGTGGGAATGTTAAAAATCAACAGCTATAACCTATTTAGGAAGGATCAAGCAACAAAAAGGCAAGGGGTGTGTCAAATCTCTTTACATGTGTCTGAGTCACTGACAGTTCCAAAGGAAATGAACTACCATAATTATGAATCAATGTCCTAATGGATACAGCAATTGATTGGGTACTAGACGGTGTTTTCTGTGTGTCCCCAAATCCACTCCTTTCACACCTATTTTTAATGCCTAGAGGCCGGGGGAATAAACAGTATGATCATGAGGGCTTCAGTCTGAGTGACATATGCTGGAGATCTCATGCTGTCAGTGCTAAAACATCCTTGGCATGTCTATATATTATAGATTGGAATATAAAGGGCAATTTACTAACTCAGCATGTTGCATTCAACATGAGGGAATTCTATATGAGACCTCATTGGGATAGATAAAGAGGAATTGACACAGAACTAAAAATTTGTTGTTGCTTAGGTGCAAGCAATCATGACTTGATCATATTTGTTATGTATAAACAGAATTAAGTCCAAACTAGCAATATATTAACTTATGCTTTAAAAGGTCTAGTTTCACAAGGCTGAAAGCTAAAAGGAACCAAATCAGCTGGGGGGAAGAATTTAATGAGCAAAATGTGAATACTAATTAGGAATTGTTTAAGAGTATTTTACTAGAAGTCCAAAAAGCCACAATCAAGAAAGAATCCACCGATCTTAGAGATGAAGGGAGGACATCTGTACAATAAATTAATTAGATAGATAGATAGATAGATAGATAGATAGATAGATAGATAGATAGATAGATAGATAGATAGATAGATAGATTATCAGAGGGGTAGCCATGTTAGTCTGTATCCGCGAAAACAAGCAGTCCTCTGGCTCCATAAAGACTAACATATATTTGAGCATAAACTTTTGTGAGCAAAAATCCACTTTGTCAGATACATCTACTTAACTATCTAATTTATTTTGACATACGCTTTCATGGGCAAACCCCGCTTTGTTAGATGCAAGAGAAAGAGAGAGGGAGAGAGTGATACAAATGGGAGAGAAAGGAAGTCAATAGCAATGAATATAAATCAGAAGCTAGGAACTGTAAAAAATTAATAAGGGAAGCAAAAGGACATAAGGAGTGATGTTTGGCCAGCAGTTAATGACAATAAGAATTATTTTCAATAATATTAAGAACAAAACAACAATGACATTGGTCCATTACTAAGTGGACATGGCAAAATTGTCAATAATAATGCAGAAAAGGCAAATGTAGATAGTAACTATTTCTATTTTGTATTTGAGAATGTGTTTGTATCAAATTATGATAATGATGGCGATGAAACACTTCCTATTCCAATAGTAATTTAGATGATGTTAAATAGCATCTACTGAATTTAGACATTTCTTAATTAGCAAGGCTCCACAACTTGCACCCAAATGTATTAAAAGAACTGGCCAAGGAGTTTTCTGGACCATGAGGGTTGATTTTTTTCAATGTTTTGGAGCACTGGGGAAGGTCCAGAGTGGGAGAACACTAAATTAAACAGGGTGGACTGAGTAATTACAGGCTTGTAAGCCTGACATTAATCTCAGGCAAGATGCAGGGTAGCAGATATGATGGGACCCAATTAATAATGAATTATAGGTGTGTGATATAAGGAATGCCAATCAACATGGGTTTATGGAAAATAGAGTCTGTCAAACTAATTTGGTATATTTTTGATGAAATTTCAAGTTTGGTTGATAAAGGTAATACACTTGAGGTACTACAGGCAGTCCCCAGGTTACGTACAAGATAGGGACTGTAGGTTTGTTCTTAAGTTGAATCTGTATGTAAGTCGGAACTGGCATCCAGATTCAGCCGCTGCTGAAACTGATCAGCAGCGGCTGAATCAGGACTCCTGGGGGAGAGCAGCTGCGGTGCTGCCGGGTTGGTCCAGTAGCGCCAAGAAGCGGTGCTGCGGGACCAACTGGCAGCGCCCCACCTGCTCTACCACAGGCCCCGGGCTTTGCTCCACGTCTCCCTGGTCTACTGGGGGGGGCACTAGCTGCGTCCCCCCCCAGCAGACCAGGGAGACGCGGAGCAAAGTGGCGGAGGACCCGGGCCGGACCGCGGCGCTTCCAGATCAGCGCCGCGGTCCGGCCCGGGTCCTCCGCGGCTCTGCTCCCCATCTCCCTGGTCTGCAGACCAGGGAGACGCTGAGCAAAGCCACAGAGGACCCGGGGCCGGACCCACGGCGCTTCCAGTTCAGCTGGAAGCGCCGCAGGTCCAGCCCCGGGTCCTCCGCCGCTTTGCTCAGAGTCTCCCTGGTCTGCAGACCAGGGAGATGCTGAGCAAAGCGGCAGAGGACCCGGGGCCGGACCCGCGGCGCTTCCAGATCAGCGCCGCGGGTCCGGCCCGGGTCCTCCGCCGCTTAGCTCCACGTCTCCCTGGTCTGCTGGCTCCCCCAGCAGACCAGGGAGACGGGGAGCAGCTTTTCTCGCCCCGGAGGAGGCGGGCGGCGGGACCAGACGTCCCGCCGCTCCAGTCCTCCGGGGCGAGAAAATCCCCGTTTGTAACTGCGGATCCGACATAAGTCGGATCCGCGTAACTCGGGGACTGCCTGTATATTTAAACTTCTGGAAGGTATTTGACTTATGCTGCCTGATATTGTGATTAAAAAACCTGAAGAGTACAAACCTAACAAAGCACACACAAAATGGCTTAAAACTGCTTAAGTGCGAGGTCTCAAAATGTAATTGGACACAGAGTGGGTGTTTCTATTTGGGTCCCATAGGATCAGCCCTGGGCCCTACACTCATTAATATTTGTATCAGTGACCTTGAAGAAAATAATCAAAGGTGGTTTGCGGATGGCACAAGATTGGGAGAGTGATAAATAATGAAGTTAGGTTGCTGGTAGAGAGCGACTTGGTTCGCTTGGTAAGCTGGGCACAAGCAGACAATGTGAGCTGCAATATGGCCAAGTATAAACGTACACATCTAGGAACAAAGAGCCGTACTTTCAGGACGGGGAACTCTGACAAAGGCTTGGAGCTCATGCAGGATGATCAGCAGAACACAAGCTCCCAAGTGTGAATCTGTGACTAAAAGGGGTAATACAATCCTTGGAGGCATCAACAGGGGACCTCGACGGGGAGTCGGGAGGTTCTGGTACCTCCTTATGCAGCACTGGTGCAGCTGCTGCTGGAATCCTGCCTCCAGCTCTGGTGCCCATGATGCAAGAGGGAGGCTGATAAATTGCAGGGCTCAGAGAAAAGCCCCAAGAATGATTAAAAACTTAGAGAATGTGCCTCACAGTGAGAGACTCCAGTAGCTCAATGTGTTTAGTTTAACAAAGAGAAAGTTAAGGGGTGACAATTGCAGGGTAGAAGTTCCTTCGTGGGGAACAGAAATTGTAAAATGGAGCTTCAATACAGAAGCCGAAGATCTAACAAGAGCCAAGGGCTGGAAGTCGACGCTGGACAAATTCAGACTAGGGCTAATATACCTACATGTTTAACCATGCAGGCAATTAACCATTAGAACAATTGATGCAGGACTGGGGCAGTCTCCATCACTGGCAATGTGGATGGTTTTCTAACAGATCTGCTCCAGTCTAGTGCAGCCAGGAATTAATTCATAGAAATCTGTGGCCTGTCTTATCTAATCATAGTGATATAGGGATGGATTGGCCCTAGTAAGCTCATCTAGGCCAGCCACCTGCACTGAGGCAGGGCCAAGTAAATCTGACTTGTCCCTGCCAGGGGCTTGTCTGACCTGTTCTTAAAAACCTCTGTTGATGGGGATTCCAGTGCTTTACGAACTGTCATTGGTCACTGGAACAGGTTGTACAGGCAGAGTAAGTGTTGGGGTCTGTCTGGAGGTGGGGTCAGGGTTGGGGTGCAAGAAGCCACAAAGACACCTCATTGCCCTTATATAGAGGCCCCAAAGGGAAGATGGAGCACAAATCCCAGGGACTCTGGGGCACCTCTTCTTTCCCTCAAAGCCACCAAGCAGGGGTCAGCAACCTATGGCTCTCAAGCCAAATATGGCTCAATACGGAACCAAATATGGCTCTTTTGTCATTCCCAAAACACATGCACCTTTTTTAATTAAAATGAAAAATACTGACTCTGGCACACGGTGACCTATGGGGTGGCTGCTCTATTGTGCTCACAGTGGCTCCAGGGTGGGCTGCCCATCCTGGGTAGGTAGACTCAAACCTACAGCCCTAGGGCCTTGGTCATTGCGCCACTGGAGGTCCCACCCTTCTACCTTGCCTTCAGCTGCTCTCTTATCCTCTCCATCTTCACCCCACCCCTGTGCCCTGAGTCCATCACACACCTGAGGCCCCTGCCCTGAGCCCCTCATACATCCCAACCCAGACTCCTGCACCTCCATATCCCCAGCCCCCTGCCATAAGATTGACAGAAGACCACCTGAATGCCTGCATGAAGCTGGATTTGACCAGATATGATGTAAACTTCAAAGAAATGTGCAAAAAGATGCTGCAGCAGAAGGCTCATTAAATAAAGTCTGTGAATACAACGTTTCGTTTATGCTGTCATTAATCATCATGTCATATTAAGTTGGATATTTTCTGTCACACAAATGCGCATTCTTATACAGCTCTTTGTTGACCGCTTGTTCTGAATTTTGATGTAGTTTGGCTCTTTGGTTTGAAAAGGTTGCTGACCCCTGCCATAGAGAGGATTCAGGACGTATCATTTTCTGATACTCTGTCCGCCTTAGTTAGAGTTCGTACAGTACACAAGTCAAGACTCTTGTAAGACCCTACATAAACAGTGAGAGTAAACCCTCACTAACATAGACAAGACTCTACATGAACACCAGACATTAAACCCTACACAAACATAAACACCAGAGAAACACAAAAACGTGACCCAACATAGACAGAAATCTTAAGAGAAGTGACTCCGTTTGTGCTCATGTGAAGGGAAAGGAAACCTTTACATTTCCAGTGTCTGCAGCATGGACTCCAAGGGTAGAGGTCTCAAAAACCAATGAAACTGGCTTTGAAATCATGTGCCTTTGGGCTTGTGTTTATTGGCTTGGTGCCTGCGGAGTGACTCCAAAACCCAGCTTCTCCCCACAAGAGAAACTTGCTGTTTGATATGTTTACATATCAAAGCCCTGATTTTCAGAAGATCCCAGGACTGTGGGAGGTAGGGATTTAAGGATATGTCTATCCTGCAATAAAGCACACACAGCTAGGCTGGGATGGGAGTCTGGGCTGTGGCATCCCACATGCAGGGAGGGAGATGCATGTGCCCAAGTCAGATGACAGGAACCAGCCTGGAGGTTTTGTTGCAGGTAGACATAACCCAAGACGCCAAACATCATGATCAAATCCTGCGACCAGGCAACAGGGGGTTCAAACGGCAGCTTTTTCCAACAGAGACTCAGCCTGAGAGGATTCCAGCTCTGGAGCCCTGGACACCCGAGTGTCCCTGTGCCATCCCACAGCCCCTGCCAGCCCAGCCCTGGGCTCCCCACACAGCTCTGTGAGAGCCCCTCAAACTCAGACCCTTTGCTATCTGGTCCTGGGTTCCCCACATTGCCACTGAGCCTGCAGAGAACAGGAAGCAATTCGAACTTCATTCTGGGGGACTGAAACCTCAGTGCCCTTTTGCCACCCAGTGAACCCCAAACCCTGGCTGGATCAGTTACAGGAAAGGCAAACTTACAGGCAAGATTCCCACTGCAAGTACCCTCCACCTGATCGACTCCCCCACCCCCTCTTGAGCTCAACTAGCCCCCCAACCTGTGACCCCCCAACCTGAGCACAGACACCCCCATCAATTTCACCAGCTCCTTCTCTCCCCTCTTCCTTCAACCACATTTCTTCTCCCCCATCCCCCAAAGGTTCCCAGATCTCAGTTCCCCTGTAGTAAATCCAATCACCCAGCAACAGCAATGAGATGAGGGCTGGACTCTGGGCCAGCTGCCCTGGTGCATAAGAACATATGAACGGCCACACTGAGTCAGACCAATGGTCCATCTAGCCCAGTATCCTGGCTGCTGACAGTGGCCAATACCAGATGCTCCAGAGGGAGGGAACCTAACAGGTAATCCTCACGTGATCCCTCCCCTGTCACTCATTTCCAGATAAACAAAGGCTAGGGACACCATTCCTACCCATCCTGGCTAATAGCCTTTGATGGACCTAACCTCAATGAATCTGTCTAGCTCTTTTTTGAACTCTGTTAAAGTCCTAGCCTTCACCGCATCCTCTGACAAGGAGTTCCACAGGTTAACTGTGCACTGAGGCTGTGTCTAGACTACATGCCTCTGTCATCAGAGGCATGTAGATTAGACACATAGGCAAAGGTAAATGAAGCTGCAATTTAAATGATCGCGGCTTCATTTACATTTACATGGCTGCCGCGCTGAGCCGACAAACAGCTGATCAGCTGTTTGTCCGCTCAGCGCGCTAGTCTGGACGCTCCCCTGCCGACATCAAAGCCCTTTGTCGGCAGCCCCGTTATTCCTCGTGGGATGAGGTTTACCGGGGCTGCCGACAAAGGGCTTTGATGTTGGCAGGGGAGCGTCCAGACTAGCGCGCTGAGCGGACAAACAGCTGATCAGCTGTTTGTCGGCTCAGCGCGGCAGCCATGTAAATGTAAATGAAGCCGCGATCATTTAAATCACGGCTTCATTTACCTTTGCCAAAACAACAAATCTACATGGCTCTGTCGATGGAGCCATGTAGTTTAGACGGACCCTGAGTGAAGAAAAACTTCCTTTTGTTTGTTTTAAACCTGCTGCCTATTAATTTCATTTGGTGACCCCTAATTCTTATATTGTGGGAATAAATAAATAACTTTTCCTTATTCACTTTTTTCACACCAGTCATGATTTTATAGACCTCTATTATATTCCCTCTTAGTCTCCTCTTTCCTAAACTGAAAAGTCCATGTCTTTTTAATCTCTCTTCAGATGGGACCCGTTCCAAACCCCTAATCATTTTTGTTGCCCTTTTCTGAACCTTTTCTAATGCCAATATGTCTTTTCTGAGATGAAGCAACCACATCTGGTCAATTAGAGCTGTGTATTCTTGTAACCAAAGAGGTGCTGGGGCTCAAGCAATTGTTTTACATTCATAAACTCATGCAGCAAGCCCAGAGGTGCTGGGCTCTGCCCTGGCACAACCTAAGTACTGATACCAGAGTCACCAAGTTAGCTGAGATCCTGAGTAAATCCAAAATCGCCATGTCGCTGGGATGGAATGAGAGACAGTCTCTGACAATGGTTATCTAGGATAAATCTGGAGTCAGCCCGACTGCACTGAAATCGGGGTCAGATTCTGGTGTCAGCACCAACGGGGTATATCTGGAGCCACCCCTGACTGTGTGGCGGTCAGGGCCAGATTCACCTGGGTATATCTGGAGTGCTCAGAGGGTGTATCTGAAATTACCCCTGATGGCACTGGGATCAGAGCCAGATTCTGGGGTCTGTGCCCAAAGGTTATATCCAGAGTCACCCCTGACTGCACTAGGATCATAGCTAGATTTTGATGTCAGATCCCACAGGATATATCTGGAGTCACCCTTGAACCCACTGGGACCAGGGCCATATTCTGGTGTCTGTGCCCAAAGGATATATCCAGAGTCACCTCTGACTGCACTGAGGTTGCGGCCAGATTCTGATCTCAAGTGTGAAATGAGGTTATTCCCATACGCAAATGCTGACGAATAGAATTTGGTTGAGAATGGGATCTAATGGGAAAAAGGAGGCTGGGAATCACGATTATCCCCAGTTCTGGGGTGAGAGGGGGTCTAGAAGTAGAACAGGGGGTCTGGGAGGCAGGACTCCTGGGTTCTATTTCTCTTTGTCATCCCTACTCATTGCATGACCCTGACCCACTCCCTCTCCCATCTGTGCCTCAGTTTCACATCAGTGAGGCAGATGCTGTGGGCGAGGGGGGGCAGGTTTGACTCCAGCACTCCTCCTGGGTTCTGGACTGTGCAGACAGGGTGCACCCGGCCTTGCGAGGAGTTATTCCATCATCTGGCCCAGCTGTCCCTTCCAATGAGCCTGGGCCAGGCCAAGTCATTCCCAGCAGCCTAAGGGGGCCCCAAGTCAGGAGTCACTCCCACTCCATTTCCCCAAGAATGAACAGCTCAGTGTGACCTGAATTCCTCCGCCAACAGCTCTGTTACTGCAACTGCCATGCAGGCAGTGCCCAGGGCTTGCCAGCCATCCCTCAGGACCTCTGGGTTCTAGCCCTGCTCAGGACAGGGAGGGGGTCTAGTGCAGGGCTCTTAACCTTTTGGGGCTCAGCAGGACTCATTTGTACAGGTTTATGGCCTATTGTGACCCAGTAAATAGTCTGGGGATGGAGCCCATGGGGTGGTTTTAGTGGGATCCTACTCCCAGGGGGTTGGGCACTGCCCAGCTCTCACTCTATAGCTGCGGGGCTGGCTGGGCGTAGCTCCCCGGGCTGGGCATTGCACCCTCTCTTGTTGCAGCGCTGCCCAGCTTGGCCCTGCCCACCTGAGTGGACCAAATGTGTGTGGAGGGAGCAATGTCTGGTTACCGGGCCACTCACTCAGAGGTGGCCTACCCGGACTCCCAGCATCATGGCCGCTGGGCCAAAGCAGATCGGGGCTGGGACCCCAGAGGCGGAAGTGCCTGCAGCTGGGAGAGCCCAGCCAGCCCCATGGGACAGACCCACCGGAGCTGCCATGCTACCCTTTGAAACATTCTGGGTCACACCCCACCCCTGGCTGAGAAACCCTGGGCTAGGGGGTGTGAGCAGAAGAGGGGAGGGGAAGCCAGGACTTCTGGATTCTATCCCTGGCTCTGGGAGGGGAGTGGGGTTCTAGCCTCAGGTCTGCCATTGACTCCCTGTGACCCATGGCAAGGCCTTTCCCCTCTTGAGGCCCCAGAGTGCTATCCCCTGGGGGGGGGGGGGGTGCTAGTGACTATCAGAAGCACCTTGAATTACAGCTTCTCCTCAACCCACTCACTGAGCACCACCAGCCCCCAGAGCCCAACCCCCTCCTTGGGCCCCAACTCATTGGGGCTGCAGTTGTGGGCTGGGACTAAAAAATATCATCTGAGCTTGGAGGGCACACGGCTCAGGGCTGTGGGTCAGGGTTGAGGGGCATTGGCACAGATGGGGGCGCCCAGGGCTGGGCTCATGGGGGGATGCGGGTTGGGACTGAAGAGGCCCCAGCACTGAGAGTTGTTTCTGACTCTCCAATGCAGCTGGATTGAATTAACCAAGCAGAGACTAAACGGCATCAGGCAGCGGGGCTAGGCCGGGGTGTGTGAAAGAGGGAAGCGGGGAGTGGGCACTGGGGAGCGAAAGGAAGGGGGGTTGAGAGGGGAATTTCCCGGTGGGGGTGGTGCAGAGCTATGGAAGCTGATGGGAATTTTGGGGCCTTCAGAAAAACCTCAGAGCAGCACAACCAGTGGGAGAGAACCCAAGAGTCCTGGCTCTCAGCCCTCTGATCTAACTCACTAGCCTCCACTCCCCTCCCTGAGCTGGGATAAAACCCAGAAGTCCAGGAGCTCACCCCTCATGTTCCACTGTCGCTCCTTCACAGCACAGAGCGAGTGAGGAGACACCACCTTTCAGAAAAATAGGAATGACATGGGTGACATCCAGGGGGGGGAAGGGTTGGACGCAGACAGACACAGAGACAGACACACCTCTCCCACCACATCTATTGACTTACTGCCCTCGCCGGGTTCCCCTGGTCAATGGGACTCTTGAAGTCTGTGCGCAGCTCGTCAAAGGCGATGATCTGTGGGGTGGGGGACAGCAGGGTCAGAGACAGAACCTCCCTGCCCAGCCCTGGACACAGCTGAGTTTGGGGTGGGACATGGGGGCCGTGTATCCAGGAATCCCTCACCCGGTGCTGAGAGGTAGCTGTCTCAGGGGTGGGGCACAGCGGCTGTTTTTAGAAGGAGCCTTTCTCCACCTGGCCCATGGGGCTCCCCAATCCTTGGGGGAAGGGCAGGGAGTTCCCAGGAAGGGCCATGTGGGAAGCAAAGTTACAGAGTCACACAGGCCCACGGTGGGGCTGCCTAAGTACATGATATGGCCTCAGCAATGTCTGGCTTCATCCCACACAAACTTATTTACATATGCAAATCAGAGCCCATTCTGCCAGTTTGGAAGGGAGACCCCAACTCAGGTTGATGAAGCCACAGAGGAGCATGTACCAAACCCACCCACTGGTGCACCCAGTCAGACCTCTTCTCTATTTCCCATTCTGTCATCTTCCTTTCTAGCCCCAAGGCCAAGAATGAGACATGGGTCCTTCCCGTCTATGGGCCTCTGGCTCCAATTCAGCCCCAGGGGCAGGCTGGATAGATGTGGGGAGGCATAGACAGGCCTTTCATTGCTAAGAGTCCTGCTTGATAAACCCCATTTGGAAGCAAAGCCGACTAGTCTCAGCCACTTTGCATTTCCACTTCAAAAATAAAAATACCACTGATCAGAGCAGGAGTCTAGCTCCCAGCCCCCTTGCTCTAACCACTAGATCCCGCTCCCCTGACAGCTGGGGATAGACCCCAGGAGTTCTGGCTCCCAGCTCCCCATTAACCTGTATCTGCCCTTTGAGGAGCCCGGATCCATCCTCCCCCAAGCGTTGCCAAGGAAGTTAACTCCCAGCAGGATGTGGAGGGACCCTGCTTCCCTTGGGGTCCAGCTCCCTCCCCCGACTCCACATGGCTTTTCCTGGGCTCCTGCCAGCACAGCCGGCTCCGGAACACCCAGCCCCAGCCAAATGGGGTGACTCAGCCACCGCCTCCCCATGCTCCGGGGGCTGGGACAGATCCAGTGTCAGACAGTGGGGGACGGTCCCTGTTGTGATACCCCCGTCTGGCTCTGAGCAGATGCCCCCCAGAAAGGAAGAGCCTGTGTCCATTCCCAGCTTCCCCAAATTAAGATACCTCTGTCAGGAGCCTGAGCCCAGTCGGGCTACTGTGGTCTCCAGCATGTCTGTCTGTCTGGGGGGGATTCCCTTCCCCGCAGAACCACCTCCTGAGCTTGGCTCACCCCTCAGGAAGCATATGCAGGTCCATCAGACCCAGGCCCAATTATCAGCACCCAGAGCCCCCTGGCTTCCTAGCACTGGCCCCAGTTCCAGCTACTCCCATCACCAGTTTCTGGGCTCTCAGAGCAGACTCACGAAGGAAATGAGCAGAGACACACAGCTCTGCTGGTACCCCTCAATCCTGACACACAGCCCCCTGCTAGCCCAGCTCTGGGCTCCTCTCCAGTCACAATCAGATCTGAGCTGCACTTGGTACCTGTCAAAGCAACAATGAAGGCTACAGGCGCCTGTGGGGGTTGCTTAGCAACCCTCACACGTGGCTCTTCTGCCTAGCAGGGGAGGGATGCCGCTCCAGCACCCTCCCCCCACAACCTGAGCCTGGGAACAGCCTGCCAGGCCAGCTAAGGGGAGCAGGGTGCAAGGACTGGGGTAACGAGGTGACTGGCTGGAGCAGTTAGTGCAGTGCTCTGTGGCGTGGGACCTGCCCCACACAGAATGAAGTTGAGACCCTACAAATTCACCTCACTCACCAGCACCTAGAAAGGGTCCAACACTCCGGCTTGAGCTGAGCCAAATATAAATTGGTGACAGACACAGTGTGGGAGATTAGGGGTCAGTGTGTGTCAGCAGGGAGGCAGGGAAGGGAAGCCCAGCACTGCGATAACAGGGGATTGGGATTGAGGGGCACTGGCAGAGCTGTGGGGCAAGGGGAGCCTAGGACTGGGATATCATAGGACTGTGAGCCAGGATTGAGGGGCACCAACAAAGCTGTGAAGTGGGGGGAGCTCAGGGCTGAATTAGCAGGGGCTACAGGTTAGAATTGAGGGGCTCCAGTAGAGCTGTGTGGAAGTGGGGCAGGGGAGCTCAGGGCTGAAGAATTGAGGGGCACTGGCAGAATTGAGAGTTGTGGGTTGGGACTGAGGGGCACCGGCAGAGCTGGAGGGCTGTAGATTGGGACCTAGGGCACCGCCAGAGCTTGAGGCTGTGGGCAAGGACTAAGGGGCACCATTGGAACTGGCAGGCTGTAGATTGGGACCTAGGGCACTGGTAGAGCTTGGGGCTGTGGGCACGGACTGAGGGGCACCGGCAGAGCTGGCGGGCTATAGATTGGGACCTAGGGCACCGCCAGAGCTTGGGGCTGTGGGCAAGGACTGAGGGGCATTGACAGAGTTGGAGAGCTGTGGATTGGGACCTAGGGCACTGGTAGAGCTTGGGGCTGTGGGCACGGACTGAGGGGCACCGGCAGAGCTGGCGGGCTATAGATTGGGACCTAGGGCACCGCCAGAGCTTGGGGCTGTGGGCAAGGACTGAGGGGCATCGACAGAGCTGGGGGGCTGTGGATTGGGACTGGGGGGCACCAGCAGAGCTGGGGGCTGCAGAATGGGACTTAGGGCACTGGCAGAGCTGGGGGGCTGTGGGCAAGGACTGAGGGGCACCTGCTTTGCACAATTACAAACTCCATCTCCATTTCTCCACACGGGTGATAGCGCTTAGCGGGGCCTAATTGGTGTCGGGCTGAACATGCCCCTGCCAGGCCCCTCTGTGCCCCAGAACCTGGATCTGGCTGCCAGTGAGGGTGTGCCCCCCCCCCCCCAACGCCTCCACACCCAGCACCTGCCCAGAATGGGAGAGAGAGAAACCAGCATGCGACCCCTTGCTATTGGCTGCCTGGGAGCTGGTCGCCGGGGCAACGGGATGGTTTCCAGTGGGAGGGGGGAGTGCGCGGAAGGAACTTTCCCCTACTGCTCCCAGAGTTCACCCTAATCCCCAGGCACCCGCCTTCCCCAATGGCCTGAATTCTGTGGCTGGCAGATAGCCAGAGCAATTCACTCCTACTGAGAGCAGGGCCCTGGCTGGGAGCTCCCATGGACACAGTTTAAGGGAACTCTTCAGCCCCTGAGCTACCTGCTAGCAAGAGGGCTGCTTACCACTGGAGGCTTGGCTGGTCCATCCCTGCCAGGAGTTTGGTTGAGACCCAGCAAAGCAATGTGCAAACACCCGGGCTTGCCCCTGGGGCCAAGGTCCTGTCAGGGAAGCGGATGTCCTGGGCTGGTGCTTAGGATACCTGGGCTCTGTTCCTGGCTCCTCTGCATAGTGCTGCTGTGCAAGCCCTTTGCCCCCTTTTTCTCAGTTTAATTTCTAGAGCTGGGGATCTAGGATTTGCAAGTGGGGTAGCAAGCGAATGGGGCAGCCCCTTCTCTCCCCGGCAGCACATGAAGTATTATAGGATGTGCCAGTTTCAGGAGGAAAGATCACTTACCTGTGGGGTGCTGGCACTCAGTGCAAACCCGAGTCCCCCAACAGAGGATGAAAGGGAGGGTACCACAGTGAGCCCACCCTGGGACTGCTAGTCTGGACGAGTCATTGTGTGGCTCTGGGGCAGCACAGAGAAGGGTGTTAATGGACCAGCGGGAGGGTGGAGGGAAATGCCAGGGCAGTGAACAGTGTTTAATTTGTAATGGAAGAGGTGCCCGGTCTCAAGTCATTTGATGCTGAGGCTCACGCAATTACTTTACATTCATAACTGATGCAGCAAGTACACAGGTGCCAGCCTCTAAATTGCCCAGCTCAGCAGTGCCGGGCTCTGAACTGTCCAGCACAGAGGTGCCAGGCTCTGCACTGCCCAGCCCAAAGGTCCTGGGGCTATGAATTACCCAGCCCAGAAGCAGTGGCAGTGACACAATTTCATTGTCACGACTCCTGGGGGCTAGATGGAAGGGCCAGCAAGTCCCAGAGCAACCTATACCTCCGTCCCCACAGCCCTCTGGAGTAGCCACATCCTGAGCTCAGTCCCGGTCACATCCCTCCCTAAACACCTCAATAGGGGGCAATGTGCTGCAGGAAGCAGAGCTGAGTATGGGACACTGCCTCCTTGCAGTCATTACTGACCCCACTGGTGTGGCACTGGGAGCCGGGCAGAACAGGATGCTCAGCAGGGGGCGCTGTGCTACAAGGAACATTGGGGCTCAATAGGGGGCGCTGTGCTGCAGGGCGTGGGAAAGGGCAAAACCATTGCGTGTCAGGGGCTCTGGTCACTTTCTGTTTGGTACATTCCCTTTTCCTTCCGAATGGAGCTGAAATTTTTCATCAGACTGGTTCTTGATAAAATGTAATTTCTGTCCAAACCCGACTGTCCTGTTTGCACGGGTTTGGAATTAAATGGTTTGGCATTTGGATTCACAATGACTTTTCAGAACGAAACCCCATTGGATTTTGTGTAGAAAAACATTAAAAGTTGGTAAAGAGCGAAATGAGAACCAGACGCGTCCGTGAACCCCAAATGCCTTTGGGGTGCCGGGGTGAAGCTTTTTTCTTTTGTGGGAGATTTCAAAATAGTTTGCTTCTGTTCCAGAAGAAATATGGAATTTGCTATGAAAGGGGAAATGTAGCTCACTCCCAGCTTTTCTGTGCCCTTCTAGCCTAGAGCACTCTTCAGACAGACTGGATCCTGCTGCACTTCCTGTCCTAAGCTATTGTGTGACTGACACTGTCCTGTTATTACACACCCGCGGCCCCCCAGGGGCTGCATCTCAGTGCCAGAGAAGGAATCTCTGTTCAAACAGCTGGCAGCCCCCAGGCCCACCTGGATCGTTGCTGCCAGATACAGACCCTTCTGGCCAGGGGTCAAGAATGGTTCCGGGTTCAAATACATCTTATGCGGCAAACATTGCTGGATCCCCTCCTTCCTGCCCCGTAGCCCCCTGCTATCCCAGCCCTAAGCTTCCCACAGCCCTGCCCTTGCCTCTCACTCCCAACACCCATAACCACATTTTCATCCTTGTCCATTGCAGAGTATTGCCCCAGACTCCTGTGGCTGGAGCCCTCCCACAGCAGTGGCAGGTGCCCAGGGCTCTGGGGGGAGGGAGGGGAAAGGCACAGCTATGCTGGGGGCAGGGGTGAGGTGGCAGTGATCTGGGACACAGGACAGACAGGGTCACAGTGTCCATGTGAGGGGAGCCCAGGCTGAGACAGCAGAGAGCTGCGGGTGGGGACTGAGGGGCACAGAGGCTAGGGTAGGAGGGGAGCTGAGAGGGCACTGGTGGAGCTGGGGGTGCAAGGCCAGGAAGAGGAGCCATGAGGAGCCCTCCCTCCCAGCCCCACCACCCAGCTAGTGATACCCAGAGCCCATCTTGTAAACAGATGTAGTTCCCATGGCAACCAGCGCCAGGTTCCCTAGCTACGGCTGAGAGAGAAGGGGGGCTACATCGCGGGAAGCCCGGGAGACGCAGCAGCCGTGGAACAAAGCGGGGGGGGGGGTGTGATCCAGCGGAGGGGAATTTGGGGGATCGACGGGGGATCTGGCTGGGGTAGGGAGGGGATCCTACATAGCAGGGGGCTGGTAAAAGAGGGGCCCAACTGGGGGGCAGCTTGGGGAAGCCCCGGCCAGGAGGGGGATGGGAGGCCGTTGGGGAGACCCGGGGGAGCTGGGACGCAATGGGGAGCCCCGACTGAAGGGGGTTGGGGGATCTGGGGGCAGCGCAGGCAAAGTCCCTCCCCCCACCCCTGAGTTTCTTAGCTACGTCGGCTCCAAATCACCACCACAGCACCGCACCCAGGGACTGGCGGGAGCCCCGGTCCGGCCCAGCGCCTCCCACTAGCCCGGTGTCGGGAGCAAGCCCTCGCCGGCACCGGACAGCAGGGTACGGGGCCAGGGGTCTGAGGATGGAGGCCGGAGACGCGGAGCGATGGAAGTGGGGCTGGGACGGGGCGGGGGTGGGCACGCCGGGGCAGGGAGCTGAGGGGGGCAGAGGGGAATTGTCTGTCTCTTTCCTTGCGGAATGATAGCGGGTCCAGACTGTCAGTCGGGGGCCGAGAGACGCGGGGGTGGGGGGAGCAAGTAGCGAGCCAAGCCCGAGCTCCAGAAACGGGGCAGAGTGAATGGGGTGAATGTCCCCCTCGGCCTGTCTCCGGGGGGGGAATGGTTGGGAGAGGAGGCGGCCTGGCAGGGACACGTTTACCTCCCAGCACGCCCCTCCCGCAGTCCGGATCCCCCCATCCCGCAGCGCGGATCCCCCCTCCCGATCTCCCTTCCGCAGCCCGGACCGCCCCCCCATCCCGCAGCCCGGACCCCCCCCTCCCCGAGCGCGGACCCCTATTCCCTAGCCCGGTCCCCCCATCCCCGAGCGCGGCTCCCCCCATCCCGACCCGCCACTCACATGCCAGATGACGAAGAAGATGAGCGAGGCGCACAGCACCAGGGTGAGCATGTAGCAGAAGGCGGCGAAGGTGAACGCCATGGTGCCAGGACGCCTGGGTCCCTCCGAGCCCGTCCGGCGCGGGGTCTCAGCCCGTGCGGCCGCCCATGAGCCCAGGGCGCCGCCGCGGGGAATCGGGGGCACCCGCCCGCCTAGGAGCGCAGCGCAGCCCGGGCCCCCATCGCTCCGGGACCCGCCTCAGTTCCGCTCAGCTCCCAGCTCCGGTCCTCGACCGGCTCCGCCGCGACTGGCAGCCCCGGCCCCGCTCGCAACGAGCCGGGAGGAGGAGCCGGGGCGCAAGCGCAACCGCGTGTGAGTGTGGCAGAGAGGGGTGTGAGTGTGAGCCGGGCGGGGGTGGGGGGAGTGTGAGGGACTACGAGTGTGAGACAGGGAGGGCGTGAGCCAGAGACGCCGGTGGGCAGGGGTGAGACACGGAGGTGTAGGGTGTGAGAGACAGGGAGGGGTGTGAGACGGAGGGGTGTGAGTAGAGGGGGGTAGGAGTGTGAGCCAGAGACAATGGATGGTGGGCATGGGTGAGACATGGAGGTGCAGGGTGTGAGACGGGGTCTGTGAGTGTGACATAGAAGGTGTGATGCAGAGATGATTACAATGGTGTGTGAATAGAGGCGTGTATGAGATAAAGAGGGATGGGGAAGCTGTGAGTGTGTGGGGGGCAAGGAGATGGCAGCAGCATGCCAGAGTGAGAGACAAAGGGGTTGTCTGAGAGACAACAGTGGGTGTTGTGGGGGGGGGGGAGTGAGAGACTCAACGAGGATGTGAGTGTGCACAAGACAGAGAGGGGTGTGTGGGACAAATGGTGGGTGAGAGGGGGTAGGTGTGTGTGTGAGAAACACAGAGGCAAAGGAGGGGTGGGGGGTGTTTGAGCCCGTGTGAAAGCGCTGGTGGGGAGAGGAGTGTGTATCAGAGGGTGTACGAGAGGGATGGGTGTGTTGGGGAGAGAGTGGAGTGTGTGACACAGGGTTTGTGTGAGAGACATGGGTGTGTTCAGGAGAGGCTCAGGGAGAGGAATGAGTGTGACAGGAAACAGAGATGGGTGGGGGCGGGGGCTGTGCTTTAGAAAACCATATCCAGGGGACAGCGCATTTTAGTTACCTAGTTCCAGACCCATTCACACACATCCATTGGGCCTCCAGCCACTCTATGGGGGCAGGTAGTGGGTGAGGGGATACCTGTGCTAGGGGACTGTGTAACATGGGGGGAGCACTTACAGACTGTCTGTGCTGGCTTGTGGGAGTAGTCCCTGTCTCCTATGTCAATGCTGCTGGGGTGTGGCCCATCATAAACCAGCAGGAGCCTCTCCATTATTTCATCAATTGCTTTGGGTTCCCAGGAGGAGCAGGAATAAAGGAGGGGATCCCTGAGGGGGAGAGAGAGTTGGAGAATTGAGAGATGGTTCCTGAGGGGATAAGGATACAGGGGTAGGAAGGAAAAGACAGGAAGCCACAGGAGGAGCGAGGGTTAGTGGGATTGACATAGGAAGGGGGGGCTGTGTTGTGGAAGAAACTGGCTACCAAACTACACCACTGACACACACAGCCCCACCCACCTGTCCCTCTTTATGATCTGTACACACTCTACCAATGAACAGGAACACACACTACATAGATCACACACACAAATACAGTGCATACATTCACACAGTGGGCACAGCAAAAATACACTGTTTAATATGGCCACATGAAAAGTTATCCATCTAGGCATCCAGAATGTAGGCCATCCTGATAGGCTGCGGGCCTCTGTTCCTGGGACAGTGACTCTGGAAAAGATGTGGGGATCATGGAAGCTAATTAGCAGAATGAGCTGCCAGTGTGATATTGTGGCCAAAAGGACTAATGGGATCCTCGGCTGTATAAACAGGAAAATCTCCAGTAGCAGAAGGAGAATTCTATCATCCCCACATGTGGTACCGTTGTGAACATTACTGGGGCCTTGTGTCTAGAGCTGATGTCCACAGATCAGAAAGGAGGCTGATAAATTGGAGAGGAGTGTGCATGGGTTCAGAGAAAAGCCAAGAGAATGGTTAAAGGATTTGAAAATTTATAGCAAGAGACTCAAGGAGCTCAGTCTATTAAGCTTAACAAAGCAAAACTAAGGGGTGACTTGATCACAGTCTGTAAGTACCTGCAGTGGGAGTAGAAATTTGATAACGGGTGCTTAGATCTCATAGACAAAGGTCTAACTATAGCCCAGAGCTGGAAATAGAAGCTGGACAAACTCAGACTAGAAATAAGGCCCACATTTTTACCACTGAAACAATTTACCTGAGTTGCGGTGAAGTCTCTATCACTAGAGTCCCACAAATCCGTGGATATCTGCTTTGTATCCATGGGTAGCTGCAGCCACAGATATGGATGCGGATATTCGCAGCTCATTTTTGTATCCATGCAGGGCTCTATCCATCACTGGTAATCTTTAAATCAAGACCTGATGGGTTTTTTCCCAAGAGATCTGCTGTAGTTCAGCCAGGAATTCATTCAGGGCAGCCTTTGGTCTGTCACATAGGAGGTCAGACTAGATCAAGGGTCTCCAACCTTTTTAAGCACAAGATCACTTTTTGAATTTAAGTGCAATCCAAGATCTACCTCTAACCCAAATACCCTGGCTCCACCTCTTTTGTGCCCCTTCTCCAAGGCCCTGCCCCTGCTCACTCCATCCTCCTTCCCTTGCAACAGGCAGCGGCAGAGGTTTGGGGCACAGGCTCTGGTCTTGGGCCAGGGGATTTGGAGTGTGAGAGGGGCTCCAAGCTGAGCTGGGACAGGGAGTTGGGGTGCAGGAAGGGGTTCAGGGTACAAACTCTGTAAGGGATTTTGGGTCCAGGGGACTCAGGACTTGGGGTGCAGGAGGGGGTTTGTGACTGGGGCAGGGGTTCAGAGCTGGCTCCAGCTGGACTCTGCTTACCTCAGGTGACTCCTGGGTGGTGGTGCAGTGGGGCTAAGTCAGGTTCATGCCTGCCCTGGCCTTGCCCCACTCTCAAAAGCAGCCAGCAAACCCCCTCCATCCCAAGCCCTGTCATGCTATCTCTCTCCCTTATTCTGTGGAGATAGACTACAGGGTGGGAGAGGGGGCGCCCTGACATCAGCACCCCCCCTTCCCTGCCCTGCACAGAAAGCAGGAGGCTCCTGGGTGGGGGGGCAGCTCCAAGGCAAAGAGCAGGAGCAGCATGGCAGTGCTGAGAGGGGCAGATGAAGTGCTGGCCCTTGATAGCCTCTTGGCCAAACCAGTGAGGATCACCTATCAGAGGCAGCAAGATCTACCAGTAGACACCGATCTACCGGTTGGTGACCACTTAGACAAGATGATGACAGTGTCCTTTCTGGCCCTATACACTAGGAATGTGCACATGCACACACACACCCTATAAAAACTCCTTATACTCAAATGTACACATGTACCCATCTACACGTACACCTGCAACGCACATTGCAAATACTCCCATCGTAGCTAAACACCCAACCCTTGCAAAGCACCCCCCCTTCACAACCACCCCTATACATACACATGGTGCACTGACACAGAGCCAGACGAATGGCTAACAGCGCTACTCTGCTTGGAAACACACAAACACCCCAATGAAATATACACAGCACTCTTACACAAATACACCTCTGCTGCCCCAACAAACATGTACCCTGTACACACACCAGCCATATCTGCAAGCACACACCTGACACAGCACCAGGCCTGGCTGTTCTCAGCTGCCTGGTCTCATCACTCCCAATCTCTTGCAGCTTGAGGGGCACTGTCAGAGCTGCAGGGTGGGGCACCCAGGGCTGGGGCATCAGGGAGCTCTGAGTCAGAACTGAAAGCCACTGGTTGATTGTGGGTTGGGGTTGAGGGGCACTGGCAGAGTTGAGGGGAGCCCAACACTGAGCCTTCTGAGCCGTGAGAAGAGCTTGAGGGCCATGGGCACTGAAAAGCCATCAGGTCCCTCGAGATGAGAAATTTCCCTTATATGGAGGTAGGAAATCCGTTTGCAGATTTCTGAGCATGTTTTTGGATTAATTAAATATTCATAATCTGGTGTAATTACATGATGATTCATATGAGCAATAATTTTAATTAGAATGAAATGTATTATTCGAGTTCTGTTTTTCTTTACACCCAACGCCCGCCCGGATGGCTGCCTTCCCCTCTACAACACAGCACAGAACAATCTGTGACAGCATGAGAGCAACCCACCCGCCCTGTCTGACAGGGGAATGGGAGTGTGGAGCAGGCTGGGACACCTGACTGTGACCCACAGCTGCCTGCTAGCCCAGCCCTGAGTTCCCTCTCTATACACATGCAGCTCCACAGGGGCCCCTCAAAGTCACCTGCCCAGCCTGCTGCTATTCCTGCCCCTTCCCTCTGCCCCCCAGCTCAGCTGATGCCCCTGAAATGATTGCAGGGTTCCAAGCAATGGCACTAGAGCAATGTGTATAGTGGGGATGCTTGAAAGCCATTCACTACAACTTTAAACCCTCTGTACAACAGAAGCAACTTCAAGCCAGAGGGTGCTGCCACCCCTACTGCATCCCTATTTCCAGTGCCTCACCTCCACATGGGGAGATAGGGCAGGTAGCTAGGCCAGGCATTTATACATTTCTAGCTTTCCTGCATCATACAACAGGCTTTATTAGTACTATCAGTTTTCCCATAACACTCCCAGCCCCTGCCTCATTCAGTATGCAAGCTGGCCCTTCTCTGGCCTCTGCCTCATTTGTTGTAGATTAGAAGCTGGCTGGTGAGCAGTGAATGAGGCAGGGGACTGTAGAGAAAGGCAAGTCTCATGGTTAAGGAAGCAGAACTGGAATCAATCCCTGTCTCGGTAGCACCTGGCAAGTCACTTAGACCAAAATGCTCAATCATTGTGTAAGTGCCTCGTGCTTGGTACCTACCTTGAGCCCCTGAGGTCTGATTTGCAGAAGTGCTCCCCACTGCAACTGAATCAATAGGAGGAGGCTGCTCTAGCTGTCAGGTTGCGTGATCTGCAGGGCTGAGTTTGAATCCTGCATCTGCCTTGGCTCACTGGGTGGCCTTGACTGAGTCAGGGCCTCAGGTCCCTTTCTGTAAAACAGGGATCACACTACTCTCCCAGAAAGATAACTGGAAGCAGAATGATACAAATCCCTAGGGGCTATGTCTAGACTGCTGAGTTAAATCAGGAAAAAATATGCAATTTGCAGTGTGCAAATTACATCTTTTTCTGACTTACTTTTGAAAGAGGCTTTTCCAAAATTTGGCACGTCTACACGGCACCACATTTTGGAAAAATGTGCTCTTTCGACACATCCCTTATGCCTCGTAGAACGAGGTTTACAGGGATGGTGAAAGAGCATGTCCGCTTTTTTGAAAAAATGTTTGGAAAAGCAGACACGTTCTTTGGACACGGCATTGCTTTTCCAAGATACCTGCAGTATCCTGGAAAAGCAATGGAGTCTAGACATTGGGTGACCGTGAGCAAGACACCGACTATCTGTGCATCTCAACCTCCCATTGATACAATTTGGCTTAGAACCCTTCCCAGCAGTGTGACTAGACCATACTGAATTCCAAGAGGCCATGGTGAGGGCCTCCCCTGAAAAGGACCCTCGAGGGATGAGGCAATTGGTGGAGCTCAGAGTTAGGGGAGGAGGGAAATGCCACAGAAATGGAATAAACAATTTGATCATTTTCCATTTTGTGAGGTTCAAAGGGGACCCTATTTTTGTCACATTTTCCAGCCAACCACTTTGATTATTGCTTTCTGTGTTTTGGGTGCAGTGAAGAGAAAATGTTATTTCTGCTAAAACATTTGGTAAAAATTGTTGGAAAGTATTGGAAAAATGAGAAATGCGCATGTGTTTGAGAAGATGGACATCTTTCTCTACAGCAAGATTTTCCATTTTTCAAAGTCATTACTCCGCTGTCCCCGAAAAGGCATTTATTTTTCCCTCCAAACCTGAAATTTCAAGCAACCTCCTGGGAAATTTCTGAACCTGGATCTGCCACAGTGTCTAGGAGCTGCCAGTGCATAGAATAGGAACATACAGGGTAGCAACAGGGACACATTCCTTCATACCAGTCATCCGAAGCAATGAGCGAGGCATGGCCAGGGGCCAATATCCAATGGTGCCCAGGCTCAGAATTCTATCCCACACCTCACTCTTTGGCATGTTTCCTACGCTCACAAACAGGCTGGGAGAGTGTCAGCTTGCAAGGGGTAACAGTTTTAGGGGAGAAGAGTTTATAAACATGACCCTGAAAGGTCCAGGGAGTTAGAGGAAAGAGAAAGAACCTCCCAAGTGAGTATCTTTAACCCCCCAGGATCCTCACTGGCATGAGTGCAGTTTGCAACCAAAGCTGGACTTCAATGCATTGGCACAGTTGTTCAGAATAAATGGGGCAGCTTTTGCTGTAACATTTCTGAACTCCAGCAGGCATGAGTTGCCAGCCTTGCTATTAAGGGCCTGTGGGGAGGCTATTTCCCAAGTTTTTCTTTTTGAGAAGAAAAAAATAAAATTGTCACACGCAACCGTAAACTGCTCACTTGTGTCCTCTCTGTGGGATGTCAGCCCCTCCCCCAAGTCTCTTCAGCACGGTCATCCAGCCTGCTACCATTTGAGCCAGCAGAAAGGGAAGACTGTTTTCCTGTGACCAATCTCTAGCAAATAGTACCACCCCTCTCTTCCCAGTCAGTGCTGCTTCAGTATGAGGCTAGAGGACACTGTACTGCCGGGAGAGGGGCAAGGGCTCAGGAGGGGGCATTTTCCTCCTTGCAGTCAGTGCTGGCCCCCGAGAGGCACTTTTGGAGGGAGCAGAGCTAGGGGGCTTGCCCAGAGCAGTCAGTGCTGGCTTTGATGCCCCAGCACAGTGCTAGGGGGTGCTATGCACAAAGCTGGGGCAGGGGGTTGGGGTCTGGGTACCGTAAACAGGTTGTGGAACCTCATGGTGGGTCCTTAATAACAAGCATCTGTGCTTTTTGCTCTGTGCAAACTGCATGGCGCAAAGGAACCACCTGTGACCCCAGGATTCCACTCACCAAGTTTACTAACTCCACCCAACATGGCAGGCTTAGCTCCAGCCACAGAGCTGGTTTAGCCAGGGTCTGAAGCAGAACATGGTGAGCACTAGGAGAGGACTCACAACTATTTGGAGCTACAGATACAACCCAATTCTTCCCTGCTGAACTAGGGGCTGTTTGAAGAGCACAGAATTAGTAACAGCTATCAAGCAGCAACTCTAGGATAGCAGGGTCCCTACTCAGCACCTATTCTCCAGAGCCCAAGCATACTGTGAAGATGATCCATTGCTGCTGTGTTCCAAGCAGAGTCAGAGGAGAGGTGCCATCAAGGCCACTGAATCTCATCATGCTGCCAAAAGACATTTTCAGCAGCTTATACCTCAGTCAGACAGGCACCAGTTTCCCTGGAACATCAAAAGGC
This sequence comes from Pelodiscus sinensis, assembly GCF_052426305.1. Taxonomy (NCBI): domain Eukaryota; kingdom Metazoa; phylum Chordata; order Testudines; family Trionychidae; genus Pelodiscus; species Pelodiscus sinensis. The sequence goes on along the minus strand of NC_143062.1, from coordinate 20,052,626 downwards.
ACGCCCCTGGCTTCAGGACTACCCTGAGCCTGATCTCAAAGTCCAGGTGCACTCATCAGCAACATCTCAGAATTTTTCAGAAAGGCCACTGGAATTCCTTTAGTAAAGAGCTGAGCAGCAGATAGCTTCACAACAGCCACCTGCACGGATAGCAGTGCTACATTCAGACACTTCTACAGCAAGTTTTCCATTTTCTAAAGCCTTTCATCTCTTGCTCAGTGCTGAGATGCAACCAGCTGAGGGGGTACCACCCAGGGGCTGGGGAAGAGAACAAATGGAGGTGCTTGTGCAGGGATCCCCCTCCTACTGCAGAGATGCAGCCAGAAGAGAGGTGAACACACACTCCCAGGTGTGTTGGGAGGGAGGAGGAAGAATACCTGCTGCTAGGCAAGCTCATGCTGTTTTCTCTCCCCTACACTGACCTTATTTCTTGACAGCAAAGGGCTTAAAATAGTGACTTGTTCTTGGGAGCAGGACACAATGGCTCATTCTGAGCAGCAGAAATAGCCCGCCCCCACCTCAGAGGCCACTGCCCCCCATTCCCTCAGCGCATTAGCAGCACACACACACCTGGCCCGTACTGGCATGCTCCAGCTGGAATCCATCCTTTACTTTCAAACCTGCAAATCAGGAGCAGCCCCTTGAGTGGGCTGAGCTCCTATCCTGTGGGGGTGGCATGAGCTGGCAGATCTGAGTCCATGCCAGGCTCCGCCCAACTCTTTGACCCATGTGGGGAAGCAGCACCCCACCTCACCATGGAGGACAGCTAGCCAGGCTGGACCTGCACTGACCCTGGGTTGCAGGCTCCCCCTCCGAGAGGGGACAGGTTGAGGAACATGTCTGGGCAAGGTCCCGCCCTTCCCTCTCCATTGTTGACCTAATTCCCCAACCTCCACTGTCACATCTTCCCAGGCTGGTGCTGGCTCAGAGACCGGGGCTCCAGCAAGCTGACTGCACACCTGTGCACACAAACAGCTAGGGTCAGACTGGTGCAAGAGAGCTGAGGAGCTGGCAGAGCAGGGCACATGATGGGCAGACAGTACAGGGATTCTTACTAAGAGGTCTAGTGCTGAGCACGTAGTCCAAGTCTACACAATGGCAATGCAGGCTGACAGGGAGCCCCAAGTGAGGCCAGAGAGGGTACTACCAGGCATCACAGCAGGGCAGCCCTCTGGACTTACCCACCATGGGGAGGTATGAGAAGCTGCTTGGTGCACTACTTAGTAACTCATGAGACAGGCAGCATATCTGGCATGTCCTAGAGATGGACAGATGAGGGGGTTGCCTATTGACAGGCTAGTGCCTGGGTGGCCTCCCTGCCAGGAAGAGCTAGGCACTGCTACAAAATGGAGGCATAGCCCCAAGGAAATCCATGTGAGGGCAGCATGGCCTACTGCAGGCCTTGCCAAATTGTGTGGCTAAGAGCATGGCCTGGAGTCAGTTCCTCCCACCTACCCAAACTTGCAGGAACGTCGTCACAGGATGTCCCAGCACAGCCAACAGAATTGGCAGGGGGGAGGGAGGATTGTCACATAGGAGGTGAATTATCCAGTCCTCTTACTCCTGGTCTCCAAGGGCCACCCTGGGCTGTAAGAGACTTACAGTTCTTTCAAGATGCTGCCCCAGTGCTAGGGGAAGCTAGTTGCCTACAAAACATCCCCTGCTCTGTCCTGCTACTACAGCAGTCTAGGCCTGGATTGGAGTTTTGCTTCCCCCATCCCTTTGGCAACTATGCCTCCCTGCCCCCTGCTGAGCCCACAGCTGAGGCAAGATGCAATCTTCCACTCCCCCCACTCTGGGTCTTCCAAAACAGCAGGAGTGCTCAGGACAGCCACCCCAGGAAGGGAAGCTGCACTGCAGGCAGCCCCTGGTAGTCAAAGGAACGGGGGCAGTATCCTGGGGGGGGCTGTTCTCACACTGCAAGGCCTGGCCAACTGAGTGGGGGCTTTGCTAGTCAAAGGAGACCAGAAGGTGCTATGATGGGCTTGGTGCACCTGGGGTAACCCAGGCAGGTGTTGGCTGATCCGGGTGCAGGTGGTATCTAGCCCAGCCTGTCTGTCTTCCCCCTTGCTAGCTGTGCACACCCCAGAACACCTGCACACAGAACCAAGGGTGCAGGCTACAGGAGCCTCCCCGCAGAGGCACTCACCTTTATTTTTTTTTAAATAATGTCACTGGTGGAAAAAAGAGCCAACAAATGAACCATCCAGCTGGCTCCTCCCATCCCCCTAAATAGGGGCAGAGCCAGGCAATGGGGCGTAGGTACAGTAAAGGGACGTGCTCAGGGCCCCAGCTTCTTCTTGCTAGGGTTGGGAGTAGGTCACGAGGGGAAGGGCTGATGCTGCAGAGGGGTGAGCTGAGCAGTAGAGGACAGCCCCCACATTTGCCCACAAAGTGCAAGAACTTCCCAGCTGGAGGGAAGGAGACAGCTGCTCAGTGCATTAGCCCTTGAGAGCTGAGGTGCTGGGGGCCCTGAGCCCTGGAGAAGAGGCTCTACAAACAACCCCTGTGGCCAGTTCTAAGGCCCCTCACTGTGTTACTCTGAATACATTCAGTGGGCCTGGCATGGGCCGGCCCAGGGCTATCCACCTACCCCCTCTTGGCTGGGAAGGGCTGTTAGCCTCAGCAGGACTAGGTGAGGAAAGTGAGGGGCCAGGTCAAGGGACGGAGGGGGACAAGTGGCATCAAGCTCAGCTCAGCATTCCGGGCCAACCCTGCATCACAGCCACTCTGCAGCAGAGGTATCAATATCGACCTAGAGCAAGGCAGGGGGATGAAGGTGGACCAAGGTGCAGCAGAAAGGGAATTAAAAAAAATCTGTGCCCCTGAAGGCAAGGAGGAATGAGAAGAGATGCAGAACAAGGACAACACAGTGGAGGCAGGAGCCACAGCCCTGGAGAGTAGCTTGAACAGCTCAGAGAGGCCTATGCCCCGACCTCCATTTTGCTAGGGACAAGCCACTGCATCCTGGAGACCAGGCAGCAAAACAGCTTCAGCCACCCCTAGTTCAAAGTTAATTGCACAGGGACAGAAGTTTGGTGACAGGCTCATCCTTAGGACCCCCACATCAGGAACGAAAGAAAAGGGGGCTGTAGGCAGGAGAGGCTGCGGGGGTGGAGATGGGGGCAGCCCTAGGCACCCAGCAGGAAGAGGGAAGCAGCATCAAAGAACCCATGAGAAGGAGCCAGGAAACCTGCCAGGCATTGGGCCCAAGGACTGAGGCAACAGAGGCTGCATAGAGGGAAGTTCTCATGGGTGGGAGAGCACCCCTTGCAGGTCTGCCCCCTCCACACACTCAACAAGGTAAGCAATTAAACACAGGCAGAGAACCCAAACCATCACCCCACCACAGAGGTCCCGTCCACCTGCACGGCATCATCCGGGAAAGTTGCTACTCCACAGGAGGAGGGTGCTGGACAGCACCAGATTGGACGGTCCCCTCCCCTTCCCACCCCATCTTTCAGTCCTGGGCCTCAGCAGCAGCTTCTGCCCTCTGGTTTGACTGGAGTGCTGTCGATTCTGAGGTTGGGTCTGTCCCCACCAGTAGTGGCACCAGGACCCATGCGCTTCTTGATCTCAGCAGCCATGGTCATGAATGACTGCTCCACGTTGGTGGCGTTTTTGGCGCTGGTCTCCAAGAAGGGGATGCCCAAGGAGTCTGCAAACTCCTGCACAAAAACAAGGGAGGAAAAAGGGTTACAGGCTAGCAAGGACTCTGTGGCTTAACAGGGGCAGGGCTGTCATCCTCTCCAAGAGGGCTCATCTTGAGAAGAATCTCAAGCACTTCCCAGCTGTTTCTGAATGTTGACAGTCTGGCTCCCAGGCAGCAGGTCTGGTCAGTCATTTCATTTAGCCCCCACTGTAGATGAGGAAACAGCAAGCCCTTCTGAGCCAGACATGAAGGGGAGGAAGCTGCTGACAGGACAAGTGCTTCCCCCTGGTGTGGCTTCTGGGTACTACAGGAATCTGCTGCAATAGGGACAGCAAAGCTGATAGGCAGCAACTCTCACATGGGGCTGTCTGCATCTGCAGGTGGTGGACAGAAGGGGCCTGCTGGGCCTGGCTCACCTTGGCAGTGGTGTAGTCTACCACTTTCTTAGTGGTGAGGTCGCACTTGTTGCCCACCAGCAGCTTGTTGACATTCTCACTGGCATAGCGCTCGATCTCCTGCAGCCACTGCTTCACGTTGCTGTACGACTCCTGCAACAGGGAACATGGGCTCAACCCCAGGCCCTGCCAGCAAGCACACTTCCAGCAACTGCTGCTGGGGAGCCAACCCCACCCCCCTCAGAAAGGGGGGGTGTCTCCATTTGCTGTCTCAGACTGCAAGCAACTGGCACCAGATCAGTGAGTCGGGAACCCAGGAGTCCTGCTCCCAGCGCTTGCTCCACCAGCACAGCCCTTCCCCCGTTAAGCAGCTGTTCTCTTGATGTCCTTCCCACCTACTCCAGGCAGCTGCTGCCAGTCTGGCCATCTTCAGAAACTGACCTGTTCCCTCTAGTCACGGTCACTATGGAAACTCAGGCAGTGCAGCCCTCTGGGCCTGGCTCTGCTAACTGCTCTATGGGCCAGACAGGGGTACATCAGCTGCAAGCACAGAGCAGAATAGCTGCTGCCATAGCTGTGCGAGACACCCATGTCAGCAATGCCTGGGGCAGATGCAGAAGGAATGCAATGCTCCATCGCCCCAGGAAGGGGCAGTGCCCAACATAAAAGGTACAGAATAGATGGTCACTGGGGAACACTGATCAAGACCACTCTTCCCCAGCACAACTCTGGGAGTGTACACAGCAGGCAGCACCTACAGGAGTCTCACTGTTGGTAGCGCGAGTTGCTAGACTTTCCTCTTGGAATCAGAATAGAACCCAGTGGTCTTGGCTCCAGAGAGGCCCAGCAGGAGGCCCACTGCCTAAACCTGGAGGGGGCCCTGGATGCAGGAAGGTCAAGAAGCTGCTGAGGACCTGCAGGGCCAGAGTGCCCCGGGCAGCATTACCTGATCCGTTACATCATATACCACGATGATGCCATGTGCCCCTCTGTAGTAGCTGGAGGTGATGGTCCGGAACCGCTCCTGACCGGCAGTATCCCACTGCAAGAGACAGGAGGGGTTGGACCTTGTATTTATCTTCTTCCAGAGATGGACAGTACCCCCAAGAGCAGGGCTACTCAACACGCGGCCCACGGCCCGTTTGTTTGCAGCCCAGAGTGTGGTTTGGGTTTACAGGGGCTCACACGGCCCGCAGGTAGGATCCTTTGAACATGGCCTCCACTAGGAACACGCTCCACAACAGCAAGGCTGGCTGGAACAGACGGCTACAGGGTATTGGTGTTTCTAGCCCCCAGGGAGGAGGTGCCTGGAGTGCTGGGGCATTGTGTGAAAAGCTATTTGCATATATATGAAACCACACTAAGTTGAGGCCCTCAGCATGTGCTGAGAGTATCATTGTGGCCCCCTGGGACTTCCAAAGTTGAGTAGCCTTGCCTTAGAGGGGACAAGGTCCCATATTCTATTCCCCACACTGAGCCAGCCAGTCCCTGACCCTGGAGTAGGACAGGAGCTGGCACCCTCAGAGGGGTGCACCATTCCCTGCACTTCAGAACCAGACCTCAGAGGTCAATGCAGCACTGGGGCAGGGCCCAGACACTCACAATCTGTAGCTTGATGGTTTTGCCATCCAGTTCAATGGTCCGTATTTTGAAATCCACCCCAATGGTGCTGATGTAGCTCTCTGTGTAGGTGTCATCCTGGAGATAGAGACAGAGTTACCAGGGCAGCTGGGGCCTGTGCTCTTAATGCTGAGGCAAGGGAACCTTCATCACCCATTTCTAGTGGCAGATCTGACGCCCTGGATCTAGACACTCTTTAACAGCCACCTCTTGAAGGTGAATGGATGCCAGCCCACTGCTGGGCAGAGAGGAAGGTTTGGGATTCCTCTGGAGCAGGGGGGCTAAAGTGCCTTGGGAGTTTGGAGATCCTGGTAGAAGCTAAGCAGCTCCTAGGAAGATTCTGCAACTTAAAAACCCTGTTTCAATCTACTGTCATTCTGCAAGAGAGCCTGTTGGTAAACACATATTGGCTGGTGCTAAATGCCCATTGGCACTCAGCTGCCCTGTGATGTTTGGTACTCCCACCCCAAAATGCTTTATGGGCAGATACAGACTATGCACAGCCACCACTGGGTGAGGTATGGGGACCATTAAGCAACACATAGTGATGGGCAAGTTTAGGACAGGAAGTGAAGCCCATAAGCAGATTTGGAGATACAGGAGGCCAAATATGATCAAATTGGAAACGGACCAGGAAAAAAGTGATTACTGAGCCTTGTGGCACAATGTCATGGGTGTTGACGGACCCTTAGAGGGTGAGGACCTGAGTTAAGTCTTTTGCAAAAAGCAGCACCTCCAATAGCAACGTCCCCAAGCTGACACTGGGGCAACACTGACTGAGGGCAAGGAGATCCTTACTGAGCCTTCTCTGCAGCTCAGCACCCTCCTCCTCAGCATGAGGCTGGGGCACTGGGATCAAACTGAGGGAAGAGGGTATGCTATTACAGCCCTACTGTTCTCTGTAACATGAAGGTCTCCCAGCCAAGCACTGAAAGGCATAACCTCTTTAGCCATTTGAGGTTTGATAAAAATGCTCTAGGGTGATGTGCCGCAAGAAGCCACATGTCAGATACCCTGGCCCCGCTGCTACAGATGTGGTCATCCTGTCACCCTATAGCTAGGTAGGATCCAGTGTGAAGCTGAGGGGCTCTATACAGGGCAGGGACACTCACAGCAAATCGCAGCAGGAGGCAGGACTTCCCCACACCGGAGTCTCCAATCAGCAGAAGCTTGAACAGATAATCGCTGAAACAGACAGATGATGAATGAGGAGAGAAGAGCAATTCCTGACTTTATGCCTTGACGTCATCAAGTGTGGATAGTTTGAGACCTCTCCCTTGCCCAGAGCAGGGATTGTTTCTGGTGGAAGAGGACTAGAGGATCACACTCCCATCCCCAGCAGACAAAGGCTGGTGAATCTGGAATGGGGATGTTAGTGGTTCACAAACTTTTTGGCCTATCCTGCTCAAGGTAGACCTTTCTGTGGACCACAGCCAACCAACCATGAAGACCGGGGGAGGAGGAGGGAGGTCCTGGCCAGGAAGTAGGGTGCAGGAGAGGGTGTTTGAGAGGGAGGGAGCAGGGTGGAGATGCAGGGTCCTGGCAGGAGGAGGTGTGTGTGTGTGGGGGGAGGAGGGAGATGAAGCGCTTACCTGGTTTTGTGCCTGTCTGCTCCTAGGTGCTAACCCCCATTTCTCACATCTCCTCCTGCTGAGACCCTGCACCTCCCTGCTCCTGCACCCTTTGTCCCAACCACCCAGAGACCCCCTTAATCCACTCCTGCACCCTCACTCCTTCCTGTGCTCATTTTGTCTTCATGGCGATAGGCTTGTGATCCATGGAATGGTCTGTGTTGAGCAGGGTGGGCCATTGACTGATTCTAGCCAATGGGAGCAGGGGAGAAGCCTCCAGGCAAGCAGCTCCCTGTGCTGCCATCCCCCCAGCTGAGGGGAGGGGAACCAACAGCGTGGAGAGCTGCTTCCCCACACCCCAAGCCAGATCCAGCCTGTGAGGCTCCCCTCTTCCCTGCAGTGGGAAGCCAGTACTAGTGTGCCATCCTCACAGGAGGTGGGGGCTGGAGCACCAGTGCTAACTCCTCAGTGCAGGAGAGGGATAAGCCCCACATCTGTGGCCCACCTGCAAGACCGTCATGGATCACAAGTGGCCTGTGGACCACACAGAGAACCACTAGGGTAAGTGGATGTGCTGGCCAACTAGTGTAAGATACGGGGGCTCTTCATACAGAGATCCCTAATCACTCCCGGACACCTGGGCAAGCAGGACTCTGCTCTCTGCCACCCACAGCATTCCAAAGATAACAGGGAGCATCAGATGCTCCTCAGAGGATGGAATAGGAGCTTACAAACCTCAGCTCCAGCCCTCCCGCTTTATGCACTTGAGCTCACTCCCCTTCCAGAGTGGTAACCTCTCCCTTGCCTTAGCCTGCCGATCGGATCCCTACACTCAGGTCAGGTGAATATTGCTACTGTAGCAAGCCCTGGCTTATAGGCAGGGTCACCCTCCCTTCAGACTTCAAGAGGTCACCATGGGCTGCACCCTGGCAAGTGGGAGGTCAGAAGTATAAGGGAGCAGGGGGAATGGCATGGAGTGCTTGGTTTTGGTTTGCCCCCACTCATGAGGCAGGCTCTCTACAGGACCCTCAAGACAAGTCTTGTTGTGGGCTCAGGGGAGCTCAGAGACTAAGACATTCATAATCCTGGAAACATTAAGAATCTAGGAACAAGATGAAGCCACTGAGCTGGAGGCCAGAAAGGCCTGTTCTGATCACCCAGCTACTTGTGCATCCTACAGTCTTTCAGCCAAACCAGGGGTGGGCAATAGTTTGATGGGGGGGCTACTCCAAAAATTTGGAAAGTGGTCAAGGGTTGTACTCTTCCATAATATTGAGGGGGTGCAGGGTCTGGGATGGAGGTTGGGTGAAGGAAGTGGTTGTGACCTAGGGCATGACATTAAGATGCAAGATCCAGGTGGGGGTGCTGGAGAGGATTCTGAGCTGGGGGTGTAGGAGCAGGTGCAGGGTTTGGGAGGGGGTTGTGACCTGGGGCAGGAAGAGGTGGGGTGCCACATACAGGACCTGGGAGGTGTTTAACTTATGTGGATCCTGGACAGTAGCCAGCAGGAGCTGCACCCCCAAACACCACTCAGTGTCTGGCTGTGGGGACCATGGGGCTCACAAACACACAAGGCAGTGGGGCAGAATGGGCCTCCATGACCGGCCAGCGCTGCAAGCACAGCCCAGGAAGCTCCAGCCAATGGGAACCACAAATATCTGAGGGCAGTGGCAGCACAGGAAGCGGGGTCAGAGATGTGTGACCCCCTACAGCTGGACACTTTGAGCAGCATGCAGGGGTGCAGTAGGCATAAAGCCTGTCCCAGGCTCCCACTAGGATGCAGGATGGATCTGGTGGTTTGGCAGATCTGAGCCCCACTCTGAACTCGACAAGCATAAAGGCCTTCAGAGACCCTGAAATGAAGCCACAGCACAAGGATTAGAGTTTACCAGGCAAAAGCCTGCTTTTAAGCCAGGTTTTAGATCTCCACACAGCCACGTGAGAACCTCCACATACCTGCTCTGGCTGTTTGCTCTGCTGGGATTCAAGGAGTCACCCCCAGTCACATTCCAGCTCCATGGGTAGACCCTGAGCACCAGGGCTTTTTTCTACGCTCTTGAGCAGAGTCAGGGCCTGCATATTTAGAGATTTGCGATGCCACTTGGCTGTGGCCAGCCCCTCACCCCATTGCTCTGGGGAAGCTGCAGCACTGCAGACATCCCATATGGCAGTCAACTCCAGGGAGAGGGAAGGAAGAGGATCTTTTATAAGAGTCCTGCATGGATGGTGCACCACCATGCAAAGCTGGGCTGGCCTCTAGGGCTGGGCTTCTACAGGATTCAGGTGATCTGGGGCATGACAGCTTCAGCCCTGCCCATCCTAGGGAGCTGGGTACTGCCCTGCACTAACAAGGCTGTTAAAGTCACTTCCGTGGAGGACAGTGGTGACCTTAAGCCAAGACACAGCTAGAGCGAGGAAGGTGTTTCTAAACCAAGCTGGAGATTTCCCAGACTGTCAGAACTCCCTTTGGACAAGGTAAATAAAGCAAAGCCTCTGGGTCTAACCTTTAAGAAAAGTGTGAGCTGACCACCACCCACTTCAGCCCTTCCCTCTGGGAGTGTTATGGGCTGCTGTCACCCACCACTCTGAACAGCCTCAGCCCCTCAAACGCCAGCTGAGATCTGATCTCTAGTGACTCTGCTTCCCACACCATACGGAGCCAGCGAACAGCCACAGCAAGGGAAGAGACCCATTTGTACAGAACAACCTGATCCCAGTCACTGTGAGCGTAATCACCAGCCTGATACATTGCCATGGCAATGCCACATGCAACGAAGCTGGCACCACCCATCCCTCCCTGCATAGGAAGGAGATTGCCCAGCACAGCAGCATTTCACCCTCAATCACTTACACCCAAGGCACCAGCAGAACTTCCCATACGGTGACAGTGACCCAGGGTTGCCAAGGACGGGTTGTAATGCCCAATCTTGCCACAGACCTCATGGGCAGACAGGCAGAGTGACTGGGCCTTAAAGGCAGCTTAGCCCCAGCTGGAGACCTTCTGCTCCCACTGCCATTATTGCAGCATTGATCAGTAAATTCCTGAAGAGAACAGACTCATGAAACATTCGAGGCAGCCTGAGCCAATCCCAGCAACAAACTGCCCGTGCTCCAACACACCAGAGCCCTTATCAGGATTACAAAGCCAGAGCAGACTTCCAGGTCATCCAAAAGTTCAGAAGCCTCTGGAAATTAGAAGCTACAGAGCACTGAGGTAGTCATAGAACATAGGTCTATGGGGCACAGGAGGGGGCCGGGAACTCGGACTCTGGAATTCTCCTCCCAAGTGTTAGAAGGGATAAGTAAGAGTACCCATTCTGTGCCTTGGGCTACTTTAGCCACTAGGTCCCATTTCCTTCCCAGAGCTGGGGAAAGAATAGAGGCACCTTGGATCCCAGTAGGGATGTTAAAGATAAGCATTTGCTTATCGGATAGTTTGTTGACTAGTTGATCCCCCTCCCCGCCTCTGAGATAGAGGCAGCAAAGGGGAGGGGAGGAGGGAAGAAAGGGGTACTTCAAAGCAGCCACATTTCAAAGGGGCAGCTGCCTGGGCCCAGCTGATTTGAAGCTCAGCTGTGTAGCAGTGCTGCCCCTTTAAAATGCCAAAGGGCAGTGGAGCCCTGGGTCAGCCGGGGAGTCCCTAGCTGACCCCGGGTTCTGGGGAAATGCCGCTTGGAGCCCGGGGTCAGCTGGGGATTCCCCAGCTGATCCCAGGCTACATGTGGCATTTCCCCAGAACCCAGGGTTCAGCTGGGTAGTCTCCTGCTGACCCTGGGCTCTGCTGAAATGCCGCGCAGAACCAGGGTCAGCTGTGGAGTTCCCAGCTGACCCCAGGCTCCATGTGGCATGCAGAAGTGCCTATCAACTAGTCCATGGAAATTCCATTGACTACTTGACTAGTCAGTTAACTGCATTTTAACATCCCTAGCTCCTAGCCCTCTGTTCAACTCCATCCTGGATGCCAGTGCAGTGTTTCTCAGAATAGCTGTCATCTGCAGAGATGGTCTGATTTGTCATGGAGAAGGCTATTCTGCTCTAGGCTAATGTTCAGCCCTTTACAGCCTGTCTAAGCTCCTGGCCATTGGACACCATTAACAGCCCAGCTTGGCACCAGCAAGAGCAGGGCCCTTCATCTGCTTTCCTCCCGCAAGCTAAGAGGAGCTAAAAGGTCTTTGCCTAAACCTTGGTGTCATTACTCCAGACATGGCAGCACCCATCCCAAGTACAGGCCTCCCTCCACCTCATTCTGGCCAGCTGAAGAGCAACAGTCACAAAGCTAGGATGCAATGCTTATGCACAGCAGTTAGAGCTACAGCATCCTTCACCCCAAAGCAGGGTGCAGAATGACCCGCTACTGGGGCATTACACAGGAGCCTTGGCCTGGTCCCTGCTCAGTGTTGCATGACAATGCAGGCAGAAGTGTAGGTTAATCAGACAATTGAATTATAAAGTTAAAAACCAACAAATGGTCTGGTAGCACAGTTTATCCTGTACAGCAGTGGTCCCCAACCTTTTCAGGTTGTCGGGCGCCAGGGGGCGTGGCCGTTCGCCCGCCGGGTGCCAGGGGACGGGGACACTTGCCCGCCCGGGGGCAGCCCCCCCCATAGCCACGCGCCCGGGGTGGCCCCCCCCCATAGCCACGCGCCCGGGGGCGGGGCCAAGGGCGGGGCCGGCGCCCCCGGGTGTGGGGCCAAGGCCGGGGCCAGGGCACACGCGACGCCCCCGGGGGCGGGACCGGCCATGCGCCCGGGGCTGGCACCTGCCGCATGCCCAGGGGCAGGGCCATCCCAGATTGCTCCGCGGGCGCATGTGAAGAGCCCGGCGGGCGCCATGGCGCCCGCGGGCACCGGGTTGGGGACCACGGCTGTACAGACTAACTTGGCTACCTGCTGAAGAAACTGAATTATAGTTACTATTTGGGGGAACGGTAGGGAAATAGCTACCTAGCCAACATCTTGGGGGTGGGGGGGGGGGGAGAAAAAAAGGCACCCCCAGCGAAGCCCCTTCCTAGCCAACATCTTGGGGGTGGGGGGGAGAGAAAAAAAGGCACCCCCAGCGAAGCCCCTTCCTTAGAGCACAGCACCAGGCTGCTAGATCTAGTGCAAGCTCAGGGAGAGAGTTCCCTACAGAAAGGCCACTACCCCATTGGCAGCTTGGGTTTTCCATGGTGGTCTCCTGTCCATGCAGTCACCCTGCAGTATTTGCACTGCTGCATCATTCTGCAGTAGTTTGACTCCATACTGTAGCCACCCTATAGCCAGTAAAAATAGAAACACACAACGTGTTGCACAACCAGAGTTAGACTCCAGCTCTCATCCCACACTCTTGGTAAACATCTAGCACTTGCCTCTGGAGAGGCTGCATGGCTGCAGGGCACACCTGATACATTCAACCCCTACTTTACATGGCACACAGTGCAAAGCTTTTCTAAAGACTCATTAAGAGCTAGTCCAGGGTAGTCCTGAATACACATCAGGCTCTGCAGAGCCAGCCACCCCCACAGCTCACCACAAGGCCTAATTAACACTAGTCCTTGCAAGGGCCTGTGAGGCTTGACAAGTACCCAAGCTGGGCTATCAAGGCCCATTATTCCTCATAACACCACCCACTCTTATTAGTGAGCAATTGATAAAAAACGTGAGCCCTGAAGCTCTGGTGCTGGCAACAGGACAGAGAGCAAGATTGCGGGAATGAATGCTCAGATGAGCTGCTGGTAAACTGGAGTATGATCTCCAGACAAAGCCTCAGCCAGATGAGTAGCTTACACCAGTCAGACCAATACTGTCTGTACAACACCTGGCACAACAGGGTCTATGTCCAGGGCTCTCCCCCACCAAACTGGTGCAAATCCCAATCCAGACATTTGGATTTGAAGTGGCTGGTTAGACTGCTGGACATTAAAGCTAAGTACAGGCAGTCCCCGGGTTACATGGATCCGACTTACATCGGATCCCTACTTACAAACGGGGTGAGGCAACCCCGCACTAGCTGCTTTTCCCCCCCCATCAGACCAGGGACACACAAAGCTAGCGCCCCACCCAACAGACCAGGGAGACGGAGTGGCTTTTCTCAGCAGACACCTCAGCTTGAGAATAAAGGACTGAGTGAAGTGAGGTGTGGGAGAATAAAACTGAGCTCTGGAGAAATGTTTGGCTAGAGTTTCCCCTACAATATGTACCAGTTCCGACTTTGTTCTTAAGTTGAATTTGTATGTAAGTCGGAACTGGTACATATTGTAGGGGAAACTCTAGCCAAACATTTCTCCAGAGCTCAGTTTTATTCTCCCACACCTCACTTCCCTCAGTCCTTTATTCTCAAGCTGAGGTGCATGTTCCCGTGCAGCCACCATTTTTAAATCCCACGAGGTGTAACAGTTAATCCGAACTAAGGATTTAGTCGGGATTAACTTTAAATTGCCGAGTGTAGCCGCGGGCAGTTTGTTCGAACTAAGGGGGATTTAAAAATGGCGGCCGGATGGGAACATGCAGATAAAGCCCGGGATATTTAGATCCCGGACTTCATTTGCAAGTCCGGTTGCCTGATTTTCCTACCTAGCTTGAATTAACGAGCTAGTGTAGACATACCCTAGCAGAGGGGATGGGGAGGGAAGGAGAAGGAATAAAAGTGAAGAAGTTGTCGTCAATTAGAGTGTCCATGCTAAATGAGGCTAATAGAGTGCGCTATAAGTATTCTAAGCATTTTGTCATCAGGATGTAGAAAGTATGAAAGCTCATGATATCATCTATATTTGTTAAGTCTGAGGTGCTGCAGGACTATTCACTGTTTAGGTTTTTTCCCCCCCAGTTACAGACTAACACTGCTACCCCTCTGAAACATCCCACTTCTAAACAGTTCCTGCCTAGAGACAGTTCCCACATTCTTCGCTAGAGATGCCCAATTCCTGCAGGCCCAAGACCGGAGGACAGCTGGGGTCATGGAGGGCACAGCAGAAATCACTGGCCAGAATTTTAAGGAGTTATTGTGACCAACTCTAGGGGAGGAAACCCTACAGCTGAACAGCTCCTGCCTGGGGCAGCCTCTTTGGTGAGCAGAAATAACTTCTCCCATTCCTTGGGCCTTCCAGGACTAGGCATCAGCAACCACACTCACCCATTTGCTAGTCAGGAGCATGGGAGCCATCCTCAGGCAGGAGTTGTTCAGGAGGGGATGGGCCTCCATGCACAGCTGGGGGCTTGTCTTCCTCCTTGCAGTCCTAGAGGAGGGTCTCTGTTCCACTGGGCTAGGAGCACTGCAGCATTCCTGGCCTTTGTAGCTGCAGAGATGAGGTGTCACTGACCCTGAGGAAGCAGAGCTCAGTCACAGACCAGCCCACTCACTCCCGTGACAGCAGGGATGCAGAAGGCTTCACATACACATGACCCTACCCCTTAAGGCACATCAACTGATTTATCGATTTCAGTTTATCAGATGCAAGACATTTACTGGAAGTTCTAGATCAAAATCAAATCCTGACCAGCCAAGAAGTGACACACTAGTTTTATGGCCAAAGCAGCGATGGATTCTCTACCCTCTAGTGCTTCCAAATCCTGACTGGATGCTTTTCTGGAAGACCAAACCCAAATGATTGAACTTCATATAGGGATCGCTGAGTGACAACCTGGCCAGTGATACACAAGGGAAATCAGATTCAATCATTTAATTGTCCTTTTTGGCCTTAAATCTGAATCTTAAATTCGGCTTCAGTCACTAGGCATCATCTGAAGTTAGCATGTTATGTTATCACTCTCAGACTAGCGATATTGGGTCAGACCAAAGGTCCATCTAACCTAGTATTCTGTCTTCCAACAGCGACCGATGCCGCACAGGGAATGAAAACAGGCAATCAAGTGTTCCATCCTCAGTTGCCCATTCCCAACTTCTGATAAACAGAGACTAGGTTCACCATCCCTACCCATCCTGACTAATAGCACTGATGGACCTAACCTCCATGAATTTATCATCTAATACTTTTATTGAACCCTCTTGAAGTCCTGGCCTTCACAATGTTAGTTTCATTTGGTAACCCCTAGTTCTTGTATTATGGGTACACAAATAGCTTTCTTGATTTATTTTTTCCATGCCAGTCATGATTTTATAGGGTCCTTCCCCCCCCCAGTCTCCTCTTTAATAAAACTGGGTCTTTTCAGCTTAGAAATGTGTCTTCACATGGCAGCCTTTTCAAGCCCTTAATCATTTTTGTTACTCTTTTCTGAACTTTTTCCAGTGTCAAGACCTTTTGTGAGGAGGCAACCACATCTGCACGTAGTATTCAAGATGTGGGCATACTGTGGATGTATAGAGGCAATGAGATGTGTCTTATTCTCTATCCTGTCAATGATTCTTAACATTGCAGGGGTTTTTCTTGGACTGCTGCTGCACATTAAAGATCCATAGATTGTGTTCCCTTGTCTCTGGCCTCCTATGTGACATACATACCAGACAGTCCACACAGATGTGTGCTGGCTAGACAAAACTAGCTTAAACTTATTTTCAACTAGAGGTTCTCAAACTGTGTGTTGCAATCACATTTTAATGGTGTTGAAAGTAGGGATGTGAATAGGTAGCCAGTTAAATGGTAATCATCACCCTTAACAGATGACTTAACTATTATCCAGGAGTAACTCCTTGCTCGTGGACCACCATGGGTGGAGGGCTGCTGACTCAGTCTGTGCTGACTGGGAGTTAGCAGCTCAGCACATGGTTGGAAGCAGCGGGGCTGGAATGCACACCCCCACCTGCCCCTGTTTCATCATTTAAAACCAGTTAAACTTAACATTTAACCAGTTAACTATTTAAATGGGATTTTACATCCCCAGTTGCTAGGACCAGTGTTAGACTTGCTAGGATACAGGGCTGAAGCCAAAACCTGGTGGTTCCTGCCTGGGGCAGCAGGGCCCAGGCTCTGCCTCCCCTCCTCACCTAGGGTCATGTAATTTTGTTTGTCAGAAGTGGGTTGCAGCACAATGAAGTTTGAGAACCACTGGGTTAAACTGATGCAGCTGAAGCAGCAGGACCCATTCAGCAAGAACGTGGTCCATTGCACGCACCATGTCCAGGCACTGCCACAAGCAGGAGGATTTTACACTATCAGCTGGACTGAGGGCTCCTCTTCATTGACAGTTAACTTGGCTTATTAGGGACTGCAAGCCCTGTTCACAAACAAGCACCTTTCCTCAAATGTGGAGGTGGTTTCAACTTGAGCTGGCCATCTTGCAGGGGCAAAGACTACCCCTTGTGCGAGCACAGCTCAGCCACTCTGCAACATGGGTACAGGCTTGTTCCATTGAGTGCCACAAGTCCAATGCCTTGCCACCATTCCGTGGATCTCCTTTCCAGAAAGGACAGATGAATCCTTCCCACAAGTCACTGGTGAAGAACTCAGTCCTGGAGTCAGCGGAGATGTTCTAAGAACCATGGGATTTACCCCAAGAAGTCTTATTGTCAAACACAAGGGAACACATGGCCACAGCGCGCCAGTGTTATTTTGCAGGGTAGTCACTATCTCTTGAATGAGGCCAACTCCAAAGGTAGGGGGCTCAAGTTAATGTGGTGCCAATAGACCTCATACCCACCAATGCATTTTTTGTGCAGAAGGCAACAGATTGTTTGTGACAGACCTATGTTGGATTTGAACCTGACACACAAGGTTTCACTGCACTGTCCATGAAGGGGTACTAAGCAGCGTTTCCTATAAGCTGTGTGTTTGTGCAGCTACTCGCAAGATACTCAAATGCAGCCCAGAGGATTAAGCAGAGCACCACAGCTAGGTTTTGTTTCTACTGGTGGTGCACATTCACACATGCAGAATAATTTATGTGAATTGAGACACCTGGATGGAAAAGATTAGCAGGAACATCCCATGAAGTTACTGCCCAGGTTTAAATACAGAGGAAAAGCCCAGAGGGAAGCAGCTTGACCACAGCTGCTTGATGAGTTACCCCAGCTCTCCCACTAAAACCCAAGAGCCGGGGTGGGCAGTAATTGTTGATGGGGGATTACTCCAAGAATTTTGTAAGTGGTCAAGGGCTGAACTTTTCTAGGATATTAATGAAGGTGGTATGGTATCTGGGATGGAGCATGGGTGCAGAAAGGAGCTTGAGGTAGGGAATTGGGGTGCAGGATGGGATGTGAGTGAAGGCAGTTTGGGTTGTGACCTAGGGTAGGATCTGACTGAAAGCACTTATCCTAGGCAGCTCCTGGCTGGTGACCCAGTGGGACCTTCGGGCAGGCTTCCTGCCTGCCATGCTCCCACATGCTGGTCAAAGTGGACAGCAGCTGGGACCTGTCTGCATGGCACACATCCCTTGGGGTTGGGAGGAGAGGTCACCAAGTGCTATCCCTGCCTCCACCACAACCTTGGCAGCTCCCATTGGCCAGACACCTTCCCCTCCTGGTGTGCTGCAGAGAGGCATGTGATGGCTTCAACGGCTGACTGCTTGGAGCAGCTTGAGAGCAAAGCAGGCAGGGAGCCTGTCAGAGGGTCCTGCTGGGCCGTGGGACATTGGTAGCCCAGAGGATCCAACCTGGATGCTGTATTTTGCCTGCCCCTGCCCAAGTGTCCTAGTTCTAGCCCTATCAGCTGATAGCCTCTTTCCCACATACTGGGCAGATCTGCAGGGTTCTATGCAGATGCATAAAAACCTGAGTGAGGCCCCTGACTCACTGACAGCTCTTATCTCCCACAGCCCCCCTGCACATGAGCAGAGAAGAGAGAAGAGGTGACTTCTGCATGGAAGTAATTTGTTCCACACTCAGACTGGACATCCACACTTCAAGTGACTCAGGAGGGTACAGGAACAGATGTTTCATAAAAACAGCTGGGAGCCAGAACACTATTTCTTCCCCCAAGCTCTAGGGGATGATGGGCAGGAAAGCAGGCCCAACTCTGCAGAGTGTAGTTCAGTGGTTAACAGAAGCCCAGGGTTCTATTCCTAGTTCTTCAATCAACACTGCATGATTGTGGGCAGGGGGCTTGCCTCCATGTCTTGATTTCCCCACCTACAGAAAGGGGAAATTCTCCTTAGCAGCACTAAAGACTGCAAGATCCTCCGCTAACAGGTGCTAAGGAATCTAGCCTCTGTGACATACAACATCCATCCTTTTCTGACTGCTCTTGCAGATAGATTGCTCCAACTAACTTATTGAAAACTGGTGCCCAGCCCCTCCCCCACCTTCTGGGGGCAGCAAGGGCAGTGTCCTTCA
This sequence comes from Pelodiscus sinensis, assembly GCF_052426305.1. Classification (NCBI taxonomy): domain Eukaryota; kingdom Metazoa; phylum Chordata; order Testudines; family Trionychidae; genus Pelodiscus; species Pelodiscus sinensis. Next base: position 20,034,186 of record NC_143062.1, on the reverse strand, counting down.
CCTGCCTCACCAACATGTCGGAGGGGTAGAATTGTTGTGAACAGAGCGGATACAGAACCTTGGCAGCACCCCTGCAGGCAGATCTTTGCTCTGCAACTGCTTCTCTGCCTCTCCCTGCAGTCCCCACTACAGGTGCCTAAGCCTTCTGTCACAGCGATCAGTTAGGATGGGCATTCAGGCTTCCCTCAAAACTACAGCCCACCACTCCACTAGGGCAGCAAGCTCCACAGATCCATGCCAAGCTGAGTTCTGCTGTAACAACTTGCCTACAAATTTACCCAGTTTGAACTCAGCTGTGAAAAGTGAGTTCACAAAACATCACAATCACCTATAACAAATGTTGATAGGAAAGGTGCAAGGAGACAGAAAGAGTTAGTCCAAAAGAAGAGGTGCACTGATATAACTAAAACAGTGTTAAGATCATTCCCTGGTAAACATAGTAATTAGCCTGGATATCCATGAACCATAACTGGTGTCAGAAGTCAGGCCTCCAGTATTTCATGGACAAAGTAATGGAGAAATAGGTTATTCCATCCACATGCCCTTCTGCTATCCTTAAAATACTCTTGAGGAAAAAGTTGGAAGAGGCTACCTTGGCACTAGCTAACAGACAAGAGAAGTGTAATGTGTGAACTTCACTGTCATGGCTGTCACTCCCACCATCTCTGGGGATCTTCTGACCTTCATCCTAACCTGGAAGATGTCCTGACTAGAGTGGGTCAGAGAGAGGGACTCAAACACTGCTTCCTCCATGTCAACTAAACCAATGCCCTTATAGCTTGATGAGGATACAAGCTGCCGCTAGACTTGCTCAACAAGACCACGTGCCATGCCTGTGTTTCACCAGCACTTAGGTTGCAAGTGAAAGTCAACTTGCAACAGAAGCTGCATTTTCTAATTTTGCTTTTATTCTCTCCCCTGGCCTGTTTGTCTTGTTCTGTTTTGGAAACAGGATCTTGCTTTAGCAATGACAGCCCTAGCCTAACTAATGTTTCCTTCCCACCCAAGGGCAGTTTTCTTTAATACCATGTAAGAGACTGTCACAGGGTGGTTAGATCCTAGAAACTCTACAGATAAAGATGAGCAAGGGTTGCTGTTAAAATATTTAAAAGCCTTTAACATGTGAAGTATTAACTGCTTTTACCTTTTCTGTATTTGTAATAGGTTTAAAGAATGGCGATTGTATTAACATCACAATACCAAGCAAGGTAGGTCTACGCAATGCCCAATCCAGACTAGGGATATAATAGTGTAGTAGATAACAGATAAGCAAAAGCTATAGACTTAATATAGATTAATGCTATAGACTACACACATTTCCCTCTCCCTGGCAGTAATTTTTTTTTTTAGCAGGCAGGCCAGCAGCCTGGATCAGTCCTGGGTTGTGATGGGTCTGGGACCTATCCCTGCTGCGGCTCTGCATTTAAAATGCATTAGGAGCTGGGCAGGTAGGCAGCTCACTCAGTCCCGGCTCACACTGGGTCCGGGACCTACCCTCATTTCAGCTGTGCATTTCAAGTGTAGTAAGAGCCAGGAGGGCAGGCAGCCTAGTTCAGGTCTGGCTCACACCGGGTCCAGGAGTTCAACCCTGCACTGCTGTCTCTCAGAAGCAGCAGCACAGGGCGACAGGCAGCCGGTCCACGAGGGAAGCTTTTTTTCAAACTGTCTCCCCTCGTGGACCAGCTCCCATTTGGCACCCCACACTGCTGCTTCTAATACAGCAGCTGCTGGCCTTGCCCCCAGGGACTATAGAATAGTTAACTAACCGATAAAATTTCATGAGGTTACCCGACAACTCAATTAACCGATATTTAACATACCTACGAGGGATATTAAAAAGTGTTAATTTTGGTAAATGCATACCCAATGAAATTTTCAGCAGGCACATATTTACACATGGGGGGTGGGGGTGTCAGCTCTGCTAAAGTCATGTGTGCAGGGAGTTGCTTTTAATATGGCTCCCCCCAACTATGTGCCAGCTCCCACTTGCCCCCTATGCTGCTACCTCTAATAGATACAGCAATATGGACGTGTGGGGGGTGGGGGGGGGGGGACAAGGGCATGTGGGTTAGATGACTGTGGGAGCCAGTGCTTGCATGGAGCCTGCTTAAAAGCCTGCTCCTTGAGAACACTGGCTCCTACCTGTCCCCCCTTCTGCCTCTGATACAGAGGCAGCAGCGTGGAGGTCTGCATGTAACATGAAGGTTAACTTATGAGGTCAGGCTCATCAGTTATACATTTACACTATCGTATCCCTAATCCAGTCCCTTGTTTACCACTGTTTAAGGTTGGACAGTGACTGGGTTGTTAGCACCTTTAGCCTATACCATTTCATCAAAACTGACAGTTCTGCCCTGCTCCTCAGCTACAACACCCTCTGCTGCCTTCAAGTGTCCACAGGCAACCCCTCCACTTTTGATATCTTCTCAGGGCTGTGTAGTCAGCAGGAGCTCACCCTGCACACTGGAACCTAGCTGATGATTCTGTCCAACAGGCAAGCTAGGAGAGAACCCTGCTTCAGCACCAACATCAGCACGGGGTGCTTTGCTCTGCTGGATAAATAGCAGGAGAGGGGGAGAGCAGAGAGATTACTGAAGGCCACAGTGGCCAGGACTAGCTAAGATCTACAAACTGGAATTGGTGGACAGCCTTTCCTCTGGGTGTTGCGGGGGAGGGGGGGGGGGGGGGGAGGGGAGCAAGCACACAGGTCTGAAAGAGGATACAATCACCATGAGAGCTCAGACCAGTCACAGGTCCAGGGACAGATAAGGAAGCCCCACCTGCTGGGATGTTGAAGCCCCATGGGACTCTTAGGGCAACCCTGCCCTCACTGGCATCTAGGGGCACCATAGTTCCATGGAACAGTTGTTATAGGATTAATACTCATGCCCAGCCAGAATGGATGTTTTAAATAGATGAGTCCAAAAGCAGAGATAGGGTTTTGAGAAGCTCTTTAAGCTACCCAAGAACAAGAGACAAGAGATATGGAAAAATGGATCCAGCCCAAGTTAAGAGGGTTCATCCTCCCAGCACTCTGCTCTCCAAAGCCCTCCATATGTGCAGAGATGACACTGCTTGCACAAGAGCACAGGGGCTGAGTGACTGCATTGTTGTGTAGAGCTGGAGTTTGACAGGAAGAGCTTATTACCTCATTCAGCCTCTCCCAGGCCACGCAGAATGGCTCCTTAGTGTTTGGCACAGTATTGCTAATACCCTCCCTGTACTGATGGGGCCACTGCTGCCCTTGGGAGGAGACTGCTTGCGCCAAAGAACCCACCATCAGGAAGGGCATCCCATTATTCAGCTCCTGCTTCTCCTGGCTTTATCCATCTGCCCCTTGCATGTCCCTCAACAATGCTTTCCCTTGCTGACTGTCCCCAGCCTTCAAACGTGGGGCAATTTGCAATCATCTGCAACAGTGCAGAGCAATAGGTAAGGTTCAGGCCCTGGCACTCAACTCCTAGGTTCTAGCTTGAGTTCTGCCATTGCACCTGTTCCCCTGCTCTGCAATATAGGAACATACTGACCAAGCTTTCTAAAGCACCAAGTGTTCACTCCACCCATATATATCCCTTCATCGCACTCAGGCAACATTCAGCTGTCACCACATAGTGAGAGTCTATTGCCCCCAGCACTGCTCAGGGACAGAAGTAGCCCAAACTGAATCTTGTAGCTCAGTTTCTCCCACCCAGAGCAAGGGACGTTAGATATCAGGTAACTGAATAGTCATGTTACTGCATGAATTCTTATCGTTACATGACTATTTGATAGTCCCTGGGGTAGGGCTGGCAGCCAATGTGCTCCAGCCCCACTCCTGGGGAGCCCTCTGCCACTCCACACAGCTGCTTCTGTATCAGAGGCAGCAGCATGGAATGCCAGGTGGGAGCTGATCCATGAGGGGAGCCAGTTTAAAAAAAAAAAAAAAAAAAAATCAGCTCCCCACACAGACCAGCTGCCTGCCGCTCCATGCTGCTGCCTCTGATACAGACAGTGTGATAGAAGTGAGTGGCGAAGCAGTCTGTGACAGCCTTGGCTGGCTACAGACAGAGGCTGGTCCAGCAACAGTCCCTGCCTGCAGGAAGCTCAGATCCCCATTTCCCCCCCCCCCCCCCCCCCATGGACAGGACCTGCTGCCAGGGACCTGCCTCTGTGTGCGGTGGGCCCAGGCTTGCTGCAGACTGAGGCTGCTCTATGGGAGACGGAGCAGCCTCCGTCCATAGGGAGCTCAGACCCCCCCCATTGCAGACAGGGTTTGCTTCACAGCAGCATCCACGCTCTCCCCCCCCCCCCAGCTGCTGCTTCTGAGGGGGCAGGCAGCACTGCGGAGCCAATGCTGGGGGACAAAATTAACCAATAAGTCTAGACTTATTGGTTAATTGTATGGTGATAGTCCACATGTTGACATCCCTACCCAGACCATCAGTAGTGCCCTTCAGCACCTATCATGACAACATCTCCCTTGGATCCTGCTCCTGCCATCATGCTGTCAGTACACTTCTTAGTTTCCCCACACAACAGGCAGGCACGAGCACTGTCACCACTGCACTGGAAAGAGTCAGAGGTCCCTAGTGCTTGTGACCCAAGAACTCTACTCAGAAGGTGCCACTAAGATACAGCTGTTGCTGATACAGGGACCAGTTGCCCAGCACTGACATACAGCTTGCCTGGGAGGGTGGGTCACAGGTTTACACTTGTACCCCTCTCCTAGTGCTGAGCTGTAGCTTCCCTTAAGGCAAGGGAAGGTAATGGACGCTCTTACAGAAGAGTTCCCCAGGATGTTCAAACCCCATGGCAGGCCTGTATGGGCACTGAGCAAAGAGGCCAAGGCATAGCCAATGTTGTAGTTTCACAGCAGGATGCCAGGCTTTGAGCACTAAGTCCAGCCACAGGGTGTGTAACAAATCTCCATCACCACCAGTTTGATGCTGCTGCAAGACAAACAAACCTTTCCATGATTACCAGATATATGCACGCTGCCTTTCAAGTGCTGCTGCTTCAAGTTGCCCTAGAATCTTTTGCACCATCCCCCGATACTTCCAAGGATTCATGTGGGATTAGTACAATCAATCATCAGGCATTTGATTGCTTCTGGCATAGGAGGGCTTGATGTAACAATCAACAGGCCAATGTAGCTCACCATGCCAGCTGCATCATCCCTCACTGGCCCAACTAGCCTGGGCACACAAGCAAGTTAAACTGACAGTAGGCAATGCACACACACCCCATTTCCTGAGTGTGTTTTGCTAGTGGCAAGAGGACAGGAAGCCCTGACTCATGCTAACTCCTGTCACTTTCCCTTTGATTCAACATGCATAGATAGAGGTTTTGGGATGGTCCCAACCTGACTTCAATGGGGGAGCACGACTAGTTAGCCAAGAAAATGCACCCCTACAGGTCAAAAATTCAGCAAACAAATGCTGGTTCAGTTTGAGACTGCCCAAACCCCACCCACTATTTCTGGAGTTTCCATACTCCTGGTGCCTTTCACACAATAGCCTCAGGGGTGGGGAACTATTTTTAGGTCAGAAGCTGCTGACCCACAGAAAAAGAGTCAGTCAGGGGCTGCACACAAATGAAAAGTAACACACCAAAACCCTCACTGAAGCAGCCCCTGATTGAGAAGAATAAAGACATTCTCCACATTCACCTCACACACCAGAACCTGGGGGGGAGGAAGGGAGGGAGCACTACACTAGTAGACTCTGTGCTCCAGCCCCATGTAGGGATAGCTGGGGGGGGGGGGGTGGCACAAGGGGAGGAGCTGGCACACCAATGCTGACTCCCCAGTGCTGGGGAGGAGCCCTGAGCCTCAGGGGCTGGATCCAGGCAAGCCAGGGGCCATATCGGGCCCCTATGTTGCCCTTCCCTGCCATAGCCATCTTCATGCATTTCAGACACTTCACCCACACCTGTAAAGCAGCCACTTCTGGGGTGGGAAATAGCAACTGTTAAACAGCCAACAAAGCTACTAGCAAGAGCACAATCCTGTATCCATTTGAAACTGCAGAGAGAGGGGTCTTACGGTAACAAAATAGAATGGCCCAAGAATGGCTGAGAAGAAAAAGGGCATTGGGCTCCATGAGATCAGATTCTTATTTGAAAGGCAGAATCACAGGAACCAGAGTGCCAGATCTTGGCTCTGACAAGCTGCTATGAAAAGTTTGAGGGCAGCTGCATTCAGAAAGGCAGCCAGCACACTTGAGAAATAGGGGAAGGGTCTGGTGTGCCCCAACAATTCAATAGGGAGTTCTGCCAGTCTGATGGACATTTTCTTTCCCAGAAAGCTCCTCTCACTCACAAAGCCACCTGCCATTAGTACTAAACAGCTGCTCAGAGAGGCCACACTCCTAGCTTAATCTGATCAGGGCCAGACCCCCAGAACCATCTGAGTTGCTATTGCTTTCACCGCCTTCCTCCAGCAAGCAGGCAATTTGGACAAGGCCTTCTGCCCAGGTCTCCCAACAGCTAGCAAGAATCAGCTTCCCTATGTGCCCACTTTGATGTGGCTCCAAAAAGGCCATTCCTGAGCTCTCTCAAGGGCCCCAGAACGACAGTCACAAACAAGTTCTGGAAGCAGTCAGAGCACTTCCCACTTCAGTCAGTGCAGGTCAGTCTAGTGCAGGGCTACTCAACTTTGGAAGCGGGGGGTGGGGGACGACGACGACAATGCCTCAAAGCACATGCTGAGGGCTGCAACTTAAGTGTGGTTGTATATACACACACACGTAAATATATGCAAACAGCTTCGTTCACACTGACGGGCATGAGTACAAGACACTTTTCACAATGCCCTGGGGCTCACAGCACCTCCTCTCTGGAGGCTAGAAATGCCGACACCCTGTACCCATCTGTTCCAACCAGCCTGTCCAGTTGCGTCTTTCAGTGCTCACCCCAACTGGGAGATGCCCCACTGTTGGGCAGTGTGTTCTCAGTAGAGGCCATGTTCAAAGGATCCCACCCACAAGCCACATGTTGAGCCCCACGTAAACCAAAACCACACCGTGGGCCTCAAGCAAATAGGACATGTGTTCAGTAGCCCTGGTCTAGTAGGAAGGGCATTCCACATCCCTTGCAGTGGAAGCAGCAGTGGAGGATTTAAAGCAGGCCTGTGAATCACAAACTGGACTCTTCCCCTCTACTACTGAGAAGCAGCTATGATAATTAGCAGTGGGTCCCTTTCATTAAAACAAGATGCTGTGGTGTATAGCCATCACCACAGAGAGGAAGGTTCAAGTCCCAAAGCATTGCATCAAAATGCAACAGTTTGTAAGGGCACCCCCCTGTGGTGGAAAGCCCACCCCCCGAAACACATGGGGTGAAGCCCCCCAGGTTACAGGAGGGCAATGGGCAAATGCAACCCTCTGCCAAGGCCTGAATGGGTGCAGACACATCAGCCCTTGAGAGAAAGGCTGGCGCCGTTGATTAGGCCACCAACCTAGACACGGGGCACCCAGCTCAGAGACTCCCTGTCCATGGGCCAGTGGCTCGGGTCTCATTTACACACGTAGCCCCGCTCTGCTGCCCCCAGCCTGGTTGCCGCTGGAGCGCGCCTGCTACCCCGGGCCGCAAGGAGGGCGGGTGGCGAGCGGCGAGCGTGTTCTCGGAGTAACCCTGCCCACACTGGGACAGAACCCCCCCCCCCCCCCGCCACCCTGGGACAGAACCACCCACCCCCAGGCCTTTGTGACGCGCCGCGACCACGGGCCCGATCCCCCCCCCCCCGACCGCCTCTCGGCAGGCGCTGGGGCAGACGGAGCCACCCCGCAGGGAGCTGCGCTTCCCGGGGCCGCTCTCCCCTGGAGCGGTCTCCCCCGCCCCCACCCGGCGCTGGGGGGCCGAGAGGGGAACTGACGGGCCCGTGACGGGGCAGCTCCAGGGCGGGCCGGGCAGAGGAGGCGGGGGTCCCGGCCGGGGGGCGCCCCGCAGGCACGGAAGGGCAGCAGGGGCGGGGCCACGGGGATGTGAGGGCGGGCGGCTCCGGGGAGCCTCGGGGGTCCTAGCCGGGGTGAGGGAAGCTGCCGCGAGGGGCTTCAGCCCGCCTGAGGCACGGGGGTCCCGGTCCCGCCCCTGCCCTCGCACTCACTACTCGGGGTTCATGGCGGCGCCCCCGCGATGGTTTCGGCTCCTCCTCACTCACAAGATGGCGGCGGCCTGCGGCTTCCCCCCCTTCGGTCCTTCCCCCTCCCCTCTAAGGGGTGGCTCTACCAATGCGCAAGTGCGGAGTACAGCCCCCCGGCACCATGGGATATGTAGTATCTCCGCTTGCGCTTGGCCACGCCCCTTTCCTCCGCAGCTGAACTCATGACCTCATCAAAGGCGTGGTTTCTCGTGCCCAGGCTTCACGCGCGCTACGTCCAGATTCTCCGCCCTTTGCGTCAGGCACGCAATCCCTGACGGGATATGTAGTTTTTTTGCCGGACGCTCAGTGTCTCTTTCACTTAAGCCTACAGCCGCAAAAGCCCCTGGGCCCTGTAGTTTCTTCACCAGATCAAGCTAACTTCAGAACCCATGAGCTACAGAGCACCAGGGTTGGGACCAGGACTTTTGGGTTCTAGCCCCAGCTCTGGGAGGGGAGAGGGTCTAGCGGTTATAACCAGGAATTAGGACTCTAGAGGTGCACAAGTAAACCACTGGTTGCATGGGTCATGGTTACCTTTAGCCTGTGTTGCATTTGCCTCTAAAGCTAATTTCAGTGAAACACACTCTTGTGCTTGCATCACGGGACAGGGGAAAGTGACACTCCCAATCCATCTTTCAAATGCCCCGTTCTTAGGGTTATGTGCAACCCAGTGCTACAGAACAGGACCTGCATTTAGTACAGTCGTGGGCAATAATTTTGGCCGGGGGGGGGGGGGGGGCACTTAAGGAAATTTTGGTATATGGTCACGGCCATGCTCCACACCTGGAAGAGACGGGGCTTGGGCAGAAGGGGTGGGGCTGGGGAATCCTAGAACTCTAGAACTGTAAGGGACCTCGAGAGGTAATTGAGTCCAGTCCTCTGGCCTCACAGCAGGACCCGTACCATCTAGACCATCCCTGACAGATGTCTATCTAACCTGCTCTTAAATATCTCCAGAGATGGAGATTTCATAACCTCCCTAGGCAATTTATTCCAGTGTTTAACCACCCTGACAGGAAGCTTTTCCTAATGTCCAACCTAAACCTCCCTTGCTGCAGTTTAAACCCATTGCTTCTTGTCCTGTCCTCAGAGGCTAAGAGAACAATTTTTCTCCCTCCTCCTTGTCACATCTTTTTAGATACCTGAAAACCGCTATCATGTCCCCTCTCAGTCTTCTCCTTTCCAAACTAAACAAGCCCAATTCTTTCAGTCTTCCTTCATAGCTCATGTTCTTTAGCTCTTTAATCATTCTTGTTGCTCTTCTCTGGACCTCCAATTTCTCCACATCTTTCCTGAAATGTGGTGCCCATTGCTCAGTGAGGAGAGAGAAACAGTAACAGGAAACTTGGAAATGGCAGAGGTGCTTAATGACGTCTTTATTTCGGTATTCACCAAGAAGTCTGATGATGAAGGAATGTCTAACATAGTGAATACTAGGGGAATGGGGTAGATTTAGAAGATTAAAAAAAAACAAGTTAAAAATCACTTAGAAAAGTGAGATGTCTTCAAGTCACCAGGGCCTGATGAAATGGAGCTCATAGAGGAGGTATCTGAGTCCTTAGCTATCATCTTTGAAAAATCATGGAAGACTGGAAAAGGGCAAATTAGTGCCCTTCTATAAAAAGGGAAATAAGAACAACCCAGGAAACTATAGACCAGTCAGCTTAACTTCTGTGCCAGGGAAGATATTGGAGCAAGTAATTAAGGAATTCATCTGCAAACACCTGAAAGATAATAAAGTGATAGGTAACAGCCAGCATGGATTTGTAAAGAACAAATCATGTCAAACCAATCTGATAGTTTTCTTTGGTAGGATAACGAGTTTTGTGGATAAGGGACAAGCGGTGGACGTGGTATACCTAAACTTTAGCAAGGCATTTGATACAGTATCGCATGATCTTATCAGTAAACTAGGCAAATACAACTTAGTTGGGGCTAGTATAAGGTGGGTGCATAACTGGCTGGATAACCATTCTTAGAGAGTAGTTATTAACGGTACACAATCCTGCTGGAAAAACAAGTGGGGCTTCACAGAGGTCTGTTTTGGACCGGTTCTGTTCAATATCTTCATCGACGATTTAGGTATTGGCATAGAGAGTATGCTTATTAAGTTTGCAGATGATACGAAGCGGGGAGGGGTTGCAACTAAGGATGTTAAATATCAGTTAATTCACTAGTCAAGTAGTAAATTCACTAGTCAATAGGCACTTCCGCATTCCTCCTTTGAAATGAGGAATGCAGAACTTTTCGCGTGCAGCCCGGGTCCAGCAGGAAGTCCTGCTAATTCTGGGCTGAACGTGGGCATGCCAGCTTTGAAATGTACAAGAGTCCCCAGGATGGGACTCAGAGTCCCCCACTGATTCCAGGCTCCATAAGGGTGCTTCCACTTTGAAATGCCACGTAGAGACCAGAGTCACCTGGGGAGTCCCCAGCTGACCGCAGGCACCATACAGCAGCTGCCACTTTGAAACACTGAGGTGGCGTTTCAAAGGGGCAGCACCACATTGCTGAGCAGGGGGTCAGCTGTTAGGCACCGCCACTTTGAAATACTCCCTCTTTCCCCTCACTTTTCTGCCTCTGATAGAAGCAGCAAGTGGGGGGCGGAATCGACTAGTCAACTAGTCATTAACATCCTTAGTTGCAACTGCTTTGGAGGCTAGGGTCATAATTCAAAATGATCTTGAGAAACTGGAGAAATGGCCTGAGGTAAATAGGATGAAGTTTAATAAGGACAAATACAAAGTACTCCACTTAGGAAGGAAAAATCTGTGTCACGCATACAGAATGGGAAGTGACTGTCTAGGAAGGAGTACTGCAGAAAGGGATCTAGGGGTTATAGTGGACTACAAGATAAATATGAGTCAACAGTGTGACGCTGTTGCAAAAAAAGCAAACGTGATTCTGGGATGCAATAACAAGGAGTGTTGTGAGCAAGACATGAGAAGTCATTCTTCCTCTCTACTCTGCGTTGATTAGGCCTTTCTAATCTTGCCCCTGCATTCCTGTATTCTTTGTTTATATTCATCCTTTGTAATTTGTCTTAGTTCCCACTTTTTATACAACACCTTTTTGATGTTTAGATCATTCAAGATCCCCTGGTGAAGCCAAGGTGGTCTTTTGCCTGACTGACCTCCTCCCAGAACTGTCTGGGGCCAGAAACTTTGAATTAAAATTACAGCAAAGTGCTTGTAGCTCCTGCCCCGCCACTACCACATTGCCTGGTAGATGCCTGGGGTTGCTGCGGCTATTTAAAAGGTTCGCAGCTCTGGCCTCTGCCAGGGTAGCACTGCCACCTGGAGCAGGGAACCATTTAAATAGGATCCTGCTGCCTGAGTCTCCACATGGAAATTCAGTGGCACAGGCAACAGGATATAAATAGAGAGCAACCAGATGCAGTTCGGGGGCCGGATCAAAGCGTTAGACGGGCTGGATCAGGCCCCGGGGCTACATCTTGCCCTGCCCTGATCTAGAACTTAATTATGAGGCTGGCTGCAGAAATGATGGGGAGCAGTGCCCGCTGGCTTGGGTGATAGATTTTGTCTGTTCATCTATAATCCTCGGGGATCTCATGCAGCCCCCATGTGGACAGCGTTTTAGATGCTCAAGAGCACCATACTCTATGCAATAAATACCCCTGACACATATAGTTGTCCCACTAGAAGGGTCCATCGGGCACATCCAGAGCAGGGGTATAGAAGAAAGAGTCTGTCCAGATACTGTTGGGAGCAGGACAGGAACACTGGCTGCAGGGGCAGCTCACAATTGCCCCATCCCTGGCCTCTTCTAGCAGATGACACTATCAGGACAAGCAAAGGAGCACTAGCTACGCGGGGAGCTCCTCCCTGACCATTCCACAGCCTGCTTCTCCCAGTGAGGAGCACTCACAGCATGGGGGAAGCTCTGGGCTACTCCACTCTAGGATACTCCTGCAGGAAACACTCGGGGTAGGGGGAGCTGGCTGAGGAGCTCCCAGCTTCTCCTAGCAGTGAGTGCTGTAGGTATGAAGTAGGAACTGTGGGGCCTGACCCACAGGGTGAGGGGACTTCTGGCTACTCCAGCCCTGGCCGTCCATGTGGGGGCATCATAAAGAACATAGCAAGGAATAGCAGAGTTCCAGGCTGGCACCCATGATATTTCATAGAATACAGAGAAGGAGCCAAAATACAACATATTCCTGTTGAACGACTGAACCACAATGCTATATTATTTCTGAGAAATCACAATACAAACATAGCAACCCAGCTAGCGAGAGAGAAAGCCCCTTGCTCTCTAAAAATCAGAATGGTCCAGCTCACCTCACTTTGCCGTAGGCTGACTGGTTGCAAACCAACTCTGCTGAAATGCATGTAGGCTTTACTGCAGAGCCCTCTAGCCTGCAAGCAGAACCAGGAACCCGTGTTCAGCCTCCCAAGCGATAGCACGCTGCTGCAATTCCAGCACGGTTCTCAATGCACCACCGCTGTGCTCTCACGCTGGGGCTACTGTCCTGGGAATCCCATTGCTGGGCACTCCCCTACCCAAGTCATGGATACGTTCTCCCGGGGCCTGCCTGAGCAGGGGCACCTCTCCTGAATAGTCTGACGCCTCTGCGGGATGGGGGAGGCTACTGGGTCCTCCCCCCAAAGTTTAGAGGAGAGGGTCAGCCAGGCTCTTTGGAGGGTTAGGGACAGGGAGGAAGGAAAGCTTCCAAGACCATTACAAGGACTGAGGGCACACGGGTGGGACTACTCCAGTCCATCAGCATATCCAGCAGCTCTGATTTGCTGCCCTTCCCCAGGCGGCCAGAAAAGGTAGCCAATCAGAGGTAGCTTCACAACAGCATGGGCTGGAGTGACAGTAACGGAGAGACAACAGGGGACAGGGACATGAGAAATGAATAGAAGTATCTATATTTGGGGTGGGGACAGGCATTGTCCATATGCAAATGTATCCAAATTGCTGGCAGGGGCGCACCAGGTGGTGCTTTTCCTCCAGCCCCAGCTCCCAGAGCCCTGGGCCAATGGGCTAATCACAGCCCATCTTTCTGTGCTGGCAGTGGAGAGATGCTGGGAAGAGACGCCCTCGGTATGGTCCCATAGGTGCTAGTTCTCAGAGATCACGGTGGCCTCAGCTGAACTCCTGCTGTGCAGCCTGGCTCATGGTGGCGCAGCGCTGCAGCCAGCGAGCTGCTCCCAGCAGCTAAGCTCAGAACTGAAACTGCAGCTGAGATAATCCAGGGTCTTAAACCCCCAAACAGCACCCCCAGTCTGTGAGTGTATGGGGGGGCAGGGGCTGCCACACCTGGCTCAAGGGTGCACTGACAGAGGCCAATTCCACAGACTGGGATTCCCTACTAATATACCTCCTTGGTGCTGGGTCAGAGCCTGCGGCCCCTAGAGGGGACTAGCCCCATTCCCCATCCTAGAGTCAGGCCGTTTTCCCCACGGTGCGGGGGTCAGATTAGATCCAGCAGCCCCTGGAGGGGAAGGCCCCAGACCCCAAGAAGGCAGAGCCCCACACAGAGATTGTGAAGTACCTTTTATTTCTACAGCAACACTGGTAAATCCAGAGCAAGTTCAGCAGGTGCCCTACCCCCCAATGGGTTCCCCCACAGGGGGGCAGATAGATGGGTGAAGCAGTGAAGGCTCAAGGAGCCCTGACGAAGGTGAGGGACCAGGAGGGACCCAGCTAAGCTGCTCTCAGGATAGGGGGAGATTTTCCATAGCAGCCTCTCCCCTGTTGGCCAGCCCTCCCTACGCACCTCCCCGGAGGGCGGTAACAGCCCCTGCTTCCCACTCCGGGGCATAGCAGTGGTTGGGGCCTATTCCTGTGTTAGGTGGGATTGTAGAGAGATGTGAAAGGAAATGAATTGTGCGACACTGCGAGCTCCATTCCCATCCCCCAGGCCCCAGAGGGGTTAGTGTTTTCCAGTGAAAGGCGCAGGCTCTAGCTCGGAGGCAATGAGATGCCAACCCCACTGCTGGGGGTGTGCAGGAGCTGGGGAGGGGGGAATTCACCAGCCTGCACCAGGACCATGTAAACCAGGGGGACCATAGTGACTACATGCACCACCTCCTTCAGCAAGGGGCAGGGAGGGTTCTGGGTAGGTGGAGGGTGCAGAGCAGTCGGGGGGGGGGGGAACCTAGATACTAAGCAACAGCAGCGGCTGCAGCATCTGAACGGAAATAGGGGAAGGGGTTTCCCAGCCGGTCTGAGGGCAGCATGGGGCAAAGAGGGGCTCCCACTGCAGGGGACTCCCTGAGAACAAAATATAAATACAAAGGAAACAGAAGTGATCACACACTCAGCAGCAAGGGGGGTGATGTGACTCACCTCTGGATCCCCTTCTCCAACCCAGCAGCTGAGTCCCAGGGGTTTCCCCTGAACACCCCCTACCAGCCCCCTAGAAGTGTCTCCCCAGCCCAGCATCAGATCCACAGCTTGAGGGGTGGAGGACAGCTCAGTGCAGCTGAGGGAGTGGGGCTGGGGGCTAAAGGGGTGGTGTCCCCACTCCGAAAGGGGACTGTCCATACAGCAGCATGGGAGTGAGTTTCCAGAGTAGGAGGGGCCAGGCCAAGCCACACGGAGGATGGGGAGCCCCCAGTCTCTGTGCACGGGGCACGACCCTCCCCAGTCACTGCACACTGGGTGGGGCGGGGAGCCAGCCGATGGAGGTGTAACAGCAGGTGTTGTCTCCTCTACTCTGGCCCACAGGGGTTGTGGGGGTGTCTGTGGAGGTGTCCGAGGGGGTCACCCCAGCAGGGAGCTGCGTCTGGACAGGTCCACAGTACTGGCACTCAGGCCCCGGCTCTCGGAGAAGCTGCTGCTCGTTGGCTGCAGGGAACAGGGCGGGGGGTGAATGTCAGACAAGACTCAGCTCCTTAGAGGGGATGAAGCTGCACAGGGGAGGAGGACAAGGCCTGAGGCAGGAGATGGCTCCTGTGACACCTGCCTCGCCTCCCACCCACCACGTTCGTACAGGGGACACTCGGGGAGAGTCCCTGGGGGCCCCTGGCGGCACGTGAGGCTGTCGCCTAGGCATAGACTGGCTGGGACATCAGCACGGACATGACTGGGCAGAGCAGGGGGCTCCCACTATGGGCAGATGCTCGCACCTGCAGGGGTGTGTGCAAACATGCGACCCCTCCCCCTTCACCGCCCCCCCCCGCCCATGCAGGGAGGCCTGGCATCGGCCCACTATGGCTGGCCCAGCTCACGGGCACAACCAGGTTCCTTCCCCTCAGCTGTGACCAGCACCTGCACGTAGATGGAGGGGGACAGAGCTCGAGCTGTCCTGGGGTGGGAATGAGGGCAGAGGCAGCCAGGCAGGGGCACAGGAAAGGTGGGGAGCTACAGGGGAGGGGCCCAAGCTGCACCTCTCCTCCCCTGCCCACTTCTCACCGGGCTCGATTCCTCCATGCTCTTGTTGAGGAAGTTCAGCGAACTGGCCCGTTTCATTCTGACGGGGAAGAGAAGAGCGTCAGGCAGAACCCAGGAGTCTGGGCATTTCCCCACCTCTCCTCCCCGAACCAGAGCCCAGGACCCTGCCCTCACCCCTCCGAGATACACAAAGGAGGAGGTGGGTGAGGGACAAGCTCAATAGAAAGGGCCGGGAGGAAGAGGGGGACGCCTGAGAGACAGACAGACAGATGGACAGACAGTTGGACATGGGGGTTAACGTACCCCAGGTTCCTGGGCTCCTGAGGGCTGCTCCCCTGCAGCTTCTTCACCAGCATCTCACTGCTCCGGCGCAGGGCATCCCGCAGCTTCCCGAAGGAGCCGCTCCGGCGCAGGGCTCCAGAGCCATCCTGGGGGGCAGGACAAGTCGCAAGGGGACACCCTGACAGAACCTCCTGAAACCCCCCCAGAACGACCCCCGGATACACCCCCAAAAATTCACCCAATCGGGGCAGGGCTCGGCCACAGTCCATGTGACCCTTCTGATAGCCCACACACCCGATTTCCCCCCCATGGCTCAGCTCGGGGCGAGAGTAGGGAATCCTGGGGCTGACCCATGGGGAAGGGGAAGCCCAGCGCAGGGACTGGACCCCAGGGCCGACCCAGGGGCAAGGGGATACCTAGCTAAGTGGCCCCTGGCATTCTGGCCCTGCCTGTCGATCCCTGCCCCCTGCAGCAGCTTCTCACCCCAGCCCATTCCGTGCCCATCCCGTCCTCAGACTCGGGCCCGTTCTCAGTCTTGGCAGCACTGCTGGGCAGGCTCTCCCGGCTGGTCCTGCGCTCCGGCCGGCCCCCATCCTTTAGCAGCTCCACCACCCTGGTCTGGCTGATGGCGTGCACACCCTGTGGGGAGATGCAGCATCAGCATCAGTGTTTAGGGAACGAAACACACTGTCCTCGGCCAAAATCAACCCACTTCAAAGGGCACTGGACATCCTGACAACCCGTGTTATGGTGGGATGGGAGCTTAGCTCCACTCTCCACAGCTCTGGGAGTGGAGCTAGGATGCCTGGTTTCCATCCACAGCTCTGGGAGAGGGTTTTCCTGCTTCCTGATTTAAATAATAATTAAAATCATTAAACCCAGGGGGAGGAAATCAGAACACGGCAATACAGAGAGTGTCCAGGGGTCTGGGCTCCCATCCTCCTGCCTGAACCCACTGGACCCCTCTTCCCTGGCAGTGGGGTGCGGAGGGAATTGAGGAAACCAGCGCAGCCGCCCCCCCCAGGGCCCAGTGGTACCTGCTTGCGGGTTTTCATGGCACACTCCTCCAGAGTCTCAGCAGCCTCCAGCTTGCCCTGGCGCCGGTACAGAGCCCCCAGACTCTTCAGGGTGGTGTTCACTGTAGGGCTGTGGGAAGGGGAGGGGACCCACAGGGGCCAATAGCCTGCTCAGTGCCCCATGTGCACAAAGGAAATGGACTGAGAGGGAGGGGCTTAACCAACACCAAATAGGGACAAATCTGGGCACTGCAGCCAGGAGTCCTGGCTCTTCCCCCCCCCGCCCCAAGCCATTAGACTCCCAGAGCAGGGATAGAACTTAGGCCTTGTCATTCTCCCGTTCCAGGACTCCTGAGGCAGGAGGTGGCTCCTGTGACACCTGTCTCGTCTCCCACCCCACCACGTAGATCCAGGGGGACACTCAGGGAGAGTCCCTGGGGTCCCGAGGGCATGTGGGCTTGTAAGCTAGGCATGGCCCTGGGGTGGGGCTTGGGGCAGACAGGCTGGGACAGTCAGTGCTGACAAGGGCTCAGCAGGAAGAGACGTGTCCGGGCAGAGCAGGGTGTGCACCATGGGCAGATGCTCACACCTGCAGGGCTGTGCGCACCCGTATGGCCCCTTCCCCTCCCTGTGCGGTCAATGTTCCTTCAATTTTTTTTCAATCCATGTGCAGAATAAATTTTGTGGTGACCACTGAGGCATGTGCAGATGCACACCACCAGTAGAAACCCATGCTGATGGCTAATCACCCTGGCAGCATTTGAATCTCTCCTTGGCGGCTGCCCAAGTGCTCAGCCTACAGGGCACGCTGTTCCTGGCCCGCTTTGCTCTAATTCCCAGACAGCTGCTGTGAAGGGGCGAGGCCTGACGGATGTGGGAGAGCACAGCCACCCGCCAACTGGGCCCTGTGCTTTGCCCTCCGCAAGCAGCACTCACCTGTCTACCTTGCAGGCCTTGTACCAGCTGCCGTACTCCCCATAGGGGACACCGTCCTTGCTCCTGTCCTGTAGGAAGCACAGACACACGGGAGAGCCCCAGTCACAGCGCAGAAGCAGGGACACCCCCCGCAGCCCAATGAGACCCCAGTCCCCTCGTGTCTGGGTACCTTGCTCTCCTCGCGCTCCTCTGCATGCATCCAGATCGGCTTATTCTCTCCTGCAGAGACAGACAGGGCGGGTTACAGCAGCGCCCCACACACTCCTGGCTGCACTGGGACGGATACACCACCAGAGTGGGGCTGGTGAAGAGACTCCCCTAGAGAGCCCCATCCCACTCCCAACAGCACATTGCCCCCGACCCCCACTGCGGCCAGCCCTGACGGCGAGGGGAGAGCACCCCCGCTCCCAGACTCACCATTGACTGAGCCAAACTCCTTCTCGTGTGCCCGAGTCAGGATCTCCTTGTACAGCGCCTCAGCCTCTTTGTACTTGCCCTGTTTCAGGTAGCAGGATGCCTGTGGGGCAGATCTGGGGTCAACATGGTGAGCATGGGCATAAGGTCTGCTCAGGGACCTCAAGGGCAGGAGCAGGGTCCGGCACAGAGGGGTGTCTGTCCACTGTAGGCAGCTGGACACACACAAAACACTGCTCTGGCCTGAACCGCCTAGTCTGGCCACAAGGGGGCGAGGCTGAGCCAGGCAGTCCTGAGATGGGGGCAGCGGGCCCTTTACCCTCACCTGCCCCTCCCTTGAGGAACCCAGAGCCCATATTCAGCCTTGGGGAAGGGCAGATGCTGTCGTCATCATCTGAAAGGGGAAACAAGGACACCGTGAAGGGACGGGACCTCCACACAGTCCCACAGAGTCACGGGGGGGGCCGGAACCCAGGCGTCCGCACTCCCCGCATGGCGTGTGTGCACAAGGGCTCTCTGCCTACCTGCCCGTAGCACCAGCTCTCACCAGGTTGTTCTTTGTCTTGGCAACGTTGGGGTCGTCAGGGCCCAGGCGGCTCTCGTAGATCTCCAGCGCCCGGCCGTAGTAGTACTGCACCTCCTCCGCCTTGCCCTGGTTCTGGCACAGCAGCGCCAGGTTGTTCAGCTGCTTGGCCACGTCGGGATGGAACCGGCCCAGCACCTGGGGGCAGAGGGTTGTTGACAAAGTGGGAAGCTCTGGTAACAGATTTTACAAAGCCTGTGAGTGCCTCAGTTTCCCCAGCTCATTGTCTGGCTACACATGGTGGTGGAAAGAAATGAAGCTGGCTCTCGGGGCAGGCTAAACAACACAAGGGTGGGAGCACATTTTCTAGCTGTCCAAGTGGACTGAATGGGTCATTAAAATGGCCGTGCAAGACCAACCGGAGGGATAGCTGAGAAGCCGGCAAACCGATCGCCTGGACACTGACTCCCAGCGACCCACACCCAGAGTGGAGGGGTCCCCCGCCTCTCTGCAGGGTAGCTGAGCACAGATGCCAGCTGGAGAGCAGAGGACGGGGGGGGGGGGGGGGGGGGAGGGGGGCCAGAGGTGGGCTGGCTGCTGAAGGAGCCTGGGCACTCATGCCTGGGGACTGATTGTCAGAGCGCGACAGCTTGGCAATGGGGTGGCTGCAGCCTGGCTGGGCCCTGGGCTGGACTCAGCGCCAGGCGCTACCTTCCCTTCCCCGTGCTAACCTGGGGGCTTCTCACGCTGCACTGCTGGGGACCACGAACCTGGCGGTCTGGTGTCAGGGCCTTAGCCCCTGCCAAGCGGGCAAGTCTTCACCACGAGCCTAGTCCAGCTGGCCTTGCTCACGGTGCGGGGCAGAGGAGTCAGTGTCAGCAGGTGGGGAGGCTATGGGGCCTGCCCTGGAGGAAGAGTGAGGCCCCTGGGGTCTGGCACACTAAGGCACACTCCAAGATATTATTCAAGAGCTGGGAGGTGCAGCCTGGATCCTATGGATCCAGGAAAGAGGGTTGAAAAGCACCCTGGGAACTCACCTAGTCTTGCCCCCTGCTCACACTGCATCCCCCGCCTGCACTACCCCACACGTACCAACCACTCACCCCCAGCCTGTCCCCACCCCCAGACTCTCACAGACTCTCCAATGGCCACCCCCCAGCCAACCTCCCTTGCTGATCTGTGGCCTATCCCTCACAACCATGCACCGCCCCCACCTTCTCACGGATCTCCAATGCTCTCTTGCACAGCGGCTCGGCCTCCTTATACTTGCCCCTCTTACCGTACAGCACTGCCAGGTTGTTCAGGGTGGCAGCCACCTGCGGGGAAAGAGGTGTGTCACTGTCCAGCCAGCCCACCCAGCGGCTGCCTGCTCTGTCCAGGGGAGTTCAAGCTTGGTGGCACTTTCAGTCCCCCAACCCCTCTGGGATGAGTCTGGGGTAACAGTGCAGCACAGACCTGAGCCAACCTACAAGAGGCAGTCCCCTGCTCCATGCTACTCCCTCTGCCAGTGAGAGAACCCAGGAGTCTTGGCTGCCAGCCCTCCCAAAGCTGGCGACAGAATCCGGAAGAATTGGAGCTTCCAACTCCTCATATTTTAATCCACAAGATCATAGAATCATAGGGTATGTCTACACTGCCACCCTAGTTCCAACTAGGGTGGCTAATGTAGGCATTCGAACTGGCAAATGAAGCCCGGGATTTAAATATCCCAGGCTTTATTTGCATGTTCCTGGGTGCCGCCATTTTTAAATGCCCGTAGTTCGAACTCCTCCTGCAATGAGGAGTAACGGTAGTTTGAATTAGGAGCTTTAATTCGAACTACCTAGTCTGTGTTGCGTGTAGCCACAGGCAGGTAGTTCGAACCACGGGCATTTAAAAATGGGGCGCCCGGGAACATGCAAATAAAGCCTGGGATATTTAAATCCCAGGCTTCATTTGCAAGTTCGAATGCCTACATTAGCCACCCTAGTTCGAACTTAGGGTGGCAGTGTAGACATACCCATAGATACTAGAACTGGAAGAGACATCGAGAGGTCAAATCCGGTCCCCTGCCTTCACAGAAGGACCAAGTACCATCTTGATCATCCCTGATAGATATTTATCTAATCTGCTCTTAAATATCTCCAATGATGAAGATCCCACAACCTCCCTAGGCAGTGGTTGACCACTCTGATAGTTTAGAAAGTTAGTAACTTCCCTTGCTGCAGTTTAAGCCAATTGCTTCTTGTCCTATCCTCAGAGATTAAGGAGAATACTTCTCCCTCCTCCTTGTAACAGCCTTTTATGTATTTGAAAGCTGTTGTCAGGTCTCCTCTTTTCCAAATGAAACAAACCCAATTCTTTCAGCTTCAGAGAGGTAGCCTAGTTAGTCTGTAACTGGAAATACTTTTTTCAAAGTTTTTCCAGTTCTTTCAGTCTTTCCTCATAGGTCATATTTTCTAGATCTTTAATCATTTATGTTGCCCTTCTCTGAACATTCTTCAATTTGTTCACATCTTTCCTGAAATGTAGTGCCCAGAACTGGACACAATACTCCAACAGAGGCCTACTGAGCATGAAGGACAGCAGAAAAATTACTTCTTGTGTCTTGCTCACAAACCCTTCTGTTCATGCATCCCAGAATCATGCTTGCTTTTTCTGCAAAAAGGTCACACAGTTGACTCATATTTAGCTTAGGTCTATAACCCCTAGATCCCTTTCTGCAGTACTCCTTTCTATCCGGTCATTTCCCATTTTTATGCATGAAACTGATCATTCCTTCCTAAGTGTAATTCCTTCCTACTTTGCATTTGTCCTTATTGAATTTCATCCTATTTAATGTAGACCATTTCTCTAGTTTGTCCAAATCATTTCGAATTACAACCTTATCCTCCAAAGCACTTGCAACCGTCTCCACTTGGTATCATCTGCAAACTTTATGGCTGTGTCTACATTGGCATGAATTTCCGGAAATGCTTAAAACAGAATAGTTTTCGTTATAAGTATTTCCAGAAAAAGAGCGTCTACATTGGCAGGCTGCTTTTCCGGAAAAGCCCTTTTTCCGGAAAAGCATCTGTGGCCAATGTAGACGCGCTTTTCCGGAAAAGAGCCCCGATCGCCATTTTCGCGATCGGGGCTTTTTTCCAGAAAAGACTACTGGGCTGTCTACACTGGCCCTTTTCCGGAACAGTGTTCTGGAATAAGGACTTATACCCGAGCGGGAGCAGAATAGTTTTTCCGGAATAGCGGCTGATTTTGTACAGTACAGCGTCATTGCTTTTCCGGAAATTCAAGGGCCAGTGTAGACAGCTCGCAGCTTATTCCGGAAAAGCGGCTGATTTTCCGGAATAAGTGGCCCAGTGTAGACACAGCCTATAAGTGTGCTCTTTGTGCCCTTATCTAAATCCTTGATGAAGATATTGAACAGAACTAGTCCCAAAACTGACCCTGTGGAACCCCACTTGTTATGCCCTGACAGCATGACTATGAACCACTGATAACTGGTCTCCGGGAAGGGTTATCCAACCAGTTATGCACTCACTGTATAGTAGCCCTCTCTAGACTGTATTTCCCTAGTTTAATCAATAAGAAGGTCATGAGAAACTGTATCAAGTGCTTTACTAAAGTCTCACCCCCACCCACGGCACACTTACAGCAGGGTGGTCCTTGCCCAGGGTCTTTTCCCGGATGGCCAGTGCATCGTTGAGAAGATGAGCAGCCTCCTTGTACTTGTTCTGGTCCCTGTTGTGGGGGCAGAAGATCCCAGTCAGATCCATGTGCTGTGGGCATCTGGGCCTAGCCCTAGAGGTAGGGGGGCCTGAGCAGAGCCCTGGGGTGGGGCAGGTTCTCGCTGTCCAAACCTAGCAGGGACCCCCCATTTCCAAGGCCCATCCAGCCGTTGCGTCCCCACTGAGGCTACCACCCAGGTGGTCATTTAGGGCGATGGGAGGTGGGTATCGCAGGAACTGAGACCACTAGCTCCAGTCAAACTAGGCATCAGGTGGGGGAGCAGGAGCGGCCCTAGACAAGCTGCCGGCAACTGGCGCCCTAGGCAAAATGCGCGATTGGCGCGATTGGCATGCGATCAGTGCCCCTGTCTCCAAAGCCCTCGATGGCCGTTTATCTTGGCGCTCTGTGGGGGAGGGCCTTTACTCACTGGCACAAGATCAGAGCTGATGCCTCCTAGACAGGAAAGGCCCCCATGTCTCATTCCCTGCCCCAGCCAGTCCCTGCCCTCAGGTGCCCCTTAGAGAGGAAACGCCTCGTGTCCTATTCAGTGCTGTCCATATGAATTCTGGTGCCCTATGCATGTAGAGCACCAGAGAGGAGGCAGAATCCTGCAGGGGGCGCTGTGCTCAGGGCTGTGGGGGCAGGAATTGGTGGGGAGCAGGCGGAAGGAGAAGTGGTGCAGCCGACAGAGCTGGAGACTGGGGTTGCTGGGGTCAGAGGGCAGGACAAGGGCTGGAGGGGTGGAGGATTGGGCTGCTGAAGCTGGGAGGTGGAGCAGAGGCCAGGGAACTAGGGCTACCTGAGCTGGCACTGCCCTCAGCCAGCGCTAGGC
The DNA here is from genome assembly GCF_052426305.1 of Pelodiscus sinensis. Classification (NCBI taxonomy): domain Eukaryota; kingdom Metazoa; phylum Chordata; order Testudines; family Trionychidae; genus Pelodiscus; species Pelodiscus sinensis. Next base: position 20,010,997 of record NC_143062.1, on the reverse strand, counting down.
ATACGCACCATAGTGCATCACTTAATTTGGGACACATGGGTGCCCCAAATAGGCATACACAAAATAGGCAACTAAGGACAGTCCTGATCCCATTCCTTGGCCCCTTAAGCCAGCCAATCTCTGTTCCCTGGTGTCAGATCTGAGTAGAAGGGAAAGGTCCCATGATTTATTCCCTGTCCCTGGACTCAGCAAGGCCATGCTCCCAGATCAGAGCTGGTGCCCCGGAGATGGGAAAGACCCCGGGTCCCCTTCCCTACCTGTATACCAAGGCCAGGATGTTCAGCATGGTGGCCACGTCGGGGTGGTCATGGCCTGAGGTCTTTTCCAGGTCCTCCAGTGCCTGCTTGCAGAGTGGCACAGCCACCTCGTAGCGCCCCTGGGAGGCATACTGGATCACCAGGTTGTGCAGTGTGCGCAGCCGTGCTGGGATCTCGTAGCCCCCATGCTGGGCCGCGGCCTCCCCACTGCCAGGTGCCGACCCTGTGGGGGAGAGAGGTAGTGAGGGGCGGTGGGCAGACAGATGGCCCCGCCTTGCCGCACTCAGCTGGGCAGCTCACCTTGGCCCTGGTCGTCATCACTGGGAAACAGGTCATCCAGCGAATCCTTGGCTGCCTCCCCATTCTTCTCTTCCTGGGCAGGGAGAAGGTGATCAGGGCTAAAGCTCTCCTATGTCAGCCTGGGGAGCATGTGGGCAGCGCCCAGCCCCACTCTACCACTATGACCATTAGATCCCCCCCACACCTCCCAGAACAGCAGGGAGAACCCAGAAGTCCCGGTTCCCAGTCTGCCCTGCACTAACCCACCAAACTCTGGTCCTGTGACAGAGCTGGGAGAGAACCCATGAGGCCAAGAAGCCAGGCTCTGGGCGGGGGACGCACCGAGGGGGAGATGTCTTCGTCAAACTTCTTGATCTGGTTCATGAACTCCAGGTGCTTCTTCTCCTCCTCAAGCTGCGCCACGGCCTGCTCGCTGCGCTGCAGCTTCTGCTGGGTCCCCG